>NC_056003.1:109781251-110454624 GCF_018446385.1 Zingiber officinale | reverse complement strand
GTCAAATCATTTAATACAATATAACATACCACAATATCACATTTAATGCATGGCAATTCGTGTATTTAATTTCAACAACCCTTAATCGATACTTTGAAATCATCGATTGAGACCCGAGCTACGGTGCAAGGAAATGGTGAGACGCAGTGAATCTCATTCAGAATATATTATATTGGAGAAGTTTAAATTATTTTTGACGTCGGGCCGTCCGTCAATATCAATTTGTGTTTTTTAATTTATTCGGATGGTCTCAATGAAAAGCTTTTATAGTATAAATATATAAATTATTAAAAAAATTGAGATAACCAATTGAAGGATTATCTATTCGTGGAAATTTCAGAGGATAGTAGCGGTAAGTTCAATCCTACCGATAAGAATAGTGTTTGAATCATATTTATTGGTGGTCATGTGTATATAAATTAATAATTCATATGATTTTTTTTTTTCAAAAAAAAGGTTAATACTTAATATACACATAGCAATCCAGCGAATAGATTCAAACATGACTCTGATAGGCTCGAGCTTACTGCTAGTGGCCTTGAAGAGTACTTTGATGGGAGTGGAGGGAGGGTTGTATGTCTGATCGAAATGAACTCCCACACCGAGCCATGCGGTGACATGATTTGAATTAGTTTATTAACTTTGGAGATAAATTATGTACGAGTAAAAATTTGATAAAATCTTAAACTATGTTATCATAGTTCAATCAACTTGTTTTGAATTAATTTAATGGAAAATTGAACTCAACTAAAATAAAATTATTAACTTTATTGTCTTTCTTTTTTTTAGGTAGTCAAATGAAGGGCATTCCACGTTAGTTGCATGACTAATGAATCTCCAATCCACCGGTAGAAATCGATGAAAACGAGGCAACTCTCCCTACTTTTTTTATAGTGTTTTTCAATATTCCTAAAAAAAAATCAAGTTTTGTTTATGTTTAAAGTAATGTGGTCAACAAGTTAACGTAATTAATGAAAGGGACCATACGAAAGTGAGGAGAAAGATAGCCAACAAGTTAAACACGCACAATACGAAAAATAAGTAGATATTTCCTACTTTCCATAGTGAAATTAAAATGTATAATTCCTTGATTTATTTATTCATTTTATGTATTATTTATTCTTAGTAGTCAATGAGAGGAAGTCAGTAATGGGCCATTGGCTTCTTGGTGAGATTCCTAATTCTTTAGAACTAAACTAGTAATAGATGCCAAATTTCAGTAGCTGATTTTAAAGGTTTAATTGTCCAGGTCCACTAATAATTCAATACCCATTATATAGAATCTATTAGTCAGCATATACACGAAGATGGTTTTTATATGATAAGCTCCAAGCCCTCTCTGAAGTGGATACTACCACATCTATAATTGAGAGACTAATGCAATTTGAAACTCAGATGAGAAGATGACAAACCATGTGTAGACAGCTCAAATTTGCCACATGAGATATCGGGGTTAAAACTCAGCGCATCCGAACATACCTTCTCACATAGTCTTGGCCACCTGCACTAATGACTAGTAGTCACCTATAATTTACCTTCTCCGTGTTAACATAGAAACAGCTCAAATTTGCACAACATTCAAATACATATTTTCTGCTGTTTCATCATAATAAAAAGAGCAGTCAAATCATCACTTAGAAGTTCATAAATTTTAACCATATAGCTTTTGAAAGGAAAGAATATGCTTACATCTAACTTTCATGCAAATCAACCATAACATATACCATAGGTTGAGGCCTTCAATCATGTGCTAGTAATAAATATAACTTGCAACTTGGATAATACATCTCAAAATCATTTAAAAGCCTGCAAGAATGTGCGAATTCGCATGTATATACAGATATTGCAAGATTACTTTTCATATGGTGGGCAAAACCAACACTTCCCCCGCATCCAATAAACAATCTGGGTTTCACATGATACAACATTTGCGCTGCCAACTCACATTTTTAAACATATTGAAGTGCTCTGACTGACATGCTCGAATGCAATTTAGCAAATGTCTCTGAAGTCATGTTCCCAAAAGAGCTAAGCTAAATCAATCAGTTCAGGTTTAGTATTGCCAAAGGGATGCTTTCATTTACACCAACCTAAACATTGCTGGCTGACCCAGCCTTGTTAGCACCTTGCAGTTGCTCCATAGGGGAACTTGTGATGCTTCCAACAGACCCATGTGTCTGTGAGCTTAGTTGTGGACTTGCAGGCCCAGCCTCAGGATTAGCACTATTGTTTATCTGCTGCAATGCACCTGAGCTCAGCTGCTGGGGACTCAATGCAGTTTGTTGGCCCATTTGTTGAGGGCTCAGCTGCTGATGTTGCATCAACATTGCTGAAGGAGAGACCACCAATGGTGGGGAGCCAACCTGGGCTTGCTGCAATGGTGAACTTATTTGTTGCTGAATTTGCTGCTGCTGCTGCTGCTGCTGTGGTTGTTGTTGTAGCAGCTGCAGCTGAAGCTGCTGCTGTTGCTGAGGATTGAGGTAAAAGTTTGCTCCAGCTCCTTTAGGAGGGCCCATAGATGACATTGCATTCCGTTGCAAAGGGTTCATGTTTGCTCGATGCAGTGCACTCAACATAGACAGGCCTGAAGAGGATGGTAGCACCTGGTTCGTACTCCCTCCCATGCCTGCAATACCAGATTGACTGTATAGGCCTGCTCTATTTTGCGGTGCCATCCTGAACTTGGATGCCATTGCAGCAAACTGTGCATGGGTCAAAGAATTTTGAGGAATGCCTGCACTGAAATTGGAAGCTGAAAGCAGGTTCATTTGGCGTGGGCTTAGGTTGCCCATGCCTGACATAGTCCCGATGGGAGACGATATAGCACGCATGCCACCCATGCCTATTACATTGTTCAAGTTACCAAGGCCCATCACATTGTTGCCCATGTTTCCCATGCTCATGGCTGGGTTAAGCTCCACCATCATTTTCCTAGGAAGTTGCTGCTGTTGCTTCTGCTGTTGCAATATATGAAGCTGCAATGGTTTGTTATTCACCATCTGATTAGTTCCTATTTGCAGATTTGAATTCTGACCAATCATCTGAGACAGAGGATTGGCCGAGAGCAGTGTTGATGACCTCTGAAGTTGTGTAGATGGAAGCTGCTGCTGTTGCAATTGTGATGTATTTTGTTGCATCTGCTGCTGCTGCTGTGGTTGCTGCTGATGTGATTTCAGCGTAGATTGATCAACCTGCTGCAACCTAGCAGACATGGAAGCACCTGTGAGATAACCTTGTGTTATCGCCAGAGTCTGACTGTAGTTAGCAGCTGCCATCATCCTTGCATTGCTGGAAGGATGTTGGGAAGAATTCATCGGTCCAATTGCATTGGCAACAGCAGGGAAAGGTGCTTGTGATGGTTGACCACTAGCTATTTCTGGCGGTTTCATTTCAGATGTAGAGGTATCTACCATCATTGGTAAACCTGAAGAAAGGTTACCTGGAGGAGCAACCATGTGGATGGGTATAGGTTGTATTTTATCTTCAGCCTTCTGAAATCCATCATGTTCCATCTGGTAAACATGAAATATGGAGTTAGAAATATAGATGATCAGGTCAATCAAGAGATATTTCAAGTTCTACATCTTTCTCCAGATGCTTACCAGTTGAGCAAACTGTGCTGCAAGCAGATCTGCATGGTTCTGATCATTGATCAAAATCTTGTGATGTTAGATATGATAGGAGCAACACGAGCAAAATATGAATAACACAAGTAGAGTGACTCACAGTTGTGGGTAATGTTAGCTGATAATCTTGAATCTTAGAATCATCCATGTACTCGTACTGCATTGATACAGTACCATCAAAGGGCTTCTCAGTCATGATCAACCTCATAGAAACTAAAAATAAGAAAATATTTTAAAACAAATATTTAAATAGGATCAGCACATAATATATTCAGACTCGTGTGCTGTTAAAGAAAGAATGTTTAAGCAAGGTAAACCTTGATGCACTGGCTCATTGCGCATAAAGCTGATTGTTCTGTCCTTGCAGGTATTAATTGTCCCACCAATTAAAGATTTTGACAATGGTTTTCTTTGATCTGTGAAGTCCTCACCATTGAATGAATCAGATAGCCAAATTGCAAGTTCCTGGGTAGAATGCTGTGTTGGTCCCTTTTCAGGATAGTCATCAACTTTATTCTTCTTGAGATTAAATTGGTATCTGATGCCAAAAAAGATAAGCTTAGATAGGCTAGATATTAATTTGAGGATTGCCACCTCATCCAAGTAAATACAGGTTTAGCTCTAAATGAGGATATTAAATAGTGAACAAAAGCACCAAGGTAAAGAAACATGCATGTAGCAACTACTAATAGTTTTCCAAGCTACCAAGGAATTTTGTAGAGTTACATGAAGAGAGAAGCGAAATAAACAACATGCTGTTTTTTTTTTCCTTTGGCAAATTGCCCTTACAACTTCTCAAGCAGCAACCATTCAAATAATGATTTTGACAAACCCAAATTTATGGACACACCAACAAAAATAAGTATACATAAGACTTATAAGTCTACATAAATCCAGGTGTGAATGAAATTCTTCCACTACAGTTCAAAGAGAACATTGTGCAAACTATTATCAGGGAAATTTACATATATCTTTAGAAATTAGAGAATTATATATTTTTTTATCATATAAGTCAAAATTTCATATGCACTCATAAAGATATTAGTTTTCATCTATGCCATCAACAGTATAAAACATAGCTGTCAGAATTCTGCAATTCAGGTTTTCTATAAAAGATGTTATGATTCAGTTTTGAAATGATATGTATCGTATGTTTTAAAAGAAATATGTTGATCTGATCTAATTCAATATGATTTAATAATGTTAGATAAAAATATTACATATAATCTAGTCTAAGGCATATTAAGTTGTATGCATACATGAGTAGTAATTCTATATAAGATAATAAAATATTTTCACCTTTCCAGATTTGGTAAAGTGCAGGTTCCTCTCCTATGTTTAGATTTTCTTACTTTAATCACCTAAGGTGAGGCCGCAAGGTTAAATAATGTTGAGGCATTCCTTACCTCAATAACTCACAACTTCTTAATTTCCTTGACACTTCGTGAAATCTTACTTTTCTCTCATCCCCAAGCAACCCATAAAGAAGTCATCCTCTCAGGTATCTCAAATGTATCTCTACAGTAGTTCTCCAAGAATTCTAGTCCACCACAATCACCGCCAACCACTTTGCATGTACTATATATTTATAGCTCCCTCATGGGACATTACCACCCTTTCTCAGCGCCGCAAAATGATCCTTGATCAGATCAACCTCCATGCACAGCTTCACTTATCCATGAGACCCCTAGTGAGACCTGCTCTATACTAGTTCTCCTGGAAACCCACATGGAAGCACCCTCGTCACAAGACCAACTCTGCCCTTTTGCGAGTTTCACACCATATCTCCAGTTCTAAAGTTCTAAGTAAACCTAGTACACAATAATTTAACCCAGTCCAAGTGAACCCACCCAAACAAAAAAAAAAAGTGATTTAAGAGAGAGCCTTTAAAGAAAAGGAGATGATAGTCATGTTGAAAAAGAAAAAAAACAACAAAAGAAAAAAAGAGAAAAACAAGTGAAATTCAAGTTTGCTCTCTCCTCACCAATCATCTTTTATTTCTTTCTTTTTCCATCATTTGTATGTATGATTTAAGATGAAATTAGTAATAGCCCATCGTTTCCACACCCCATGGTTTGTATCATGTCAAGTGACACAGTTGAAAGGTATTCTTCCATGTGGAACGGTTGAAACGTATTGTTTTGGGTGACACAATCGAAACATATCATTCTGATAAATTAGTAAAACAATACTACTCGACACATGTAATCTATTTTGTGTCTGTGTGGATCATCTTGATAAGTATTGTGTCATGACGACATTCAACATGCATCAAGATGAATACAAATAATGTTTATTATGTTTTCTAATTTATGTCTGTGCAAAACAATGTCAAAATTGTATCATTCAAAATGAGACGCCAAGTCCAAACTTTGTATTCTCTTCTTCTTATCTCCTTTCTTCATCTCTCCCCTTCCCCCTCTAATTCATTACCACACCATACTTTGGAACACTAGCATGGTACTGAACTAATATTGTTCTAGTCAAAGATCAAAACTACGGTGTGGCTAAAAATTTTAAACCTTATCCACACCTACTCCCTCTATTAGAGTAAACTGATACAAAGTTACATTTTTTACTAGCATGGTACTGAACTAATATTGTTCTAGTCAAAGATCAAAACTACGGTGTGGCTAAAAATTTTAAACCTTATCCACACCTACTCCCTCTATTAGAGTAAACTGATACAAAGTTACATTTTTTATTAACATGTTTCTTATCTCTAAGTGAATTATGAAACCCTAATCTCACTCATTATTGTGATAATCTTTTCACTTGTTGAAACTTGGAAGGAAGTAGTAATCTTTTCACTAGTTGAAATTTGGAAGGAAGCAGTAGACTATCCCATTTTTAGTATCCTCTTTTGACTAATCTTTCTCTTTAACATCCTCACCTCTCAAAGTAATATCGCCTACTGAGTGTCTTGTCCCATATTCATTCACTCACTCAAAAATAAATGCTAGAGACAGAATCTCTTCAACCTCCTCAGCTCAGAACTAAGCATCTCCATCTCAGCTATTTCATCCTGCAATCTCTTCCAA
The DNA here is from genome assembly GCF_018446385.1 of Zingiber officinale. NCBI lineage: Eukaryota > Viridiplantae > Streptophyta > Magnoliopsida > Zingiberales > Zingiberaceae > Zingiber > Zingiber officinale. The sequence goes on along the minus strand of NC_056003.1, from coordinate 110,447,957 downwards.
GTCATTTCATTCTCACAAACTTCAAATCGTGTAGTCTGTTCAATTTGACAGGGCATGACAAAAGAGGATAGCATCAAGTCATTCGAAGATCTTCATCAACTTACCTTCTGAAGATCGCTCAACCACAGTCTAGGCAATAACCCTTCAAAGATCAATTCAAAGACTTGTGTCTTCATGTTGTTGCACTAATATCCTGGTTTTTTTTCATTAAATGTCTTAATTTTAGCATTTTTTGTGAGGTTTTTTAGTTTATATACAAGCTAGACTAAGTATATATAGTCAAACTTGATTGGGAGCGTAAGATAAAATTAGTATAGATGACCTAGTGTAGATTATATCTAGTGTTATGCCTAAGTTCAATTAAAGGCAACAGACTGAAAATGTATTTAAGATATGAATTTGTATAATTTTAATTATGAATCAGCATCAGGTTACTCCATTAATAATATTATGCTATTAAATAAAATATGATATTATTTTATATTCTTCAGAATGTAAGAACTAAGAATTACTTCAAATGAGGTGGTAATTCTTACCTATTTAATAAATTTTCATCTAAATCATACAATTCACAATTTGAAAACACACCAAAATAATTCCCGATAGAAACCTAAAATTGACAATTTTAATATAAACATTCAATGTTTGAGTTTGTATTAAACTAAATGGTAAGGTTCTGATACTGACAAGCGTATCTTATATTGGTATGAGGTGGTGTCACTCTACATCTTTTAGAAGGAAACAAAGGAAGAGGAGGAGAGGAAGAGAAAAAAGGCTTAACCATTGTCGAAGTAACAATGAGTTCGCTTGAGACTTTTCATTGCTATTGGTTGCAATTGAGACACAAAACACTCCAACTAGGATTACACTGGATGAGGCTCTTAATCATTTGGGGTTGATTGACAAAGAATCTCATAGACAAGCCTCTCTTTAAATACTTGCTATGATTCTGATTAAGTTAAACTTTATATTATTTTTGCCAATCTTAGTATCTAATAAAAATTTCTATGTGACTATTAATATCAAAGAAATATATAGATTAAATTATCAAAGCGTCAATGATATTTCTATTTTCTTAATTTTTTACATGAATTATTTGTGAATATATTAATATCACATTGATATCTTATGTTAAAGCTTAACTAGTACACATTAAATAATGAAATATTTGCAAGTTTTTAAATCTAGCAAATATATAAGCCAAAATAAATTTTCAAGGGGTAAATACAAAAATCAACAACTTTATATATTATATGTATGAATATCCCTTGGGTAAAAAAATCGTTTATACATACCTTTGGGTTATTGCATCAATTTTCATAAATCTCTCAATAATGACTTGATCGCCAAGAGGAGCAGTCCCAATTGAAGGACTGTTAACAATTAGGGAAGGATTCATATTGCTAACACTGGCAGGAGATCCAACTGCACTCACATTCTGAGTTTTGGTCATTGAATTTGGTTTGCTTTTTGCAGTCCCTGAGGTATGCTGTTGTCGGTTAAGAGAGTCACTAGGACTAGAAGTCACAGAAGGAGCACCAATTGCAGCATTAGAATTTGCTATTAACTTATCCTTTTGAACACCCAGAGCAGAAGCTGTTACAATGCCACTGAACTGTCCACCTGCAGATCCACTGGAAATTTCTCCCGATCTTGATGATACTGGTGACTGGACCATGGGTCCAGAAGACACCCTAGGGCTGGGCACTGATTTCCTTTTCTGATATGTATCATCTTTTAACATATCCTTTTCAGATACTGGTCGGGCATTCTGCCACTGGACAGGGGTTGGAGGATGATTTCTTATATATGGCTGTTGTAGTAAATGTGCTCGTGATTGCTGCTGATCAACTGGACTGTTAACAGGGAGTGCCTGAAGAACTTCTTTACATCTATCTTGCTCTTGTCTATCTAACTGTTCTTCCTTGGGACCAAATCTCATACCTTGGTGATTAAAATGGAAAGAAGCTCCTGGATCTTGTTTACGCGTACTATTTACAACAGTTGTAGGATACCTCTGATTGCCTAGAGTAGAAGCATACTGACCCCCCTTTGCATCTACATGGGAATGTAGCATTTGGTTCTTCCACTGCAAATCTGTTCCAGTTAATCCTACCAATTGAGACCCTTTTTGTTGCCACTGTTGCTGAATGCCATCTACCCCTGTTGGTGTTTGCTTCTGCCTCTTAATGCCAATAAAAGGTATCAACTGGGAATCTAGGTTCTCCCTTTTCATGGAACGAGGGGAGTTACTGACTTTGTCAGGATGTGAACCCATTAAGTTCTGAGATGAAGATATATTTGCATTTATCCCAGAAATACTGGATGGATGTCCAGGTCCATGATCCTGTGAACTAGTAGGCGAGTTGACGACTGTTTGAAGCTTGGCCTGAGAGGGCAGAGGCAAAGTAAGTTTCATACCAAACTTGTTAGATCTCATTGACCGAACTCCACTCGATAGATGTTGCAATGGCATAGTTTCGTAAGCTTGTTGAAGCGATGCATGTCTTACTTGAGATCCTGTTTCTCCTGACCCACAATGAGAACTCTCAGATATCCTATCAGTGCAGATCTTCTTTTCAGGATTTTGGTTATCAGATGAAATGGTCACTTCAGAAGTATGCAGTGGACGCTTCTTTCTTCCAATACCAAAATTGAGCTGTGCAAACAAGAGAAAAAGTGTATAACTAGCCTGTTTCTCATTGCTTACACAACATCATGTTCAAAAATACCTTGGTCACAGTAGGACCTTTCCAAAGTCTCTCCAACTTTGGAGTAGGATTTAAATAAAGATGTGAGTTCAATGCTTTCACAACTCGTGCCTCTACTTCCTACAGAATAAAATCACATATATCAAATGAGCTCAATAGCAAGATCTTTGTTAGAAGACATGTCAAGGGATACTCACCATTAGGTCACTGTATGTCCAAGAATCATCAGCTATTAAAGAAATGTCCTTAATGACATTTTCCAATGACATCCTCAATTGTACTTTCTGTACAATTGGAGTTGCATTGGCAGTAGAAGCAGTACTTCCTTGTTCAGAAAAGCATTTTCTATAGTCTCGTACCTGCATAGAGGACTTTCTCTAAGCAACTAATCAAGAAGATACTACTGAAGTTATGATGCACAGTGCTAAATTAATGTTGGCATCATTAAATTTTTTAAAAATTTCTCAAGCAAAAAAAAAAAGTTTATTAAAACTAAACAAAGAGATGAATGATATTTCTCTTGCCAAAACTTAATAGCAGTTGAAGTTAGTTCAGAAGGTAAAGACTAAAGAATTTCTTTCCAAAATATTTGACACAGTAAAACAGTCCCGCCATTTAGTCTATCAAAACACAAAATTTTCACCATATTTATTAGCCTTAGTACGAGAGCATATCTTGTCAATCATTAGTTCATTAGTCATTACTCGACATTTGGCAAAGACAAACTGGACAGATCAATTATGCTTATATCATAACACATGCACTGACGTTAGCCCTTTTGGGGGGTCTATTTGCCCAACTGACCGTACTATAACAATATGCATAGTTCATAATATCTCAAAGACTTGATGTTGGAGCTTAATAAAACTTGTAAATATAGAGCTTAATAAAACTAAGAGCAAGCACAAGTGTAACCGGTACATATCTTAACAAATAGAATATGCATAAAGAAAGAAAAAAATACTATAAATTTATTAAACTTAATTATCACAAGGTTATGACACATCTACTAGATGTTGAAGCGCATTAATCACATGACAAAGCAGATCCTAAATATCATGGTGCCATTTCTGTTTGATTCTTTCTTAAGTAGATTTACATATGCAAAAAGAGAAAAAAAAAAAAACATGATGGCATTTCACTAGTTGATTAGTATTAATTTGTCACTTTGGTTCAAGATTTCTTGTTATTAAGAATGAGTGCCTTTTAGAAATAACATTGAGCGTGCACTTGATGAGGAACACACATTTAGTCTAATAAGCTTTACATTAGTAAAGTTGACTGCTTTAGAAATTTGGACTAAATTAGTTCAAATTGAAAAGAACGACTAGCCTAGGGGCCAAATTGAGAGTTAAAAGGAGGAAATTGGTACAGAGGTTATGGTTCTGAATTTTTTTCCCAAAACATAGAGATCAGAAGCAAAACATGAGTTACTTGTTTTAACATTAAGAAAGTGGCAGCTTTTCTATAGACAAAACATACAAAGAGATAAAATGAGAACTCACTCACAAATGTGGGCATCTTTTACATAAACAGAAATATGGAACCATCAATAAGCATATAATGAATTATGGCCAACTACCAAATCACATAATGCAAAAGAAGCACCAGTCTAAAATGTCAGAAACAAGAGAACATGCCATCGGACAACTAACTGGATGTTACTTTACTTTGTCATCCCAACTAAAAAGAAGGATAATGACTCTAGTTGTTAATAGCACTCTAGAAATCTCACCTATAAAGATTATAACCACATAGCTAGCTGAGAAAAACAACCAACATATTTAAAATACAAATACAAATTATAAGAATCTGAGCTTAAAAACAACATAGAAGTCAAATACAGTTTACCTCACAGACAACAGTCCCGTGATAGTAATTGCAAGGTATATCATCAAGTATGTCACTTGGCAGCCACCCTGACTCAACAGCCTACAAGCATCATGCAAAATTAACTGAAAGATAGGTGAAGTATATGCCAACCAGAAAAGGTAGATCCTTAATCATATGTGTATAAAATCTTCTAAACAAAGTTCCAAAATCATAATTTTAAATTACCAATGGTTACCCTTATTTAGCATTGTATTAAGTCAAGTAGAGTGTTAATTATGCAAGAGCCATAATTAACAATTATAATTAGGTGAGCTATTGGAAACATGGTTGCGCAATTTGATTTATAAGGGCATTCATCATCCAATAATATGGCAACCTAATTGACCAGTTTGACACCCGATCAACTTACCCAACCTGTTCAATCCAGTTGGTCCGATCAAAGCCTTAATCAGTTAGGATTGACTGTTCTAATCCCTAACTCATCCAGCATGCCTGGCTTGTCCGAGTTATCTGGCTCGGTCAGACTTCACCATCAGTTGGGACAATTGAATGTGTCGTATGAAGGATGGAATAGATAAGGAACAATTATTCCTTAAATGTAGCAAAGAATAACTATTCTTTAAGAATTTGGAATAAGTATTCCATAGTCATTTTTACAACCAAACAAAGGAATAAGTATTCCATAGCAATTTATAGAAAATAAAATAGCTATTCCTATGAACCAAACACGCCATTAGATACTTCTATTACATCTTTAACACATACCTACCTCTAGGGGAAAAAATCTAGATACCAAATTAGAAGCACAGTTTATGCACAATAACATTTCTAATACGCTTGTGATAAAACACATCTTTAATATAACTAATGGGAAAAATTAAAGTTTAATTCACAGTTGTTGAGCAATGTCAAATAACATTTTAGGAATTCTATTGTATTATATTTACAATTAGGCCTATACAATTTAGTCTCTAACACACCCCTCAAGTAGTCACACACCCCTCAAGTAGTCACAAAAATAGAATAAGAATTAGTTTTTTAAAAATATATTCAATCCCACAACTTCCCAAAAACCAATTAAAAAAATTACAACTAAGAAATGATATCATAATTTTATTGAATTCTACATTATATCTAGTGAAATGGCAATCAATCTATTTGATTTATCTTCTTTTGAAAGCATTTAAGTAGAAGTTATATGCATGAAAAATTGATAGTCGTAATACAAATTCATCGAATTTTTAGGAGTATGTTCCAACTCTATCATATTATTTAATTGCAATAATGTTAAAATATATTAATCTCTTTAATTCATTCAATTAATTTATATTAATATATATGATATTATTTATTAATATTTTTTAACTATTAAGTCTAGAATAATAAAATATGAATCATTATGTATCAATAATCTTAAAGATATACTTTTAGTTTAATAATATATATTTGATATTTTTAGAATGTTATTTTATAAATAATAGCAATAGTAATGTAATATTGTTAGACTAATAATAAGATTATTTATAATATCATAAGACTGAGATATAATATGTATCTTTTTTATGATTAAATATTATTTTTAATATCAAAATATTTTTCCACCCTTTTAATTTTTCAAACAATTTCAATTTCACACATTTGTTCCGTGTGTAAGATTTTTTAACCATTCAATTTTAATATCAATGTCCATTTTGATAACCATGTTTTCAACATGGTTTGAATGTATGACAAACTTCTAATGTTTGTGTATTTGTACAATACAATTGATTAATATGTAAGTTTGCTTCTTTTTAATAAATCATAACAAATTCAATGACATGTTTAGGAGAGTGGTTCATAACTTCATACTAATTAAAATTGTTTTTGAATTTTGGATATTTTTGATGAAAATGTGCACAATCATTATTTTCTTTTTTCAATTACTTTCAAATAGCCTCCACATTTCTAAAAAATTAATTTCAAGAAAGAAAAAATCAACAAAAAAACTAAAATTGTGTAATTTTCAAGAACCAATGGTCATTTAAATGATTTAAAGTATTTCCTAACTGTTTTGAAAAGAGTCATTTATATCTCACAAATATGCTTTACACTTGAATAAGCTAGTACACTATGTGCTAGATCTATAGAAAAGCCCATGGTTCAAAATGTTAAAACTATCACCAAGACATGAAGAGTTATTATCAAATCCTAGGAAGTACAAAAAATTGTTAGTAAATTTAATTATCTTATACTAACTACACCTGATATCTCATTTGTTATGAGTGTGATTGGCAAATTTATTGACTCTCCATGTCAAAGTAATTAAGAGACGACTATGGATTCTTTATCAATCTAAAGAATCCTCCAAGCAAGGTCCCTTGTATAGCAATCAAAGTTATCTTCAAATTATATAGTACAATATGCAGAATAAGTAGATTCATGGTTTAAAATTTCAAGTCGTATCAGAGTTTCGGTATATGACCAAAACAATATAGTTTCGGTATCATGCCGATACGTCTTCGATATTTTTTTAACATAAAATATACAACAACAACAACCAAGCCTTATCCCACTAGGTAGAGTTGACTATATGAATCCTTTTATGTCATTGAGCTCTATCTCTTACTATATCATCATTTATACTTAAATAAATTTTATCTTATTTATTGTTGTTAACCAAGTCTTTTTTGATCTTCCTCTTCATCGTTTGATATGCGTGTTTGTCATAGTTTCACATCGCCTAACTACAGCATTTATTAGTCGTTTAAGTACATGCCCATACAATCTTAAACGTGTCTCTCGGAGTTTTCCCTCAATAGATGCAACTCCGACTTTCTCTCTAATGCTCACATTTCTTATTCTGTCTATTCTCGTATGTCCACATTCACGTTAACATCCTAATCTCTGCAACTCTCATCTTTTACTCATGTGCTTGAGTCATAGCCCAACATTTAGCTCCATATAACATAGCAGATAGAATTTTCTTTTAAGTTTTAGAGGTACTTTACGGTCACATAAAACACCCGACACTCTCCTCCATTTCAACCATCTTGCTTGTATTCTATATAAGACATCTCTCGCAATCCCTCCATCATTTTGCAAAAATGATCCTAAATATCTAAAGCACTCGGTTCCGGGCACCTCGTCATCTTCTATCTTAACAATTGTCTCATTATGTCTAATATTGCTAAACTTAAATTCCATATATTCTGTCTTTATCCTACTAAGCCTAAAACCTTTTCCTACTAGTATTTCCGACCAAGATTCTAGTTTAGCATTTACTCATTCACGTGTCTCATCTACCAAAACAATATCATCTACAAACAACATGCACTAATGTGTGCAGTGAGTTCATCCATAATTAGTGCAAAAAGATACGGACTTAGAATTGATCCTTGATGTAACCCTATCTTTATTGGAAATGCTTCAATTACTCCACCTAAAATCTTTACTCTAGACATTACATCCTTGTACATATCCTTAATTAGTTCAATATATGTTACGTTAACATCTCTCTTTTCTAAAATTCTCCATATAATTTCGCTCGGGACTCTATCATAAGTTTTTTCTAAGTCAATGAATACCATGTGTAGATCTTGTTTTTGCTTTCAATTAATTGTCTAAAAAGATGTATAACTTCTATTGTCGATCTTCCAAGCATGAACCCAAATTGATTTTCGGTGATCGTGGTCTCCTTAATCTTTTTCTATTACTTTTTTCCAAAGTTTTATGATATGACTCATTAGTTTAATACCCCTATAGTTTGCACAATTTTGTACATCTCCCTTGTTCTTATAAAAAGGAACTAGAGTACTTATCCTCTATTGATCATATATTTTTTTCATTTTCAATATCATGTTAAATAATTTTAAGTCATTCAATACCTTGTTTCCTTAGGTACTTTCATGCCTTTATCGAAATATCATTTGGTCGAATGACTTTTCCATTGTGCATCATATTTAAAACTTATTCTACTTTTAAAGTTTAAATTCTACGATAAAAATTTAAATTTTTATGCTCATTTGACCTACTTAAATTACCTAAGTTTATATTTTTTAATATAAAATATATTAATTAAAAAAATATTATTATAATATTTTATTACTATAAATACTTATTATTAGGTTAAACTAATATTCTAAAAATTAAGATAAGTAAAAAATCAATTTAGGATTAACTAAAGATTTGGATCAAGTAAGTTTAAATTTAATTTAATTTAATCTAATTTTGTCAATTTAAGGAGGAAATTTTTTCCTATGTATTGGAGGAAGAAAGGAATTAGAAAAAAAAAATAAAAAATTATGTATTCAAGGATGAAAGGAATAAAAAAAATAAAATATGGAGAAGAAAGAGAAAGAATTAAGAGAGAAAAGAATTAACCATTAAAAAAATAAAAATATATATATTAAGTGGCCTAAAAATTTAAAAAAAAAACATAAAGAAAAATATTTTAAATGCCACGATTTAGCACGAGGCCTCTGCACAGCCACTGCGGTCTCGCACGAGGCCTTCACACGACCACGAGGCTCACTCGAGGCCTTCACATGGTCGCAGGGACTTGCGCGAGGCGTCCACAAGGATGCAGAGCCTTCGTGCAGGGCGTACCGATTGATGACTAGAACGATATGTTTCACCCGTGTCGTCAAGTACAATACAAGATTTTAAACCATGAGTAGATTCCTCACAAATATGTAGTACACCTCAAACTATTATGTCCTTCAGGTAGCAAATCTGACAACTTAGTAAAGCCAAAAACATTGCTTCAATGCTCACATCAAGTGCAGAGGCAAAATTTATGATTATAGCATTTGCCATGTAAGAGCTTGTATGGCCCATGCACATTGCTTTTGATGTTGTCTTTCATGGCATAATAAAATGCAAAGATGAATTGCACTAAAAAAAAGGAATCAATATGTCATTGGTTAATTTAGCAATCTGTCAACAAATATGCAAACTAGGTCTTTGAGGGGTGGGTTTAAGAATTGAATACAATTATAACAAACTGAAGTTTTTTAATACCTTTGAGCCAAGTTAGGGAGTCTTATAGACTAGTTTGTAACACTGTAATATAGAACTCATTTGTGAAATTGGACATTATAATTGGTATGGGTAGAAAAGCTACCTAGTGTCAGTAGAGCTATAAACTTTTCTATAACATTAAAACCATGGGACCTACGGTATGCCCATACAAGGACCATACCAATTGTTAAAATTTAAAAATCTCAAACTCTGAAACTTGCACTAAGAAAGAAATGCAAATTATAAAGATGAATGCTAAAAAAACAAACAGACAAGTAGCTGGGCCTTAATCCTTGTATGAATGCATTTATGCTGTAGATTATAAACCAAAAATTAACTGCAATGAAATGTCAATCTGGTCGATCCTAATAAACTTTGGACTTCATGTTCATAAAATAATTGAATAGAAAATGTTGCAGTAATCTTGCTTAATCAAAATAATCTCTGGATGCAAACAAAATAGAAACCCCCTACAAAATACTTTTCAAAGCATTCATACATACAGAAAATAGTGTCTCAGATGCTCTATCATATGGATGCAATGGCTTAACATCCTGAAGCTGAGTCTGACAGTTCTCAATCTGACAATATTGAATTAGATCAGGATAATATCACGCTAAAACCTAAGTTCAACACCGTGTTTCATCATATTTTTCGTAAATTAACAAACCTCAGAAGGCTTTCCAATGGAGTATCCATTCAGATAAAGGTTCAAGATAAAGGACACCTCATGTTCTGTATTGAAATAAAGAAGGAAAGAATGATCAATCAAATGACAATTTTTATTTCTTAATTAAAATATATACCTGGAAATAGATTGTTGGTGCCATTTGCAGCATTAGTTATTTCAATCTGCATAATCACATTTCAGAAAAGAAAAGATAAGATATGCCATCCTAAAAGCAGTAAGATGAAACTGACAATTTTAACAAATTGAGATAATAATCACATAATTAAGCATATATAATTATCAATAGTGATATTAAACTTTTTTATTATAAACATTTCCTATTTGATTGTCACATCTTACAATAATTATATCAATATAATTCTGATACTTGATTACCACCATAGGCGCCTCTTGATTTTTTTCTCTTTTATTTTATCATTAAGTGGTAGAGATTGTCCATTTGCGGCTTCTTGTTCATGTCGACTTTACATAGAACAGCATACAATGGGTCTACTGTCATAAGACTATCTACAATGTAGGTGCCTCTTGATTTCCTCTTTGATTTTGTCAATTAAATGGTAAACATTGTCCATTTGCAGCTTATTGTCCATGTTGACTTTACATAGAACAGCATACAATGGATCTACTACCATAAGACTATATGTGATGTAGTTCCAAAATCTATCAAATATAATATTTTTCCTTCAATGGTGCTAGAGTATCCAAAGGCTTCCCGATCCTCAAAAGTGAACATCATCTTTAATTCAAATTTTTTCTAAGGAGAGTTTATCAAGAGAAAATGAATCACAAACTTAGTAGTTTTGAGTTGTAGAATCTCCTTGTCAATAAATTTTGTTATTAATTAGCCCAACAATAAGTATAAAGGAATGTTGTTAATGATTGCCCTCTTTTTACAACCTTCTTCATTATATTTCAATGCAGTTACTTACTACATTATATATATATATAGATTTGTAAAATATCACCTTTCTATAGTAGAAAGTTAATAATAGTAATCTACATAGGTCCTCTCCAACTATCGCATATTAATGTAACTCCATATAGGCCCTATTGCTTCTTGCACAATAGGATCCATATGTCGATCTCCTCCACTTGTTCATCTAAGTATCAACCAACAATTTTATATGTGATTAGAGGCATGTTAAGGTAGCATGTATTATTTGTTGCATTAGGGGGAATTCAATTGAAATGAAAAAATTTAGCAATATTTTGTTCCCTTGTATAAACATCATCAATCCTAGTCTATTTACTAACTTAGTCTAGGAATGCTAGTATATCAATATCAACATATTAACTCCACACCTTCCTACGATAGAAGGAAAGAAACGACCATTACCAACTTATGATGAGATAAGATGAACACTTAACACTCCTCCCCATGTTGGTAAAGAAGTTGAGTCACTTCCATTAGCGCCAATTGTATCACCTCTATATCACATAAGTAACTCATACTTGAATTCAGCTCAAGAGGCACAAAGAACTATTTAAAATACCTTCGTTGTGACCTTTAAATTTATCATAGATGGGTTCTCCGGAGGTTCAATTATCAAAATATTCATTCACGTCATTGTTGTTGTTTCTACTTTAAATATTTTTTGTCATCAATTTCCTCCTTCATTGCATGACACATTTCTTGAGGAACTATTAAGTACTTAAAACATCCAGATATCCATGTTGCTTCCAATGAAATTGATTTGCTAACCAACATGCATGTCGATTGGGTCATAAGTTTGTTGTTTTTGTGTTATTTGTCTACCCATTCATCATTTAAAAGTTGAAGTATCAAAAAGATAAAATCATTTACAACAATTATAATAACAAAATTAACATAAGAATATTATTTTATTTATAAAAAATTATAAGATAAGAAGAATATCTAGTTTTTAACAAAAACACTAAATAAATAGAATAAATATTATCATATATAAACATTATTTAAAACTTTTAAACAACTATTATAACTACATAATAAAATTTAGCATCTCATGTTCGTTATGCTTGAAAATATAAAGATCGATAAAACTAAGAATTTAAGGATAGTTCTGAAAATTATCTAAAAGATTTCAAAAACTAATCTTAAAACTATAAAATTATTTGAAGAGTCAAGAATAATTTTACAAATTATTCAACATTTTTTAAAGTCATTTGGAGGAGATTCAAATTGTTTTTAAATATATTTAAAATTTTATTTAAAACATTTAAAATTATATTTTTAAAAATATAATTTTTGGGACAATAATCAAGAATTTAAATTTATAATCAATTCTTAACATATTAAAAAAATAAACAAAAATTGAAAGGGTGCCACTTATTATTATTTTCATCAAAAGGGTATCCAAATTTAAAATAATTTCAAACTGGCACCTCATTCCATTTTTCATCCAAAAATACCCTTGTCCCAACACTCTTGTAGCAGCTTTGTTAAAACTTGCTATGCATGTAGTAGTTTTATTCCAAAACTGTTACAATGTGTAACAACTTTGTTCAAAACTAATATAACATCTAGCAACTTGCTCAAAACTACTACACGGTCTAGCTGCTTTATTCAAAACTCCTATAACATATAGTAGTTTTAAACAAAGAGTACACGTTGTAGCAGTTTTGGCCAAATATGCTATAACATAAAGCAATTTGATCAAAATTGCTTATAGCAACTTTGGACAACGCATAACTGCATGTTAGTATTTAAGCAAATTTGACTAAGTTGGCAATTTCGTCCAAGTTGAAAAAGAATATTTTTCAAATAATAGTGTTCCATGTGTAGCAATTTTAACCAAATAAGAGCAGTTTTGATCAAATATGCTACAATAGTAATGGAATAATGATATTTTCGAATGAAAAATGGGATAAGATGTTGTTTTGATATTCTTAAAACTAGAGCGCCCTTATAACAAGGAAAATATGGGCACTATTTTGATTTTTTCTTAAAAAATTGGAATTATTTTAGAAATTATTCATTATTTTTTAAAATTATTCAAAAATAATTAAAATAATTTTTGAAATTTTAAAATTATTTTTTTAAAAAATAAAGGTTATTCTTTAAAAATTTAAAATAAATTTTAAGTTTGATTAATCATGGTTTAAATGAATTTGGACTAACTGACAATTATCCTATATCGACTACATATAGTCGATTTTAACTTTAATTGATTCAACGTCAAATATCTCCAATATTTTATTTCCACTTATTTTAATGTTTTTGTATTATTAATGGGTTCATGTAAAAAACATAAATTTACATTTAACTATATAACTGTTAAGAATCTATATTACTTATCACTACTTATATATCTCAATTATAAAACTAATATATATATATATATATATATATATATGAAATCGTTATATTAAAATAAAGAAACTCAATTCCTCTTTTCTGTCTTCTCGTAGTCTCGCAATTGTTGTCATTACAATCGCAATTCAATTGATGATCATCTCCTACGAGATTTTGATCGGCGCTCTCTCCCCCAACCACATCTCCCATCACAAAAAAATAAATCGGTAATCCAAAGCCGAATGACCCCCGCCACTCATAGCTATTATTGCCTCTCACCGTTCAACATTTGTTGTCACTAGCGGGTAAGTTTTATAGCCCCAATATTCTCTCCCATAAGTGACAGAAGGAATCGAGTCGATTTCTCTATCGAGTTCGATGCCGACAGTAAACACACAAGTAATCAAGGACAAACACAGCTTCCCACATGATAGGCAGAGGGAATCCTATCAACCTATGTTGTTGTCGACAAAAATGTGTTAATGGGGCATCAGTGTCAATCCCATACCAGAACAATAAAAAAGGCAACATGGGTCGACACTGAAATTCTTGAACTGAACCTTACTATACACTTAATATATCACCATGTGAAATAACTTTGACTATTGTAGTATCGATCAGAAAAGCACAATTTAAGAAACATTCAACAATGGAAAATTTAGTAAATAAACAGAACATAAAAAAATGGTTCTTAATAAAAGTTTCGGTGAGTTATTATGACTTAGAAAACTATAAGGGTGAGTAATTATGACTTACAAAATTATAACAATGTTTGTAATAAGACAATAACAAGCAAAACACGATTATCAATTATTTGAAGGCATTTGTATAAATCTATCCAAGTTGTTGATTTTTTGTAAAGTTATATTTTTACTAATATATGAATCATTTAAGTCATTTTTAGTTGAGTTGTGTAGAGCTAGAGCTTTTGTTGGTTTCTCTTTTCCTCTTACCTTCAACCCATCTGATTCAACTTGACTAATTGTAAAATTTATTGAACATCTTGAGGTATATACATATATCATCTTAATCTATTCTTGACTTATCGACCATTAGATCTTTTTTCTAAGTAGCAGTGTTTCTTCTATTATTTCTGTCTTTATATAACTCACCATCGATTTGTGTTCTCATCTCTACTAATCTATCTTTTTTGCATGTGTGTTTTCTTAATTGTTGAACATTTTAACTCATAAAAGATGATTTGTTGAACCACAATCTATCAACTCTTTATAAATCAAGGGACTTATGATGATCATTAAAACTCACAGTCTTGTCTATTTTAACCATTCAGTTTTTTACTTTTTTATCCTGTTAATGAACTCTCCTTGATAATGAATTCAAGATGTCATAAACTTTTGCAGAAATTTTCTGTTCATTCAATTTAACTATCTCCCCATTTCTTTGGTAAAAATTTTATTTCCAGGTAAAAATGATATTTAACAAAGGACTACATATGCTCAAAGATTTGTGTCCCACCAGTACGAACCACCTAACATTCAGTTAGATTAATGTAAACTGAATCTGCCAATTGCAACTTGCAAGAGTATAATACTGCATTTCAAAACAAAAGCAACTGATCCCAGGCTTTCAAACTTGTTAAGTTTGCACTTCACCTCAATGACAGTTACTTTGTATCATAGATTTTTAAGACGATGTGGTACTTGCTTCATTCAAAACCCCTCTGGTTCTTGTTAAATCTTTCAAATAAAAACAATATAAATTTGTATAATGGATACCCTTACCGTGCCTACAATCTCAAATCAATCTCATGTGTGATGGGTATCAACCATTTCATCAAAAGTATCATACACCTGTGTAGCAGGTATCCAAACCTGCTTAAACGGGCCACCTATGAGTACCAAAAACTCCACTCCTAACTTCGATTCCGTCAATACACAGAGAAGAAGGATACAAAAGGAAAACTTCATCGCCCCAGATAACAAGACAAAGAAAAAATTAGAAGGCATGGTAATTCAGAAAATAGTAAAAGTGATTCCATAGTGAGAGCGTGCTAGAAAAGAAAGTCGTATGCCATAGACGAATTAAAACTCACTAAGCCACTAAAAAGAAAAATCAAGCGCAGCCACGATATATGAAAGATCTCATCCTAAGCATCGTTCGAGTTAGACCAAGAAAATTCACCAGTATACTACGATACCAGGGGTCCAGGAGACTAAGCTTACAATTGCTTAATACAAAAGAAACACCATCAGCTAATCCCCCATCAGCTAATCCCCAACCAGATATAGATGAAACAAGAAAAGAAGAAGAAGAAGAAGAAGAAGAAGAAGAAAAAGTAATAGCAAAGAAAAGGCGGACCTCGCGGTCCAATCCAGCTCCGTGAAGGACATGCGAGCTCTCCTCATAGCCCTCCTTCGATTGGTCGTCCTCCTCCGGCTTAAAGTTCGATTTCGGATGATACCGCTTCCCGATCTTTGAAATCTTGAAGGAGATCCCCATCTCCCCCCTTCGCCGCCTCCCTTTCTATTGACGCATGATCAATGGAATCCGGCAGCAAAGGCTATCATAGTACACCTCGAAGAACTAGTAAGGTCTTCAGGGGTCAACGAAATCCTCGACGCCACTTGCCGTCGGTAGTGAAGGAGGTTCTCGAGTTATCTCTCCCGTCGAGGAAGGAGATCGCCGAAGAAGAGAGAGCAAAATGTTGCGGGTAATGTTCGCGTTTGGTTGAGTTTGGGTCCGCGATTCGTAAAAAGTACGGAAATTAATCTTTAAAAGGAAATAATTTTTGTTTAAAAGAATGGCTGGATACATGTTAACGGTAGGTTTTATCTAAAAGTTAATCCTTTTTCTATTTTCTATTTTTTATTTTATAAAAAAAACAATATGAAGTCGTTTTGGGTAGAGGAATAGATCTTGGTCCATAAAAAATGAAACAGAAGATAAATTACTCATAATTATGATCATATCATGGCCACAATCTGACCATAATTAGTTATCATCTCTCTAATTATGTTATCATCTCTCTCTAGGTTCGTCGTCCTCATCAGGTTATAGTTTGGGTCGAAGCGGACGGCCGAAGGCCCCCCTGCTCAGTGTCCGGCAACCTGAATACTTGTCCACTTCCGACAGCCTTCGGATGGCCTCCGATCACTCTCTCCGACCCAAACTATAACTTAGTGGGGACGGTAAACCCAGGGAAGGATCATAACTAATTGCAGTTAAATCGCGACCATGATCCGATCGTAATTGCGAGTGGTCCAACCAAGAGATATGGTCTCTTTGGATAGGGATGATAATTCCCTTCTAACTCATCTAATATTCGATCTAAATGGATAAGGATATAGAGGACTCTACCTCAAATGGTGAGGGCAAAACTTTTCTTCCCCCTGGTTTGCTGCCCTAGCCTCACTGCCCTAGCTTTGTTGCCCTAGCTTTGCTATCGAGGAAGGTGAGGGGAGAGGACGGCGAGCGCACAGGAATCATTTCCTCTGCCCTAGCTTCGTTGTGGAGCTTTGATGAGCGACATCCGAGTGGTGCTATGAAGAGAAAAGGAAATTGCGATGCCACATAGACATGCCAGCAACGCAGTCGCGCACAGGCGCGTTTTTTAGAGCCAGGATCTCCTGGGCCACTTTTTGTGGTCCAGGGGATGGACCACTCATATTTGCGGCTGGATCGTGGGCGCGATCCGGCCGCAATTTGTTCCGATCCCTTTCTAAGTTCACCGTCCCCATCAAGTTATAATTTTGATTCGGAATGGGCAGTCGGAGGCCGCCCGGAGGAGACCCTCGCTCGGTGCACAGTAACCTGGTCACTTATCCACCATCGGTGTCCTCCGAGCGGCCTCCGGTCGCCCGCTCCGAACCAAACTATAACCTGGTGAGGACGGTGAACTCAGGAAGGGATCGCGGTCACGATTCGATTGCAAATATGAGCAGTCCATCCCCTGGACCATAAAAAAGTGGTTAAGGAGATCTGCTATCCATTTTTTAAGTCTCGTAGCATAACAGTTGTGTGTGTGTGTATATATATATATATGCCTCTAGGATTTAAGAATTAAATTATAGTGTTCAACTTTAAAAAAATTATAAAACAAAAAAAAATAGATACTCATGGGATAAATATAAAAGGTTTAAGATTTAGAAAATATTTTAAAAAAAAATAAACAAATGAATTGAGACGTTTGCATTTGATCCGGCGTCTCAACACTGTTAACAAAAATTATGAAGACGCCTCCAATGCATTGAAGGCACCTCAAGTTGGGACGAGTACGATAATTGAATGGAAAGAAGAAAATTTATTAATATAGAATATATCTGATTCTTTAATTGATATAGATATAAAAATGGATATCCGATACTTGGTGGGTATGAGGAGGAATGATATAAAATCTGATTCATAACCAATCCATTATTGTGGATTTGACAAAAGGTTATACACCAACTACGGACACCTCATACTATCTACCATATAGTTATTTATAAAAAGGTAAATTATAAATTAAACGGGCAATGCAAGAGTATTTCTCCTTTTTATATAAGACTTAGTAATATATATGTATAGAGAATTTCGTTACTATGGACCAAAAAACTCTCCTATAGGATCTTTTCGATCTGAAACCCTAACTAACTACATGTTTTTTTTTAAAACAAATTATTGTATAATGCACAAAAAAGGAAAAAAAAAAGCTTTGTTCACTGATAGGTCACCTTGCCAAATTATTCAGAGACGGTTGAAGCGCTTTACTGCTTCGTTCACTGATAGGTCACCTTGCCGAAACTCGGTGAACTCGTCGTAATGCCGGTTCGTCACTTACATATGGAAGAACTCTTCAAAGAACTCTGTCTCGAAGTCCGTCCAGTTCATCAGATTAATCTGTCTCTTTACCTTCACTCTTTCCCACCACATTCTTGCGTCTCCGGAAAAGCAGAATGATACGCATTTGATCTTTTTCGATACGGGCCAGTCTAGTAATTCCACTATGCTTTCCACTATCTTGAACCAGGCCTGGGCGTCCCATGACTCGCAAGTACCTGAGAAGTTCTCCGGCTTCAACCTTAGCCACTGTATCAAGTAGGTCTCCTGTCGGACCACTGGGACAGGGGCCATCGGTGGTACTGGTACAACTACTGGGATGATTTCCTTGCTGACCCATCAAAGTCGTGATCAGCTGTTGTTGTTCCGTGATCTGACGCTGGAGGTCGGTAACTACCTGAGTCAGATCTGGTGGAGTTGTTGTCTCGTCTGCTCGGGTAGTACGTCTCCTAGCCATGCTTATCTTCATTAAATGACAATAAATTATCGTTATTTCTATCCAGGCTAACATAAGATCGTTATTATTGTTATCCTACCATCATGCATACCTAAACTAGAACTGTGACTTATCATCATAAAAAAAAATAAGTAAATATGCATAACATTAAAGCATCATAGAAGAATTAATTTCAGTATATAGATTCTTACTTGGAGCGGCAGGATGGAGGCTTGACATGTGTGTAGTGAAAAGGCTAAACCTGGCTCTGATACCAAACTGTAACGCCCCGCCCCTTCCTGCTTAAGCTGACGGGGGTTACTGTTGGGTTCTTCGGGCCACGAAAACCGCTTTTTCGCGTCGCGGAAACCCCGAAGGACCCAAAGCCGTAGATCCGTGCAAAGATTCGTATACAAAATTCGAAAAACTATTTCTTGTACGAGTTCAAAAACTGATCTACTACTTAGATCTACGAGAAAAATGTTTACCCTTGTAGCGATGCCCTTCGCGTTCCCGCTCGTCCAAATGATGCCGGATCTCAAGACCGTCAAGCGCCGGTCCTCTAGAAGTATCCACACGGACACACTAGATGGAGATGACCAAAAACCAAGGTGTGCTAGCACCTATGTGGTTCGGCCAAGGGAGGAGGAGAGGGAGAGGGAGAGCTTGAGAGGAAGAACCCAAGGAAGAAGAAGGAGTTACACCACTTGAATGGGAAAAATGAAATTCACACCCAAAAACCAAGTGGCCGGCCACTTTCAAAAACTCACCAATTAATTGCATTAATTGCAATTAATATGAAACCATTAAGAGAGTGGCTTTGTAACTTCCATGAGGTGGCACCCATGATGATGTGGAACATCATTATTGGTCCACCTAATGCCAACTCACCAATGAGGTGGCAAAAGGTCAAGTCAAAATTGACCTTTGGTCTTCCTTCTCAAGTCAAGTCAAACTTGACTCAATCTCTACCATGGTGGATCTAATCCAACCATTTGATTCGAGCCAACTTAATATAATGAATCTAATTCATTAAATTGAATTGATTCAATGAGTAAAAATCTAAATTAGACTCATTTAACACATGAATCAACTTGAGTCGAACTCAAGTTAGCCCAATTAGGATTACTCTTAATCTAATTTGATTCATCAAATGAATCTAATCCTCTTGGTTCATCATATGAACCTAATCTCCACCTAATTGTCCTAAGTGTGTGACCCTATAGGTTCTTGTAATGTTGGCAATGCCCTAAACCCATTTAAGAGCATAAGTAATGAGCGGTATCTAGCAACACATCATTACTACCCAAGTTACAAGAATGTCGAGATCCGACATCACCTTGTGACTACCAATTGTGACTACTCACAAAATAATGACAAGTGTCCTTCTATCCTAGACATCTAGATTGATCAATGTGAGGCATAGACCGTGTCATCCTCTAATCAATCTAAATCTTGAACTCCAAGTAGACTCACTCGATTAAATGAGCTCAACATCTAATGTTGAATCATTTGAGCATGGTCATGCACTTAGTGGTCTCACTCTATCAAGAATACCGATGTCGCTCCCGTCATATGGGAGGGATAGATCCCATCTACATCACTCACATCCCTCTACATAATTCGTTATATACCCAGTAATCGCCTTTATAGTCCACCCAGTTACGGGTGACGTTTGACAAAACTAAAGTACAAAACTCCTTATGTAGGGATCCATAGTGACTTCAGGTCTAAGGACTAATAGTCATACTAATAGCCACATGAGAAAGTATATGACACTCATATAACGATCCATGATACTTTCTCATGGCGGGTCATTCAGTATACATTCTCTAATGCATACCCATGTGTCAGCTTGATATCTCTATATCCATGACTTGTGAGATCAAGTCATCGAGCTGACCTACATGCTAGTCTTATTGTATTAACATTGTCCCTGAATGCTAATACTCGACTAGGA
Source organism: Zingiber officinale (assembly GCF_018446385.1). NCBI lineage: Eukaryota > Viridiplantae > Streptophyta > Magnoliopsida > Zingiberales > Zingiberaceae > Zingiber > Zingiber officinale. The sequence goes on along the minus strand of NC_056003.1, from coordinate 110,427,275 downwards.
ATGATTTAGAGTAGTGTTCCCTATATCATCTCACTATCGATTCAACTAATCGATTGATATAGGTATGAACCTTCTACTCAAGGACGCTATTATACTTAGTCTATTTGGCACTAATATAAATAAGTATAATAACCAAACAAAAGCCTTTATTAATATACAAGAATATGATATACATTAGTCCATACAATCATCAAATGATTGGCTCTAGGGCTCTAACTAACAATCTCCCACTAGCACTAGTGCCAATCAGTATAGGCTCTAAGGCCTAAAGACCTAGTGTGACCATCATGCTTCCTCCGTGCCAAAGCCTTGGTCAAGGGATCCGCGATGTTAGCCTCTGACTCTGAAATCTTCACATCTCCTCTATCGATAATCTCGAATGAGATGGAAGCGCCGTAGTATGTGCTTGGTCCACTGGTGTGAGCGAGGTTCCTTCGCCTGTCTATAGCTCCATTGTTGTCACAATATAGCTCAACTGGGTCAGTGTTAGGAACCACCCCAAGTTCGGTGATGAACTCATGGATCCAAATCGCCTTCCTTTGCCTCGATGCAAGAATATACTCGGCTCATTGTAGAATCGCCATCGATCCTCGCTCAACTCTTCCACCGACAAGACCACTATTAATGCAAAATACGAACCCCGATCGCGATCGGTAATCATCCCGATCGGTCGAAAGCTGGCATCACCGTAACCCTTTACGCTTAGCTCATCATTGCCTCCATATATCAAGAAATATTCTTTAGTCCTTCGTAAGTACTTAAGAATATTCTTGACCGCTATCCATGACTTTCACCGATCTCGATCGTATCTGCCCGTCATGCTCAAAGCATACGAGACATCGGGTCGAGTACATAGCATGGCGTATATAATCGATCCTATGGCCGAGGCATAAGGGATATGATCCATGCGGTCTCTCTCTCTCTAGAAGAGGGACCTTGAGTCTTCGAAGACTCACGCCATGTGACATAAATCCCTTCTTGGAGTTCTCGCATGGCAAACCCAAGGAGTACCTTGTCAATATATGTACTCGACTTAGGCCAAGCAATCTCTTAGATCTATCTCTATAGATCTGTATCCCTAGAATCGCGGATGCCTCACCTAAGTCCTTCATTGAGAAGCAACTCCCCAGCCGTGTCTTGACAGATCAAGCATAGGGATGTCCTTCCCAATGAGTAGTATGTCATCCACATATAATATAAGGAAGACAACTATGTCCCTACAACCTTCTTGTAGACACAAGGCTCATCTTCGTTCTTGATGAAACCAAACTGCTTGATCGCATCATCAAATCAAGATTCCAGCTCCGAGAAGCTTGCTTTAGTCCATAAATGGACCTATGCAATTTGCATACTCTGCTATGTAGTGGCTCTACAAAACCCTCGTGTTGTGTCATGTACACATCCTCTAGTAGGTTTCCATTCGAAACGCGGTTTTGACATCCATCCGTCATATCTCATAGTCATGGTAGGTCGCAATAGCAAGCATGATCCGAATGGACTTAAACATCGCCATGGAGAAAAGGTTTCATCATAGTCAATACCATGAATCTGCTTGAAACCTTTAGCTACCAAGCGACCCTTATAGATAAGTCCATCCATGTTAGTCTTTCTCTTAAAGACCCACTTGCACCCAATGGGTTTTACCCCTTCAGGTGGATCAACCAAAGTCCATACTTGGTTGGTGTACATGGATTCTATCTCGGATCTCATGGCTTCTAGCCATTTCTCAGAATCTGGTCTCATCACAGCTTCTTGATAGGTGGTAGGCTCATCCTCTATGAGCACAATGTCATCATGGTCAGACAAGAGAAATGAGTATCTCTCAGGCTGACGACGTACCCTATCAGACCTGCGAAGAGGTATGTCTACTTGAACCGGTTGTTGTTCCTCAACTCCTTGTGGAACAACATCATCCACAACACTTTGTGGTTCCAGTTCAATTTCCATCGTGGCATTAGTGCTATTGTTCGCATCTTGAACTTCTTCAAGATCGAACGCGCTCCCACTAGTCTTTCTAGAAACAAAGTCTTTGCCACAACTACCTTGTGCTGACTGGGAATGTAGAAGTAATATCCCTTAGTTTCCTTGGGATATCCGATGAAATAGCACTTGTCAGATTTAGGTCCTAATTTGTCTGAGACTTGACGTCGTACGTAAGCCTCACAACCCCAAATCCTCATAAAAGACACCTGGGCATCTCTCCCAGTCCATATCCTATATGGTGTCTTTATCACGGCCTTTGATGGAACTCGGTTGAGTATGAAAGCTGCCGTGTCTAGAGCATATCCCCATAGATATGTCGAAAGATCTGTGTGACTCATCATAGATCGTACCATATCTAATAAGGTACGATTCCTCCTTTCGGATACACCATTCCATTGTGGTGTTCTAGGAGGAGTGAGTTGAGATAAAATCCCACACTCAGCTAAGTAGTCACGAAACTCATGGCTTAAGTATTCACCACCTCGATCTGATCGAAGTACCTTAATACTCTTGCCAAGCTGGTTCTGTACTTCATTCTTGAATTCTTTGAACTTTTCAAAGGATTCGGACTTATGTGTCATCAAGTACACATAACCGTATCTACTGAAGTCATCAGTAAATTTGATGAAGTACCTATAACCGCCTCTAGCAGCAACATTGAAAGGGCCACATACATCACTATGTATGAGTCCTAACAAATCAGTTGCTCTCTCGCTATGCCCACTAAAGGGCGTCTTGGTCATCTTGCCTCGTAGGCATGACTCGCATATCTCATATGATTCAAAATCAAATGAGTCCAGCAAACCATCCTTATGGAGCTGGGATAAGCGCTTGTCATTTATATGACCTAAGCGACAGTGCCAGAGGTATGTTTGGTTCATGTCATTTGACTTGAACCTCTTGGTACTAACGTTATAGATAGAGCTCTCAAGGTCTAGAATATAGAGTCCGTTCATCATAGGTGCACTACAATAGAACATATCGTTTAAATAGACAGAACAACATTTGTTCTTTATTATAAACGAGAATCCTTTCTTGTCCAAACAAGAAACTGATATAATGTTCTTAGTCAATGCAGGCACATAACAACAATCGTCTAACTCTAGTATAAGCCCAGAGGGCAGAGATAGAAAATAAGTCCCTACAGCAACAGCAGCAACCCGTGCTCCATTGCCTACTCGTAGGTCTATCTCGCCCTTTGTCAATGCTCTGCTATTTCTTAGTGCTTGTACACTAGTACAAATGTGCGAAACACATCCGGTATCTAATACCCACGACGAAGAAATAGAGAGGTTGACTTCTATAACATTTATACCTGAAGTAGAAATCTTATTTCTCTTCTTGTTAAGATCTTTCAGGTATCCTGTGATGTTCCTCTTCCAGTGCCTTGCTTGTCCTTGATATAGTTGACAAAGATGTGCAACCATATCGTAAGCACCCATCAACTCATGTTGCTTCTGAAGCTCAGAGTTCATGGTCGCGAGCATTAGACATGACACATCTAATGCGTCATCTTGATGCTTCTTGTAAGCATCTTTGTCAGCTCGCGGGGCATTGGCAGGAGGAGCCTCCGGAATGGGCTGATTGGCTCTAGGGCTCTAGGTACACCTGTATCAGTCCAGGAAATTTGCTCCGTTGAGCTTGTCCTTCTTAAGGACAGATCGCAGGGAGAAAATGTTCGTATTCGACGTCATGGCAATTCTACAACAGAAATAAATGCAGAAATAAGTATCATATTCTTTAAAATCATTTAATTAGGCCTTTAATTAAATGATGCTCCAACTGAATTCTATAATTCTTATGGGACAAGATCCACATCATACTAACCCTTGAGTTAGCTTTGGCTAATACGCCCAAGGCTTAGTATGATCGGTAGGTAACGATTACCAATTACATCTCTATGCAACTCTTGTTTATAGAATCAATATCCGCATTTATATTAAAACTCGAGTTAGCTTTGGTTAATACGCCCGAGAGTTAGTATAGATGTGATTTTGACCTATCTTTTCCAATCGATGGAATAATGCCTATAGTTGACTCGATCCAACCGAGTAACTAGGAATACTCAATCTAATTGAGTTTATATTCACCCATGCGTTGATAGGCGGGACCAAGATTGTCCCTCCGTACCCTACCAAGATAATATGTATTGCTCTGCTTTGGCAGATTCAACAATACATGTGATCGAGGTAGTGATAGGTATCACGGCACGGTTAGGCATTTAGAGTTGGTTCGATCTAAATCTAATCTAATCGAGAAGGATGCATCTTGTGCACGACTTAGATCTAATCTAATCGCAAGGGTGCATCATGTGCACGACTTAGATCTAATCTAATCGTAAGACACTAATTAATTAATTACTTATTAAACATGCATCATATACATAAGCAATTAACTAATTAATATATTTGTGATTTAGTCATGGCCCTACTACGATCTTCTCAAGCTAATGAGAAGATCGAATGGTCAACCTAGGGTCAATAGCTTCTCCAAGCTCCTCCCTTTGACCACCTTGTGTTGCTCGTGCCCACCTCGGAACTCCGTCTCGTGTGGACCCTCCACCGCTCCAATTTGTACATTACAATTTGAAACTCGAGTTACATTCGAGTCTAAATCTAATTTACAAAAAAAAATAAGAGAAGGCACGACGCGCAGGTCGCGAATATAATACAACACTCGCAAACACATAACGGCACGCAGGCCGTATTATGAATTATAACACAACCAATCATATTAGGTTTTGGGCCATGACTATCACAAAATTAATATATAATTCAAAATTATATATTTTCATAATTTTCTATAATTTTAAAATTAATTTTTACAATTTTTACGAGTAAAATTTCCCGGCGGTCCCGTTTAGCGGTTTCGGGCGCAATCGCGGAACGGATCCCCTTGCGGGGCCCAGGGACAGCGCCCCTACCCGCGATCTAACCATCGCGAGGGTTCCTTTGCGATCCAACAGCGCCTAAACCCGCTGTCCCAAAACGATTTGGGCCGAGACATTGCCGTTTTGGAAAAATCTTCCCGGTGGGTTCGTTTTTAGCGATTTCGCGGAGCAAATCCCCTTGTGGGGTTAGGGGCAGTACCCCTACCCACGATCTAAGCATCGTGAGTTGCTCCTTTCTGATCTAATGGCACCCAAGCCCGCTGTCCCAAAAGGATTTGGGGCAAAACGAAGCCGTTTTGGAAAAATCTTTCCGGTAGCCGAAGCCAACAAGTGCCGAGACACTTCGCTTCTACGGAAAAATTACCCATAAAACAATAAAATCATAATTTTACAAAAATTACAGAAACTTTAGTTTTCATAAAACCAAAAACAAACTCAGATTCGCCTTGCACGTGGCTCGATATCACTGTTGGGTTCTTCGGGCCACGAAAACCCCGAAGGACCCAAAGCCGTAGATCCGTGCAAAGATTCGTATACAAAATTCGAAAAACTATTTCTTGTACGAGTTCAAAAACTGATCTACTACTTAGATCTACGAGAAAAATGTTTACCCTTGTAGCGATGCCCTTCGCGTTCCCGCTCGTCCAAGACCGTCAAGCGCCGGTCCTCTAGAAGTATCCACACGGACACACTAGATGGAGATGACCAAAAACCAAGGTGTGCTAGCACCTATGTGGTTCGGCCAAGGGAGGAGGAGAGGGAGAGGGAGAGCTTGAGAGGAAGAACCCAAGGAAGAAGAAGGAGTTACACCACTTGAATGGGAAAAATGAAATTCACACCCAAAAACCAAGTGGCCGGCCACTTTCAAAAACTCACCAATTAATTGCATTAATTGCAATTAATATGAAACCATTAAGAGAGTGACTTTGTAACTTCCATGAGGTGGCACCCATGATGATGTGGAACATCATTATTGGTCCACCTAATGCCAACTCACCAATGAGGTGGCAAAAGGTCAAGTCAAAATTGACCTTTGGTCTTCCTTCTCAAGTCAAGTCAAACTTGACTCAATCTCTACCATGGTGGATCTAATCCAACCATTTGATTCAAGCCAACTTAATATAATGAATCTAATTCATTAAATTGAATTGATTCAATGAGTAAAAATCTAAATTAGACTCATTTAACACATGAATCAACTTGAGTCGAACTCAAGTTAGCCCAATTAGGATTACTCTTAATCCAATTTGATTCATCAAATGAATCTAATCCTCTTGGTTCATCATATGAACCTAATCTCCACCTAATTGTCCTAAGTGTGTGACCCTATAGGTTCTTGTAACGTTGGCAATGCCCTAAACCCATTTAGGAGCATAAGTAATGAGCGGTATCTAGCAACACATCATTACTACCCAAGTTACAAGAATGTCGAGATCCGACATCACCTTGTGACTACCAATTGTGACTACTCACAAAATAATGACAAGTGTCCTTCTATCCTAGACATCTAGATTGATCAATGTGAGGCATAGACCGTGTCATCCTCTAATCAATCTAAATCTTGAACTCCAAGTAGACTCACTCGATCAAATGAGCTCAACATCTAATGTTGACTCATTTGGGCATGGCCATGCACTTAGTGGTCTCACTCTATCAAGAATACCGATGTCGCTCCCGTCATATGGGAGGGATAGATCCCATCTACATCACTCACATCCCTCTACATAATTCGTTATATACCCAGTAATCGCCTTTATAGTCCACCCAGTTACGGGTGACGTTTGACGAAACTAAAGTACATAACTCCTTATGTAGGGATCCATGGTGACTTCAGGTCTAAGGACTAATAGTCATACTAATAGCCACATGAGAAAGTATATGACACTCATATAACGATCCATGATACTTTCTCATGGCGGGTCATTCAGTATATATTCTCTAATGCATACCTATGTGTCAGCTTGATATCTCTATATCCATGACTTGTGAGATCAAGTCATCGAGATGACCTACATGCTAGTCTTATTGTATTAACATTGTCCCTGAATGCTAATACTCGACTAGGAATGATTTAGAGTAGTGTTCCCTATATCATCTCACTATCGATTCAACTAATCGATTGATATAGGTATGAACCTTCTACTCAAGGATGCTATTATACTTAGTCTATTTGGCACTAATATAAATAAGTATAATAACCAAACAAAAGCCTTTATTAATATACAAGAATATGATATACATTAGTCCATACAATCATCAAATGATTGGCTCTAGGGCTCTAACTAACAGTTACTTATCTTTTCTTCTTAAAACAGCGGAAGTCTTATCTATAGTATAAGTTTTTTTTTCTTTAAAACTTTTTCTTTACTTTTCAAATCATCATCACTAACTACCTATCATATGAGTCACATAACATGCTTAACATAAATTTAAACCACAATACCAAAGAGCATGATGAAATGTCATGGAGTCATAAAAGAGCGACATAAATATAATTCTTATTAACTAGAAGCAGGTCTTTCTCTTTAGCCGAGTCACTACTACACACGTCCTTCTTGCCCCCTCCTGCTGCTCCCTTAGTACATCCATTCTTTGCCCTTATCTGTGGTACAAGGAAAGTAAGCTGTGAGCACACAAGGCTCAGTAAGATCCTTTCCTACTCATAAAAAACCGTATAGCATAACTAAATCTCCAAGGCATAAAGCATAAAGACAACTCATCATATCATGTATAGAAGCATCATATCATAACATAATCGTAAGGTATCATGGCATATCATAACATGCATCCTAGCATAACATAATCATAATCATAGCATATCGTAACATGATCATAAAGTTCATCCTAGCATAACATAACATAATCATAAGCATTATAGCATATCATGATATAATCATAAAGTACATCCTAGCATATCATAATCATGATCATGACATATCATAACATAATCATAAAGTTTATCCTAACATAACATGTCATAATCATAAGCATCATGGTATATCGTAACATAATCATAAAGTGTTATGCGAGATGACTTTCAAAAACATGATTCATGCAATAATATATGCAACATGTCCTTTGAAAACTTATTACATACATACTTAAACATAATCATAACATGATTAGGGCCCCGGCTTGTACCACATACATAAATGCGCGCGTCTTGTGTAGGTCCAAGATAGTAAGTCTTGAACCCTACAAGGCATACATACTAGGCCCGTTTCTTAGTCCATCGACCCCAGGGCGCTTATGGAGCCCACCCTTGGTACAAGCCATATAAAGTAAAGTAGCATGTCATACATATCATGGTTCTTAATATTTCATGCACATCGTATCTCTTATCATATCATATCATACCATACAGAATTTGGGCACACAGCTCATCATAATGGTATGAAAAATTTGGGCACACAGCACATCATAAATGTTAGGACCAAAAGTAGCTAGAGGGGGGGGGGGTGAATAGCTCGTCGCGTGTTCGTCGCTTGGCGTTGCTTGTTTCTTCAAGGATATGCAGCGGAAAATAAAGAAACAAATACAACCACGCTAACACTAGGATTTTACTTGGTATCCACCTCCAAAGGAGGTGACTAATCCAAGGATCCACACCACGCACGCACCCTCCACTATGAAACACTCCTTTTCGGTAACTACCGAGGGCGGAGAAGCCCTACAAGACTCTCAGTACAAGAAGAAGAAAGGGAAATACAAGTTAAGCAAAAGCTTACAAGATGTGCAGTAAAAACCCTAACCCTAACTTCTTCCTCTTGCAATAGATCCGCCTCTTGACTTGGAAAGCCTCCAAGAACCTTCAAGAACTGGCGATCACGTGCTTGTAGAGAGCTGTGGAGGAGCTGGAATGAATCTGAGAAGAGCTCGTAGCGATATGCCGAAGACCACGCCGCCTGCGGCTTTAAACCCGACGCGGTCGGATCCCGATCGATTCGAATGTTCGAATCGATCGAGGCTTGATCGATCCACGGATCGATCCGACCATTTCTGGGGTGCTCGATCGATCCACGGATCGATCCGGATCGCTGGAAGAATCTCGATCGATCCACTGATCGATCGAGATCCTCGATCGATCCACGGATCGATCCGAGCTGCTCACGGAAGAACTGGATCGATCCACCGATCGATCCACCGGATCGATCCACGGATCGATCCAAAGACTTGGTTTTTGCCCAAAACAAAGTCCCAATCCTCCCTAACCAACATCCGGTCAACCTTGACTGTTGGTACATCATGCCTCGCATCCGATCACCCCTTGACCTGCTAGGACTCCCCACCAAGTGTCCCAATCCCTTTGACCCACTTGACTTTTCTCGTCGTGCCAAGTATCCGGTCACTCCATTGACCTACTTGAGTTCCACCGGATGTCTGGTCAACCTTGACCCATCTGGACTTCCTTCCTTGCCAAGTATCCATCAATCCTTTGACCTACTTGGACTTCCCAACACCGGATGTCCGATCATCCTTGATCCATCTGGATTTCCTTCCTTGCCAAGTATCCAACAATCCTTTGACCTACTTGGACTTCCCAACACCGGATGTCCGATCATCCTCGATCCATCTGGATTTCCTTCCTTGCCCGGCTTCACTCACTGTGACTTTCACCCAGCTTCACTCACTAGGGTTTTCCATCCGCCTAGCTTCACTCACTAGGACTTTCACCGGCTTCACTCACCGTGACTTTCACCTAGCTTCACTCACTAGGATTTCCTTCCGCCTAGCTTCAACCACTAGGACTTTCACCGGCTTCACTCACCAGACTTTCACCCAGCTTCACTCACTAGGATTTCCTTCAGCATCAGATTCCATCACCTGACTACCTAACTTAGTATCCAGCCAACCTTGACCTACTTGACTCTTCTTCGATCAATATCTTATCAAACATCTAAACCCAAACCAAGACTCACCTTGGTTAACCAGGTCAATCGTCGGAGGGTTTTGCACCAACAATCTCCCCTTTTGATGTTTGACAATACCACAATAACACTTACAATCCCACATGTAAGTTAGGCTAATCCTATAGCCTCCTTCTTCATGCCACTAGGTAATGAACACATAAGTTAAGTTTTCATTCTCCCCCAAGAGGGCAAACTCCCTCTAGGTAATGAAAACCTAACTTACTTCCTTTCATTCTCCCCTATTGGCACACATCAACCCCTACTAATAAAACACATCAACCCGTCTTTGGACACACATCAACCTATGCTCCAATTTTGGGCACACTTCAACAACTTCATCTGTTGAAGACTCTCCCCCTGAAGAGTTGCTCATCGTGATCACAACTTCACTCATTGTGATCAACACAATAATGAAGGTCCCATACCCTTCATTTATCCTTAACTTCTTCCTCAATGTAGACAAATACCCAACCTTGAGCATTTTCTAACATCTTGAGTTCCCACTTGAAATAATGAGGATATCCACTCCCCATTTCAAGTTCAACTGCTCATCCATGAGCATTCTCTTAACAGAAGGTTAACCACCTTCCAAGGTTTATGAAAAATAATTTTCATGTCTTTAAAGAGTCCCTCCCCCTAAAGACATGGTGGTAACTTCTGTCATTGCACCAACAATGACTTGGAATCCCTAAACCTTTAGGAAACCCAGATTTAGAAGTTTTGAGGTTCAAATGTTCAAAATTTGAAACAAACCTCAACCTAAATTTCAATGAAGTCTTCCTTAACCATTCCATCCTTGTTTTCAACACGAAAACACCCTTTTTATGTATACAAATGTATTTTAAGGGTTTGGAATGGTTACCTAGACTAAAATAGGTTCAAAGTGCTGAAATCAGGCTTTCCCAGCCAAAATCAGCAACTTGGATCGATTGGAGTTGGGTTCCAATCGATTGAACCTTTCTGAATCGATCCACTGATCGATTCAGACTTCCTGGATCGATCGGCTGATCGATCCAGCGAGCTACTGCTCGCGAGATTTGCCTTCTGAATCGATCCATGGATCGATCGGAGCTCTGATAGTTGCTGAAATTCCATTTCAGTCAACTTCAGAAACCCCTAGAAAATTCTACAAAAATCCAAAAATTATGAAATTTCGTGTAGACATTGTTTAGGGCATATATTATCAAGGAAAAATAGTTTTCTATGAAAATACATCATCTTTTCAAAGATTGACATAAACTTGAAAACTTGCAAAAACTTTAGTGTTTTCTTCAAGTTTGTGTCTAACTATTCAATGGTGATTACTATCAAAAGATAGCCTTCACCAAGGTTTTCCAAAATCATTTTGAAAACTTTTTCAAAACCAATATCCCACCATGTTCCTTGGGCATAATGCACATGACTTGTACATTAGCTTTCCCAATGATGGGAAAACACATATCTATGTGTTTTGATGAAACTAAAACTCAAAAGAATGCACTAAATCAACATCTTGAGTTTTGTTCATCATCCTAACATCTCACTTGTATCTAATGTGTACTAAAACACATACAAGTCATCTTATAGGTCTTTGTGAGATGTAGATTTTGGTTTTGCCCTAATCTAGGGATCATGCATATCTATCTAGGCATTTTGGAGATATTAGACACCCACCTAGGATGTCACTTGTTAATAAGTGTTGTTAAATGCCTTTTGTCCTTAATTACAAGGAATTAAACTTAATGCATGATAATGTTATGACATACATCAAAAAGAAATAATTTTCAAAAGAAAATATCCTATAATTACATGATGTATGAATGTCATGACATGGTATTTTTGGATTTTTCATAATAAAACATGAACGCAAAAATAGACATGATGTCATGACATATGATGGGCAAACAATCATGGCAAGATTTAGCATAAATAAAATATACCTAGATTAACTATCTAAGTATCCTTAAAACCTTAGCTAAACTTACAACTTAATCCTAGATTGCCCTTAAGTGCGTCACGAAAACGCCAAAACCTAAATTGGCATTTCTAATTCCCTTGATTAATTTATGCCAATTGAAATTAAGCATATTCCTCAAATGTTGGCATATTTCATTTTTCCACAAGAGTAGCACTTTAAAGTTAAGGCCCGGATTGCCTTAAATTTCCTAAGAACATACCAAAATCCCAACTTGGTAGCTCTTGTGAATTTCCCAATATGTGCCTTTTAAGATTAAAATCAAATTTTCACCACTAGGCACATTTTACTCTTTCAAGGAGTAAATAATAATTCCATTTCATTTTCAAAGGTTAACAAAAACCTTGAAAATGCTCCTTGAGTGTCAATTTTCTCAAAGTTGGGTTAACTACCCTTCTAATCGGAGTTGACACTCTCTAACCCATCTATGGGGTAGAGAAGATGCTCCTAGGAACCCAACACCTATTAGTGCTCCTTGGATGCTCTAGATACTCACTAGGGATAACTTCCCTAGATACCTTCCTAGTGACCTTGTTTGGCTTCTTGGAGACCTTGGTCACACTTTCTAGGTCAACTCTAGGGATAGCCTCCCTTGTGACCTTGTTTGTGACTTTCTTAGACTTCTTAGAAGCCTTAGTCACATTTATTGCAAAAATACTCTTAGGGATGACTTCCCTAGTATTTTTGGCTTGACCACTAGACCTAGGGTTTGTTCCATAACTATATGGAACTCTATGGTAAGAGGGCACATCCTTCTTAGCCTTTGGTTTGTATCCCAAACCTCTATGGCCATTGGATGGCTTTTGTACCCCTAAACCTAGGTTATGCTCTTTTTGCCCTAATAGGATATTTTCCATCCTATTTAGGGTCTTTTCCATTTTATCAAGTCTTGACCTCAAGACTTGATTTTCCATCACTAAGTCCTTAGTTTTTGTTTTTCCATTAAGTTCATGAGCATTTTTGTTTCTAGGCTTGTAGCTACAATCCTTAGAGTTCTTGCCTAGACTTTTACCTACATTCCTAGCCTTAGATGTAGTAGTTTTGGCATGTAGGGCCACATGATTTTCCTTAAAGCCCTCATGCTTCCTATTCTTATGGTAAATTGCATTAAAATGATAAAAGTTAGAACTATCATGCTTTTTACCATAATGTAAAGGGGTAGGCTCAATAAATGTTACATTCCTTTTTACCTTAGAGGCTCCCCTTGACTTGAGCTTCCTCCTTGAGCCTTGACCATCTTCTTCCCTTAGGGCATTGACTCCGATAATGCCCTTTTGATTGCAAGAGAAGCATATGATATGCTCCTTGCTCTTCTTTGTTCCGGAATGGTCTCCTCGGGCTTCTCCTTGCCCTTTGCGCCACTTGACCCTTCTTCTGGCCAAGTTGGGACACTTGCTCTTGTAGTGCCCACTTTCCTACACTCAAAACATATGATATGATTTTATTATTAATTGAAATGTTTATACCTTCTTGTGTAGGGATGGCACTTGCTCCTCCATTTGATATTTCTTGAATTTCGGAGGTGGCACCATCTTCTTCTTCTTCACTTGACCCGGATGTAGAAGCTTCTCCTTCTTCTTGATCCGGTGTCACCAAGGATTGCTCCCCTCAATCCTAGAGGTGGAGGCTTCATCATCTTGAACATGAAACAAGGAGTATGCTCCTCCTTGTTCCCTTCGTTGCATTCCCTTGAGGATGAAGCTTCTTGGATTTCCTCTTCTGGAGGTTGAGCATCTCTCAACCTCGGAGTCCTCCTCTTGATCTTGCTCCAAAGAGTCACCCTCTCTGGATTCTTCATGATCTTGTACAGTGGAAGGGATCTCTTTATGAAGCTTGTCCAATTTGCTCCATAATTCCTTTGCATCTTCAAATTCTCCAATTTTGCAAAGGATGGTGCTTGGCAATAAATTGACCAAAAGCTTGGTCACTTTGTCATTAGCCTCGCACCTTTGGACTTGCTCTTGGCTCCACTTGCTCCTCTTGAGAACTTTACCCTTTGAATTTCTTGGAGCCTTGAAGCCTTCCATTAGAGCAAACCATTGCTCTATCTCCATCATAAGAAAATTTTCGATTCTTGATTTCCAAGAATCGAAACTCGTAGAAGTGTATGGTGGAGCCACCCTTGTGTCAAATCCAAGCCCATCTTGGAATTGCATCTTAAAGTTGAGCTTGATAAAGTCTTGAACTTGAAGAATTTGCTCCAACTTCTTCACCCTCTAGCTTTTCTTGATATGCTTGACCCTTCCGGCGATGATTCCGGTGAAGAGCGGCCTTGCTCTGATACCACTTGTTAGGACCAAAAGTAGCTAGAGGGGGGGGTGAATAGCTCGTCGCGTTCGCTCGTCGCTTGGCGTTGCTTGTTTCTTCAAGGATATGCAGCGGAAAATACAGAAACAAATACAACCACGCTAACACTAGGATTTTACTTGGTATCCACCTCCAAAGGAGGTGACTAATCCAAGGATCCACACCACGCACGCACCCTCCACTATGAAACACTCCTTTTCGGTAACTACCGAGGGCGGAGAAGCCCTACAAGACTCTCAGTACAAGAAGAAGAAAGGGAAATACAAGTTAAGCAAAAGCTTACAAGATGTGCAGTAAAAACCCTAACCCTAACTTCTTCCTCTTGCAATAGATCCGCCTCTTGACTTGGAAAGCCTCCAAGAACCTTCAAGAACTGGCGATCACGTGCTTGTAGAGAGCTGTGGAGGAGCTGGAATGAATCTGAGAAGAGCTCGTAGAGATATGCCGAAGACCACGCTCGCCTGCGGCTTTAAACCCGACGCAACGGTCGGATCCCGATCGATTCGAATGTTCCAATCGAGGGAGGCTTTGGATCGATCCAGATCGCCTCTGTGCTCTGGAAACGCGCCGGATCGATCCACGGATCGATCCGGCGCTTATCGCGCGAAGCAGATCGTCCCGATCGATCGGCCGATCGATCGGACCTCGATCGATCCACGGATCGATCCGACCGGTCCATGGGAAGAATGGATCGATCCACCGATCGATCCACGGATCGATCCACGGATCGATCCAAAGAGGTTTTGCCCAAAACCAAGTCCCAATCCTCCCTAACCAACATCCGGTCAACCTTGACTGTTGGTACATCATGCCGCATCCGGTCACCCTTGACTGCTAGGACTCCCCACCAAGTGTCCGGTCAATCCTTTGACCCACTTGGACTTTTACTCGTCGTGCCAAGTATCCGGTCACTCCATTGACCTACTTGGAGTTCCACCAGATGTCCGGTCAACCTTGACCCATCTGGACTTCCTTCCTTGCCAAGTATCCAGTCAATCCTTTGACCTACTTGGACTTCCCAACACCGGATGTCCGATCATCCTCGATCCATCTGGATTTCCTTCCTTGCCAAGTATCCAGTCAATCCTTTGACCTACTTGGACTTCCCAACACCAGATGTCCGATCATCCTTGATCCATCTGGATTTCCTTCCTTGCCTGGCTTCACTCACCAGGACTTTCACCTAGCTTCACTCACTAGGGTTTTCCATCTGCCTAGCTTCACTCACTAGGACTTTCACCTGGCTTCACTCACCAGGACTTTCACCTAGCTTCACTCACTAGGATTTCCTTCTGCCTAGCTTCACTCACTAGGACTTTCACCTGGCTTCACTCACCAGGACTTTCACCTAGCTTCACTCACTAGGATTTCCTTCTGCCTAGCTTCACTCACTAGGACTTCCTTCTGCCTAACTTGACAGTTAGGACTTCCCAGTCAAGTATCCGGTTAACCTTGACCTACTTGACTCTTCTTCGATCAATATCTTATTGTCAAACATCTAAACCCAAACCAAGACTCAGCTTGGTTAACCAGGTCAACCTTGACCTGAGGGATTTTGCACCAACAATAAATACATGCATAGTTTGGGCACACAGCTCATCATAAATAGCATGCATAATTTGGGCACACAGCTCATCATAAATAGCATGCATAATCTGGGCACACAGCTCATCATCATAACACACAGCATAGCATAAGGGTTACCATCATACATAGATCATAAGTGTACATAATTAAACATAGAAGCATAGCAAGCTCTTACCACATCATAAAACATTGCATGTGAGATACATGAGAATCATATTTAGATTTCTAACCCTAATGTCATATAGTGGCCGAAACATATAGTTGGGATTTAGGTAAAAAAAACTACATACAAGCATGTGAACCCTAAACCAATATCATATCATATACCATAAGGAAACATCATGAGCATGTTTAGGTAGGGTTATAGGTTTCTTAAGCTTATAAACTTATCATGGCCGAATCTTATCAAGCATTACATTGGGTTAAAATCATCATTCAAACATGTGAACCCTAAACCAATTTCGTAGCAAATATTACAAGGAACATCATGAGCATAATTAGGTTAGGTTCCAAGTTTCCTAGGCCCTTAAACTTGTTGTGGCCGAAACCCTTAAGGCTTGGAACTAGGTTTCAAGTGTCCTAAAAGCATGGAAACCCTAAACCAATTTCATAGCAATTATTACAAGGAACATCATGAGCATAATTAGGTTAGGTTCTAAATTTCCTAGGCCCTTAAACATGTTGTGGTCGAGACTTGTAAGGCTTGAATCTAGGGTTCAAGTGTCATAAAAGCATGAGAACCCTAAACAAATTTTATAGCAATTATTTCAAGGAACAACATGAGCATAATTAGGTTAGGTTCTAAGTTTCCTAGGCCCTTAAACATGTTGTGGCCGAGACTTGTAAGGCTTGAATCTAGGGTTCAAGTGTCATAAAAGCATGAGAACCCTAAACAAATTTCATAGCAATTATTTCAAGGAACAACATGAGCATAATTAGGTTAGGTGCTAAGTTTCCTAGGCCCTTAAACATTTTGTGACCGAGACTTGGGTTCAAGTGTCATAAAAGCATGAGAACCCTAAACAAATTTCATAGCAATTATTTCAAGGAACAACATAAGCATGTCATATTAATTTCATAACTTGTCTTAAGGAGGATCATGACATAATTAGTTTAGGTTTAACAATTTTTCTAGGCCCCTAGTCCTATCATGGTCGAATACATATGAGCATGGAATGAAGTTTAATCATCATATAGGCATGAGCATATCATGTTAACAACTTCCTCATCATGAGGCACATATCATAAACAAAAATAAGAAACATGTTTGGTTTGAGTCTTAACTTACCTATTTCCTTTGTTCATGTTTGGCCGAGAGTCTAGGGGTATGACTCTAAGTTCTAACCAAACATTCTAGCATATGAACATTAGATAAATCCCTACCATAAGATACATGTTACAAGAAACATGTTGAGCATGTCAAAATTTAGGTCTTTACATTTCCTAGGTCCTTCTCTTTTAGTCTTGTCTTGGCCGAAAATTTCATAAAGGTATCCTAGGTTTTTAGGCAACCAAATCTCATAAAAAAAAAATACACAAGCTATTGTACCACAGGTGATGGAAACTTACATCCTTTCGCTTGTGGTTTTTCCTAAGGAAAAAGGTATCCTAAGTGCCAAGGAAGGAGAGAGCTTCTTCTTCTTGTACCTCCTTTTGCTTCTCTTGCTTGGAAGGGATAGACCTTGAAGGCTTCTTCTCTAACTTTAGTTTTCTTGGAGAGGAACTTAGCTTAGCTTTTGGAATAAGGAGAGGGAAGGGGCTCTTGGTTTCGGTGAAGAATGAGAAAGGAGAAGGAAGGAGGAAGAAAAAGGAATTTAATCTCTTATTTTTCTTCTCCCAATCTATTTATTCCTTTGCCAATGAAACATGTCTTCATTCATTCCCTCAACTCCTCTTTTCCCTCACTCCTTTAATTCCCACGAAAAATAGAGAGAGGGAGGGAAGTAGGTAATTCATCTTTTGCTTGCTTCTTTTCTTAACCAAGAGGTAAGGAAGGTGAGCAACTTGATTTTCTCTTGCTCTTTTAATTTGCTTAGTTTTTCTTTTATTTTCTTCTCATCTTTAACTAAATTTTCATTCCTTCCTATCCATATATTATTTATTATTCTAGTGGTTATCATACATCAATTTATCTCCATTATTTGTGGGAGGTTCAAGGTTCAATCCTTACCTCACCTCTCCTTATTCTATTTTTGGTTTCTATTTTCCCTTTTCTCTTATCCTTTTTATTTCTATGCTCTAAAGAAAATAATACTCATATACTTATCTTATAATTTCGTGGGTGTTACATGCCGCTCGGCAACATCCTTTTGCGAAATGAACGGTTTGCCCGCTCTACGGGGCTTTTCTTTACGATTTATTTGTTTCCATGCTTGGTACCAATTGTTCCACTCGGTTATAATCACGACCTGTCT
The DNA here is from genome assembly GCF_018446385.1 of Zingiber officinale. Taxonomy (NCBI): domain Eukaryota; kingdom Viridiplantae; phylum Streptophyta; class Magnoliopsida; order Zingiberales; family Zingiberaceae; genus Zingiber; species Zingiber officinale. The sequence goes on along the minus strand of NC_056003.1, from coordinate 110,409,230 downwards.
TAGATCTATCCTGACAACTTGCGGGTAGTCATTCGACCATTGACAAATTCAACAAGGTTTATACCTTCTCTTGAGTTTAAGGTCGTCGCTCGACCGTTGATGAAGATATGAGTTTAACGTCGCCGCTCGATGGTTCGGTGAAGACAGGGGTTTAACGTCGCCGCTCGACGGTTCGATGAAGACAGGGGTTTTACGTCACTGCTCGACGGTTCGGTGAAGACAGGGGTTTAATGTCGCCGCTCGAACGGATCAACCGCCAGTTCTCCGAAGCAATACTTCAAGGATCTTTGCCGAGGCACTACACTCCCTTGGCAATCGGAGAATACAACGGATCGACCGATCCGGATGATCATTTGGGAAAGTTCGACAATGCTGCTACATTTCACCAATATATAGATGGGGTAAAGTGCCAAGTCTTTCTTACAACGTTGTCCGACTCGTCTTCGATAATGGGAGATAATTTGTGGGTCAGAGGCTTAAGGAGTGGTGTGAGGGGGAGGCATGTGATCCGTTCAGGGGACGCGTCGGCTCAGGACGCCTTGCCTTTCCTTACGTCCCGCGCGGGCGCTTCGTTTGAAGAAGACCCCTTCCCCTGATTTGCTTGCGCAACCTCTGAGGGTGTTTGGAATAAAGCCCGATGGAATGAGATAGGCGCGGGTGGAGCTTCTCCATGTGTGCTGATTGACAGTCTATTTTGCCCCCAAATAGAATATTACTTCGGTCTGTCGTCGTGAGTCGCTCAGCCTCCAGAGGCCGACGTTGCTTGTTGCGCCAGTCGGTCGGCTAGTGCCTTTTGCTGTTGTTGCTCGACTATCTTTGCCGCTCGCGCTTGTATTAGTGCGTCGAGCTCCTCTTGAATGAGCGTCACAGTGTGAAGTTGTCCAGCGTCATCCATCTTGTCGGCTTGGATGCAGGTGTGTTCCCATAGACGACGCCAATTTTGATCCTGTCTGAGAGTCGAGACAATGGATGCTGGGGACGTGGCGCTCCAGTTGATCGTTGGTGGACTTCTCGTCAATGAAGCCTGCAACCACAACAACGTTAGTGCCAAGTCGGGGGGGGGGGGGGATTCCCTGGCGATGACCCTTCGACGCTCAAGTCAAACACCGACGATGTAGAAGATATGAGGAAGCAAAATGACAGAGTAACTGTAGCTACAGTAGAGATGATGCATACCTCCGTCGAAGCTTGGAGCCATTTATATAGGGCTCCGGGGAAGCGCGTGCACGCTCCTCCAAGCATATCCTAAAAAGACGTGTCAGAAAAGTATCCCTGACACCATACCTTAAAGACCCGAGCATTTCTCTGACAGGATAGTGGAAGCTTCTGTCGTACGATCCTATGTCTGTCCATGCCGCCAACTATGCTGTCTGTCGGTGACGTGAGTCCTTATGAGGATATCGGCTGATCCTCCTTTTGTCTGTTAGTGGGTCGAGCGGGATGACCGCTCGACCAGCCCTTGGCCGTTCGACGGGTCTTGTCCTTGAGCCAAGCGGAATGACCGCTCGACCAACATCCCACTATCCTCGCTCTATGTTATGTAGGTTGGAGCTGTGTCTGAATCTAGTCTGCTCGGTCGTCAATGTTTTACCGATGTGAGTCCGAGCGGGCTGGCCGCTCGACACATACCTTGCCTGTTTGAGCGCCGGAAGCTCGGTACATGGCCGAGCTGTGCTACCATCTGCTTCATGTAGGCTCGGCGATTCTTCCTCCCGGTCGAGAAAGGGGGTTGCCCGATCGGACGATAATACCGGGGCGCTGACCAGCTTGACTTTGACCTCCACCATGTCATTGACCACCCTGCTGACCGGGGCCCCTCCTTATCACCGAATCAAGTATATTTTTTATTCAATTGAGTACGACTCTTTTTTTGTTTGACCAATGGATTGAGAACTCACATCAATCGATTGACTTATGTTGAATTAATTGAGTTAATCTATTCAGCCTAAGTTAATCAATTGGTATGAACTCCTAATTGATTCGTCAAATTGAAAAAGAGTTGTGCTCACTTAAATATAAAATATAATAGATTGTATTTGTAATATACTGAATTTAAAAAGAATTTTATGTTATTTTAGACTTTAAAAAATAAAACTAAGGTTAATTAGATAAATGTACTAGGAAGTTGAAAAAAAACGAAGAAGTGAGAAGCTGACTTATCAACTTAGGAGGAAATTGAATTTACTATTGAGTTTAGTACCTCATTCGGTTATCTATTTTTATCATCCATTTACTGTGCTCGCCAGCAACAGACGACGTCAAAGGTCAAGTTAGTGGCATAGAATGGAAGAACACTCCTTTTCCACACCATCATAGATTGTCTCTATTATTTACTCTAGACCAATAAGAGATTCCTCTAGAACAATCCGCACTCGTATTCCCAATCGAGTCTGAAGTCTCTGTCGTGCCGGCATTTATCAGCACGATCCCATAGAACAATCCGGCGAGTTCCAGATCGGGAAGAAGAACGGCGGAGAGGCGACCGTGGAAGTTCCGCGAGGAAGAAAGTGAAATTCGGAGTGGAGGAGGGAGGATGGAAGCGGACGTCGGAGTGGAGGGAAGCGGCCGCCAAGCGGTTGCCCGGCGGCGGAGGCGAAGCTTTCCACGGCCAGCGAGTCAGTGCAGGTGGTCTCGTTTGTCTTTAATGACAAGACGTGTGAGCTAATTAAACCGTATTTCATGACCCCTGCGCATAGCGCAGTTGGGACTCATGATTTTGTGATCGAGAGATTCAAGATTCGATCTCGAGATGTCACGATTTAGGTTTAATGTCTTTGACATAAAATTTCAATTGTGTATTTATATTTATCTTTCTTCGTGGGACCGACTTAGGAGCTACTGATGTGATGATTTAATATTTTTAATTAAACCCTATTTCATTTTCGATCACGCGAGTAATATGGTCGAATTGCGTTGTGAGGAATGAATTATTGTGTTTTTTTTGGTCCCAAAAGAAATGGAATTATTATGGCCGGGAGCTATTTTTTTTGTTCTAAAATAAAATTAGATATTTGAATTTCTAAGAGTTTTCATAAGTTCTTCCAATATTTAAATTTACAAATATATTTAATTAAAAAGAAAAAGAAAATCATAGTCAATTGTGAAATTTTTTATATTGATCTTGTATTTCAAAAATAATATTTAAAATAGAGTGAAGCTGATTTTAATATTTATATTGTATTTTTAAAAATCAATCCATGTGATATTTCAAATTCAGCCCCTGTTATTTTTAAAAATTTAAATAATGATGTTCTCTTGAAATTCAGTATTACAATTGGGTTTTTGTTAAATGCAGGAACGGGAGGGATAAAATGGGGGTAAATTGCCGGTGACTCGGTGAGCAAGACAGTAGGCGACGGAATCGCTCGAGGCGAAACCAAATGCTACACGTTTCTTCGCCTGTATCGGTCGCCGTCACGACAGCGGCCGCCGCGATCCATAATTGATATCCAGTTATCTTGCTAGATTTCCCACCACTTCTTTTCCAGTAATCTTTTCAGATTGACCATAGTAACTCATGGTAGTTGACTCTTCTTCGTGTCTCGATAAGAACTGCCAGATCAGCGAAGATCGCTCCACCTAGCAAGTGTTCTCTGCTCTCTCATCCATCGCGGAGTAAGCCAAGTCCGCAAGAAGATGACAGCGTCAGAAAAGGCTCAAATTTTGTGCCGCGTTTTACTTCCCTTGTGATTTTTTTTCATCATCTGTTTTTTCGTGGAAGCCGTCGCTCGCCCATTCCGTGGCTTACCTTCGCCTCGGTTTCTCTTATATCGACTACTTCTTCCGAGTTCCGCCTGCCAATTATTGTGAGAGATTCCATTTCCAGATCCCGGAGGAAACCGCAGAGACCTGCTTTTTGATCTATTCTTTGAGATTCCTTTTTTCGAGGAAAGAAGAGAGAACCAAGTTCTTTCCTTTTCCTTGCTGGCTTTTGATTCGGTTCTGTGCCGTTGCAGCAAAAAAAAGTTTTTTTTTTGGGGAAAGATTGCAAGTTGTTCACAGCGACATACCCCGCCCTACTATTGTGTTGTTTTTCTTTCCCTACTTCTCGGTTTGTTTTCTGGAGAATTCTTGCGTCTCTTCCGTGAATGGAGGCGACGGAGCGGACAGCGAGGCGACGGCGTTAGGGACCGCTTCGTCTCTCCCGTGTGCAACCGAGCCAGCTGCCTCTCTCGGTCAGAGGAGCTCAGGGTTGGTGGATCCGATGGCGGCGGACAGGGAGGCGACGGCGTTAGGGACCGCTGCGTCCGCCAGTAGTTGCTGCCTCCAGAAGTTTAGGCTTTACGAGACTCATATGGTGAGTTGGGTCTCCTCGTAACAGATAGATCTTGATTACTTCTTTGTACTACCTAATGATTTTTTGGATGTTGTTCACCTTAACTAATGATTCTTCTTTTGAAACGGAGCTTGTAGTACTCTACCATCATTAGGAAATTCGGTTTCTTCCTGTCTATTGATGGGAATCATTTTAGGTGGATTTTGTCATGGTTGTTTTTTCCATCGTTACTTCTATTATGTTCCGTAAAAATTTGGGAATTCCCTCTCGAGCTTCGTTATATTATCAGATCCTTGAGAAAATCGTGCATAGCAATTTCCTTGTTAATTTCTGCTATCTGCTAAGTCTGATAGGCAGTGGCTTATGAAAAATAATATCGAATTGTTTTATTGTTCCTGTTCAGTAAGTTTGTTAATACATCGAGCAGTAAAATATGACCATATTCTCCCCCTTACTACTTACAACTATTCACGCGAATCTTTGTGCAGAAAAACTGAGATTTATGTTCCTTCCAAGATACTTCCCAGTGATTTTGACTAAATTTAATTGATTATTTCCAGTCTTCCTTGCTTGTCAGACGTCTTGATGGATCTAAAATTATAGATTATTTAGTTAAGCTGTTGAAGTACTCATTATTGGACTGCATCAGTGATAAAAGTCTTTATCCAGTAGTTAATTCCTTCTTTTGTTTAACTTAGATACCTGTTTACTTTGTTGCAGAAATTCTACATGGTAGGTAGCAATAACAACAAAACACAATGGAGGGTGTTAATAATTGATAGGCTAGAACCCTCTGAGCTGAACATTCGTGAGGACCCGACAACATACTCTACTGTTGAATGTAATGACTTGCTGAAGCGAGTACATGAGGGCAACATAGCAACAGGTGGATTAAAATTTGTGACCAAATTTTATGGTATTGCGGGTATGTAAAACTTCTATTTATTCTGAACTTGGATAATTTTGCAACATGGTTTCAAACACAACTTCCAAACACTTTGCATTAAGGTCTTCTGAAATACATCCATTTGCAGGATTTGTCAAGTTCCTTGGCCCCTACTACATGCTTCTCATTACCAAGAGAAGGAAGATTGGCAACATTTATGGTCATGCTGTATATGGTGTCTCCAAAAGCGAAATGATAATCATTCCAAATTCTACTGTGCGATCTGCTGTGACCTATTCTAAGGATGAAAACAGGTCTTTTGTCCATTCTTCATGTGAAAAATGTGTTCTGTACACTTGTAGTTTTTATCTACACCGTGCTTATCTTCAAGAATTGATTGTTATTGTATCCCAGACTCTATAAGCTTGAACAGCCATTTCTAAATTTTAGTATTTTACACACAACAAATTTTATTTAACTGCTAATAAGTTTTTCCTCAATCACTGCCATAATGCAGTGCGGAGTGTTATATAAAGTATCAATCAAATTACTCCATTATCCGGTTGTCTATTTGCTATTTGTTTGTCTTGTATACAATCACTTAGTTTTTTTTTCTTACACGCAGTACTGTTGCTATGTGAAAGTACTATCTTCTCGTATAAACATTTTTTGATGTAACCTAAGTTATACCATTGGAGTCATTACAGTTTCTGGAGGCCTAAGTGTCAGGTTCAATTTTACCAGACAACTTTATAACTCCGAATCAGTATTTGGATTGTTGTAAGATTTATGTATTGGAAGAAATATGTACAGGTTTCTTGTAGTATCTGTGATTGTGGAGATACCTGTTACCTTTGCGTCATTCTATGATGATGTTTGTTTTATTTGCAGAACTATTCACAACTTGTATTTCTTATCTGTTACATAGATACAAGAAGCTACTCTGCACTGTGGATCTCACGAAGGACTTCTTCTTCAGTTACTCGTACAATATAATGCGTAGTCTTCAGAAGAACCTATATGATGGCATCACAGGACAAGTTCTGTATGAAACAATGTTTGTTTGGAATGAGTTCTTGACACGTGGTGTCCGTATGCTTCTCAAAAATACTACGTGGACAGTTGCACTAATTCATGGTTTTTTTAAGCAGGTACATATTTGTCCAGTTTATGCCTGATTGCAGTCATGATTTTGTAGGAACTGTCTATTCTAGATCTATCTTAGCTTGCTTGGGAGTAGTCTATGTTATCATCTAGGTACTTAATGACTACTAAATATTATGAGAACATCAAGTTTGTACAAGTTGAACATATATGAGGCTTCCTGTATGTGAGCATGGATGAAAATTACCTCTAGTACCACTACTAATCTAAAATCGGGCTTGTTTCTTTGCTGCTATGTGATTTTTTTTGTGCATGGAAATGACTTTTTTGTGTGCTCTTGAATTGTTTAACATCTGAGTTTTGATGTTACTGGAAAAATTCTAATGCTAAAAAGAGAAGCTTTGCTTTCAGGTAGAAGTTAGTGAGGAAAACATTAGGGCTGCTTACCCTTCAGAGTTCCCTCTAGTGATGTTATTATTTATCATTGTAATACTGCAGCTTAAACCTTTTAAATACATGGTATTTACAACTAGTTCCCTAACAACAATATTGTTTGCACCTATAAGTTTCCCCATAGCTTTTTTTTCAAAGAAAAGTTCTTACATAGAGATCAATTTCATATAAAAATAGGTATTCATATCCTCTAATATCTATTTATTAATATTTTGCATAATAAATATGGTCTTAGGTTGAGTATTTTAATATAGGCATAGGTTTAGTAAGTCTCAGGCCGACAAACTCATGCAAAAATTGATGTCATGAGATCATAATGATATAGATGTGTGAGGTTACTGGATTAGATAAAATAAGACATGCTCCTATATAATATATAGTGGGTTTAATTCCAACATATCCTAAAGATAAAAATAAGAAAAATAGATTAAGATGTCAACAAAAAACAAGTGGGATCATTTAGGGTGAAATGTGAGGTGTAGAGGGCAATCATAAAATTTTACTAAATAGTAATACTATTGAAAATGATTTCATGTTTGGGATGTTTGCAAAAATGGAGCCTTACGTAGAGCTCAATAGCCAATCCCAAATAGTTGAGTCTATAATTTATTTTAGCTGTTTAGGTAATAATATTCCTCCATATTAAATTTGCAACTCCTATACTGACAACTTGTGCTGGTATAATCATTTTAATACAGTTCCTTTGCCTCTCCAGACTGTATATCTATGTATGGTTCTGCACTAGGGTGCCAAACCAAAAAAGTAACAAATTTTCTTCTCTAAGTTGGATCTTCCCTTTTCTATGTTTGGCCAATGGAAAATGTTTCTTTTTTCTTATCAAATATCTGTCACTCAATCAGTTATTATTTCTGTGTAACATCATACTATGGTCTCTGTTTGATTTCAGGTTAGGCTCTCAGTCTGTGGCAAAAATTTTAAGTTTACACTCATTGCTAGGCGTTCACGCCATTTTGCAGGCACCAGGTGATTAATTAACAACTAGTTTTTTAAAGACTTGTTTCTTTTACAAACACATGTTGTCAAAATAATAAAGTTCCTGTAATCTGTCCATATCTTTTTGGTCAATGATTTGGTGTAACTTTTTCCTGGATTAGGTACCTAAAACGTGGTGTCAACAAGAAGGGTAGAGTTGCCAATGATGTTGAGACAGAACAGATTGTATGTGAAGATACTATTGAAGAGACGCCGTCAGAAATAACTTCAGTTGTTCAGAATCGAGGTTCAATACCACTTTTCTGGTCCCAAGAAACTTCAAAGCTAAACATTAGGCCTGATATTGTCTGTAAGTTCAAACTCTCGCATTAGCTTTGTCATATTATACATTTAACTAATACGTAAAATCCTCTTTTCAGTGCACAAGAAGGACCAGAACTTTGAAGCTACTAGACTTCACTTTGAAAATCTTGTGAAGAGATATGGAAACCCTATTATTATTTTGAATTTGATTAAGGTAGGGAATTTCTTACGTTCTCTAACAAATAAGAAACCTAAATTTTATATCTTCTATTTTCTGTACATTATATGTCATTCCTGTCAGAGATTTTTGGTATTCATGTAATATCACTACTTGTTTGTTCTACATAATCAGTCATGTGAGAAGAAGCCACGGGAATCTTTGCTTCGTGCAGAATTCAGTAATGCAATTGATCTTATAAACAAAGATTTACCAGGCAAAAAGCGCTTGAAATTCTTGCATTGGGATATACAAAAACAATCTAGAAGGTACATAGCTGGAATAATCAATCTTTTTTTATTTTATTTTGTTAATCTCTACTGTTTGAGCAAGAAGTGAGTTATTAACTGTGTTTTCTTAATTTTATGTTTACATGATCTGTTCAGCTTTCAACTAATCATTAGCTACTGAAATATATTTAGGAAAGGTGAAAATGTGCTGGAAATGTTAGGAAAAGTGGCAGATTATGCCTTAAATCTAACTGGAATTTTTTATTGCCAATTACCACCATCCTTGAAATTTCAAGATGTTGATCTGCCGACAGATATTGGGTAAGGCTTTCCTTTTGCAACTTTATGTTTTTATTATTGTTAATTTAGGTTTCTCTATTGGTTTCATGATTAGCATCACAGTATCTTAGCATTCATTTTTATTATTTGTCAGCATAAAAAGTTTGAATCACAGACAAAATAGAACCCAATCTAAACAAGTTACATTTAGAAGAACCTGAAATTCAATGTTGATTATTTCTATTGCTGAAAAATGATTTGTTTGTCGAAACAAGTTTTTAAAACACTTTTTATGAACAATAGATTTATTTTCTACTATTTAGACGTGATATTAAAATATGTTGAAAAATATCCTATTTTTTATGTACAGAGGGGAAAAGATTTTCACCTTCCGTAGGTTCAACATGACTATGTAGCCCAATCGATTGTATAGCTCATCAATCGTCTCTAGCCTTCTATCATCAAACCAAATAGGTAGGCAGTATAGCCCGATCGATTGTCTCGCTTGATCAACCTCCTGGCTCAATCAGATGGTCAAACTCGCCTAATCACTGACATAACTTGCGGACTTGACCAATTGGCCTAAGCAACCTCCGCTTGACTTACCTACTTGACTCATTTAGTTCGACCAACTCAAATGAATAAAATGGACCTACTCAACCTTATCAAACTACTTACTCACTTAGATTGCCCAAACCACTCATCCTGCTTGGTTTGCTCAAAACACTCAAAACACTCAAAACAATTGGTCTGGTTGGATCTGCTAGCATGCTCAAACTGACAACTCACCCAACTCACCAAGCCTAATCAACTTGATTAGAGGCTTGATCCGACTAGTTGAATCTGCTTGTTGGACTCTATTAGCCTGACTGCCTATGCTAACAAGCCAAGCTTACTCAGTCTGGCTGAACACTCTTGACCTGTGTAATCTAATCGGATAGATCCTACTCGTTCGACACAACTAGCTCGATTGACTTAATAGTCCCACCCAACCTGTCTGGTCCATTTGGCCCAACTCAGTTGACTTAACCAACTAAACTAGTTAAATTGATTAACTCTATGTGCATACTTGGATTGCCCAATCTGCTCTGCTTACTAGATTCAGCTCACGAGCTCATGTGCCTTATGCTCTTTGTAACTTGCCTGCATGACCCAATTGGACTAACAAGATCTTCTGACTTGACTGACCACTTAGGTTGCCCGTCTTGGGTAGACAACTTGACTTTATTGGCTTACTCGGATGATTGCATTAGATTGAGAATGGAGAGACAGTTATTAATAAAGTGAAGAGATTACAAATGGGTAAAAGAAAATAAATTTTACTCTTTTTCAAAGGAAGCCATTTTCTTTACAAATTTTTATATTTTTTGTTGAACAAAAGAAAATTTCTCTTAATCGGGATTTTTCATCGCACCATGAAAAATATTCTCTCAAATATTTTTCATAGAATTAACAAACCCTTAGTCTAGAATAGCAATGGCGAAGCTTGACTTTCCATGAGTTTAATAACAATTTTGTACTCTCATTTTCTCTATGATGATCAAATTAATATATGATTATTATTCAAATTTGCTTTGATTAAATTGCTTCATAATCTAGGTTTTATAATTTCTTTAATTCTTTGATAACCACTTTCAGGGAGCAAATTTCATTATTATGTATCTAACAGACTTTTATATTTCCACTTACTAAATAAGAGAACAAATTAGATAATGCTTATAATTTCTGCCATTTTAGGCATCGTCGTAATGTTTTTCACCATTGTACACTATCTTATTTTTTTCATCTTTTTTTAGACATGATTGTTTAGTTCAATAGCAATCTCTCCTATGCGCCATGACTATTGTGTCAATTAGTACTATGTTGTGCTAACATTCAATAGAGCTTGACAAGTCTCAACGTACATCGTGATGATTTCAAGTAATCCTTATTTTTTAAAACTTGTTTCTTGGAAATTCTAATTCATATATTTTTATTTTTCTAAGTAAACAAGTCAACATTAAAATCAGAAATGAATAAAACACTATTGATATAGTTATAATTGAGATAGTCATATTAGAAGTAAAAAATTAAGTCAAAGGGGATTAAATGAGTGGAATTCATTTATAAGTCATCTTGGCATACTTTAGAATGTGCTGAAATATGTTGAATACTAGTACATTTATAGTACGATAAAATCTAATTCAATTGATTATGTAATTAAAAATTTTATTTTAATAACTAAATGCAATAAATGAAAGAGTTTAAAATTAATAAAAGCCATATAAATATATCTCAGTATAAATCGATGCATGCCAAAGTGCGTTGAGTGTCAGTGCAACATAATGTGCAAATTGTATCATTTGATTTGAGTAGGGACCAAAACTCATATAATGATACTTCAATTTTTTTACCGCCAGGTATGTAACTTCTTTCTCTTCTTTCCTTTTTCTTCTCATTTCCTCCCTCCACCTCCAATTCCCTATCAGCACAATTCCAAAATCCATCTCATTCTTGTCAAATACCGAAACTCCAGCTTGGAATAATACATTTTAGTATTAAATTAATTAAATTGAACGTGTTTTTAACATAATGAACTTAAAGTAATGTCTACTGAAAGATTATCACCATGTTCTCTAGAATCTTATTGATATGCAGTGTATACAATTCAGTTTATTCCCAAAAATATATATACTCAACTTCTAGTGAATGATTAGTTTGCCTTAAGGTTCAGAGAGAAGGCTCATAAAATTACACATGGAGTTCTATGAAAGCAAACTAATCCTACAAGATAGAATTTAACTGAAATCTTAATGAATAGAGAACTCTAAGCACAAAAATTTAAGTAAAGCTATGTATTACTATTAAATATGAATAGGAGCAAAAACAAATTCGAAATAAATATATTGGGATCAAATCGTCTTCATCTTGTTTGATGATCACTGACCACCACACATGTTTCACATGCTTAATTCTTCTTAAAAAATTGTATTTTATGAGCAATGCACATTCTGAAAAATGGAAACAAAAAAGAAAATAGAAACATGGTATCAAATTGAATCTAGTGAGATGTTATATTGAGGATCACAATTTTATGGAATCAAAGAATATTACATTTAACAAAAAATTAAGAAAATGGTGGATAGAATTGATTTTTTAATTACCAATTAAAACTTTAACAACAGCAACAACAAGTAGAGAGAGAAACTCAAGCCTCAGATCTTGTGCACGACCAATATCATGGTACTGGGCTAATAGAAGCAAACAATTAATGCTGAACAGAAGCAAACAATTCACACGGGAGGATTGCCTACCGCCAAGTGGCTAGAGAATTTAAGTTGTTGGAGCAGTGGAAAGTAGGGGTGAATTTAGCTACTTCTTCAACCATGGATTTCTTCAACCATATATATATATATATATATTGGTGAAAGTAATCCATCACATGATCGATTTATAATGGGCAAATGTACTTAGATTTGGTGGGGTTATTGAGCTTGGGCATGAAAAGCAGCAGGAAAATCTTCAACATTCATCAGTGATCAGATGTTGCTAAATGCCAAGGAGGATCGATGAGAGGATGGAAAAGAAAATGGTTTTGCAAATAGAAAAAGTGATTAAGAGGGTCGAAATGGAGAGTGAGATGGGTGAAGGAGCAATAGTAGAGAGAAAGGTCTTCTTGAATGGCAGCAGGGAGAGAGTAATAAAAGGATTGAAATACTAATTTACAGTTCAAAATCAATTAAGGAAATGCATTTGACCTATATACATAGCTAAATGCTTCATTAGTTGGCTAAAGGTGTTCTGACAGTCAGCCTTTGCAATTGCAAGAAAAAGTGAAAGCTGAAGATAAAGAATGCCAACTGTAGTACATTGTTTTTAAAAGATAAGTAGTTCTATTGATTTGGATATATTATTCCAGCAACAAGTCTGAGTCATCATTGATTATTTCCCTTTTGGTTATCTTCAATGTATCCAAAATTAGCTTGGAGACTGTTCCTTTTGCTTTTCTCCTCTTCTGAGGATAGCAGTAGAGGATAGCTTTCCTCCATATTTATGATTATATATTGTCAAGTCGTTCAGATGCTTTGATCAAAATGGCAGTGGTAAATGATAGATTGAGAATAGACTGATATCACTAGGCTTTTTAATTATCTCAAAGCAGCATATTGGAAACTATGAGGTTGAACTGCTGTTAACTACCACACTATTATGCATTTGAATCATGGATATGCTACATGAGACATGATTTTAGAAATTTGCCATGCAATAACCAATGCAGGGTATCAGTTGCCATTGGTTCTTATGGCAGTTCCTGGAGAGATGAAGGGCAGAACTCAGATATATCTCAAAGTGAATACTCTGGGGACAGAACCGAGCACGATGTTGATAATTCAGCCAATGAAATACATAACCATACTACTTCTCATAATGACTATTCTGCAGATGAATTTGAGTGCAAAGTCAACTTGGCAAATCCACCAAGGCTTCAAAGTGGCGTCCTTAGAACAAATTGTATTGATTGCTTGGATCGAACAAATGTTGCACAATATGCCTATGGTTTGGCTGCACTTGGTCAGCAGCTTCATGCCTTGGGATATATAGATGCTCCAAAAGTTGATCCAGACTCCCCTTTAGCTGATGATATGATGGATATCTATGAAAGAATGGGGGACACACTTTCTCTACAGTATGGAGGTTCTGCTGCTCACAACAAGGTATTAAAATGCATCACATAAATAATATTTACTTTGAGGGATAATCTGTTTGTGAAAAAAGTTATTATACGACATATTTACTTTTTTTTTTGTTAATTATTTTTAAAATTTAATTCCCGCTTCCCAGGTTTTAAGTGTAGTTTATTTATTTCCTTAAATAACTCATGGCTGGCTAGTGTATTTTACAAGTCACAATCTTATATGAATTGTGCTACGTATTGTATGGTGCATATTTTTTTTTATTTGGGAAACATGTCTTCCTTGTATTGGCACACTCCTATGTACTCTAAATTCATGTTCATTTTATTTCCTCACAATTTGTTGCACTCATTTTGTGGACCCACAAAAAACTTAAGTGACATAGCTTCACACTGGAAGCTATAAGCTATATGTTTTTAAAGTGGCCTCACATATCCTTTAGGAAATCAGTGTCAATATTCTTGTTGATGTTTGAATATGAGAATATATTTATGTTGTTTGCAAAATTATTTAGGGTTAGAAATTCTAATGTGAAAGAGGCTATGAAAAAATTTTAGAAAAATAATTTTGATTTGAAATATATGATTAATTACGAGATATTGGTTTACTATAAAGCTTATCTTACACCTTCATTTTATGCCATGGCACTCTTTGTTTATGTAGAGAAGGTAATCATACTTTGTTTCCATTATTTATATAATTAATCGCCAAGTGTTGAATTTATAATAAGAACTCAATAGCTAGTAACTAGAGGTGTCAATGGGTTGGTCCTTGGCTAGGGATGGCTTGTGCTCACCTAGGCTTGCTTTCCTTTGGATAGGGATGACCTCAATTTGGATGTAACTATGGGTTCTTGATTGTTAGTGCAATCGACCTCTGGTTAAGGTTGACCAAGCTCGATTGATCAAGTTTGAGTTGGCTCGAGTTGAGTTTCGATATTTAATTAATGTGTTTGTTGAATAGAGTGAGACGTCAGGTAAAAGGAGAGTTTGTCAGAGAGGGAGATTGTTGGTATAATCGACCTCGGTCAGGTTGACCAAGATTGATTTGAACGTGGATGGTTGAGCGAAAAGTCAAGTAAGCCAAAGTTGAACGGATATTTAACTGTGGAGAAGTCTAAATAAGTTACAGTTGATTGGACACTTGGCAGTCGGAAGTCCAACAAGGAGTTGGTGAGAGAGAAGTCCAAGTGGGTAACGATTGATCAAACACTTGACGGTCAAAAGTCCAACAGAGAGTTGGGAAGGGTGAAGTCCAAGTGAGGTCATGGAGGATTGGACACTTGACATAAGAGGCGAAGTCCAAGTGCGGCGTAGAGGACCAGGCAGGAGAAGTGAAGTTCAAGTGGATCATGGAGGACTGGACACTTGGCATGAGACGTGAAGTCTAAGTTGGTTATCGGACACTTGACAATAAGGGAAGTTTTGGTAGGTGAAGGTTGATCAGATGCTAGGCAATAATGAAGTTCTGGCACGTTAAGATTGATTAGATGTTAGACAACGGTAAAGTCTCATTAGGTCAAGGTTGACCGGATGCTACACAGTAGTGAAGTCCTAGAAGATCAAGCAAGTTTGGTTGGTCAAGGTTGACCAGATGCCTGACAAGTCAAGGTTGATCCCGGCAAGTCAAAGGTTAATCGGATGTCGGTCAAAGAAAGTTTTGGTAGGTTGAGGTTAATCGAATACTAGGCAAGGCAAAACTTTAGCTTTGGAAAGGTTAAAATCAAAGGTATCAATCGACTGCTAGATAGTAGCAATTGACTAATGATCCCTAAACTTCGAATTAGGAGTTTGAGGGAGTTTGCTATAGATTGGTCAACTACTAGATTTTGTTGATCGATTGATGACACACTGTTGCAGCAAACAAAATGTTTAGAACTCGATTGAACAACTCGACTGATGATCATCATTCGATTGATGATATGGATTAGTCGACTGTTGTCATTGTTGTAGCGAACTGAATGTTTTGAACTCGACTACATGACTCAACTATCCAAGTAGCAGTTGATTGATCTGTTGTCATTGTTGTAGCAAACAAAATGTTTTGAACTCGACTACGTGACTCAACTGTCTAGGTAGCAGTTGATTGATGGACTGTTGTGGTCAAAGCTAAGTTGGAAAGAGTCGTTCTGCAGGTGAAATAATTAAATTCAGTAGAGCAATCGACTGATGGGCACATGCAGTCGACTGTTAGATGGAATCAACCCCGATCTGAAGGCTATAAAGGAAGGATTTTGTGGAGGGTTTCGTCACCGGTTCTTGAGGGTTTTTGGAGGACAGTGCTACTGCATTTTTGGATTTTCAAGAGGCTAACCAAAGCAATCAACAACGAGCAAAGCCAAGTTCATTTGTGTAAACTTGTTTGTTTCGATTTCTCTTGATTTCATTTGTATTTGGCTTGTATTGTTTGTAAGAGTGGTGCTGTAAGATTTCTAGACAAGGTTTCCAGCAAGGAGAAAGATAGTGGTGTTGTCGTTAGGACATTAGGCCCTGGAGTATGAATCGGGGGTTCCAAATCACGTAAAAATGGTTTGTGTTTGTGTTTGCGCTTGTGTTTGGTTTTATGTTTATTTTTCCACTGTGTATTAACCGATTGTAGACGAACATACAAATGAAGCGATGTCAACAGTCCCAACGTTGATGACCTGAAATACTCTCGTCCCCTCGGGACGGTCTAGTGGCTAGTGCATGAGGTGTTGTCACCATGAGGTTTAGGGTTCGAATCTCTTTAAAGCCGAGGTAAATACCTCTCTTATGTGCTAGTCACTATTCCAAGGCTAGTAGCTGCCCGTGATTTACCTCTTACGTGTTGACCTTGGGACGGGTTGGCGGGGGCGCTGGGGGCGAGCGTATTCGTCTTTTGCCACCATGACCTGAAATACTCTCACACCAAGCCCATCCCTAGCCTGGGAAAATGTTAGTTGGGTTGTGCTCTGCATGACTTGAATTTGTTGGGCCTAAAGAATCATTTTATTAGTTGTTTAGTGACAATTGGTGGAGATCAGAATGCATCTAGTGGAGATAGCCAATAGTGCTTTGCACTGCTTATGATCATGACTATCACTCACGTCCTCTCCATTGCAAATACAATTGATGGTATTTGCAGTGGAGTGGATATGAATCCACAACCAATATCGTAGAATTATGATCCATTTAGATAATGGATGACTATGGGATTAAGGGGTGGATGATGGATTGAGGGTTGAACCAAGAGGTGAGGCTATTTATAAAGAAGCAAAACAAGTGAGTTGGGCACATGTCCATGCCCAGCCCAACCCGTGTGCTGACTCACATGATTGGCCTAGCCACGGGCTACACTTTGTTAGGCCAAATCATGCCCAATATTATTGCAGACCATAGCCTAACTGTCTAACATGAACCATGGCCTTTTCTCTTCCTAGGTATGGACTGACCCATCTTTGGCTAGATTGTGCCTAACATGACCAAATTGCCTAGGCTGAGCCACAAGCAGCCTGACTGGTCTAGTTGACACATCTATAACTGTCTGCAAAGAAGTCCACTCTTTGCATGTTGTAAGTATTTTGGTTGCGCAAGGCTAGCTTTTCATTCACTTAACTGGTTTTTTGAGTTTCCTAATTAAATCTTTAGCTATACTAGATTCTCTATATGGGTTTCTTTTAGTCTTTATTGCCCATTCACTAAAAATATGAAAAATGTATAAACCGTCTCTACCAATTCATCATCTTTAGTAAATTCTTAATTGCCTAATTTGATTCACTCCTTGAGAAGTTCTGATACAAAAATTTCCTTCACACTTTTCTTTCTATAGGTAAAGGATTACTTTGTCCTTAGTACAGCTATTCTTAGTTGAATGTATCTGGAATTTCCCAGATTAACAATATAAATGCTGCCCCTTTTAGCAAAATATATATGGATGAATGAGGAAAATAAAGTCTAGCTTGATTATCCATAGCCTATTTATAACATGAAAATATTTTGCATGATCACAACATCATTAGTTATGTTTTTTGTATGGTGTTCAGATATTTTCTGAAAGAAGAGGTCAATGGAAGGCTGCAACCCAGTCTCAGGAGTTATTGAGGACAATACAACGATATTATAGAAATGCCTATATGGATGCAGAGAAGCAAGATGCTATTAACTTGTGGGTTCTTACGTTCTCACCAATTGATTATCATTAAGCTCCTTGCAGTGTCCTATAGCAACACTTTCTTGGCAACAGTCTTCATTTATTCTAATAACTTTCTGAAATTTGTAGGTTCCTGGGTCATTTCCAACCCCACCAGGGTAAGCCAGCACTTTGGGAGCTGAGTTCTGATCAACATTACAGTACTGGAAGGCACAATGCAAGTTCTCATGAGAATGCAAGGTATATTTTGTTAGGCTATAGGATCTACAGGTAGATAATGCATGCTATATTTCCTACAGGTAGATAATGCGAGGTATATCTTTATGTAACCAGATGCCAAGTTGGTTGCCAACATGCCAAAGATGCACACTATTTTCTTGGTAGTCAGAGTATAGGATCTACAGTTATAAATAACTAGATTTCACTAATAGACAATAGAACACAATATTTCCTTGGATTCTTTAAGAGGAGAACCTCCATAATCATAGATGAGGATAAGAGAGGAAAACTAACTTCATCTTTATAATTGCATTGATCTTAATTTTATTTTGATTTTATATATTTCCAATGGTTTTAATTGAAAGAAAGGAAATTCATATATATATCTTTTAAGATGCGACATTATCCTCTGTTGCAATGGAGTTCAAGTTGACTACTAGGATTGTAGAGAAGCAAATAATAGTCACATAGTAGAGATAGATAGCATAAATTTGTATGCTTGTTGTGCACCAAGTATTGGATGTTGAAGCCAAACACTTTGCTTTTACACATGTTTCAATTATGTTGGTCCATGCAAACATTTCTGCAATCAAGAATTTTTAAATCTTACACTGATTTCCAATAAAAACACCCATTATTGCTATTTATTCTCTGTACCCATATGTGAAAAATATCTTAGTACCTTTTGGAGCACTTTCCCAAGTTAAAGTTCAGCCTTTTATTTTTCAGGTCATTTATTAAGAGATCTCTGTCAGATGGCAATATTCTTTGTGATAGCGAAATACCCATGTCTATCTGTGATCCTGGATCAAATGAAGCTGCTGCTTCAGCATTCCCTACGATAATACAACAAGATTCAGTTGCCAAGGGTCTTTGTGATTCCACACCTGAAATTTCAACTTGTGATAATGATATTCAATATTACAGGTGAGCTTCTCTTGACTATTACTCTTGTGGACTCATTTTAAGTTCCTCTTTTGGTTTCTAACAAGAAGGTAATTACTTGAACTACAGTTGTTTTTCTATTTTCTTTTGTTGCTTATTTATTCAGACTACTAAAACAGAAGTACGTAGCAGCTGAAATTCTAGTGAAACTATTTTATTTTGACAGTTCCCGTTGTATGTCAAACTCCAGCATTATTGGAGCTTATTGAACAAGAATTGCTGCTTTAGATGTTCCTTATGCATAAACATAATCTAATGATAGTCTCCTGTTCTCTTTATTAGTTACATGCCGACATTTCCTAGGAGGCAAATAGTTTCAGATAATGGGCACATATGCTTCAGCAAACATAGATTCAATGACTCCAACTGTTCGAACTTCCTTGACTTCGATTGGCTTTCGTCATCAGGCAATTCATGTGAAGATGAAGGCTCTGAAAGGTAATCTTCAATGACCATCTTCTTTAGTGAAAAATAAAAAATCTTCACGGTTCGTGAGATTGGAATCATGTCTACTTTTTATGCCTTCTTTTGTTTTGAAGATAAAAAGTAGGGAAAAAAATGAAAATTACTTCTGAGATTGTTGGTTCCCTAGAGGCTAAGTTTGCTGCCACTCATAACAAACTACTCGTTTTGCTGTTGGCTCATTTCATTTATAAGTTATTATTGATTTGTGTTGGCCAACCAATCCTAGTAATATCTTTGTTTGAGAAAGAATTCCTTCGTGTTACTTGCACGAATGCAGACTCAAACCTTTAAAATTAAGAATCGTTGCGAGTGCTGCAAACATGGCAGACCAAAATAAAATTATGAAAGCATTTAATTTCACCCATGTAAGCATACTATGCTTGTTATTGCTGTGGCCATCAGTCTACGCATCTCTTTCAATTCAAATCCCATTTTGCTATTCATTTCCTTTTCACTCACGTTGCAGGTCCTCTATCATTAACTCACCAATGACAAATGTTTCCACTGAAAATGTTCTTGAAGGAGACGAGGGAATTAGCAGTTTAAATATAGAGGGTGCCAGCATTGAGGTTTGTTTCCTTGTATCATTTTTTGAGCACGATTTCTTTTACTGTTATTTACTCTAAGATCTTGTACTTTGATCTTTGCCGAGTCCTTCTTGGCTCTCTCAAACAATGACAAATTGATATTTCACCTTTGCAATTGTAGAACTTAGAAAATAGTTGTTTTCTTGTATGCAGGTGGGTGAAACAGAAGGCAGACAAGCATCTGAAAACTCCAATGCTGGTGAATTTTCTGATAGATTTGCTCACTGGGTTGCTTATGGAGGGACGCTATGCTATTGACGACGATGTGCATAGTCAAACAAATCAATCTCAGCATTCCACTGTAATGTCCGATCTGCACTAGTTAGAATAAGTTTTCAACTTTTTGTGTTTTTTTCAGAAGAAATATAATTAGTATGTATCTTGGGTACGTAGATGCAATTCTTTCCGGGCTAAGCTCTGTTTGTTTGTATGTAAATATCGACACCAAGAAGAATGCAATAATAATTACTTGTAAATTATAGGAAGATTCAATTTAAGAGGTATCTTATGCCTTAAGTCTTCATTACATAGTATGAATGATCTTCATTATACCTTTCGCAACTCCGGCACAATTGCTTTTTTAAATAACCTATTTATCTTGGCATGCTTTGTACAATTATCTAAGTATAATTGTATTGACTTCTCCAAAGATTAGTCTAAGTCCTGTAAGAAAATTTTCAACCAGAATACTTTACAAATTTCGAAAGCCATTTCTCTGTACTTATCTTTTGCACTAGCTAGATCATGCAAATGACATTCTGATTTTTACACCTCAATTTAACTAAGTTCACAGCTATTGATCGTCTATCTTCAATTGCTCTAATCCAATCAACATTTATATATACTTCAATATTTTACTTGTTTGTGTTTTAAGAAAATAAAATTTCTTTTTCTAGATTTTAGATATCTCAACCCATGAATGTTTGCATTCATATATGATATTCACCGGAGTTACGCATGAAATGACTAATAATGTTGCTTATTAGGATTGCATATTACTCAAAATCCGAATAATTTTGCTTGTTTATGTTTTTAGAGAATAGAATTTCTTTTACTGGAGCTAAATTTAGATACTTCAAAATATAAATAAATATTAAGTCCAACTCTTATTCTCACATGACAATTTTGTTTTGGTCATAAATGATACTCATTCTATTATTGATGCAATTCATATTGACAATGCCCAGTTGACCCAATTTAATTGGCCTCGAGTTGAGTTTTCATATTTAATCAATATTTTTTATTGATGATAGCGAGACGATAAGTAGGAGAGTTTTTAGAGATGAAGATTGTCGGTGCAATTAATCTAGGATCTTAATGTTGATGTGGATGTTTGAATGAAAAATTAAGTAGGTTAAAGTTGATCAAATATTTGACGGTAAAAAAGTCCAAGTGAGTCCTGATTAATCGAATATTTAGCAGTCGAAAGTCTAACAGGGAGTCGACAGGTAGAGAAGTTCAAATGATGTTTGAAAATGATGAAGTTCTGGTAGGTTAAGGTTGATCGGATGTTAGACATGAGATAAAAAATCTAAACAAATCAAGGAGGATCGGATGTTTGACAATGACAAAGTCTTGACAAGTTAATATTTACGTAAGATGCAAATTTCCGATAGATCAAGGTTGGTCGAATGATAGATGGGTAAAGTTTTAGTTGGTTGAAGTAAATTGGATATTAGACAAGGATGAGGCCATAGTAAATCGGGATTAACAAGTGCTAATCGTATGAGGAAGTTCTGGAGACATGACGGTTGTTTGACATAATGGAATTCGATATGAATAATATTTTCAACATTGTGAATAATATTTTTAGTACGATGAAGAGTGCATCTGTTAACTGATGCGCAATATCAATCGACTATGAATAGTATGTATATCACAATAATAGTCGACTGTTAACACTGTTGTAGTGAATAGAAAGTTTCTAAATTGTTTGCAAGACTCAATTGTTCGAGGATAAATTGATTGATGAATAGTAGTACCAATTGATTATTCATAATCAAACAAAGTTGGCAAGAGTCGTTATACATGTGTAACAGTTGAATTTAATAGAGCAATCGATTGATGGTGATGTTATATATGTGTAACAGTTGAATTTAATAGAGCAATCGATTGATGGTGATGGACAATCGATTGGATGGGAATCAATCTTGACCTGAAGGCTATAAGAGAAGCATTTTGAAGAGATTTTCAAGCTGGATTTTGTGGATTTAGATCAATCGATTCATGGTAATAGACAATTATTGGACGGGAATCAATCTTGACCTGAAAGTTATAAGAGAGGCATTTTGAAGAGGTTTTCGAAGTTGGTTTTTGTGGATTTTTGGAGGATGGTATTGCTGCACTTTCAAAACTCAAGAGTCGTTCTAAAACAATCAAAAAAAATGCTCAGAGTAAAGTTCTTTCATGTAAATGTTTCATTTATATCGTTCATTTGCTATCTTTATTTTGTTTTTTTATTGTCTGTATAAACAATAAATGTAAAAGGTTTTTTTATTTCTGGAAGATATACGGAAAGAAGAGAACTTGTGATGATTTTATTAGGATGTAGTATAGAAATTAAGAAAAAGAAAAAAATTAATCATTGAATTCAAAATTGATTAATTAGAAATACAGAGTATAAGATCTTATATAGTTTAGTTAAGAAATTCTAAATATATATATATATAAAATCAGATTATCCTAAAAATTATAAATAAATAAATATATATAATTTAATATTTTTCCTCAAACTCACGATACTATAGCTAGAAGCATTGAGAGTTTTTCAGATAAGAAACGAAGCGTGAAGCAGAATATGACTTGGTAAACATATCAGCAATCTGTAGTTTTGAAGGAACAAAAGATAATGTGATACTGTCAATATGAAGATGGTGACGAGTAATGTGACAATCAATTTCAATATATTTTTTTCGCTCATGAAAAATTGAATTGCGTGTAATTTGAATAACACTCTGATTATCATAATATAATGGAGTAGGTTGATGAAGAGAGATACTCATATTCGTAAGCAATTAATGCAACCAAATTATCTCATAAGTTGTTGAGGTCATGTCACGATACTCAACTTCTGTGGAAAATCTAAAAATAACATCTTGCTTCTTACTCTTCCAAGAAATGAGGGAATTATCAAGAAAAATACAGAAATCAGTGATAGATTTATGATTTATAGGATCATTAGCCCAATACGCATCAGAGTATGCACACACTTTAAGAGATATAGTAGAAGGAAATAGATTGAGAGTTATAAGAGAAGCATTTTTGAAGAGATTTTCGAAGCTTATTTTTGTGGTTTTTTTTTGGAGGATAGTATTACTGTATTTTTAAAACTCAAGAGTCATTCTAAAACAATCAGAAAGTGCTCAAAGTAAAGGTCTTTCATGTAAATGTTTCATTAATATTATTTTATATTTTGTATTGTTTGTATAACAGTAGGTGTTGTAAAAGGTTTCTTTGTTTCCAAAAGATAAACGGCAAGGAGAGAACTAGCGGTGATTTTATTAGGATGGTAGGCCGTAGAGTAGGAATCGAAACTTTTGACCATGTTAAATTAGTATATTGTCCATGTATTTTACCTTGTGATTTGTTATTATTATTTTCACTATGCACTAACACAGAAGATAAGCTTAATAAACATGAAGTCACAAAATATTATTCATCCCTCTCTAGTTAATTAAGTCACCGTCTCAACACAATTATCTCGATCTCACTTTAATTTTCAACATTTAATTTAATTTAATAATTTATTTTGTCAGATTTAACCCATATTTGTATTATTTATTTTAAGAATTATATCACATTCAAATTATTATTTTTTCTTCTTCTCATTCTTAATTTGACATGCAAGAATCTTATACTTTTATACACGAATATTCCCCAAAAGAGTTAAGCTTGATTAGTACGGGATATAACTATTATCATAAAATAAATGTTTAAATCTTAGTAAAATCAAAGGAAAAATAAGTACCCCTACTGATTAACTATAATAATACAAGATATAACTATTATCACAGAATAAATATTTAAATTTTAGTATATATATATATATATATATATATATATATATATATATATTATACTTTTATACACGAATATTCCCCAAAAGAGTTAAGTTTGATTAGTACGGGATATAACTATTATCATAAAATAAATGTTTAAATCTTAGTAAAATCAAAGGAAAAATAAGTACCCCTACTGATTAACTATAATAATACAAGATATAACTATTATCACAGAATAAATATTTAAATTTTAGTATATATATATATATATATATATAACAAGAAGACTTTTCTCATGAAGACTGTTCTTATGAATCTTCATGAATGTTATGAGTGCTATGGACCAGCTCAATCTAATTAAGATTTGGTTAAGACGTTGATGTCCACTGAAGATATTCTTGTCGTACAAGATTCGCACGTCAAGTTATCACTTGTGATCCACGGATAAACCTTTGTTATCCTTCAAGGACAGTCGCCATACTGTTAGGTGTGATGAATCTTATCAACATCAATTTTAATTTAAACATTTTTTTAATCTTTAGATAAAATTGATCGATGAGTTTTTAATGAGACAAAAATTAAAAGGCCGTCCTTTTGTATTTATTTGAATCGTTAAAAAGATTTACATTTTTTACTTTTTATTAAAAAAAAAAAAACACTCCGTCTGACTACCATTTACCTTTAATTGCAAATATATTTCACTTTACCAAACGGTCCTTATTTTACAGTTACATATTTATAACTACAATTATAATAGTTACCAACATCTCCTATTTACTATACTATTATAACAATTATAATCTCATAAATGCTATAATATAATACTGATTAGTATATAAAAAATAAACTAACTATATAGTAACAGCTAATATTCAATCTCATTTAGTTATATCATGCTAAATATTTTTATTTATTTAATTATATAAAATATTTTCAATCAGATAAAAAGATTAAAATTTAAATGTGCATTACTTTTTGTTTGATTATAATACTTTTATTTGGCGTTTAGTAAACGAAGGACATCCATTTAACTTTTTTTTTAATAACAATAAATATTATTTTATGCGCACAATTAATTTGTGACTTTATATATCCAGTTGTCCTAGTCAGCAGCCACCCTTTTTCAACCCAAGACGGAGAACTCACGGTCCCAATCCATCTCACTCAACCATGTGTGCTCCAGCTCATGTCTTCAATGGCTACCACATCCGGCCCATTCTGTCGGGACGGAGTCAGAAATTTCATACAAATTACGAAAGATATGTGTTTATATTGAGAAGAACAACATCGATACTGTTACCCCTTTCGTCCTCCATTTCTATACTTTTCTATCTGATGCACTATAAAATTTAAAAATAACATAAAATTTGATTTATTTATGACTCTACTCATTAATATTTTTCAGAGGCTTAGTACTGTTTTCAGCTTAATAGATTAAGAATCGGATTTGCAAGTTCTGTTTCAGGTTTCAAGAATCGGATTTGCAAGTTTTGAAATCAGAACAAGTGTGGATAAGCATGCACTGAGAAATGGTGGTGTTCTTAGTCAGGCATGAGCTTGAAAAGCACAAAAGTAGCTAGGCAAAGAGAGCGATGTATTGAGTGGTCCATGGTGGAAGGTGATCAATGCACAAATGGAACTAGCTAGCGCTGCGAAAGGGAATTGTTAGTGTTCGAATGATGGGACCCGCGGCCGCGATAAATTTGATCAGTAGAATAATCGAGAAATAAATTTGAACCTAAAATTTCAACAAGCTGAATGTCAAACCAACCTAGTAATATTAAGATTTGAGTGCTCAAAAGATATTCTTCCAAAAAAAGTTAGGTTCATGTAACATCAGTTGGTAATTAGGATATGATAGTGTAGATTGAGATGACGACAAAAATGTTTTTAGTCAAATGATACGAGTGTAATGACTTATCTTCTAAAATATAAAGAAGTTGATCTTTAATCTAGAGATTCTTTGAGGGTGTATTAGATGATAAAAGTATGTGCAAGGGCTTTAAAAGAAAGTAAATGATTTTTTTTGAGTCAAAGAATATATATTATAAGTTATATATAGAAGACAAACTTGGATACTCAAAAAAAAAAAAAAGATCTATTTGAGGGCATCTCCAATTGTTAAAAATCTAAATGCGATTTTTTATAATCCCCACCATGCTATATCAATGCTATAAAAACATCCTATTTTCTCCATAGTAAAAAACCTCTACAACTTTTGTATGGGCAACTTTGTAAATCTCATTTATTTATTTATTTATTTTTATTTAATATCTCTATATAATTTTCATTTAATATTTTAATTAATTATGATCTTTAATTTAATTTATTTATAATTAATATATTAATTAATTTATGATTTTTAATATAATTTTTAATTTTCATTTAATATTTAATTAACTTATAAATTTTAATTTAATTATAGTCATTTGTATTTTTTTTTAACTTATGCATTTATTTTTAAAATAATAATTTGCTAATAATTTTATTGGAAATTTATATTTATATATAAAAAAGAAAAAGTATAATTTTGATCATTACTTTATCATTAATTACGAAATTACGAGTTCCATCTTAGAAGAATTTAAACTATAAATCTTAAACCTCTCTCTAATGATAAACTTTTTTATTTAATTTTTTAAATTTTACAAACCTCTAAAAAACTTTACATGGGAGATGTAATAACCACGGAGAAAGATACAATTGAATAGTGTTGGAGTGTTTGTCTATGCTGAAAAAGGAACTTGTGAATTTGACGTAATATTGAATATTATCACGAAAGTGTCACTATTCTAAAAAGCTATAACTAAAGAGAATAGAAATTTATTAAAAATAACATGAAATATATATCTAGTTAGTCAATTTTTATAAGCAACTATATTTATGACGCAAAACTATATAACTAAAAAAGAAACCTTGTCAGTAGACTTAAAAAAAAAAATCCTGTAATAACGACGTAATTTACGACAGACACAAGTTTTTGTTAACAATAGAAAAGAGTTTCCATTGTAAAATAACGACAGGAACTCCTTTTCATCGTTAATTAATGATGAAAACTCACATTCGTCGTTAAGTGGGAAGGATTAACGATGGAAACTCGTTTCCTTCATTAAGTAATGACAAAATAGAGCTTTCGTGGATAATCCTACCGGAACACGTTTCCATTGCTAAAATCAGGATCAAAATTAAGACAGAATCTTAGGGGACGTTTGATTTAGGGGAATGAGAATGAGAATAATTGATTGTCATTGTTAATATTTGAATTATAGGAATAGGAATACAAATAAGGGAATGAATCCTTGAAATTGGGTAATAACTCATTCCCATGTACCTCCCCTTCAATGAGCCATTACCTTATTTTCATCAATCAAAATATTCTCTTATTCCAAAAATATCCTTGACTTAAAACTAAAATTTTCTCTCTTAATATTAAATATCAAAATATATTTATTTATTTTTTCTTTCATATCACTTCTCTTTCCTTGTTCTCTCTCATCATATTTTATCTCTCATCATTTTATCACACTTTCTCTCACCATACTTTTTCTTTCACCATACTTTCTCTCTCCTCAATCTCTCTCATCACACTCTCTCTCCTCATTTTTTCTCATTACATTTTCTCTCTCTTCATCCTCTCCCATCATACTTTCTCTCACATCATATTTTCTCTCTCATCATGATCTCTCCTATCACACTTTCTTTTCTCATTTTCTCTCTCTTCATTCTCTCTCATCACACTTTCTCTCTCATCATTCTCTTTCATCATATTTTTCTCTCACATCCATTTTTCTCTCACATTTAATTTTTTCTCTTATTTTCCTTTAAGAGTAAAAAAGGAAATTTTGATTTATTCCGATAGAAAATATGCAACTAACCAAACATTGCTTTTAAGAGTGATATCCATGCTCATACCCATTCCCATTCCACAATACAATAATTCCTATTCCGATTCCTATTCCTAGGAAAGAACCAAACACCCCCTTAATTTGATCTCCGCGTAAATGAGTTTAATTCCTCGCTCCTTCCTGATCTTGGCTCTCTGGCATACTCCTCTTTGGCACGCGTGCGATCTCCTCTTCGGCACCCAGGTAATCCGGCCAGCTCTCCCTTCTCCTCTCCCATCCCATCTTCAGCCACGGCCAAGCTTCTCGCGGTCCCTTGGCCAACAGCAGCCAAGGGGGCGAATGAATAACTCTCGTGTCTTTTCACATTTTTTGTAAATTAATCGAGAGAACACAGAGTAATAAAAGCAGCGGAAATAAAAGACAATTGACACAAGTTGATTTTACTTGGTTCGGAGCCTATGACAATTCTTACTCCAAGGTCCGTGATTAACGATCGCTTTCGGTGGGTAATTCACTAATAATTTGGAGAATTACATAGAATTTACAACGAGAGATAATTACAAATTGTGTAATGTAAGTTATATTGACAGTATTAGAATTCGGTGTAGAGTGCAATTGTCAAAGCAACGTCGTAGCATTGTTGTCGGAAGTCGAAGCAGAGCAGCGAGCGTAGAAGATGTAGCGTATTGATTTTCAAGTCCAATGTAAAGAGATGCTTGAACATCTCTTTTATAAAGGGTTGAAGGCGCCTCCAACTGCAAATAATGTTATCCCCAAAGCTTCGGCAGCGATAATCATCGTAATCTACGATTTTTATCCTCTGGAGGGCATCTTCTATGCTCTCCGAGGTGCCTCCACACCCAGCTCTAAGGTGCCTCTAGTTGTATGGGAGGCGCCTCCATGCCTTTCCTCGTTGGTTCTTTGACCAAGGTGTCCGAGGCGCCTCTAGTATCATAGAAGGCGTCTCGAGCACTATTCACCCGAAGTTTCTTTGTGCATTTCATTTCCTGCAAAACATGTTAGTCCAAAATACCAAAGATATCCTGTAAAACAAAGTTAGCTGTAAAATACTGAACCAGATAATAATTAAATAATAAGGTTTAATAGGCTAATAGCCTTAACGAAATTTTTAGAAATTTTTCTAGAATTAATCGGAGCTCGTACGACGTATTTAGAGGGATGCACTTATGGGCTCGAGAAAAGCATATTTGAAATACCCGGAAGTAGGAGCTGATTAAGGAATCAACTTAGGGTTTAATTGTATTAAACCTAAGTATAGTTATAAAAAACTCCTCAGCCTTAAATTTCTTACTCGACATCTCCTTCCCCCTCTCCACCGCCGCACCTCCCTCTCCTCCACCAAGGGTTGGCGGTTCCATCCTTCACCGCCGCCGGACATCTGGTCCTCTCTTCCCCCTCTTCTTCTTCTTCTACCTTAATCCAAATCCAGTTTTGATGCCAAGCTTCTCCTCACGGACAGAAGGCAGAGAGCATCTCCGACTACCTTCATCCGCCGACCTCTTCTCCTCATGCGAGCACCAAAGCCGCGACTCTTTCTCCCTCGCATGAGCACCCCCGGACGCCGTTGGCCTCACCTCCTCACTCTAGCATTAGAGACGCTGCACCACCGCAGGTTGCAACGAGCCAGTGGCCAACACGACGCCTCTCCATCACTTGCTGTCGTGCCTTAATATCGAGTCCCCTGGCGATTTCCTCCTTTGTCTGTCACTAGGGTTCATTGAGGTGGGTTCTAGCCGGAGAAGAAGCCGTGGACACAAGCTTTGGTAAAGCACTTCGTTTTGGATCCTAGGGTTGTAGAGATCTAGATTGTGGTTTTTGATTTGGGAAGTTTGTGCTAATTAGGATGGTTGATCTTGTAGCTTTGGCCATGGATTTTTGTAGCCTTGCTCGGGCCACAGTAGCTTCACCAGCAGCTAGTCCTGATGGGTGTCTCAGCTGATCATCATGAGTTGCCACCGTAGAGGAAGTCCGATGTTTGATTTAGGTAACGAACTAAATTTGAATAGATTAATTAGTTGATTAATCTACATCTCATTGATAACCTCAGATTGATTGGGAATTTATAAATGGAGATTTGTTATAAGCTCAAGTAGATTCGAGTTTGAGTTTTGATGCTTGGACAATATATTGTTAACAACATGTTTGGACAATATGTTGTGGGACATATGTGAGAGAAGATAAGTAGGTTATGGAGGACAAGTACTTGACTAGTAATGTCCTAACTAGGGGTAAGGCAATGGTAAAGTCCTAAATAGGGGGTTAGACAATGGTAAAGTCCTAATTAGGGTTAGGCAAGGGTAAAGTCCTAACTCGAGCGTTAGGCAAAGGAAAGTCCAAGTGGGTCAAGGAGGATCACACGTTGATAAAGGAAGGTCCAAGTGGGTCAAGGAGGACCACATGTTAGCAAAGAAAAGTCCAAGTGAGTCAAGGAGGACCACACGTTGGCAAGAAAAATTTAAATAGGTCAAGGAGAACCTCATGTTAGCAAAGCAAGTCTAAGTGGATCAAGGATGATCGATTGAAAGCTTTTCTTTGCAAAATAGAAAGGGCTCGAATCGATTGTCTAATCAATCAAGGCTAATTCTATCAATTGGTTAATCGATTGAGAGAGGTTTTTCGCGAAGCACAATAACTGCCTCACGAAAATGGTGAATCAATTGAGAAGGTACCCAATCGATTTCGAGGGTTCTCATGAGAACACAGAGGTGCTCTGGATTGATTGGGTGATTGATCTAGAAGTGCTTAATAGATTGGCTAATAGATTGGGAGAAGACCATTACGAGGTTTGACAACTAGATTTGCTAAGATCTGACACGACAATAGATTAGGGAATAAGGCCAATAGATTGGGAGCCCTAAATCGTGAGATATAAAGTATTTGGCGAGATTCAAATATCAACTCTTCTTCTTCACTCTTCACTGTTGATCCTTAAGCTTTGGAAGACAAGTGTTGCTGCACTTTCCAACTGATCAAGAGACATTTACAAGCTATAAGAAAGCAAGCAAGGTTTTCATTTGTATTGTGTATTTTCTTCTTGTTTGCATTGTATTTCTTGTTTGTGAACGTGCATAAGGTTTCTCCACTTCTGGAGTGTTTTTGAGAAGGAGTATTTTCATAGTGGAGAGTGAATTCTGTGTAGATCCTTGGATTAGTCACCTTGTTGAGGTGGATACCAAGTAAATCCAGGTGTTAGCATTGTTTTAAGTGTTTTCCGTTGTAACTCATCATTGAAGAAGTGATTGAAGCTAATCACCCCCTCTAGCTCGTCGGAGTGTCCTAAAAGCTATGATTAGTGACGAAAAAGTAAATTTTGTTGCCTAAACCGTCTATGACCCAATATATTGCGACTAATATATTTCTATCGTAATTCTGTTGCTATAATCGAATAACAACGGAATAGCAACGAACAGTCAATTTTTTTTTTTAGTGTCACGAATGATAATTTAAATACTAGTGGGGTTATGAAGACAATTTAAATGTAAATTGTGTTGGTACTGGGTGCACAACATGTAACTCAGGATTTTAATATATGACTAAGGTTAAAATTATGTTAGTTGTAATCGAACCAAGTTTACAGGTACAAAGTACTTGACAGGAGTTAAAGTCTTGGTTGTGAACTAGTCAATGATTAAGTCCTAGTGGATCTAGGCATCTAAAGTTCTAGTTGTGAATCATGCATGAGCTAAGTTTTGGTTGAGACCCAACAACAAATTCCTAACGAGAGGTAAGGTGAATTAAGTCCAAGTGATTAAAGTTTGACAATCAAATTCCTAGATGGAGGCCCAAGTGATTAAGGCTTGATAGACAAATTCCTAGCCGAGTGCCAAGTGACTCAAGTCCAAGTGTGTGGAATGAGCTAGAGGCTTATTACTTGACATAAGTTCAAGTGTGTGGAATCAGCTGGATGCTGATTGCTGATTGCTGATTGCTGATTGCTTGGCAAAATCAAACTAGACGGGTCAAATCTAGTCAAGTAAGTGCAAGCAATTTTACACTTTTATATCATATTCATTATGTGTAACAACTGTAGGGAAATATGTTCGATGGTTCCAGACAATCGGGTGGAGTGACAATTGGCTAGTGTTAACTCTCGACGAAGGGATTTCGGAGGGTCCAGGTGACCGTACAGGTATAGAGGACTGGAGCAATTTCCAAACGACTGTGAGACAACATTATCAACAATTCGAGAAAGGCAATCAAGATGAAATTTGACCCTTGCTCAGGTGACCGGAGGTGTATAGCAATTAGAGAACTTCGTTAATGTTATCTTACGGATAGAAGTTCTAGCCACGCCAGTACCTACACAGGCGATCGAGAAGGCTCCAAGCAACCGAAGGAGTCTTATATAAGGAGTTTCGAAGCAGAGCTTGAAGACATCCCATCTATAAACAATTCACTCTTATTATCGTGCTTTGAATACTCTTTCACCTTCTGTGCTACGACATGTTACGACTCGCGTTTCATTTTTGTTAGATAACACCTAGAATAATATTTAGAGTAAATTTGCTAAAGTGCTGAATAAAAATAACACGATTTAAAAAATTTAAATTAGATAAAGTAAGAACAAGAACCTAAATATTGGAATGAACTATTTCCAATGGAAAATTATACACAAGACTGGCTAAGGTGAAATGTAATCAATGATTTTAACTTCTAAGCAAGCTCTATAAGAATGAGATGAGAAAATAAATAAAGTAGATAAATCGTATTAATTAATAACATTTTAAACAAAACTTAAAGGACGATCAAGTCAAACAGGTTAGACTAATTTATTTGTGCACTTATTGTTCCAGCAAAAGGAGAGTAGTGCTCCGAGCACGGATCCTTAGTCTCTAATTTATGGATAAAAGGATGGTCTATTTGCAACTGTTAATTATACTTCAGAAAAGAAAAACTAAAGATGATAACTTTGAATTAAACCCCATTGAATTCTGGATTCATGGACTCGTTGGAGATATCGAAACAGGACCACCAAATCCTTGCTCGACGTCGCACCCGCTTGGACTATCCGTAGCACCGCCCATCCTGCTCCCACGAACGAGAAGCCACGGAAACAATCTCAATGTTGACTTGGGCGGCGGAGGCGGCGGTGGCGGTGGCGGTGGCGGGGGTACCTCCTCTGTTTGACTAGTCGCCGGCAATGACTCATCTGATGCGGATTCAGCCGGCAACGCGCTCGAAGAAGCGCTAAAAATCCCTTCTTGTGAGTTCGAATCCCCAATTCTAGCACAAAGATCGGAACTTGCGGTGGTATTCAAAATCGATTGGGACGAATTAAGCAACTGAGCTCCAGACTTGGCGACTTCTGACTCCTCGACCGCCGCCGTCGTGCGGCAGAGGGGGCAAGTGGAGTGGCTACAGAACCACATGTCGATGCAGTGGAGATGGAAGGCATGGCCGCACCTGGGCAGCAGCGTCGCCGCCTCGCCGACAGTGAGTTCGGAGAGGCAGACGGGGCACTCGAGGCCCTCCTTGAAGGTCCCCGGGCGGACCACAATGGGCGGGGGGAGGGCGACGGCGGCATCAAGGCCGAGGGCGCCGCAGGGGAGGCCGGGGGAAAGGGCGAAGCGGGCGTGGGCGGCGCCGGAGACGGGGATGGCGCCCCAGTAGCGGTTGGAGCGGAGGTAGCACACGAGGAGGAAGAGAAAGACAAGGAAGAGGATGACGACACTGGCGATCAAGAGGGCGGTGGTTGTAGAGACGGAGAGCCGAGAGACGCCGTCCATGGATCGTACAGTTTGAATTTGAGCTGCGGAGAAGTAACGACGTGCACTTTGATTTATAGAAAGAAAAGAGGAAAGAAATGGAGCTGCTTGGTAAAGGCGGCTGCCGGCTGATGCGGGAATATTTATCAATTCACTTTGCTCTCTTTCTGGTTAATTTAACTGTTGGTTATAAATTGACCTTTTAATCTATTTTTCTTTACATCATTTAGGAGAGAAAGACAAAGATGAAGGTAATTATTTTTCTACAAAAGATAATATTATTATCAATTAAAAAAAACGGAGAGAAAGACATCTGTGCAGATTAAAACAACAATAAAGATCAGCACACTTCTTTTATAATGTTTTGTTTTGACCATATGTGGATTTAGGTAATTTAAGTAAAACACTTTCTTTTGAGCATCACTGCTGCTTGATTTGGTCTAGGCCGATCTATCTTCACCTTTAATTAGGTTTCTTAATGACGAAGGTCCAATCGATGTTGAAGTCAACATAAGCCATTAAATTTTAAATTGATATAACTTTTGACTCGAAATTCGAAATCAGCTTCTGTCTATCGTCATATTAGTAGAATTCGAAAATCTATATTTATTACGAGTGAAATAGTAATCATCAAATTTTCAACCTCAAATTCTGCCGTTTAAACTCTTTTTAAGATTTTTTTTACTATTTCTAGTAATTTTTATTTATTTTTAGATATTTAGTGTATTTTTTATATTTTTGGTATTTTTTAGAGAAGATTTGTCTTAATTCGAGTCTTGATTTGAGTTAATATCGTCAAGTTAATTACTTTCTTTTTTTTGGGTAAAAATCTATTTTCTTTCTTTACAAGATTAGAATTGAGATATATTAATTATAATTATTGTAATTTCTTTTCTTATTTGAGTCTTATGTTGTGGTCTATACAAGATTCATATTTAGATGTTGAGAGATTAACTCTCAAGTTTTAATAAAAAGTTTCTTTCTTGGATGGTCCTGTTCTTATCTTCTCCTCAATTTTCCTCTTCGCATCAGCCCGTAAGATAATCGCTATCTTACCCGACGTCGGTTGGTATCGGAGCTCATGAAGAACATCAACAGATTCAATGATGGGCCATCATGGTCGTAGTCGTAGTCGCAACAACAGACATGGTTTGGTGGAGGAAGCTGAGCATCGTGGTCGTACCGTCTAAGACATAATGACGATTGAGGATTTATGGAGACAAGTTGTAGATTTAATCCAACGTACGACGACGCTGTTAGAATCCCAAGGTTGTTTTGATGTGATTAAACAAGATAAGTTAGGTCCTGTTGGTTTTGATCCTTGTCTCTAAGTGTGCAGGAACTTAGGAGCACAGGAAGTCGGGCAAAAGACGTAACTAGCGAGAAGGACGACACGGGAGAGAGATGACAGACTCGGTGCATCTGAGGGACGAGGTGTTGCGAAAGAGTACACCGGCGGACGAGAAGGGAGCGTGCGATGTTTCCGAGGGACGAGAAGCTGGAGCGGAAGATTGCTCGGGGAGCAAAAGACGCAGCTAGCGAGAAGGTTGGCACGGGAGAGAGCCGACGAGCTCGGTGTGTTCGAGGGACGAAGCTGCTGAAGAGTACATCGGCGGACGAGAAGAAAGCATGCGACGATTCCGAGGGACGAGAAGTCGGAGCGGAAGGATGCTCGAGGAGAAAGCCGAAATTGGGTTCGGGTGAGCTTTATTTCGGTTGGCTGAAATCGCCCAAGCGAGCGGAGCTGGAGCGGAAGACCCGAACCGAGGTAAGCAGCATCAGAGCAGAGGGCCCTGACCGAAAAAGTCAATGGGGTTGCCTTTGAGGGTCCGGGCGTTCGAAACCCTTCCGGGTGCCCGGAACCCAAATATTATCAGCATCGACTTGGACGTTGATCGTTGCATCGAGGATAGATTTCTATCCCAATCCAGGCTCTTGGAATCCTTCCAGGTGCCCCGACCAAGGCTATAAATATAGCCTTGGTCCAAGAAGCTAAAAAGAACAAGCATTCTGTAAACAACACTTGTACACGTTTTAGTTTTCTTTTAGCTTCTCATTTTTTGTGCTTCATTGCTGTAAAGAGGCTTCTCCGCTTGAATGAGATCTTTAGTGCACATTCACTTCCTTGGATTAACAACCTCCCTAGTTATAACCAAGTAAATCCTCCGAGCCTCTGTCTTTCAGTTTATTTCTTGTTTTAATTAGTTTTATGCAAGTGTTACTTTGAAATCCGAGAACGGTTTGTTTTGAATTTGTGCAGGGCTATTCAACCCCCCTCTAGCCGACCAACCGGGGGATCAACAAGTGTTATTAGAGTGAGGACGCCTCAGAAGGACTAACCACCGACTGAAGCAACAAGATGGCCGGAGCTAACATCTACCCACCAATGTTCGAGGGGGAGTTCGCATTTTGGAAGCGACGAATGGAGGTTTTTCTTAAAATAAATTTTAATATTTTATTAATAATGAAATATGGTTATGAAGCACCGAAGAATATGAACGGAGAAGAAATCGAAAAATGCCTTTGGACTAAAAAGCAGCGTGACGATTTTACATCAAATGGTAAGGCTGAATTTCATCTTTTAAGTGTACTTCCGGATAAAGATCTCGACATAATTGGCAACTACCAAAGTGAAAAAAAACTTTGGGAAAAGTTCCTGAAGCTCTACGAAGAACTAGTTGAAGCTGATTCCAACTTCTCGATGGACATTGAGTCATCATCAGAAGATGAAAACGAGGAAATTGCCGCAACATCTCTCATAGCCGAGTACCTACCAGAAGACGAAGTCAGCTCTTCTTCAATGAGCATCGATGAAGGGGGAGCAACGTCGGAGGAAAGTAGCTATGTAGGGGGAGGATCAGAAATCGACAAGGTAAGTCAGGTATGGTCTCTACCACCTGACCAAATGTTTAAATTTGCTAAATTATTAACTAAAGATGGTTGCATGCTAGAAAAAGAAAATAAAAAATTGAAATTAATTTTAGATAAATCTTGTCTGTTAGAAGATTTTAAAATACTAGAATAAGAAAATGATAAATTAAAATTAGAAAATGATAATTTAAAAATACAAATAGATATTTTGAAAAATCATGCATGCTTAGATAATCAACATATTAGAAAATTCTATAGATTAAATTGGTACCTTAGATACCATAAGGGACAAATAAGAAGAATTTCAAAGAAATATATTGCAAAGAAATTCTTAGTTAATCCTGTAGGAAGGAACTTATATAGGGTTCCAAAGTCTTGTCTAACTTAAATTTAGACTTAGCGCTTTTCAACGAAAAAATTAAATGGTTGAATTTCTTTAAGAGGTTTTGTCTAGAAGTAGTTAATGATCCAATAACCAAGAAAGTCTAGTGCCTCACCACAGCCTGGAAGCCAATTAACGAAATAAATTGTTTAATTGACTAACTGATAAAGTATTAAATTGAAATTGAAATTAGATAATGCTTTAAAATAGTTACTCAATTTTTTAAAAATTCTCAAATTTTTCTTTGTAAATTTGTTTAACTTAGAAAAAATTCTTATCTATTTAACTTAAAGATTTTAAATTATTATATAAATTTTGCTTTATCAAAATTTTATAAGTTGCACAATTTTTTAGAAAATTTTTCTACTTGAAATTATTTACTTAGAAATTTTTTTGCAACACTTAAAACTTTAAAACTACTGCAATTTTTTTTTTTACCCTTAGATTTTTATAGGACGATTCCGAGGCACGAGAAGCCGGAGTGGAAGGTTGCTTGAGGAGAAGGCCGAAATTGGGTTCGAGTGAGCCTTATTTCGGTTGGCTGAAATCACCCAAGCAAGTGGAGCCGGAGTGGAAGACTCGGACCTATAGCAGCACCGGAGCAGAGGGCCCGGATCGAAACAGTCAACGGGGTTGACTTTGAGAGTCCGGGCGCTCGAAACCCAAATATTATCAGCATCAACGTGGACATTGACCATTGCATCGAGGATAAATTTCTATCCCACTCCAGGCTCTTGGAGTCCTTCCAGGCGTCCCTACCAAATCTATAAATATAGCCTTGGTTCAAGAAGCTAAAAAGAACAAGCATTCTGCAAACAACACTTGTACACGCTTTAGTTTTCTTTTAGCTTCTCATTTTCTGTGCTTTATTACTGTAAAGAGGCTTCTCCACCTGAAGGGGATCTTTAGTGCGCATTCACTTCCTTGGATTAACAACCTCCCCGGTTGTAACCAAGTAAATCCTCTGAGCCTCTGTCTTTTATTTTATTTCTTGTTTTAATTAGTTTTATGCAAGTGTTCCTTTGAAATTCGAGAAGGGTTTGTTTTGAATTTGTGCAGGGCTATTCAACCCCCCTTCTAGCTGGCCAATTGGGGACCAACAGGCATGGGATCTCGAAGATCATGAGATTTTATATCATGAATCTGAGTCTTTCTTCAAGAACCCATATCACCGACGGGACTCATCTCAGGAACATTGTGGACGAGAGGAGTCTGCTGGAGACTTCGGATTTCGAGATTTACCCAAATTTTTTGGTTTGTTGCGAGCAGAGGATTTCATTGACTGGATCAGCGAAGTATAGCGGATCTTTGACTACAAGCGAGTTCTAGATCGGATGAAAGTGAAGTTAATTGCCATCAGACTCAAAGGACGAGCATCGATATGGTGGAAATAGATGCGGCGCTCTCGGGACAAACAAGGTAAACCCCAAATAACTATCTAGTAAGATATGAAGGAAAATATGAAGGAACACTTCCTTTCCTTTGCCTGCACCCAAATTCTGTTCTAGCAACTTCACTCATTAAGATAGGACACGAGATCGGTCGATGAATTTATAGAAGAGTCTTTCCAGCTGGTAGCCCGAAATAACCTATTCGAGACGGAGGAGCAGCAGGTGACATGCTACTTAGGGGGTTTGCACTTGGCCTTGTAAGATGCCCTCAGTCTTCATTCACTCTCAATGGTGTCAGAGGCCTTTTAGCGTGCACTGGCGGCTAACAAGCAAGAAAATAGAAAACCAGTGGGGAGAGGTGACCAGAACAATCAACCAACTCACCCTTAAAATTCTCGTCCTTTATAGCAATAGCCACCACAGCAGCCATCGCAGTGGTCACCATAGTTTTACTCTGAAGCCTTTGTCAGATGTTATCAATGTGGTAAACAAGGACATATGACGCACTAATGCAGGAAGCCCTCTTCTACTGATCCAAAGGGCAAAAACTTGTTGATTGAGGAAGAAGTGATAGAAGATATAACAGAAATTGCCAATCAGATGTATGAAGCATCCGACGAAGTGATTTATGGTGATGGTCATGAGACTTTGGTCATTTGTAAGAGTCTGTTGACTCCTAAGGGCGATTCGGGGGACGATTAGTTGAGAACTAATATTTTTCATACTACTTGCACCATCGTAGATAAAGTCTGTAAGATGATTATTGACAGTGACAACTGTAAGAATGTAATATCCACAGAGGCTCTCCAGAAATTACAACTGAAGATAGACCATCATCCTAAACTCTACAAGTTATCTTGGTTGAATAAAGAAAGTGAGGTGACAATAGATTGGCGATGCCTCGTTCCCTTTTCAATTGACATATATTTTGATAGTGTTTGGTGTGATGTGGTGGTCATGTTAGTAATTAACCCTAAGAGCCAATCATGAGATGATTAGGTTTTTTGGGTTACTCATCGAGTTAGACTCAAATGAACCCACTCATTGGATTGAGTCCAATCTGAATTAGACACATTGGATTAATGGGTTAGACTCAATGGGTTAGACTTATTGGATTATTGGATTAATGGGATAAAGAGACAAAGAGACAAAAACCAATTAAGAGGAATACAAAGAGACAAAAACCCTTGATATTCATGAGATAAATATAAATAGGTTTTTGGAATGAATTTTTCATAAGATGAGATTTAGATGAAAAAGAGATGAAAAAAGTAACTCTTGATCTTCCCTCTTCTTCCTCCTCCTTCCTCCTTGGCCGAATCTTCAAGTTTGGCCGAACCATTTTTTCTTGCTAGCACAAGAAGATGGTTCTTTTCCGAAGGCTTCGCTTGTGTGATGAATGAAGGATGTGTTCGTGTGGATACTGTAGAGGCGCGGACGCTTGATCGCGCTGAGATCTGCATCTAAAGAAAAGTTATCGCCGGGATTGCGAAGGGCACACAACAAAGGTATACATCTCATGTAAAACTTAGTATATGATTGTATTCTTCCTTCACATGGATCTTCTGGAGAGGATCTAGTTAATTTTCTGCTACGCTTAAACGTGTTTAGCGCGCTAGATCCCAACAGGTCATGGATGCATTTCATGTATTGTTGGGGCGACCTTGGCGGTATGATCGTAGTGTTGTTCATGATGGGTGGAAGAATACCTATACCTTTAATGTCAAAGGGAAAAAATTATGTTGGCGCCGTGGCGAGAAGGAACTACTCTAATTCCGATAGCTAACAATACTAATCTGCTTTCTATATCCAGGTTTTTAGATAAAGTAGAGCAAGAAGTTGTATATGCTTTGCTACCATATCAAATCATTGCTCCGACTATGGGCGCAGAGTTACCAGCCGAAGTACAATAGCTGTTAGCTGGTTTTGATGAGCTAATGCCGAAGGATCTTTCTTCTGGGCTACTGACGATGTGAGATATCCAACATCAGAATGACCTTATTCTGGGGTCAAGTTTGCCTAATTGGCCAGCTTATCGTCTTAGCCCTAAGGAAGTGAAATACTAAGTATAAGGTCCGGATCGATTGCCATCGTTGAAATTGGCAATTGTGGAAAGTAATACTAAGTATAAGGTTCGAATCAATTGCCATCGTTGATAAGTACTTTTTCAGATTGGAGATTTTGTCTGGGCTATATTGACTCATGATCGTTTCCCTGTTGAAGTATATAATAAGCTAAATGATCGAAAAATCGGACCATGCGAGATATTGCAGAAGATTAACAACAATACCTATAGATTGCGCCTTTCTAGTCATCTAAAGACTTCCGATGTCTTCAATGTGAAGCACCTAACTCCTTATTTGATGGTTCATAATGAAGTTAATCTGAACTCGAGGGCGAGTTCTTTTCAAGTTGGGGAGACCGATGCAGGCCCAACCCGCGTTGAAGCCCAATATGAACCTTCAAACTTCAAACGGGCATGACTTTTGACTCGGGACTTGGAATCAAGCTTTGTATGTCATCACACATGTAGAATTTGAAAACCTACGTTTGTTATGGGTGAAATCATAACCGTCAAATTTTCAGCTCTAAATTCTACCGTTTAAATCCTTTTTAAGGCCTTTTTGCTATTTTGATAATTTTTATTTTTTGATTATTTAGGATAATTTTTATATTTCTGGTATTTTTAGAGAGGATTTATCTTGATTTGCGTCTTGATTTGAGTTAAGATCATTAAATTAATTACTTTTTTTTTCAGATAAAAATCTATTTCCATTCTTTATAAGAATGCAATTAAAATTTGTTAATTGTAATTATTATAATTTCTTTCCTTATTTGATTCTTAGATTGTGATATATATAAGAGTCAGATGTTGAGGGATTAACCCTCAAGTTTTAACAAAATTTTTTTTTCTTGGAGGTTTTTATTCTTGTTTTCTACTCAATTTTCCTCTTTACGTCTGTCCGTAGGATAATCATTATCCTATCCGACGTCATTTAGTAGCTGTTGATCCACATCATAATTGATGAGGATACCAATGTGAAGGCTCTAGATGACCTTGTAGAAACAGGATACTTGAATTCACCACGCAGATGGAATCAGAGATATCAGAGAGCTTGTTCGCACCTTCATTTGAGATCTTACTTGACTTTGGAAGTGTCATGGATCTTCCTCCTAGAAGGCGCCTTTAGGTAATGGGCCATTCACTACCTTTCCGTTCGCACTATCTTAACGTGTAGGCAGGGGAGAATTCCTTTTGACTCTACTGCTTGTCAAGCAAATAGTCTCTGCCCTTAGTTCTTTACATTCTCCACTCTCTGTGGTGATAAATAGCCATTTCGATTTTATTTACCTAAGGCTAATAATTAAAATAAGTAAAAAGAGTAACAAACAGAGGAGAAATATATATATATATATATATATATATATATATATATATATATGGTAAGAAAGGGTCCCCGTCTTGTAGAAAGTCCTGAGTCATGTGAGAGGTCAAAGTCAACGATCAATGTCGTGAATATCCAGCCGAACGGATGTGTGCTATGAGTATCCGGCCGAGTGGATGTGTGTTGTGAGTATCTGACCGAGCGGGCGGTCTGCCTCAAGCATGGCTCAAGCATGTGCGTCCGATTCTGCATTACAGCTCGCCCTGATGCTGAACTTCCGACACTCAGAAGACTCAAACATAGCTCTAGCAGGGAGGAAGGAGGGCCGAGCGACCCCCTCGCTCGGTCGAACGGGGGTGCAGCCTTGGCCTGGCAGATATGGTTTCTTCGCTCGGCAAAACTGAGCCGGGACAATAGGATGATTGGCCGAGCAGACCTCCCGCTTGGCCCAGCCATAGTGTCGCCCGAAAGGCACTAGCCGAGCGGTTCCGTCGCTCAGCCCGGTGGAGGACACAGGAAGCAGCCGACGATATCTTCTTAGGGACCAGTGTCGCCGACAGGTGGTATGGTCGGCGGCATGGTCAGACAGAGAATTGTACGGTGGAAGCTTCCACTGTCACCTCAGGGATATACTCGTGATATTAAGGTATGACGTCAGACACGCTTTTCTGACACGTCCATTCCAGATATGCTTTGAGGAGCGTGCACGCGCCTCTGGGAGCCCTATATAAGGACCCCCAGACTTTGACGATGGTATGTTCACTTCTTTACTGTAACTACAGTTTTCGCTTCTCCTTTCTCTACTTTTTTCCGCCGAAGATCTTACTTAAGCGTCGAAGGACCATCGTCGGGGAACTCCTCCCGGTTCGGCATTGTGCTTGTAAGTCCATGGCAGCGGGAGATCTACACCTTCGAAATCTTCGACCAATCAATAAAAACGTCATATCCCCAACGTCCATCAACTTAGCACTCGGACAGACTCAATATCATTATATCTATATTTTCATTGACATGCATGAGCCACACTGCCTTCCTCCATACTTCACGCCAGTATTCACTCACCTTGCCATGCTTGTCAGCTTGTGCGTCTGAAAGAGAAGGAATACATTAGAAATTTTGTCTTCTCGTCAATGGCTACAACGCTTCGTTTGTCCAATTTGGACGAATACACTTCGAGATAAAATGGTCCACTGAGTGGAAACTGGCTGCCCATACTTAACTTTAAGGTAGTATCATTTTAAAATTAGTCCTCGCCTCCTACCTTGGCAGAAGTGAAGGCCGTAATTAGTGGAAGTGGGCTGGTTAATAATCGATCCGCCTGTCCGGCAGAGTGGAGAGATGGTGTGGGCGAAGATTTCTAGTTTATTAGAGTTTGTCTGGCCAGCCCACTCTTCTTAAGCTCAAAGTTCAGCTCACAATATTTCAAGTACGCCATCGATAAAAAATTAAAGCGGTGTCCATGCCTTCTGCATAATCCTCAGAACCAAAAACTGCAGAACCTGCAACTATCGCATTAGCACCGGCTTCAACGACCTGCATTCATTAAAAAGTCAAAGTAATTTACTAGATCTGTAAAACTGAAACATGTTGGATTAGCTATTGCAGCCTCTGATGAAGCTGCAGGAATGACATCATGGATGGCTGCTCGTGGCATTTCCTTGATAGCGTACGCAACTGAATACAAAGTAGTCAAGGCCCATTATACTTCGAGTAGCCTACCCTTTCTTTCTATCTCTGAATGCAGATAGAAAAGGATTTTCATAGATTTAGATTCATCAGGACAAAAGAAACTTGGATTAAATTTCCTTCTTTAGTGTTTTACCCTCGGGTTCACTGTCTCTGATATGGGCAAAATGCTGTTAGGGAGTCGGCTACATGCTTAATTATCTAATATTGTATGCCTCAAATCTAGAACAAGACAGTAAAAACTAACAAAGGACTGCATCTAGAAACTCCAGTGTAATCCAAAAGATCAAAAACAAACAAATATCATGAATTTTCCTGGTATATTGGGAAGAAAACTAAGACATGAAACTTGGAAAATATATACCTTGTATGTATTCTTAGGCACCCTCTGTGTACCAAGGATACCATATGAAATGCACAATAGTTAATTTCTATGAAGAAATAAATTTATTTAGTTTTACCTTTTCAGCTCGTAATCTCCTCAAGGCAGAAGTTTTCTTCACCGGATTTTCGATAAAACTCTGCCCACCAAACCCTGGAGAAAGGTGAAATGTTCATTAGCTTTACTATTAACTTAAACAAGTTCAGTAGCTTTACTTTCATTGAAGATAGAGGAGTAAAAAAAAACACATGAACTTCGGGAGCAAGCTATCAGAATATTTAATACTGATATACAATCTTCATAGGCTCATGTGCTTATGTAATTCCATCCCAACTTCTGAAGAAGTGAGACAAATTGGGACATGAATCATTAGATCCAGTATCCTCATTCTAAGCCTTCTCCTATTGATATGTCAAAATTAAGGTCATATTTCTTATGCAATCTTTTCCATTTAATGCTTCATGGAACCTACAATGTCCCTTGAGATTGACACCAGGAGACTCAACAAGCAAGATATCTCTTCAGGAAGCATCCTCCAAAGAAACCCTTTTCCTTCTCAACAGCATCAACTCTACACAGTTTTGAGAAAAAAACAAACGAACGAACCCTTCCATAGGAGCATATAAGCCCTTAACAAGCTAGTGTTCTGATCTTCTTGTTTTTTTTTCTCTGCAGCCACGAACTGTGTAGTTGTGTTCTCCCTTCTCGCTAATAAAATAATACCTCACTGACCGTAGACACAGTAGAATACCATAACAATAACACCAACAATTCAGTCTACATTATCATTGGACTTGGTCCCCGGAACCATGGTACCATAATCAGACATTCAGATTATCTCCCAGATATTCAAGGTTTGAATCCCAACTACAGTGTATTTGTAGGAATTTTTCCTCCAAATGGGGGCGTAATCAAAGGATGTTGAGCTTCTGGGTTGACCGCCACGTGCGCTTCCCGATTTACCCTGGTGACCGGTGGGGAATTTTCATAGGACCGGGTCAGTCATCTCAGGCTCAACGTTACCCAACCTGATTAATAATTTTTTTTTTTTCACATTATCATTGGACTTTATTCATTATTATATCATCCTTCTTTATCATTGGACGTTATTCATTATTATATCATAATTTATAGTTAAATAAATTTTATTTTATTATTTTTTCAAACTAATTTTTTTTATCTTCTTGTTTGATATACACATTTATCATAATTTACATAGTCTAATTACAACATTTATTAATCATATAAGTACATCTCTGGATCATCTTAAACATGTCTCCCGGAGTTTTTCTTTAATAGATGCAATTCT
Source organism: Zingiber officinale (assembly GCF_018446385.1). NCBI lineage: Eukaryota > Viridiplantae > Streptophyta > Magnoliopsida > Zingiberales > Zingiberaceae > Zingiber > Zingiber officinale. Next base: position 110,364,550 of record NC_056003.1, on the reverse strand, counting down.
AATTTTCTCTCTAATATTTTTATTTCTTATCATATTCATCCTTATATATCCACACGTCTACCTTAATATCTTCATTTCTACCACTCTCATCTTTTGCTCATGTGCTTGAGTCATAGTCCAATATTCAACTCCATATAATATAGCATGTCTAATTGCAGTTTTGTAAAACTTTTCTTTTAAGTTTTAAAGATAATTTACAATTACAAAGAACATCTGATCTTCTCCATCATTTTAACTATCCTGTTTATATTTTATGTAAAATATCTCTCAATCCATCCATCATTTTATAAAAATAATCATCAATACTTAAAACTCTCAGTTATAGACAACTCATCATCTCCTATTCTAACAATCATCTTATTACGTCTAATATTTCTAAACTTAAATTTAATATATTCTGTCTTTACTCTACTAAGTTTAAAACCTTTAACTTCTAGTGTTTCATGTCAAGATTCAAGTTTAACATTTACTCTTTCACATGACTCATCTACTAAAATAATATTATTTTCAAACAACATGCACCACGATACCGTATCTTGGATGTTTTCAATGAGTTAGTCCATGGTTAGTGTAAACAGGTAATGACTTAGAGTTGATCCTTGATGTAAACCTATCTTTATAGAAAACACTTCGGTTAATCCGTTTAGGGTCTTCACTAAGTGTCAATGTAGTGTTCTCAATAGAGATGCTTAAGGCTTTTAATTGGTTAGCCTATTCTCATAGTTTTGCACTCAAAACCTCCATAACTCTAATCAAATGAGGTATTTGAAACTCTTTCCTTGATGCTCAAATATTTACATAAAGCTATTGATGTGGTTAGAATCCGCCTTCTTTGCTCTCGGTCCTCTTGGTTCAACCACACCACTTAGTTCAGATCCACATTAGTAGAGCCTTCGATCTTCAACATCTCAATGAGTCTGCGACATACTTCAATCTCTAATAGCCAAGCAGTCCTTTGGGGGACTCCCAATTTGCAACTTCAGGTTCACTTCCATAAAATATCCAACTTGTTGGAACTAAGGGGAGCTAGAGAGGGGGGGCTCGCTCGCTTCGATAAAGATGAAATTATAGTGAAATACTTGAAGCGAACAACTCTTTAATATTAACATAAGGATTTACTTGGTATCTACCTTCTTGAGGTGATTAATCCAAGGATCTGGCCCTCTCTCACATATATACTATGAAAACACTCATTCTCAGAAATAATCTAGAGGTGGAGAAGCCTCTTACAAGTTCACAACACAAAATACACCAAGAAGAGCAAGAACAAATACAAGGAAGTCTTACACAAGATTACAACAATGAAATCTTAGCTTTCTCTCTTCTTGTTGCTCGAATCTGCCTCTCGGTGGATGGAAATGCAACAACACTAAGTTCCAAGAACGCCCAAGAACTAGCCTTGAGTGTTGTATGGAAAACAGTCACGAAAAACTATTTTCTTGGGTTACCTCAAGTGTCTTAATCGCTTAAGAAAAATCTTAAGTGATTACACTTCAGTAACTTGCTTAGAACGACTATATTTTTGAACCTTAAGCTATTACCCCAATCGCTTAAGAGGGGCAGAATTGATTAGCCAAATTGATTCCTCTCCCTTCTGCTCAATCGCGAGAAACACCATAACAGATTAAGCTTCCCTACTTAATCGCTTATCATAACTTCTATTTCGAACAGAAAGTTTCTTAAGCGATTACTTTAATCGCTTAAGGCTTGCTGAATCACTTACCCTAAGTGATTCAACACCCTTCTGTTCTTGCAGTTTTGAGCCTTAATCTAAGCTAGAGCTTAATCATTTAAGGTTTGCCAAATCGATTGCCCCAATTGATTTGACCACCCTAGCTCTTAAACTCGAGTTATGGGGTTCATTGCTCGGCATTCGGTCAACCGTGACCTGTTGGGACTCGTCATTGCTTATCATCTGGTCATCCTTGATCTACTGGGACTTCTCTTCCAAGTGTCCAACCAGTCCTTTGATCCACTTTGACTTTTGTCCTCGTACCAAGTGTTTGATCAACCTTTGACTCACTTGGACTTTCCACCATGTGTCTGGTCAATCCTTTGACCAATTTGGACTTTCCACTACTTGACTTCACTCACCAGGGCTTTCCATCTACTTGGCTTCACTCACTAGGGGTTTCCAACTACTGACTTTATTCACCAAGATTTTCTCACCTGCTTAGCTTCACTCACTAGGATTTTCCAACTGTCTGACTTCACTTATCAGAACTTTCCAACTGTCTGTCTTTACTCACCAGGACTTTCTAATTATCTAGCTTCACTCACTAGGACTTTCTCACTGTCTGACATCACTCACCGGGATATTTCACACCAAGTGTTCGGTCAATATTGATCCACTTAGTTTTTCTTTTTCTGCCAACCATCCCGTTGGTCTTGCTCTTTCCTAACTTCCAGTTAGGACTTTCCAAGTCAAGTATTTAATCAACCTTGATCTACTTGACTACTTTCTCATATTAAATTAGTCAACCTTTGACCAGTGGAGAATTCTCAAATGAACAATTGTACCTATAATCTCCATATATTGTCAAACATTAAAACTCAAACTTGAGCCAAACTAGTCAACTTTGACCTAGGGATAATTGCACCAACACAGTCTTATGTGCTTTGCTGTCTTCGTGTAGCTCCATCCTGTTGGAGCAATCCCAATGGTCAGTGGGACCATGTGTTTTGGTATTTGGGCAAAGAGTTTAAGTTAGGTTCACCCTTATTATTTGATATGTGTATGTGAGTGTGCATGTATGCAGGATACACATGTGACTCAGGTTGATGGCTTCGGGTCCGGTGAATGATGGAGCATCTGAGGGACCATGGACAAGGCAGCGAGGATAAGGGCCGAGGGAAGCGACTTCGAGGCATACACGAAGGATGATATTGGGGATGAGCTGCGGGCTTGTATGCATCCGAGGGACGAGAGCCAAAGGAAGTAGGCTTGAAGGAAAGAGGTCAAGGCTACAAAGAAACGTCAAGTGAGTCATAAGGGTGAGAGTACGAGTGCACGAGAGATTGTACTCGGAGTAAAATCCTAGTTTTAGGGTTTTACTGTAGCGTTACTGTAGCAGTACTAAAGTGTTACTGTAGCAGTACTATAGCATTACTGTAGCAGTCGACCGTTCAGTCGACTGAGAGCGAACATAATGCTTCTATTCGTTCGGTCAGTGTGGAGCAGTCGATTGCTAGTTTTAGCAGTCGACTGCTATCGAGCCGTTGGGATGTAACGGTCAAATTTTCACAGAAGGCAGTCGACTGCTAGTTTTAGCAGTCGACTGGTAGGCGGCGTTTTCTAACCCGCAACCTATATAACCAAGCCTTCGAAGCTTGGTTGAAGTTGATGAAATAGAGGTGGTTAATCAGATCTACTAGTCTTAAGAGTCTTGGTTGGTGTTGTGGTGAGGTTTCTCCACCCACAAGGAGCGACTTGAGATAGCAGAAGTTTGCCGGGGGCTAATCCACCTATGGATAGGGATTGTTCACCTCAAGGACATGGCATGGAGTAGGAGCAAGCAATCTCCGAACCATATTAAATGATCGTGTAGATTGGAAGCGAACGATTTGGGGGTGCCGTTTATCCAACCCCCCTTCAAGCTGACCACCGATTCCTTACAAGTGGTATCAGAGCCAGGGTCGCACTTCACCGAACTAACCGCCGAGAAGAGCAACTACAAGAAGATGACCAACTTGATAGAACCGCCAAAGTTCGAAGGCGGAGGCTTATGAGACATCACATATTGGATGATGAAGATGGAGGTCTTCTTCGACACGGATTGAGACACCATGATGGTGATCAAGGAGTCGTTCGAAGTCCCAAAAGACAAGAAAGGGAAGAAGCTCCGACCATGATATTGGACGGAGGAGCAAACCTCACGATCAAAGGCAAATGATAAGGTAATATCTATTTTGATTGATATTTTACCTAATGACGTGATGAGCCATTTAGGTAAATATGAGAACACCCATGATTTGTGGAGCAATATAAAGAAGGTTCAATGGGAAGAACCTATGCCTACACAAGAAGAAGAAGAGTCCAAGAAAATGGGTTCAATTGCTCAAGGAGAGGAGGTTGAGCAACCGGAAGTTGAGCCATGCTCAACATCCGAGGAGGAGAAGGATGAGGAAGTATCATCAACATCCTCAAGGGTTGAAGAAGAGGTCTTGGAGGTTAACCTAGTGAGCACCTCCACCGAAGCAAAGTCAAAGGACCACATTGTGTGCTTCGGGTGCAATTAGAAGGGACACTACAAGAGTAGGTGTCCAATGGGTAAGAAGAAGGTATCTCCTAAACTCAATTCAATTTCTTTAGAATCTAATTTGAGTTGTAGGAAGAAGGAGAAGAAACACATCATATGCTTCACGTGTGGGGAGAAAGGCCATTACCACACAAAATGCCCCAAGAAGGGAGAAATCAAGAAGCTAGCGAAATTGAAGAAATAGGAGAAAGAGAAGAAGAGGAGCTCGAGTCGAGGGGGAGCTTCAAGGGTAAGGGAGGTATACCCTAATTTGAATTGTAATCCAAATTTTCATTCTTCCAAGCATGCTAAGAAAAATAATGATTATCATTATGTATCAATGAAAAATTTTGGTTTCAAATATCATGATAGGAATAGGGTTAATGTAGATCAAAACCCTAGGAAATCCATGCATGATAAACCTAGAAATGGTAGATCTAAGGAGAACTAAGACATTAATCCCAAGAAAGGGAGACATATGCCTAGGAAGGGTAGGTCTAGGAATGCCCATGGTGGACATGCTGACTCTAGGTTTAGGAACCTAGAAAGGGAAAATCAAGCTTTAAGGGAAAAGCTTGATAAGTTAGAACAATTCCTTAAGAGATTCAATGTTGGATCTAAGGAATTAAGTATGATGTTGGGTAGCCAAAGACCCAACAATGATAGATCGGGCTTGGGATACCGATCTAATCCCTCCAAGGCTAAGGAGAGATCATATGCTAGGGTGACAAATGATCATGGGAAGGGAGAGTTCTCCAAGGCTAAGGGAAAGTCATATGCTAGGGTTGCATATGGCTATAGCAAGGAGAAGTCAATAAATGGCAAGAGAAAGCCATTTAAAAGTAAGGTTAAATTAACCAAGGACAAGGTGTTCAAGGTTAAGAAGGTTAGGTTTGTTGGCCAAGTGTCATCGGAGATGCACCGATGTGGCTTAGCAATTGTGGATGAGTCACCTAGCGAGGTGGCTAAGGTTAAGAGCTCTAGGGGGAGCTCAAGGAGTCATGTTGGGACCCATATCCAATGGATCTCAAATGGGTTCTACTTGGGAGTCTAGGGAAGTCATGGAGTGTGCCAAGTGGTTTGAAGATGGATTTAAGTCTCAACCTAGGGAATTGACACATATGAGTTGTGTTTCATGCTTAGAAATATGACATTGGGGTCATATAGCATGATAATTGGTTTTGGATGTATAGATGCCATATAAATCAATGTTAGGGATGCATTGTTGGTTAGTATGGGCAAATACATCAAGAGGAAGCCAAAACTAGGACTTTAGGTCAAAGTTCAATTGAACTTTTTAGCTAGTTTTATGTTTTGTGTCAATCTTGAGATTTGTGATAAATATATTTTTATATATATTTTTCCCAAGTAGACATTGATAAAATAGACCTCTCCACAAAATTTGAGATTTTTTTTGGAGGTCTGTGGAATTTCTGACGCATTTTTAAAGTTGGTCAGAAAAGGTTGATTTTTACATAAATAGTGTAGCAGTCGACTGGTATAGTTAGCAGTCGACTGGTAACAGTATTTTTGAGCATAGAATATTTCTGTAAGCTCGTTTTAGTAAGGGAAGTTGACTGGTACTTCTTGCAGTCGACTGATACCAGTCTAAAATTGTTTTCAGCACTGGGTTTTGACCGAGTCAACTCATACAGGTGTATGAAATCCATGGGGGATTAATACATGAGTTTAGGGTCAATTTGGATTACAAGTTTTCAATAATTAGGATATTGTTATAGAACTTTTTGGATGTTAGGTAAAGGGGGAGAAGTAAGGTTTAGTTGGGAAAACCTGAAAGTGCCTTTGGTGCCTTTGCGTAGGGGGAGTCTTGTGATATACTCTTAAAAAGCCCGGGTGAAAAATTCCTAGCTCATTGGGGAGCTTAGGTGTAGAGGGAGCTTTGGAATAGGTTCTTAAATAGCTCTGTGATAAAATTCCTAGCTCAATGGGGAGCATAGGTGTAGGGAGAGCCTTGGGATATGTTCCAATGCTTGTTACATTGTTTCAGCGGTGTAACTCCAAGTGTGTAGCCTTGACATTGTAAGTCCATTGTTTTTAGCATATTGTTTTGCTATTTGTTTTCCCTAACTTAAACGTATTGTCAAACATCAAAAAGGGGGAGATTGTTGGAGCAATCTCAATGGTCTGTGGGACCATGTGTTTTAGTGTTTGGGCAAAGAGTTTAAGTTAGGTTCACCCTTATTATTTGATATGTGTATGTGAGTGTGCAAGTATGCAGGATACACATGTGACTCAGGTTGATGGCTTCGGGTCCGGTGAAGGATGGAGCATCCGAGGGACCGTGGACAAAGGCCGAGGGAAGCGACTTCGAGGCATACGCGAAGGATGACATTGGGGATGAGCCGCGGGCTTGTATGCATCCGAGGGACGAGAGCCAAAGGAAGTAGGCTTGAAGGCAAGAGGTCAAGGCTGCAAAGAAGCGTCAAGTGAGTCATAAGGGTGAGGGTACGAGTGCATGAGAGATTGTACTCGAAGTAAAATCCCAGTTTTAGGGTTTTACTGTAGCATTACTGTAGTAGTATTGTAGCGTTACTGTAGCAGTCGACTGCATGTTTTAGCAGTCGACTGAGAGCGAATAGAATACTTCTGTTCGTTCGGTTAGTGTGGAGTAGTCGACTGCTAGTTTTAGTAGTCGACTGGTATCGAGCCGTTGGGATGTAACGGTCGAATTTTCACAAAGGGCAGTCGACTGGTAGGCAGAGTTTTCTAACTCGTGGCCTATATAACCAAGCCTTGGATGTTTGGTTGAGGTTGACGAAATAAAGGTGGTTAATCTCTATTAGTAGTCTACTAGTCTCAAGAGTCTTGGTTGGTGTTGTGGTGAGGTTTCTCCACCCACAAGGAGCGACTTGAGATAGCCGAAGTTTACCGGGGGCTAATCCACCGACGGATAGGGATTGCCCACCTCAAGAACATGCCGTGGAGTAGGAGCAAGCAATCTCCGAACCATGTTAAATGATCGTGTAGATTGGAAGCGAACAATTTGGGGGCGCCGTCTATCCAACCCCCCTTCAAGCCGACCACCGATTCCTTACACATCTGTGACCTACAATAATATCAACATCGGTGAGCAGGGCCTGACGTTACTGGGTTAGCCTCTCTCCAATGCTTAAGTCAACAAAGTACTGAATAAAAATGTGTCTCCCTCAAGGAGAGGGCTTGAACTATAAACGATAGACATTTTACAAGGGAAGACCTTTGGCAAGCTGTGTGCTGAGGTGTCACCCACTGGGGGAAGGACTTTAGCATGTTATGAAATATAGTGTCTTCTGCTGGAGGAAGGGCTTTTGAGAGCCAGTGTACCTTCCCCTGGGGGAAGTGCTTTTGAGAGTTAGTGTGCCTTCCATTAGAGGAGGGGCATTAGAGAGTTGGTGTACCTTCCGCTGGAGGAAGGGCTTTAGAGAGTCGGTGTGTATTCTGTTGGAGGAAGGGCTTTAACAGGCTATGAGTAGAGTGTATTCTACTAGAGGAATGGCTATAGTAGGCAGTAGATCAAAATTGTGGACCAGAGTACCTTCTTCTTGAGGAAGGGCTTTAGTATGAAATGTAGTAGAGTTGTGGAGCAGAGTGAGTGTCTTCTGCTGGAGCAAGGGCTTTAATAGGCAACAAAGTAGAGTTATAGAGCAAAGGGTCTTTCGCTAGAGGAAGGGATTTAATAGGCAGTGGACCAGAGTTGTGGAGCAGAGTGTCTTCTACTGGAGGAAGGTCTTTAGCAGGCAGAAGCAAAGTTGTGGAGTAGAATGCCTTCTGATGGAGAAAGAGCTTGAACTAAAGTAGTAGTAGAAGAAGAAGAGTGTTTGAACTGGTCAAACCAATATCTTTACTCACAGTGAGTTGTTTGACAAAGTGACCTTGAGAGGAGAAGAGAGGGACCCCCTTTCAATGAACTTCATCTGTGTTTTATAGAAATGAAGCTTGGTTTTGTGTGTGCAACCACCCATTTCAATTCACATTTCTGAGGTATGAGCAGAGGACCATTTCATGCAAAGTCAGTTGTCACTTTATGTCAGAGGCATGCTCTAACATCTAGGACTCATGATGTTATGGACAGATATAAGTTAACCCTTAGGTAAGGAATGATGATTGTCATTTCAGATATGGAACATCCTATGATATGACAGGTACTCCTTTTGTCGCTGACCTCCAAACCAACCGACTACCACTACTCGAAGGGCTTCTATGATATCTCTGGATTCGTCACATGTCTAGCTATGAGGATATTGCCTCCAAAAGAGCCAACAGAGATGAGGAGGCAGAGCAATTGAAGGAGTTGGACTATAGGAGAGAGATCCTCTTCAAGGATTAATCTCACGGCCTGGTGGGCACCACACCTTAGTGGACTTTGACTCCAAACTCAAAGAGTGTTGGGGAGAGTGACTTTGTAGATGACTGGCGATGCCCTTGGTGGACTTGGACTTCAAACTTAAGGAGAGTTAGAGAGAGCAATTCAACAGGTGGTTGAAAATGCCCCTTAGTGGACTTGGACTTCAAATTCAAGGAGAATTGGAGAGAGTTACTTGGTAGATGATTGGAAGGACTAAAGTGCAGGAGTGATGTCTTCACAGTAAGACTATTCTTGCAACTCCATAAATAACGTCTTTTGCTGGACTGTTAGTTAGAGAAATGTGAAAAACATGATGAATAAAAATAATCGGAGGGGATAGAGCCCAAGGGAGATATTCCTACAGGGGATGTTTTTGTAGGCCTAAGTGACGGGGTGCAGACGTTCTTTAGCTGGGTTGCTCCCGTGCTATTAGTACTATAGAAAATAAGAACTAGAAGGGGTTTACTCGAGAAGATACCCTGATGGTCCAATTGCTTTGGGGATATTCTCTAGGGGAATGTTCCCAATTCTTAAACTTCTGAATTCACACACTTCTAAGTTCGTGCACTTCTGAGTTCATGCACTTTTAAGTTCATGAACTTCTGAATCCATATACTTTTGAGTTTGTATACTTTTGAGTCCATATGTTTCTGAATTTATGCACTTCTGAATCCATGAGGACTTAGTTTGATTGCATTTTCAGATAACTTTTGCTTTTGGTCTGGCATGGACATACACTGGTAGGTTTACGGGGACCGCTAGGGCTTGGACTATGAGGCACATCACTTGTCCCCCCCCAAATGTTAGTTAGAGCCCTAGAGCCAATCATTTGATGATTGTATTATGGACTTGTTGTATCATATTCTTATATAAATAAAGGCATTTGTTTTTTGTTATTATACTTACTTGTATTGGTGCCAAAAAAACTAAGTATAATAGCGTCCTTGAGTAGAAGGTTCTCACCTATATCAATCGGTTAGTTGAACCGATAGTGAGATGATATAGGGAACACTACTCTTAATCATTCCTAGTCGAGTATTAATATTCAGGGACAATGTTAATGCAATAAGACTAGCATGTAGGTCAACTCGATGACTTGATCTCACAAGTCATGGATATAGAGATATCAAGTTGACACATGGGTATGCATTGGAGAATGTATACTGAATGACCCGCCATGAGAAAGTATCATGGATCGTTATATGAGTGTCATATATTTTCTCATGTGGCTATTAGTATGACTACTAGTCCTTAGACCTGAAGTCACCATGGATCCCTATATAAGGAGTTATGTACTTTGATTTCGTCAAACGTCACCCGTAACTGGGTGGACTATAAAGGCGATTACTGGGTATGTAACGAATTATGCAGAGGGATGTGAGTGATGTAGATGGGATATATCCCTCCTATATGATGAGAACGACATCGATATTCTTGATAGAGTGAGACCACGAAGTGCATGGCCATGCCCAAATGAGTCAATATAAGATATTGAGCTCATTTGATCGAGTGAGTCTACTTGGAGTTCAAGATTTAGATTGATTAGAGGATGACATGGTCTATGCCTCACATTGATCAATCTAGATGTTTAGGATAGAAGGACACTTGTCATATATTGTGAGGAGTCACAATTAGTAGTCACAAGGTGATGTTGGATCTCAACATTCTTGTAACTTGGGTAGTAATGATGTGTTGCTAGATACCACTCATTACTTATGCTCCTAAATGAGTTTAGGAGCATTGCCAACATTACAAGAACCTATAGAGTCACACACTAAGGACAATTAGATGGAGATTAGGTTCATATGATGAACCAAGAGGATTAGATTCATATGATGAATCAAATTAGATTAAGAGTAATCCTAATTGGGCTAATTGAGTTGGACTCAAGTTGATTCATGTGTTCAATGAGTCTAATTTAGATTATGACTCATTGAATCAATTTAATTAAATGAATTAGATCATTATATTAAATTGGCTTGAATTAAATGGTTGGATTAGATCAACCATGAGAGAGATTAAGTCAAGTTTGACTTGACTTGAGAGGAAGAGGAAGAGTCAAGTTTGACTTGACTTTATGCCACATCATTTATGACTTGGCATTAAGTGACCAATGATGATATGCCACATCATCATGTTTAGCACATGTGTGTGCCACCTCATGGAGGTTACAAATTCCCTTTTTAATGGCTACTTAATGCAAAATGGGGGTTACACTTTTGTGAAAGTCGCTGGCCACTTTTGTGAAGGGAATGAATTCATTTTTCATTCAAGTGTCATTTACATCTTCTTCTTCCTAAAGCTCTCTTCTTGCTCTCCCTCTCCTCTTTTGGCCGAACACCATCTAGGTGCTAGCACACCTATTGTTTGGTCTTCTCCACCTAATTAGTTCGTGTGGATACTTCTAGAGAGTTGTCTACTTTGACAACTTGAGATCCGGCATCTTCTTGGACGAGCGGGATACGAAAAAGGGCACGCATCGAAGGTATAAAAGGTTTCCTCTTTGTAAATCTAGTGTAGATCTAGATTAGAAACTCATACTCGTATTTTTGTTTTATTTCTACTTCGCACGGATCCGGTGGCTTGGGGCTTCGGGGTTTCCGCGACGCGAAAACCTGATTTTCGCGGCCCGAAAAACCCAACAAAAAAAATAATAGTCAGGTCGTGATGAAAATTGATAACTGATTGATGATTTAATCTAACATGACCTACCACAACTACCTTTAAATTCACCATTATGGTAGAAAATATATGCTTCTTTCCTGCGGCCCAGGTCATGAACTTCCCTAATAATGAAGGTTATCCGAGGATATACCTAAATGGGTTGTTCCCCAGTCATGAAGATTTAATTATTTCGGGGATGTACTCTAAGGGGGTTGTTCTCAAACTAGGAACTTTGCAAGCCGTAAATGCTTGAGCCATTTTAGGGATGTGTCGAAGAGGTTGTTCCCAAGATGTGGACTTCGCAAGTCATGGAGGCTATCCAAGGATATACCCAAAGGGGTTGTTCCCTACCCATGAATTTTGCAAGATGTGAAGGTTGTCCGAGGATATATCTAAAGGGGTTGTCAATTTCGCTACCTTTCAAAGTCTATGAGGACTTAGTATTTCTAGGGATGTACCCAAAGGGGTTGTTCCCAATCTCACCACCTTTCAGAAAGTGCCTTCTTCAAGAGAGAAGAGCTTAAGGAGTAAAGAATACTATAGTAAAAAGATATTACCAAGCCACTAGAGAGCTCGTACCAAAAAGAGAGAGTATCTTCTTTAGGAGAAAGGCTTTATCAAGTCATTGATCTGCCCATGCCGACTCAAAGTCAGAGAGATTAGAAAAATCATATTGTTGCCTAGTTCGCACTGACTCAAAGTTTGGGGAGATTAGGACAACCACACTGATGTCAAATCTGCACCGACTCAAAGTTGAGGATGATTAGGAAAATCTTACTTCTACCAAGTCCACATCGATTCGGAGTCAGGAGAGATTACCTAAACACCATAACACTGCCAAGTTAGTGTAGAACTAAAGAGAAATATTATCTTTTTTCAGAGAAGGGTTACAAAAAACTTCAACATTTCCGAAGCCATAGATATTTGAATCCTTCCGGGGATGTACCTAAAGAAGGTTGTTCCCAATCTATTATCTTCCAAGGTCATGGACACTTGGTCTTTCCAAGAATGTACCCAAAGAGGGTTGTTCCTAATTTGTTATCTTTCCAAGGTCATGGATGTTTGGTCTTTCCAGGAATGTACCCAAAGGGGTTGTTCCTAAGCTGATACTTCTCAAGCTGTGAAGACTTTAGTCTTTCTAGGGATGTACCTAAAGGGGGTTGTTTCCAATATATTAATATGGGAGAAGGATTTGTGTCCTTTCTACAAGAGGAAAAAGAGCTTCTGTGAACATGTGCCTTCTTCAGGAGAAATGCTTGAGAGCCAGTGTATACCTTTTATGGGAGAAGGGCTTGTGTTAAAGGAAAGAATGTCTTCTTTCTAGAGAAGAGCTTGAGTTATAACCGTAGAAGGTTAATCCCGAGAGAGAATGTTAAGATTACCATAGCCTCAAAAGGCTAATCCTGAATAGGGATGTTAAGAATATCATATATATAAAAGGCTAATCCTAAACGAGGATGTTAATGTTGATACAGTCTGACCTGGATGTTGTTTCGCTGTTGACACTGATTTAAGTTTGTATCAGATATTTAACTCAGATTAATTACTAATCTAGGTTGACTAGGTTGACCTGATTGAGAAAGTCCTAACTGGGATGTTAGGCAGTTGGAAAGTCCTGGTGAGTGAAGCCAGGTGAAAACCCTAGTGAGTGAAGCTAGGTGAAAGTCCTGGTGAGTGAAGCCAGGCAAGGGAAATCCAGATAGGTCAAGGTTGACCAGACATCTGGTGAAAAGTCCAAGCAGGGAGCTTGGCATGGGAAAAGTCCAAGTATGGAGACTTGGCACGGAGTGGTCAGAGAGGGCTCGGTAGCTCGTTCTCTGGACCAGACGAAGTCGGAGAGGGCTCGGTAGCTCGTTCTCCGGACTAGGTCAGAGAGGGCTCGGTAGCTCGTTCTCAAGACCAATCCTAATATCACATGGGCGTTGGATCGGTCAACAGACCGATCCAGTGGGATTTTGATTGCCTGATCGGTGCACAGACCGATCTGGTGAAACTATGTTTGCTGATCGGTCTGGCGACCGATCAGGAAACACTCAGTAGCACACTGAGTGTAATCTGATCGGTCTGTAGACCGATCAGGAAACACTCAGTAGCCTACTGAGTGTAATCTGATCGGTCTGTAGACCGATCAGGAGATGATGTCGCGAGAAGGAAAAAGGCAGTGGATCGGTCCGTGGACCGATCCATATGAACCCTGATCGGTCTGTAGGACTGATCAGGTCATATCCTGATCGGTCTTGGGACCGATCAGGTGACGATCTCAGGAGTGCGAGGAACCGCACTCATTAAGCCCTGATCGGTCTGTAGACCGATCAGGCCATACCCTGATCGGTCTCTGCGACCGATCAGACATCAATCCAAAGGTGTGGATCGGTCCGCTGACCAATCCACCACACTGTCTGCACATACTGTCAGTTTCCGCTGATTTCTGATTCGTTTCTGATGCATCTGATCTAACATCTGCTTGTGAGCTTTTTGAGTAACAGGTTGCAGGTACCATGGTGATGCTTGAATTCAAATCAATGACTATCAAAGGAATAAAATAAAATGGTTTTTCCACTGGTTATCGCTGCAAATTGTGCAAAAGAAGCGTCAACGTTCACTGGCTTGTTCAGTTGGCTCACTGGCTGCAATCAGCTTGACTCTTCCTTATTGGTTCGAGCTCAGAGACACCAGTGAAGACCAAGGATGGTATTGGTGTGAGCTCAGATAATCAGATGAGGAAGAAGCGTGATTGGCGACGCCTGGTTCGACGACAGTGATACGCTACTGGTTGACGTGATTCGATGCAGTGGTTTGGCTCTGGCTGAAGACAGCAAGAGAGCAGAGAAATAAGAAGGAGGTAGAAGAGAGGTTTGAAAAGAATTCTTTCTTTTTGGTAGCAAACTCTCTGTCGACGTTCAAGCAAGGGTGTTCTGTGAAGCTCTTGGCTGTGAATCTACTTCTTCTTCACTCTCTGCATTCATTGTGGCTGTAAGTTGATTGTGCATTCATTGTAGCAACAAAATTCTGTAAGTCTAAGTCTTGTGCTTCATTCTAAATATGTTTTGAGACTTTGTGGGAGGTTTCTCCACCGAGAAGGAGAAATACTTAGCCGGAATCTGTCCGGGGGTTGATCTACCGAAAGATCAAGGGATCGTCCACCTTACGGACACGCCGAGGAGTAGGGGCAAGTTATCCCCGAACCTCGTACATCATTGTGTTAGTGGTGGTGTGTTTTCTTCTTTGCATAAGTGTTTGTTTTGATTATTTCCGCTGTGCTAACAAATCTCTGTGTAGAAATTTTGTTTTTGTTTTTAAGAGGCTATTCACCCCCCTCTAGCCATCTAAGATCCCAACAAGTGGTATCAGAGCCTGGTGCTCTTCATTTCGGCTTAACAACCCAAAGAGCTAAACAATGGCCATGAAGGAGGGATTCAGCACCAACCGTCCACCCTATTTCGAGGGAGCAGATTTCCAATACTGGAAAAGCCGCATGGAGTATTACCTCAAGACCGATATCTCCATGTGGTTTTCCGTCAAGGAGGGTTTTACACCACCAAAAGATGAAGAAGGTAAGGAACTTGATTCGTCAAGGTGGTCTACCGAACAACTCCGCAAAGCAAAAGCCGATGCCAAGGCTATGGTCACCTTGCAATGTGGAATCGCCAAGGACCAACTCGTCAAGGTAGGTCCATTCTCGAGTGCAAGAGACCTATGGAACAAACTCATCGAGCTCCAAGAGGGAACTCGAGATTCTCGGATTGCCAAGAGGGACCTATTCTTGAATCAGCTTCAAAATCTAACCATGAAGGACAGTGAAACGGTAAGTGAACTTCATGGGAGATTCAAGGAGATCATCAACGGTCTACACTCTGTGGACGAACGAGTGGAGAATCGCGATCTAGTAAGGTATGCTCTAAAAGCTTTTCCTAGGAATGCCTTGTGGTCATCTATGGTAGATGCCTACAAGGTATCCAAGGATCTTTCCATTGTTAAATTAGATGAATTTTTCTGTGAGATGGAACTTCATGAGCTTGCTAACAAAGGTCAAAAAGAGAAGGGTATTGCTTTGTTTGCAGGACCAAAGAGCAAGGATGGAGGAAGGAAGAAGGAAAAGAAGAAAGAAAAGGAGATTTCCTCATCCACCTCTTCCTCAGAATCCGATGATGAAAGTGGATCATCATCAAGTGAGATGGCGAATTTCGTAAGAAGAATCATGAGAAGGAGCAGGAGATACAAAGGAAAAGGTAAACCTAGTGAACAAAATTTTGACAAAACTAATGTTACATGTTATGAGTGCAGCAAAAAGGGACACTATCGAAGTGAGTGTCCAAAACTTAAGAAGAAGGAGGAACGAGCCAAAAAGAAGGAGGAAAGAGCCAAGAAGAAGAAGGCTCTCAAGGCCACTTGGGATGAGTCCTCATCAAGCTCATCGGAGGAAGAAGAGAAGATGGAAAAGAGCACACGACAATTAGCACTCATGGCAAGGGAGGTTTCGGACTCCGGAAGTGAGGGAGATTCGAGCGACGCCTCAACCGCGGCTTCATCATCGTCGGATGATGAAGAGGTAACCTCTTCTCATATAGAAAAGTATTATAAGACTATCACTCATTTATCTACATTGCTTAAAAAGTCAAAAACAGAAAATAAATTGTTAAAAGAAGAAGTAAAAACCTTAAGGACCCTTAGGGAAGATGAGGTCGATGACCTACATCTAGAAGTCCTTGAGGATGAGAACAAGGCTTTAAAGGGTGAGGTTGAGAAACTCAAGAAAATGTTTGAGAAGTTCTCAACTAGCTCTAAGACTCTAGACATGATTCTAAATGCCCAAAGGGCAGTCTACA
Organism: Zingiber officinale; assembly: GCF_018446385.1. NCBI lineage: Eukaryota > Viridiplantae > Streptophyta > Magnoliopsida > Zingiberales > Zingiberaceae > Zingiber > Zingiber officinale. The sequence continues at coordinate 110,348,477 of NC_056003.1, read as the reverse complement.
ACAAGGCCGGGCTAGGGTATCAACCCAAGGAGTCGAGTTTTATTTCTCTAATGTCTAGAACTCAAGATAGTAGATTACATGTTTCTAGGGCTCATGGAACTAGGAAAGGTATGACCAAGGCATGAGTTCCTAGGTCTTTCGTTGTAGAAGCATTAGGTCCCAAGATTTGGGTACCTAAAACCTCTATCTTCCGTGTCTTGTAGGCATTGGTCGAGGGGGAGCATCTATCAACTTGGTTTGTTGATAGTGGATGCTCCAAGCACATGACCGGGAACAAATCACTGTTTACAACCATTCAAAATAAAGTAGAGGTAATGTGTCTTTTGGTAATAATGGTAGCCTTAAGGTTGTAGGAGTTGGAGACATTCATATATCCGAATGTCTCCATATCAAGAATGTCCTTCTAGTCAAGGGGATGACTTTTAATCTCCTAAGTGTCAGTCAATTGTGTGATACGGGTTACACAATTGAATTTCATTCAAGTCAATGTTTGGTTAAACACATTGACACACTTGACACGGTACTAGTAGGCACAAGGGTTGATAATATTTATCAAGTATCGTTTAAAAGTGCTACTAATGCTTTGATTAAGTGTTTCATGTCAAAAGAAGAAGAGTCTTAGCTTTGGCATAGAAGGTTGGCACATGTAAACATGAAGAACATTCGGAAGTTGGCCAACAAAGGACTTGTACGAGGCTTACCAAGCATCAAGTACCAAAAGAACAAACTATGTGATGCATGTCAAATGGGTAAGCAAACAAAAGCACCTCATAAAGGTAAAAGCACTGTGAGTACATCTACTGCCTTAGACTTATTACATATGGACTTGTTTGATTGTAACAATGTTATTTCATTGAATGGTAGTAGATATTGTTTAGTAATTATTGATGATTTTACTAGATACACATGGACTTTCTTTTTGAAAACTAAGGATCAAACCATAGATATTTTTATTTCTTTTTGTAGAAGAACTGAAAATGAAAAATCAACAACAATTAAAACCATTAGAAGTGATCATGGTGGTGAATTTCAAAACCATAGGTTCTTAGAATTTTGTCAAGCAAAAGGGTATAGACATGAGTTCTCAACTCCAAGGACCCCACAGCAAAATGGGGTTGTGGAGAGAAAGAACCGAGTCTTGCAAGAGGCTGCACGAAGCATGCTTAATGAGTACTCACTACCGAGTTACTTGTGGGCTGAAGCTGTAAATACAGCGTGCTATGTGCAAAACCGAATATTGATACATAGGTTTTTAGGAAAGACCCCCCATGAACTTTGGTTTGGGAGACCCCCTACAATTAAACATCTTAGGGTGTTTGGTTGTAAGGTGTTTATCTTGAACACAAAGGATCATCTTGGGAAGTTCACGGCTAAGGCTGATGAAGGGATACTGGTCGGGTACTCTCTCACCAGCAAAGCCTATCGAGTCTACAACAATAGGACTAAATTGATTGAAGAGTCCTCAGATGTAGCGTTTGAAGAAATCCCCAACTCAAATGATCAATCAAGGGATGTAGGAGAAATTCAATTTGAACTTAGAAATCTAAGTTTGAATGATCAAAATGAAGAAAGAGTCGAGGTTGACTCTGATGACGATGAGCAAAGGCAACAAAGGGCTCCGGTTGATCCCTTGCCTGATATTGAGTCCTTGCCTGTGCCTAGTGAGACCATTCATGAGGCACCACCAACACCAAGACAATCTAGGATAACCACTAGTCATCCCCAAGACCAAATTGTGGGAGATATCCAACAAGGGGTTAGGACTAGGTCATTCTTTAGAAATGAGTCTAATGAAGTCGCATTCATTTCAGAGATTGAACCAAGACTAGTTGATGAAGCATTGCACGATCCTGATTGGATCATAGCTATGCAAGACGAATTAGGTCAATTTGAAAGGAGCCAAGTGTGGGACTTGGTTCCTAGACCGAAAAAGACCACCATTATTGGAACTAAATGGGTCTTCAAAAATAAGTTAAATCAAAAGGGAGAAGTTGTAAGAAACAAGGCAAGACTTGTAGCCAAGGGCTATAGTCAAGTCGAAGGTCTCGATTATGATGAGACTTATGCTCCCGTGGCACGATTAGAGTCCATTCGTTTGATGCTAGCTTTTGCTGCACATAGAGGTTTCAAACTCTATCAAATGGATGTTAAATCTGCCTTCTTAAATGGTTTTATTAAAGAAGAAGTCTATGTTGAACAACCACCGGGGTTTGTGAATACCGAAGCTCCAAACCACGTGTACAAGCTCAAGAAAGCACTTTATGGGCTTAAACAAGCACCACGAGCTTGGTACGAAAGGTTGTCAATATATTTACTAGAAAAGGGTTTTGTGAGAGGCCAAATAGACCCAACACTATTTCTGCGTATAGATGGTGAAAATATTTTTGTAGCCCAAGTATATGTCGATGACATAATTTGTGGCTCAAATAACAAGGGCTATTTGAATGAATTTATTTCTCACATGGAGAGTGAGTTTGAGATGAGTCTAGTAGGAGAATTGACATTCTTCCTTGGGCTTGAAATCAAACAAACTCGAGATGGCATTTATGTCCATCAGACGAAATACACTCAAGAGATGCTCAAGAAATTCAACATGAGTGACTCTAAGGAAGTATCCACTCCTATGGCGACAAACACTCGCCTTGACAATGATGAGAGTGGAAAACCAGTTGATCTAACGCAGTATAGAAGCATGATTGGTAGTCTTCTATATCTCACAGCTAGTAGGCCTGACATACTTTTTGCTGTGGGCATGTGCGCTAGATATCAAGTCTGTGCCAAGGAATCTCATTTAATTGCAGTTAAGAGAATATTGAGATACTTTAAGGGCACAATTCGAGTAGGTCTATGGTACCCTCGTACAGAGTCTTTTGACTTGGCAGGCTATACCGATTCTGATTATGCTGGGTGCAAATTGGATCGGAAAAGCACTAGTGGGGGTTGTCAATTCTTAGGTTCATCATTAGTTAGTTGGTCAAGTCGGAAGCAACATTGTGTTGCTCTCTCCACGACCGAGGCTGAATACATTGCCATGGGAGAGAGTGTATCACAATTGTTGTGGATGATACACACCCTAGAGGATTATGGACTTTCTTATAAGGGTGTACAAGTGCTATGTGACAACATTAGCACGATCAACCTAACTAAAAATCCAGTCCATCATTCAAGGACCAAGCACATTGAAGTGCGTCATCACTTCATTAGAGATCACGTAGCTAGGGGTGACATTGTGCTCACATATGTGGAGTCAAAGTCAAACCTAGCCGACATTTTCACCAAGCCCCTTCCGAAAAATGAATTTAGTCATTTAAGGAGAGAGTTGGGGATGTGTTTGGCTCATTAGGTCCTTAGGACTTCATCATGATCAATAAGGACAATTAAAATGACAAGAGAAATTGGGAATGATTTTGGGCAACTTGGGAACATCTCACACAAACTATAAGGTTGAACAAAATATTTTTGCTTGCTAGAAATGGGGTGAGATGCTAGGATCAACCAAATTATTCAAAATGTATCATGCATCCCTTGAATAATTAGGTTGAAGAGACATAAATTGAGTATGGGGAAGGCCATTACATAATTCATGTGTATTTGGCTCCTAGATCTTACTCATATATTCCAACCAAGGAAACCTGGTTGGGCCTTTGCCTAGATTTGATCTGATTTTGATTAATGGGTTGTTTGATATGGCTGTTCATGATTTTGAATAAAAAATAAGACAGGCTATTGAAGTAATTCTAGCATTTTGAATATATTTTGACAAACTTGAAACTGTACATAACAAAGGTGAAAAATTTTAATTTTCAGGCCTTAAGTTGTTTGTTTTCTAAATGTCTGCAACCTTAAGGCTATAAACAAGTTCAGACCATAACTTTTAGGTAAGAGTTATGCTTGTAGATCCTCCAAGTTCTAGGCTCTGAACTTGGAAGTTTTCCTAGAGAAACTTCCACGAATTATCGAACACGAGTTACTGAAATTACTATTTTCAGTTACTGAAATTACGGGAGATACTAGTATCAGACACTGATCGGTCTACGGACCGATCAGGTCAGCCTGGAACGCTCGAGCCCGCTACTGATCCCTTTCTGATCGGTCTACAGACCGATCAGAGAGTTCCCTGATCGGTCCGGAGACCGATCAGACCAATTCGGCACAAAAGCCACTGATCGTCTTCAGGAGGTTCCCTGATCGGTCTGGAGACCGATCAGAGGCTTCGATACCTACGATCGGACAACCGTCCGATCATTTCTTCACTGTACACCCATCTAAACCCTTAAAACCTCCCGATCCCTTCTTTTCCTCATTCACGCGAAACCCTAGCCGACTCTTCCCACCAGCTCACCCTTTCTCTTCTCTTTGCACGCCGGAACACTAGTCGCAGTTCTAGCCCTCCGAAGCTCTAGCCAAGAGTTCAATGGCACCAAGGTAACTCCTATTTCTCTAGAACTTTGGCATTTCGATTTCATTTCTCACATATCTGTGGCTTTGTGTTTCGGGTGGCTCCTGTGTTCTTCTTTTTCCCATTGTGTCCCATTAGAAAGAAACCAGTAGGTGAGGGTACTTCCAAGTCCAAAGATAAATCCAAAGCTCCTGCTCCCTCTCGACCTCAACCGTCCAGTTCGGGGAGATTCCCCAACCAACAGTTTGAAAAATCCTTTAAGGAAAGGACCTTCAAGTTGCTTCCATGTAGATCAGTCGATAAAAACTACATGAATGAGTTTTGTCCAGCGATTACGGAGACCATAGCCTACTATAAACTTGATTCCTTGGTATATTTAGAGAGGGATATCAACTTTGACCTAGTTTCTGAATTCTATAACAACCTTCATCAGACTATTGATGGTAGTTATAGATCAAGAGTGGCTAAGCAAAACGTTGATTTCAGCTTAATTGCCTTCTTTGGTTATTTAGGCTGTCGTATGTGTTCGGGGACGGTGTTCTCATTCTATCCTGCTTTGCCTGAACCCGTGCCTCATCCTCTTGATGTCTCCTCTGACTCGATTTATGAGTACTTCTTTGGACATCCAAGACCGGATGGATTAGATGAGTTAGATGTCGATTTTCCTACATTTGCAGCCCTTGGCCTTTCTGCTCCTGATTACATTCTTTTCAAAATTGTCACAAACTGTCTTCTACCTATTACCTCTAAACCATTGGCAGAGATTCGACCGTATCATTGTCTGATGCTTTATGGGTTGCGTAGGCGTCTTGACTTCGATATCATGTCGAGTGTCTATACTTCTATCATATCCCATAGCGAGCCAAGCGGTTACACCATCTATATGCCTTATGGGCATGTAATTACTGACTGGCTTGAGACCCTGGGTATTGACGTCTCTAAGGGGAGGATAGTAAAGATGGTTAGGCAGGATTGTCGACTTGGGAAATGTGCGTTTTCCAAGTCTGGAATCTTAGGACAGGCTGGGGCGGTTAGGTGGAAGGATGGGAGGGCACTAGGTGAGTTACCTCGACGACAGGTTGCTCCTGTTGCTGCTCCTCCTGCTGCTGACGATGGAGAGGCCGATCCTGATCTGCGCTGGCAGATCGCCGAGCTGGAGAGCCGCTTTGATCAGCACGATGAGATGATATCTGCTGAGCTGGATGGCCTGCGTATTCGGATAGACCAGCGCTACGATGACCTGCGCGGGCAGATTGACCAGCGTTTCGATGATATGCGCAGTCATCAGGTGGTGACACAGCAGTTGCTACTCGGATGGATGGCACGCTACCCGTCTCCGCAGTCTTACCCAGGCTATCCATCCTCCAGCGTGCCGCCTCAGGATTTCACCCCTCCTGCCGATGGTGGTGATGTTCCTCAGTGTGAGGATATTGATTGATACAGTTTGTTTGTTGACTGTATGTATTTTGGATGTTATTTGTTAGTTTTTATGTCTGACCTGGATGTTTGCACTTCTGATGCTACTCATGTATTTATGCTACTCAGTTTTATATTTGCTTGCTCTTTATTATGTTTCATTTTCTATCCGTTATTAATATGTTGTTCGCTTGCATGTCTTGTTTGTCCTTTATTTCCTTATTACTGTTTTATAATACACTTAGAGGGAATTCTAAGTGCTTTAAGAAACAGACAGTAAGGGTTAAGGGGGAGTTCTTTAAGTTATCTTACCTTATTCGGTGTTTGACAAAGGGGGAGAGGATACCTAAGTTTAGAAATGTATGAAAGCTTGATTTTAGGGGAGAGGATAACGGGAAGGATCTTGATTCCCGTCATTGACTTGGTGGTGTATCCGTCTTAGGGGGAGGATCCTGATTTCCCTAAAACTATGGGTATATGAGCATTTCTGATCTAAACTTAAATCGTGTTGTCAAACAATAAAAAGGGGGAGATTGTTGATACAGTCTGACCTGGATGTTGTTTCGCTGTTGACACTGATTTAAGTTTGTATCAGATATTTAACTCAGATTAATTACTAATCTAGGTTGACTAGGTTGACCTGATTGAGAAAGTCCTAACTGGGATGTTTGGCAGTTGGAAAGTCTTGGTGAGTGAAGCCAGGTGAAAACCCTAGTGAGTGAAGCTAGGTGAAAGTCCTGGTGAGTGAAGCCAGGCAAGGGAAATCCAGATAGGTCAAGGTTGACCAAACATCTGGTGAAAAGTCCAAGCAGGGAGCTTGGCATGGGAAAAGTCCAAGTATGGAGACTTGGCACGGAGTGGTCAGAGAGGGCTCAGTAGCTCGTTCTCTGGACCGAACGAAGTCGGAGAGGGCTCGGTAGCTCGTTCTCAAGACCAATCCTAATATCACATGGGCGTTGGATCGGTCAACAGACCGATCCAGTGGGATTTTGATTGCCTGATCGGTGCACAGACCGATCTAGTGAAACTATGTTTGCTGGTCGGTCTGGCGACCGATCAGGAAACACTCAGTAGCACACTGAGTGTAATCTGATCGGTCTGTAGACCGATCAGGAAACACTCAGTAGCCTACTGAGTGTAATCTGATCGGTCTGTAGACCGATCAGGAGATGATGTCGCGAGAAGGAAAAAGGCAGTGGATCGGTCCGTGGACCGATCCATATGAACCCTGATCGGTCTTGAGACCGATCAGGTGACGATCTCAGGAGTGCGAGGAACCGCACTCATTAAGCCCTGATCGGTCTGCAGACCGATCAGGCCATACCTTGATCGGTCTCCGCGACCGATCAGACATCAATCCAAAGGTGTGGATCGGTCCGCTGACCGATCCACCACACTGTCTGCACACACTGTCAGTTTCTGCTGATTTCTGATTCGTTTCTGATGCGTCTGATCTAACATCTGCTTGTGAGCTTTTTGAGTAACAGGTTGCAGGTACCATGGTGATGCTTGAATTCAAATCAATGACTATCAAAGGAATAAAACAAAATGGTTTTTCCACTGGTTATCGCTGCAAATTGTGCAAAAGAAGCGTCAACGTTCACTGGCTTGTTCAGTTGGCTCACTGGCTGCAATCAGCTTGACTCTTCCTTATTGGTTCGAGCTCAGAGACACCAGTGAAGACCAAGTATGGTATTGGTGTGAGCTCAGATAATCAGATAAGGAAGAAGCGTGATTGGCGATGCCTGGTTCGACGACAGTGATACGCTACTGGTTGACGTGATTCGATGCAGTGGTTTGGCTCTGGCTGAAGACAGCAAGAGAGCAGAGAAATAAGAAGGAGGTAGAAGAGAGGTTTGAAAAGAATTCTTTCTTTTTGGTAGCAAACTCTCTGTCGACGTTCAAGCAAGGGTGTTCTGTGAAGCTCTTGGCTGTGAATCTACTTCTTCTTCACTCTCTGCATTCATTGTGGCTGTAAGTTGATTGTGCATTCATTGTAGCCACAAAATTCTATAAGTCTAAGTCTTGTGCTTCATTCTAAATCTGTTTTGAGACTTTGTGGGAGGTTTCTCCACCGAGAAGGAGAAATACTTAGCCGGAATCTGTCCGGGGGTTGATCTACCGAAAGATCAAGGGATCGTCCACCTTACGGACACGCCGAGGAGTAGGGGCAAGTTATCCCCGAACCTCGTACATCATTGTGTTAGTGGTGGTGTGTTTTCTTCTTTGCATAAGTGTTTGTTTTGATTATTTCCGCTGTGCTAACAAATCTCTGTGTAGAAATTTTGTTTTTGTTTTTAAGAGGCTATTCACCCCCCTCTAGCCATCTAAGATCCCAACAGTTAAGAATTCTAGAGCCACAGAAGGTTAATATCCAGAACACTCCCTTCATATCATACTACCATAACACTAAATAGAAACCTAAGAATAGTAATCCCTATTTGACTGACCCCCGACTACTAAAACATTGGAGTAGAAGACCTGGAATAGTAATTGTAGGATCGAAAGCGCTAGAGAAGGGGGGGGAGTGAATAACGCTAGTGGATTTCACGTTCGTTTTAAAACAATTGAGTAATACGTAACGGAAAAATAAAACAATGTTAACACCAAGGTTTTTACTTGGTTCGGAGCCTGTGGCGACTCCTACTCCAAGGTCCACACTCGTTGAGTGTTTACTTTGGGAAATTACTATCAATTCAAAAAATTACAACTTTGAAGTACAATATAAAGCAATAATGAAAATTATACTGACAATGAAAAATAGGGAATTTTAAGGCTTCTAGTCGTCGGAGTCGAGTTACAACTTTGTCAGATCGTTCTTTGAGTAGCACACGGAAGAAGGGTTGCGATTTCAAGTGTTGTCTAAGCTACTGCTCGAACCAGGCTTAAATAGCCTGTTAAGGGCACCTCCAAGCTCCATGGAGGGCACCTCCAGCCCGCCGAGTTAGCCGCGTTGATAAGCTCCGCAACGTTCGCTGCTTATTCGCCTGAGGGCGCCTCCAAGCTCTATGGAGGGCACCCACCATCTAGCGTCCAGGGCGCCTTCAAGCTCCATGGAGGGCGCCCTCGCGTCTTGCTGCGGGGCTATCGAGCAAGTCACCCGAGGCGCCTCTAAGCTTCATGGAGGGTGCCTCGGGATTGTTCATCTGAGATTTTTCTTGTGCAATTTCCATCCTACAAGACATATTAGTGTATAAACAAAGTATACCCTGCAAAATAAGATTAGTACAATAAAATAAGATAAATAGAAAGTTATTTTGATAGTATCTGGACTGTCCGGTTCTGACTTCGAATTTCACCACCGAAAATCCTAGGTCGAACCGACGTCTACTGTTCCCTCACTGGAGAACGCGTCCTCACCTACTCCCTCAGGAGAGTTTACCTGTTTGCCAGATTGATCCTCTAGACCAACTGGACTTTTGCTCAACGTTTGAATCTCCAGGACTTTCTGCTAGACATTCGTTCCATGACCCGTTTAGTCTTCCACTTAGTTTGTGACACCAGGATTTCAACCTAGAGTTCCCGACTCTAGGGTTTTTGTTCGATTCCTTCGACCTACCAAGATTTTCTGCCTAGGGTTACCACCCCCTAAGACCTAGGGTTACCGTCCCCTAGGGTTTTTCACCTGCCTAACCGCAACTAGGACTTTTGCCTAAGTACACTTAGTGTTGGATCGATGAGTTTCGCTAGAGGGGGGGGGGGGTGAATAGCTATTAAAAAAATTCTAGAGTAAGCAGCGGAATAAGTAATGCGAAAAGGAAGCAACGCTAACATAAGTAATCTTTTACTTGGTTCGGAGCCTATGTCGACTCCTACTCCAAGGCCCCGCACTCGTTGAGTGCTTTCGTTGGGAAATCACTAATAATTCAAAAATATATTACAAGTGCAGTACATGAATTATTTAAAAAAACCCGACAATAAAAAGAACAGAAAGAGAATAGCACTTGTCGGAGAGCTTTCGCGACATCGCAGGAGCACAGAAGAGCAGATTGTGAGTTGTTGTTGTGACTTCAGCCTTTACCCTCCTTATATAGGAGGTTTGGGGCGCCTAGATCCCTTCGGGCGCCCTGAATATGACGTAGTTGAGCCAACCAGGGCGCTCCACGTGGTGAAGCTCGTTGGGGATAGATTTTGCATTCCAGGCGCCTGGATCCCTTCCAGGCGCCCGGACTCCATTTTCTAGCAACTTCATTTCCCTGCAAGAAAATGTTAGTCCGAAGCATAAATGCAAAATATCTTGCAAAACAGAGTGTTAGCACAATTTATGATAAAAAAGAATAGTAATTAGATTTCGTCTTCTCGAGACCAGAATCTAGTCACGATCTCGACTTAGATATCTGAAATGGATCTAAGTCAGATTGACGCCTAATGTTCCCTTCCCGGGAACACGCCCTCACAGTCACTCCCTTCCAGTGACTTACCTTCACTTATCTGCAAGACGTCTGGTCAGCCCTTCGACTTGTATGAACTTCGTGCCAGCTATCCGGTCAGCCCGTCGACCTAGCTGGACTTCGTGCCAAACGTCCGGTCAGCCCATCGACCCGTTTGGACTTCGTGCCAACTATCCGATCAACCCGTAGACCTAGCTGGGCTTTGTGCCAGACATCAGGTCAGCCCGTCGACCTGTCTGGGTTTCTCCTGCACACTCGATCAGAGTGTTAAATAACAATGAAACTAACTTAACCTATTTTGTCATTCATCAAAACTTGAGTTAGACCATTAGTGCAAACCGCACCAACACTTAGGACTTTTCTGCAATCTCATTCAAACTCGTTAGATTACAAATAATCTTAACTTTGAACCCTTTGTCATTATCAAAACTCAAGTTCAATCATCAGATGCTTCCCTACTAACAGTAATCCTCTTCTGTATGACATCTGACTACCATAACGCTAGTGTAGAAGACTTGGAACAGTAATCCCCCTTTGTTTGACATTTGACTACCATAACGCTGGAGTAGAAGTCCAAGAACAATATTATCTATCGGTCCAAAGATAACAATGTATCAAAATAGTATCCTTAACCTCACGGGATTACAAAATTCTAGAACACTTGGAAATAGAAATATTGGAATCCAGATCCAATCCGTTCTAGGAGAGGGACTCTATCTTGCAGAGTTGGGGAGACATCAAAGATGTAAAAAAATAGGACAGCATACTTGACTTGTCTGGGGAGAAAAACTCAATCCTGTTGAGTTGGAGAGACACAAGGATATAGAAAACTAGGACAATACTTTTGACCAGTCTGGGTAGAGGGACTTAATCTCACAGAGTTGGAGAGACAACAATGATACAGAAAAACTAAGACAACATAATCGACCCATCTAGTGAGAGGGACTCGATCCCACATAGTTAGGAGATAGCAAGGATATAGAAAATTAGAATAACATGATCGACACATCTGGGGAGATAGATTCGATCCCACATAGTTGGGGAACTAAGAGAGGATGGTTGTATCACTCCATGGCTGAGAAGCAAAGTATCTTCTACACTAATACATGAATAACTCGATCCTAGCTGGGAAGCTAAGAGAGGATGCTACTACTTGTAAGTTGATTGACCTGGACGGTTTGACTGACTTGAGTGGGTTCTCTAGTTACATCAAACTTCTTGACTTTTTCTTTGATTCAAGTATGTCTTCAGAGGTATGCGAAGGAAAAACCTCAACACCAATGAACTCCTATTTGGGCCCTTACTGTACTGTAATGCCCAAAAATTCTCAAAATAATTATTAGAAATATCCTAGTATTTTTCTGGAATTTTAGGATATTTTTACAGAATTTTTAGAGTAGCAGAAGTAGCAAAAATAAATAGAATCGTAGAATAGCCTACGCGGGAATTGAACCCGAGACCTATTGGGTCCTATGACTTAAGGTGAACTCTAGTAACCAGGAGAACCCAGCAGGGCCGTGCTGAAAAGAAAGGGAATCAGTTATATTTAAGTTTGAGTTGGGCGAATTAATTCCTTAATATAAATAGGGAATCAAGTGAAGAGTTATTTTATTTTAACGTAACTCTCTCCTCTCCCAAACCCTCACACGCCGCCCTCTCCCTTTTCTTCTCTTCTTCTCTTGGCGCCAACCACAAGCAAGTCTAGGGTTCCACCCCTAGGGACATAAGGGCTCTTCCCGGCGACGACTCCGGCACGAGGACGCTTCTCTCCACGAGAAGAACGAGTAGACGCAAGAGAATCGTCGAGAAGATCGTCTCCATCGGAAAACTAGCGACTAGATTCGTAAGAAAACTAGCGCAGGAGGTAAGAAACCCCTCACCTGCAGTATAAGTAGCTTTCGTATGATTGAGTGCCTTTAGATTTGCTATATGCAGATTTTTGTCGACATACAGGGTGTATTTAACCCTCCTCACAGATTTAGGGATTAGTCGAACATCTCTAGATGGGCCGGACATGTTTTCCCCTTTAGTTAGAGGTTTTAGACGTTGTCGGGTGTCTAGAGGTGATCTCCCTAATAGAGAGGGGAGATGACGTACACCAAGTGTTCGATAAAATAACCAGTATAGTTTTAGACAGTTTAACCGCTCAGTTAAATGCAACAGAAACATTTAAGATAGTATAGTAGTCTTGCTTCAGTTTTTACAGGACTAGATGTCCAATGGGTGGGCTCCCACAGTCGCCTCTAGGTTCAGACAACCTAGTTCTAGGTTCAGACAACCTAGTTCTAGGTTTAGACAACCTAGTAAGAGCAAGACAAGCATTATTAGCTTATGTTTAGTATTTTACTTTTAGCAGTGGCACTGTACTGGATCAGATATCCATTGGGTTGGGCTCCCACAGTCGTCCCTAGGTTTAGATAACCTAGTAAATCCTACTAAATTCGGGACTTGCAAACCCGGGTCTAGTTAGGGATGTGCGCATATCAAGTACAGTTGCTGGGCCCAAACAGCAGCATGATTATTATTTTAACCTATTTATGAAAATAGTTTTCAAAACTTCACAAATAGTTATGTGAATTCAGTACAGCTTTAGCATTAGTTTAGAATTAGCTCAGCTCAGTTTCCTGTATCAGTTTAGTTTCCTATTGATACAATATGATAGCTTATGTTAGCACTTGTTGCCATGACTAGTTTGTTTGTATGCCATGCTAAGCTTTTACCTGTTCAACATATATTTCAAATAGCATGTTTTAAAAGCATAAATTGCATCGTATGCATGTTTTGTGAGGTAGATGGTTTCTTACTAAGCGTAAAGCTTACAGATACTTCTTTCCTTATACTGCAGATAAAGGTAAAGGGAAGATGGATTAGCGGAGGCTGGAGGTCAATGCGATGAAGATGTGTGTGGATGGAACCTGGAATAAAGATCTTGGATAAATTAGCAAACTAAGACTTTAGTTTTTATATAGTGCTATTTTCCGTATTTCTAGTTATTTTAATGCCTTGAATCGTGAAAGACTGGCTTAGATTGTTAATACTTATGCTCATAATCCTAGTTATGTGTTATTGGTATGTTTCCAGCTAATATAGAACTCTTGTAGGTGAGTTTGGCACGAAACAGTGTTGAAATCAGAGTTTTGCTGCGAAATCAGAAACCCCAATCGATCTGTGGATCGATTGGGGGCCCTCAATCGATCAGCGGATCGATTAGGAGCCTGGTTCCGCGAACAGTAAGCTTCTGGATCTATCAGCCGATCGATCCAGACGCATTTTGTCGCAAACAGAGAGTTCCGGGATCGATCGTTCGATCGATCGGGAAATCGCTCCCGCGAACAGAGAGCTCTGGAATCGATCACTGGATCGATTGGCCAGTCTGGATTGATTATCCGATCGATCCAGATTATTACCCCGAGCACAGTAGCGATCTGAATCGATCCAACAGCTTGCAATCGATCGAGTTCAATCTGGATCGATTGAGAAGTTGGGTTTCGACCAAGAGACCTTGTAATTCAGCTTCTTGACCATAGGGGATGTAGGATATGCCATGTATACCTTAGATTGCAACCCTTAGCACATGTAGTACTAAGAACTTGTATTAGCTTAGCAAGGTTTTAAATTGGTACAGTTTTCCGCACCTAGACTTAGTAATGGTCATGGATATAGCTTAGCACAGTATAATGTGATGGTCCGGTCTTACAGCCTAGCCAGTAGGAGGCGGGTCGTCACAGAGTGGTATCAGAGCAAAAAGTTCCATACTTCCTACACACACATCAGCATTGAACCTGCAGCTTCCAAGTAAGAATACCTCTCACTTTGTTATGTCTATTGCTTTCGTATTTGTAGATAACTAAAGTATGCTTATCTGTGATAGTGTTAGCTATGTAAACATGATGCTTTAGTTATGTACGTCCTTTGTTTCTTTAGAAATGACATGAGGACACCCAGCTAGAAGGGCACCAGCTACTAAGCTCCAGCATGAGGCAGGCAGTTCAGTGCCTCCCCCAGACCTTATAGCAGTAGTTGTTGGTGCAACCATAGGTCAAGGTTGACCTGGTTGACCTGACTCGAGTTGACCTGACTCGAGTTGAATTTTGATGTTTGACTTAGGAAGATTGTTGGTGCAACCTTAGGTCAAGGTTGACCTAGTTGAGTTGTATTTTGATGTTTGACACTCGTGGAAGAGTTGTATTCTTGATATGGGACAAGAATAGATGTTTGGGAGATTATTGGTGCAACCGTAGGTCAAGGTTGACCTGGTTGACCTGATTCGGGAAAGAGTCCAAGTATGGAGACTTGGCAACGGAAAAAGTCCAAGCAGGGAGCTTGGCACGCGAAAAGTCCAAGTGTGGAGACTTGGCACGGGAAAAGTCCAAGTATGGAGACTTGGCACTGGAAAAGTCCAAGTATGGAGACTTGGCACGGAGAAGTCCAAGCAGGGAGCTTGGCACGAGGGAAAGTCCTAACTGGGATGTTAGGCAGTTGGAAAGTCCTGGTGAGTGAAGCCAGGCAGTAGGAAAGTCCTAACTGGGATGTTAGGCAGTGTGGAAAGTCCTGGTGAGTGAAGCCAGGCAGTGGAAAAGTCCTAACTGGGATGTTAGGCAGTTGGAAAGTCCTGGTGAGTGAAGCCAGGCAGTGAGAAAGTCCTAACTGGGATGTTAGGCAGTGTGGAAATCCTGGTGAGTGAAGCCAGGTGAAAGTCCGGGTGAGTGAAGCCAGGTAAGGGAAAATCCAGATGGATCAGGGATGATCGGACATCTGGTGTTGAGGAAAGTCCAAGTAGGTCAAAGGGATTGACCGGACACTTGGCGAGGAATTTTAGCAGGTCAAGGGAGTGACCAGATGCTAGGAATGAAGTACCAACAGGTCGAGGTTGACCGAATGTTGGTTTGGAAGGCTTGGGACTTGGTTTGGGCAAAAACTGTTGGTGCGGTTAGCACTAACGATTTAACCCAGGTTTTGATGAATGACAAATCAGGTTAAGTTAGTTTGTTTTTGTCTGACACTTTGATCGAGTGTGCAGGAGAAGTCCAGACAGGTCGACGGGCTGACCGGATGTCTGGCACGAAGTCCAGCTAGGTCGACGGGCTGACCGGATAGCTGGCGAGAAGTCCAAGCGGGTCGATGTGCTGACCGGACGCTTGGCGAGAAGTCCAGCTAGGTCGACGGGCTGACCAGATAGCTGGCGAGAAGTCCATGGGGGTCGACGGGCTGACCGGACGCTTGGCAAGAAGTCCAGCTAGGTCGACGGGCTGACCGGATAGCTGGCAAGAAGTCCAGACGGGTCGACGGGCTGACCGGACGTCTGGCAGGTAAGTGAGGTAAGTCACTGGAGGGGAGTGACTGCGAGGACGCGTTCCCGGGAAGGGAACATTAGGCGTCGATCCGACTTAGATCCATTTCGGATATCTAAGTCGAGATCGTGACTAGATTCCGGTCTCGGAAAGACGGAATCTAAGTCATACTAACTCGTGCTAATTCATACTCACTTTGCTTTTGCTAACAATCTGTGTTGCAGGGTAAATTTGCCTCCGGACTAACGTTTGTCTTGCAGGACGGATTCTGTGGGAAAACAGGGTCCGGGCGCCCGGAAGGGATCCGGGCGCCCGGGAGGGAAATTTCATCCTGATCGCGCGTCGCCACGTGGAGCTCGCTGGTTGGACTTGCCACGTCTCACCAGGGCACCCGGAAGGCATCCAGGGCGCCCCGAGCCTCATATAAAAGAAGGGTCAGAGGAGAGCTTCAGAACAACAATAAAAAGAAAAGTCTTCCACTGCTCTGCACTTCTGCGACGCTAACAAAGCTCCGACACTACGCTCCTTTCTTGTCTTTATTGTCGGTATTTGCTTTTCAGTTTCATTAGCATTCATTGTACTGGTTTTTGTAATCATTATTTCGAACTGCTAGTGAATTGCCCAACGAAAGTACTCACGGAGTACGGGCATTCGAGTAGGAGTCGTCACAGGCTCCGAACGAAGTAAAAAACATTTGTGTCTATTTTACTTTTCCGCTGCGTTTATACTCTAAGTTTTCGAATCGATATTCACCCCCCCCCTCTATCGAATCTAACGGTCCTACAAGTGGTATATAATTAATAAAAGGTTAAAAGATAAACCTTTAAGGAAATATAATTCAAACAATTTAATTAATTCAAATTTAAAAATGAATAAAAACTTAAACTTTAAAAATAAGCTAGTAAAGAAAGATAATTCAATTAACCTAATAAAAGTGAAATTGAAAGAAAATTTAAATATTAAATACATTCCCCTAAAGAAAGATAATTTGACTAATTTAATTAATTCAAAATTAAAAACTTGAATCTAAATTACAAATTAAACATTAGATTTTAACCAAAACCTAACTATAATAAACCCAGAACTAAAAACTAAATTAATGACCAATAATTCAGGGGGAGGTTCCAGAATAGCTGGCACCTCCAAAACTAACCTACCCGACAGGGTAACCCTAACCAACCTACCCGAAAAGGGTAACCCTAACCAACCTACCCGAAAAGGGTAACCCCAACCAACCTACCCGACAGGGTAATTAGGACTAGTTAAAGAGGGTTCAAGTTTAACTTGAATCATGGTACTGGTGAAGTTTTTTGATGATAGTACGTTGGGGAAGCTTGGGCATCGCATGTCTAGAAAGATATGACTTCAATCTGGTGCATTTGGCCAATTGGAACCGACCGAAGCTACCTTTAAATGGATCCTAACTAGTTAGACCAAGGTTTAATACTAAGCTCCGTGGATAGGACTATTCGGAAAACCTCGAAAGGTTGGTTACTTCTAATGACGTCCAAGTGACTCACCAAGCTTAGAAGTTTATCCGAAGAATGCCTATTTGTTGAGACCAAAGCTAAACCTGAATCTAACACAAGTTAAACCAAACTCTGTAATTAAATCTAATTATTCTCACAAAATTATAAGATTCCCTGATTGATAATCTAGATCGGGTGAGATGAATAAGGATTAAATTAATTAATTTTCAAACGAAATTAAAATTAAATTTTGAATCTCAAATTCAAATTGAATTAAATTAATTAAAATTAAATTTTGAATTTCAAATTAAATTTAAATTAAATTTTGAATTTCAAATTAAATTAAAATTAATTAAAATTAATTAAAATTAAATTTTGAATTTCAAATTAAAATTAAATTTCGAATTTCAAAGTAAATTAAAATTAATTTAAATTAAATTAAATTAAAATTAATTTTTTTTTTAAAAAAAAACTATTTTACAAATTAAACTTAATTTTTTTTAACTTAAAAATTTATTTTAAAACTTAATTTTTTTTAACTTAAAAATTTATTATTTAAAAATTTATTTTAAAAATTATTTTAAATTAAAAATTTATTTTAACCTAAAAATGATTTTAACTTAATTATTTAGAAAAAAAAAACTATTTTTAAAATTCTTTAAAAATTATTTTAAAAATCACTTTAAAAACTTTAAAAAATTCTTTTAAAAATTATTTTAAAAACTCTTTTAAAAATCATTTTAAAAACTTTAAAAAACTCTTTTAAAAATTCTTTTAAAACATTTTAAAAATTATTTTAAAAACTCTTTTAAAAATCATTTAAAAAAAAAAACTTTAAAAATTCTTTTAAAAATTCTTTAAAAACTTTTTTAAAAATTATTTTAAAAACTATTTTTAAAATCATTTTAAAAACTTTTAAAAAAAAAAATTCTTTTAAAAATTCTTTAAAAACTTTTTCAAAAATTATTTTAAAAACTATTTTAAAAATCATTTTAAAAACTTTAAAAAAAATTCTTTTAAAAATTCTTTAAAAACTTTTTCAAAAATTATTTTAAAAACTATTTTAAAAATCACTTTAAAAACTTTAAAAAATTCTTTTAAAAATTATTTTAAAAACTCTTTTAAAAATCATTTTAAAAACTTTAAAAAATTCTTTTAAAACATTTTAAAAATTATTTTAAAAACTCTTTTAAAAATCATTTTAAAAACTTTAAAAAATTATTTTAAAAATTATTTTAAAACATTTTAAAAATTATTTCAAAAATTATTTAAAAAAAAAAACTTTTAAAAATCATTTAAAAAATATTTTAAAAATTATTTTAAAACTATCTAAAAATTATGTATCATTTTGAAAAATTCTTCTTATTTTTTCACTATAATAAAATTTTGTTAACTTAAAAATAGTAATAATAAATTATTTCTATAGATTATTTTCACTTTAAAAATTATTATTTTGACCTTATACTCATTTTTAATCTTAAACATCATTTTAACCTTAAAATTAATTTTTAATTTGACTTAACTAAAAATTAAATCTTAAATTAAAACTTAATATTGAAATTACAATTAAAATTAAAATTCCTTTTAAATGCTGTTTTATAAATCCCTTTAAAATTTTTTTTAATAATAATAATAATTATAACTAACACTTTCATTGACCAACTCAATCAAGTAATATGAAATTTAAATTATTTCACTAAGTATTAAATTATTAAATCAAGTAAAAACTAATCAATAAATTATTGATAATGCTTAACTGTTATTGAATTAATAAAATCTTATCTTATTTAACCTTAAACTAAAGTTAAGCACCTGAATCTAACATTAATTAATAATTGATCAATCAAATTCAAATAAACAGTTATACCAAGGATACAGAGATAATAATATATGTATTACTAAATTAGACAAATGTGTTAGGGTTTTGAAATTTAACACAACCAAACCTTAGTATTAAAGGGGAGATATTAAATTAAGGGGAGTAACCAATTCAGGGGGAGGGTCAATTTCTTTTAAATCCCCTAGAAAAATTAATAAATAAGGAGGATTAATAAAGGAATATCAAATTCAGGGGAGGTTTATTTTTTTAATTATCTCCTTAAGCGTTATTTTTTAATCTTCTCTTTAAAATCTCTCTAGAAAATTCTACCTCATTTAAAAAAAAAAATTACTTTGAATATTTTTAGCAAATATTTTCAAAATTTTAAGTATCAAGTTCAGGGGGAGAAATTAATTAAAATTTTGTGTGTCTTTTTTACATCTATTTTAAAACTAACTTATTTTTAAAACACCAGTTTTCATAAAATTAAATTTAACTAAGTTTAATCCCACCTAATTTTTAAAACCTGATTTTAAAAGTTGAATATTGCAAATTTAAACTTATTCAGTTTTTTAACATATGCTTGAAAATTCAACTTTCCAAACTTAGCTTTTATCAAATTAGCCTTAAAAATTTATTTTGGCAAAAATTTTACTTCTTGAAAAATTATTCTTACTTGTTTAATTTTTGCTTTGTTTTGAAAAATCGAAGTTGAAAATTTACCTTTTTGAAAAGTAAACGTTACTTAAACATGAAAAGTAAATTTGAAAAACCTGATTTGAAAATTTTTACACGCTTGAAAAGTTAAACTTGGTTAACTTTAAATTTATACTTTTCAAAATTCAACTTGTCTCCCCCAAGTCAACTTGACTATTTTTTTAACTTGGTGTTAAAAATTGTACTTTTATCTTTCAATTTTGAACCAAACTTAGATATGTTTCAAAATTTGATTACTTTTTACAGTAACTCTACACTATGATTGTTTACCCTTGCTTATTTTTGATGAATGCCAAAGGGGGAGGGTTAGGTGGTTAAGTTAGCTAAACCAATTTGAAAATACAAACTAACTTTAAAACCACATAAATGCATGTTGTTTCTTGCATATGTTTTCACTAACTTAACCAGGTTGTCATTCCATCAAAAAGGGGGAGATTGTTGGTGCGGTTAGCACTAACGGTTTAACCCAGGTTTTGATGAATGACAAATCAGGTTAAGTTAGTTTGTTTTTGTCTGACACTTTGATCGAGTGTGCAGGAGAAGTCCAGACAGGTCGACGGGCTGACCGGATGTCTGGCACGAAGTCCAGCTAGGTCGACGGGCTGACCGGATAGCTGGCGAGAAGTCCAAGCGGGTCGACGGGCTGACCGGACGCTTGGCGAGAAGTCCAGCTAGGTCGACGGGCTGACCAGATAGCTGGCGAGAAGTCCAAGGGGGTCGACGGGCTGACCGGACGCTTGGCAAGAAGTCCAGCTAGGTCGACGGGCTGACCGGATAGCTGGCAAGAAGTCCAGACGGGTCGACGGGCTGACCGGACGTCTGGCAGGTAAGTGAGGTAAGTCACTGGAGGGGAGTGACTGCGAGGACGCGTTCCCGGGAAGGGAACATTAGGCGTCGATCCGGCTTAGATCCATTTCGGATATCTAAGTCGAGATCGTGACTAGATTCCGGTCTCGGAAAGACGGAATCTAAGTCATACTAACTTGTACTAATTCATACTCACTTTGCTTTTGCTAACAATCTGTGTTGCAGGGTAAATTTACCTCCGGACTAACGTTTGTCTTGCAGGACGGATTCTGCGGGAAAAGGTCCGGAAGGAACCGGCACTGGCGCCGGAAGGGATCCGGCGCCGGGAGGAAATTTCATCCGATCGCGTCGCCACGTGGAGCTCGCTGGTTGGACTTGCCACGTCTCACCGGGGCGGAAGGCATCCAGGCGCCCGAGCCTCATATAAAGAAGGGTCGGAGGAAGGCTTGAACAACAACAAAAGAAAAGTTTTGCACTCACATGCGACTACAAAGCTCCGACACTACGCTCCTTTCTTGTCTTTATTGTCGGTATTTGCTTTTCAGTTTCATTAGCATTCATTGTACTGGTTTTTGTAATCATTATTTCGAACTGCTAGTGAATTGCCCAACGAAAGTACTCACGGAGTACGGGCATTCGAGTAGGAGTCGTCACAGGCTCCGAACGAAGTAAAAAACATTTGTGTCTATTTTACTTTTCCGCTGCGTTTATACTCTAAGTTTTCGAATCAATATTCACCCCCCCTCTATCGAATCTAACGGTCCTATAAAAACCAAGTCACTAGTTATCTGATCGGTCTGGTGACCGATCAGTAACCGATCAATGTGCTACTGATCGGTATCTGATCGGTCTGCAGACCGATCAGAAGGTGATCGATGGCGCGAGAAGACGCGCTGATCGGTGCGTGGACCGATCGGGAGCTTCGACGGTCGTGGCGGCCGATCGAGACGCGATCGCGGAAGGAAGAGCTTCAAAGCCAAGTTGGGATCGGTGCGTGGACCGATCGGTTGATCGGTCCACGATCGACGAGTCGCATGTTTACGTTTGTCGATCGGTCCGGGACCGATCGGCCTGATCGGTCCACGACCGATCGGGGTTCTAGCTGCAACGCAACGACTAGTTTTTTCGCTTTCTTCTTCGGTATAAAGGAGACGAGGGCATCTTACGTGCTTGCTTCTTCCCTTCTCTTCTAGTGCTGCTGGTGCTTGAGCTTTGTTGAGCTCTTCTTCGCTGAAGCTTCGCGTGCTGGTCTTCTAGCTGCTGGTTCTGAGAAGCTGTTGCTTCTTCAACAATCGACAAGAAGGCAAGGGTTGTTTACATTTGTGTATTTACTTCTTGCTTCTCTTGTATTTGTATTCCTTATCTTGCTGTTGCAAGAAGTAGTTGTGCGAGGTTTCTCCACCCATAAGGAGCTCATATTTAGCCGGTTCTCCGGGGACTCATCCACCGACGGATTGGTAGGCTTCGTCCACCTTACGGACACGCCGAGGAGTAGGAGTTCATCTCCGAACCTCGTTACATCGGTTTGTTTTTCTTCTCCTTTTCTTTCTCCTTGTATTTCCGCTGCGACTAACCTAAGCGTAGGAAGAAACGTGGGGCGGCTATTCACACCCCCCTCTCTAGCCGAGTACGAACGATCCTAACAAGTGGTATCAGAGCGAGGCCGCTCTTCGATGGATCAACACCCGGGGGAGCACGGGCTAGAGATGGATCTCTATGGAGAAGATGTCACGATTCAACCCTTCTACGAGTCTCACGACAACTTCACATATTGGAAGGTAAGGATGATGTATTTTCTTAGGACTAATATGTTAAATTGGTTTTGTGTACAAGAAGGGTTTTCCCCTCCGATGGATGAGGAAGGAAAACCTATCAAGAAGAAGGAGCGGACGAAAGAGCAAATCCGACAATCCGAAATCAATGACGAGGTAACAAAAATTATTGAATTTGCTTTACCTAATAATGTTTTGTGCAAGATAGATAGGTACAACAACGCCAAGGAATTGTGGAACAATTTGGCAAAATTCCATGAAAAGGAGCCTAGTGAGCCAAGTAGCTCACATCATGGAGGAAGCGAATTGGGAGTTGAGGGCTACTCAACATCCAAGGAAAAAGAGGAGGAGAGCTCTTGTTCAAGATCGGAGCAAGAAGAGGCATCTACCTCCGGAAGGGATGAAGAAGAAAGCTCATCTACATCCACAACCCTAGGTAACTCAAACATTGTGATTTCAAGCAAATTACACATAATGTGTTTTAGTGTAGGAAGTTTGGGCACTACAAGAGTAAGTGTCCAAAGAGGGTTAGAAAGACTCCACCGGCACCAAAGGTCAAGGAAGCCAGAGTCCCGACATGCAAGAGCAAGAAGCACGTGGTGTGCTTCCAATGCAAGCAACGGGGACACTATAGGAGTCAATGTCCAAGGGGGAGGCAACCTCACAAGGACAAGAGGCCAAACACATGTAAAGGGGGAGCTAAGGCAAACCCTAAGGTAACATTTAAAGCTCATTCTTGCAATTCTAGTAGGATGCATGCTAGTAGTCTTATTGCCATTGTCAATAATGATAAGCATGTTAACACTAGAAATCGATACATGTGCTTAGGAGCCAAGCATGTTAGCCTAGATAAGAACAATTCTAGAAATGCTAACCCTAGAATTAACTCATCTAAGGCTAAGGAAAATCTAGATAGAAATCCCAAATCATCTAGACACATGCCTAGGAATACCTCAAAGAAAATGATAAATCAAAACTTGAGGTATTAGAGAAAGAAAATCAAGTCTTGAGGTCAAGACTTGACTCTCTAGAAAAGGCTCTTAAGGATTTGACTCTAGGGTCTAGGGGTCAAAAACCCAAGTCCAAGGACAAGAAAGGTTTGGGTCACAAACCTAAGTCCCAATTGGTCAAGCCCACTTATCATAATGTTTCATTCGATTATGGAACAAAACCTAGGGCTAGGAAGACCATTACCAAGGTCACAAGGGGAGTCACCCCTATAGTTGACCTTGATGAGACCCAAATGACCAAGGCTTTAAAGCCTAAGAGGGTCATTAGGAGGGTTGCTAGGGAAGTTATCCCTAGTGAATATTTAGTGAACCCAATGAGCTCTAATAGGTATTGGGTTCCTAGGAGCATCTTCTCTACCCCATAGATGGGTTAGAGAGTGTCAACTCCGATTAGAAGGGTAGTTAACCCAACTTTGAGGAAATTGACACTCAAGGAGCATTTTCAAGGTTTTGAGAACTTTTGAAAATGAAATGGAATTTTCATTTACTCTTTTGAAGAGTTAAATGTGCCTAAAAGATTGGAAATTTTATTTTTAATCTCAATTGGCACAATTTGAGAAAATCTAGAGAACTCTCGAGGAAAAATGAAACATGCCAAGTTTTGAGGATAAATTTGATCTTTAAGTGGCATGAATTAATCTAGAGTTCAAGAAGTGTCAAAATTAGGATTTTGGCATTTTGGGGCAATCTAGGATTAAATTTGAAGTTAGCCAAGTGGTTAAGGATACTTAGATAGGTAATCTAGGTATATTTATTTATGCTAAATCTTGCCATGATTGTTTGCCCTCACATGTCATGACATCATGTTTAGTTTTATTATCATTTGAAATGTCATGATAATGCTTAGGCTAGTTTTTATGTCATGTTTATTTAAGTTTCAAACTTTATGCCATGACATCATGACATTGGAACATGTCTTCATTTATGATACCATTTTATGCCATGTCATCATCTCTTGCATTAATAATCAATTGAATTGATTTAAGGATGAAAAACACATTTTGATATTGAGATCAAATTTGTGTTTAGAAAATGCATGAGACCTTAGTCTAAGATACCTAAACCCATATCTCACATCAAAATTGCCATGGATGTGTTTGATACACTTTAGATGTGTGTGAGATATTAGGATCATGAATTAGGATCAAGGTGCATAGTTCTTGTACCTAGATGAGCCTAATTCAAGAAATGGGGATCATAGGGAAAACTTGTGTACAAGTCATGTACATATAGTCCTAAGATTATGGTCCTAAATTAAAGGGTTTAAAATCATTTTGAAATTGATTTGGAAAACCTTGATGAAGCCCATCTTAGTGATAGCATTCATCATTGAACATTGTGAGACAAAGTTTACTTAACTTTGAAATATTTCAAAGTCTTTTGAACTTTGTATCAAGATTGAAAAATGGAAATTATTTTCATAGAAAACTATTTTTCCATGATAGTATATGTTATGAGGAATGTATCCTCAAAATTTCACAATCTTTCGAATTTTCTGGAATTTTCTAGGAGTTTCTGAATTTCGGGAAGGAAATTTCAGAACAACAACAGGAGATAGCCACCTTAAAGGCTAATCAGCAGAATACCCCCACTGTCACCCCGGAACCAAACATAGCAACCCCAGTAGTAATAGAGGTTCTACTAGTCCAGCCTACAGCACCAGTAGCCCCAGCAGCAGAGGCAAAGAGAGAAGCCTATCTGATCCAGTGGCAGAGAGTCAAGCCCGAGAACTTCTCAGGCACCAGTGAACCATGGGATGCTCAAGCCTGGTTCAAAACGCTGGAGAGTACGATGGAGCTTCTGGACTGGCCAGAGCATGAACAAGTGAAGTGCGCCTCCTTCTGCTTGACAGGAGATGCACGTATGTGGTGGGAGAGAATTAGAGCGAAGCGCCCAGTGAACCAGATGACATGGGCTGACTTCGAGAAAGAATTCTTCGAGGAGTTCTTTCACATGCGGGTCACAAACCGTCACTACGACGAGTTCACTGAGTTTCGTCAGGGCAACCTATCAGTTGAGGAAGCCGTGAAGAAATTCAATAGACTGGCTCGTCTATGCCCCGAACTAGTCAGCACAGAAAAAGAACGAGTCCGGTTGATGCTCAAGATGCTGAGGCCGGAAATAGCAATGAACGTGGCTGGCGGCGTTCATAGGCCGCAAACCACCGAAGAACTAGTCAGCAGTGCTCTGACCACCGAGCACTACCAGAATAATATCAAGCAGCAGAAGCAAGTCCTCTCAGAGCACAAAGGGCAAGGAGGCTCAGGTACTCAGAAACAACAGGGCCACCCAGGAACAAGCGCAAACCAGGGAGTTACCCAAAGGGAGGACCAGCCAGAAAACAGCCTAGTTATCCCAAATGTGCTACTTGTGGGAAATTTCACCCAGGAGTTTGTCGCAAGGGCACACGAGGATGCTTTGAATGTGGATAGGAAGGGCATATGGCTAAGCAATGCCCGAACAAGACAAGTCTTCCTCAACCACAGCCGATACAGTATGGAGGCCAGCCAGCACAGCTACAACAGATGCAGGCCGTTTTAGATGGTCCACACATCAGCCAGGGCAGACTAGAAGCCCCTCCAGCTACGACAAATGCGAGGATCTACTCCTTAACCAGAGAGGACGTAGCGAATGTCTCGACAGTTGTTACAGGTTAGATCAGTATTTTACAGCAAAGTACAACTGTCTTATTCGATACTGGGGCAACCCATTCTTATGTATTTAGGGCATTTTTCGAAAAGTTAGCAATACCTCCAGAGGTACTCTGTGGTCAGTTTTTGACAACACTACCTTCAGGAGAAATTATGGCATCCACGCACTGGCTCAGAGCAGTGCCAGTCATTATAGCAGACAGAGAGCTCTTTTGTGATCTGATAGTGCTAGATATGACTGATTATGATGTCATATTTGGAATGGACTTCCTAATCAGATACGGTGCCTCTATCGAGTGCCATAAACAGAAAGTCATATTCCAACCTGAAGCAGGAGTACAATTTGAGTATAGCGGAGAACCAAAGAGAAAAGCGAAGAAATTTCTCTCAGCTCTGAAGGCACAGAAATTGTTAGATTCAGGATGTATGGGATTTTTTAGCGCATGTAGTCAATGCCAGTCAAGACAAGGACCAACAACTAGCAGAGGTCCGAGTCGTATGTGACTACCCAGCAGTCTTCCCTGAAGAGTTACCAGGCCTAGCACCAGACAGGGAGATTGAATTTGAGATAGAACTCATTCCCGGTACGAATCCTATCTCCAAAGCACCTTATCGCATGGCTCCAGCAGAACTGAAGGAACTTCAGGAGCAACTACAGGAGCTGCTTGACAAAGGTTTCATACGCCCTAGTCACTCACCATGGGGAGCGCCTGTATTGTTCGTGAAGAAGAAGGACGGGAGCATGTGCCTGTGCATAGACTACCGGGCACTGAACCAAGTCACCATCAAGAACAGGTATCCTCTTCCCAGAATAGATGACCTGTTCGATCAGCTAAAGGGAGCAGCAGTGTTATCTAAGATAGACCTCAGATCAGGTTATCATCAGGTGAAAGTTAAAGAAGGGGATATACCCAAGACATATACCCAAGACAGCTTTCAGGACTAGATACGGACACTACGAGTTCGTAGTCATGCCCTTTGGCGTGACAAATGCTCCAGCTACTTTCATGGACCTCAGGAACAGAGTATTCAGGGACTACCTAGATAGATTTGTTATTGTGTTTATCGATGACATTCTTATCTATTCGAAGAACACGTAGAGCACCTGAGAATAGTATTGCAAACCCTTCAGCAGAACCAGCTGTACGCCAAGTTCACAAAATGTGAATTTTGGTTAGATCAGGTGTCCTTCCTGGGTCACATCATCTCAAAGGATGGTATCATGGTAGACCCCAGTAAGATAGAAGCTGTGAGTAACTGGAAAAGACCCAAGAACGCCAGTGAGATCAGGAGCTTTTTGGGACTAGCAGGTTATTACAGAAAATTTGTAGAGGACTTCTCCAGAATAGCCTCCCCACTGACAGCTCTTACCAGAAAGAACAGAAAATTTCAGTGGATAGAGGACTGTGAGAACAGCTTCAGCGAGTTAAAGAGGAGATTGACCAGTGCTCCCATTTTGACTCTACCAGAAAACACAGACAGCTTTGATATTTACAGTGACGCCTCTAAATTGGGACTAGGAGCAGTACTGATGCAAGAAGGTAAGGTGATTGCCTATGCCTCCAGACAACTCAAGGAATATGAAAAGAATTACCCTACTCATGACCTTGAGCTTGCAGCAGTAGTGTTCGCTCTCAAAATTTGGAGACATTACTTATATGGAGCTCAGTGCAGAGTGTATACAGATCATCAAAGTCTGAAGTACTTCTTCACTCAGAAGGATCTGAATATGCGGCAGCGTAGATGGCTGGAGCTGGTCAAAGATTATGACATAGACATCCTCTACCATCCAGGAAAAGCCAATAAGGTGGCAGACGCACTTAGCAGGAAGTCCAGCGCCACCTTACTAGCAGCCATGTCACCGCCCCTACAGAAAGAGATCACAGATTTTGATCTCGAACTTATAGTAGGACAGCTCTCTACTATGACATTAGCATCTAACCTGCTTGGTGACATTCAGACAGCTCAGGAGCAGGATCCTGGAATTCAGGAATTCAGGAAATCAAGCAAGGGTTAGCAGAATCAGAAAGTAGAGAATTCAGAGTGTCCGATAGTGGGGTATTATACTTCGGTGACAGACTCTGTGTTCCAGATCAGGAGAAACTAAAGAGGAAGATTTTAGACGAGGCTCACAGGACTCCTTATGCGATGCATCCAGGTTCCACCAAGATGTACCAAGATCTAAAGAAACGTTTTTGGTGGCCCGGGATGAAAAGAGACATCGCTAGATATGTTAGCACCTGCCTGACCTGTCAGAGGGTCAAGGCAGAACATCAGAGACCAGGAGGAGTTCTGCAGCCTATTCAGATTCCAGAATGGAAGTGGGAAGACATCTCTATGGATTTCATAGTGGGCTTACCCAGAACCACGAATGGTTTCGATGCCATCTGGGTAATAGTCGACAGATTGACTAAATCAGCCCACTTCTTAGCTATCAGGATATCCTACTCCATGGAGCAGCTAGCTCAGTTGTATCTCAAGGAGATCGTCAGACTGCATGGAGTCCCACGAACCATCATTTCAGACAGAGACAGTAGATTCACATCACACTTCTGGGAGTGTGTACAGTCAGCATTGGGCACTAAGTTGAAATTTAGTACAGCTTTCCATCCTCAGACAGATGGTCAGACGGAGCGAGTAAATCAGGTACTCGAAGATATGCTCCGCGCATGTGCCCTAAACTACAAGGGAAGTTGGTGCAAATATCTGAGTTTAGCAGAATTTGCATACAACAACAGCTATCAGGCCACTATCGGTATGACACCTTACGAGGCTCTCTATGGGCGGAGGTGTAGATCTCCAATCTGCTGGTATGAAAGTGGTGAACAGAAAGAACTAGAACTAGCAGATACCACAGCAGCTATACAGCAGATCTGCCAGAGGATAGAGACAGCTCAGAGCCGCCAGAAAAGCTATGCTGATACACGGCGCAGACCCTTAGAGTTTTCAGTTGGAGATACAGTATTTCTCCGAGTGGCTCCCATGAAGGGAGTAATGCGTTTTGGGAAAAAGGGCAAACTAAGTCCCAGATATGTGGGACTATACCTTATCACTAGAAGAGTTGGCAAGGTAGCATATGAGCTAGAGCTACCACAGGAGATGTCAGCCATCCATAATGTATTTCACGTCTCTATGCTGAAGAAGCATATCCCAGATGCCACCCAGGTGATTGAGCCCCAGTCGGTACCAGTCCGCGAAGACCTCAGCTATGACAGTCGGCCTATTCAGATAATAGACCGAGCAGTTAAGAAATTGCGGAACAAGGAGGTACTATTAGTAAAAGTTATTTGGCAAAATCACACAACAGAAGAGGCAACATGGGAGACAGAAGATAGTATGAGACAGAAGTACCCAGAGTTATTCTAAGTTCGAGGATGAACTTTTTATAAGGTATGGGGGATTGTAATGCCCAAAAATTCTCAAAATAATTATTAGAAATATCCTAGTATTTTTTCTGGAATTTTAGGATATTTTTACAAAATTTTTAGAGTAGCAGAAGTAGCAAAAATAAATAGAATCGTAGAATAGCATACGCGGGAATTGAACCCGAGACCTATTGGGTCCTATGACTTAAGGTGAACTCTAGTAACCAGGAGAACCCAGCAGGGCCGTGCTGAAAAGAAAGGGAATCAGTTATATTTATATTTGAGTTGGGCCGAATTACCCACTTAATATAATAGGGCAATTAAGAGAGGAGTTATTTATTTTTCTTTATTCGTAACTTTTCCTCTCCCAAACCCTCACACGCCGCCCTCTCCCTTTTCTTCTCTTCTTCTCTCGGCGCCAACCACAAGCAAGTCTAGGGTTCCACCCCTAGGGACATAAGGGCTCTTCCCGGCGACGACTCTGGCACGAGGACGCTTCTCTTCACAAGAAGAACGAGTAGACGCAAGAGAATCGTCGAGAAGATCGTCTCCACCGGAAAACTAGCGACTAGAATCGTAAGAAATCTAGCGCAGGAGGTAAGAAACCCCTCACCTGCAGTATAAGTAGCTTTCGTATGATTGTGTGCCTTTAGATTTGCTATATGCAGATTTTTGTCGACATACAGGGTGTATTTAACCCTCCTCACAGATTTAGGGATTAGTCGAACATCTCTAGATGGGTCGGACATATTTTCCCCTTTAGTTGGAGGTTTTAGACGTTGTCGGGTGCCTAGAGGTGATCTCCCTAATAGAGAGGAGAGATGACATACACCAAGTGTTCGATAAAATAACCAGTATAGTTTTAGACAGTTTAACAGCTCAGTTAAATGCAACAGAAACCTTTAAGATAGCATAGTAGTCTTGCTTCAGTTTTTACAGGACTAGATGTCCAATGGGTGGGCTCCCACAGTCGCCTCTAGGTTCAGACAACCTAGTTCTAGGTTTAGACAACCTAGTAAGAGCAAGACAAGCATTATTAGCTTATGTTCAGTATTTTACTTTTAGCAGTGGCACTGAACTGGATCAGATATCCATTGGGTTGGGCTCCCACAGTCGTCCCTAGGTTTAGATAACCTAGTAAACCCTACTAAATTCGGAACTTGCAAACCCGAGTCTAGTTAGGGATGCGCGCATAGCAAGTACAGTTGCCGGGCCCAAACAGCAGCATGATTATTATTTTAACCTATTTATGAAAATAGTTTTCAAAACTTCACAAATAGTTATGTGAATTCAGTACAGCTTTAGCATTAGTTTAGAATTAGCTCAGCTCAGTTTCCTGTATCAGTTTAGTTTCCTATTGATACAATATGATAGCTTATGTTAGCACTTGTTGCCATGACTAGTTTGTTTGTATGCCATGCTAAGCTTTTACCTGTTCAACATATATTTCAAATAGCATGTTTTAAAAGCATAAATTGCATCGTATGCATGTTTTGTGAGGTAGATGGTTTCTTACTAAGCGTAAAGCTTACAGATACTTCTTTCCTTATACTGCAGATAAAGGTAAAGGGAAGATGGATTAGCGGAGGCTGGAGGTCAATGCGATGAAGATGTGTGTGGATGGAACCTGGAATAAAGATCTTGGATAAATTAGCAAACTAAGACTTTAGTTTTTATATAGTGTTATTTTCCGCATTTCTAGTTATTTTAATGCCTTGAATCGTGAAAGACTGGCTTAGATTGTTAGTACTTATGCTCATAATCCTAGTTATGTGTTATTGGTATGTTTCCAGCTAATATAGAACTCTTGTAGGTGAGTTTGGCACGAAACAGTGCTGAAATCAGAGTTTTGCTGCGAAATCAGAAACCACAATCGATCAGTGGATCGATTGGGGGCCCTCAATCGATCAGCAGATCGATTGGGAGCCTGGTTCCGCGAACAGTAAGCTTCTGGATCGATCAGCCGATCGATCCAGACGCATTCTGTCACAAACAGAGAGTTCCGGGATCGATCGTTCAATCGATCGGGAAATCACTCCCGCGAACAGAGAGCTCTGGAATCGATCACTGGATCGATTGGCCAGTCTGGATCGATCATCCGATCGATCCAGATTATTACCCCGAGTACAGTAGCGATCTGAATCGATCCATGGATAGATCCAACAGCTTGCAATCGATCGAGTTCAATCTGGATCGATTGAGAAGTTGGGTTTCTACCAAGAGACCTTGTAATTCAGCTCCTTGACCATAGGGGATGTAGGATATGCCATGTATACCTTAGATTGCATCCCTTAGCACATGTAGTACCAAGAACTGGTATTAGCTTAGCAAGGTTTTAAATTGGTACAGTTTTCCGCACCTAGATTTAGTAATGGTCATGGATACTGTACATAATGAGAGAGATTTGATCACTTTAACCATAGTGGATGTAGTTGGGTCATTATCAAGGCTATTACCAAGCCAATTTGCCTATCTTGTTACAATGGCTGCGCCGCTAGTGTACTTCATATTGACTTAGGCATGCTCTGTAGCATATGATCTTGACATTGTAATGGTGCAAATGATCGTTTGAGCTTATGATGTAGAGGCCACTAGAACTAGTTAACACATTTATTCCAAAACCTTCAGCTTTTGAGTTCCTCAACGCCTTTCACTTAGTTCCCATAGACAGTGCCAAAATGATACTATTTCAATCTACCTTCTCCTGCTCCCGGTCCTCTTGGTTTAGTCACACCACTTAGTTCAGGTCCACATAGATGAGCCTTCAATTTTTAGTATCTCAGCAGGACTATGATAGACTTCGATCTCTAGTAGACTGCATTCCTCTGGGGGGCTCCCAGTCTGCAATCTCGGGTTCACTTCCGTAAAGCCTGCAGCCTTCTGTGTCTTACTATCTTCGTGCAGCTCTGCCTATAACCTACAACAATATCAACATCGGTGAGTAGGGGCTAACATTTCTGACTTAGCCCCTCTAATGCTTAAGTCAGGAAAGTGCTGAATAAGAAGGTGCCTCCCTCAAGGATAGGGCTTGGACTATAAAAGAGAGGCATTCTGCAAGGGAAGGGCTTTGGCAAGTTATGTATAGAGGTGTCGTCTACTGGGGGATGAACTTTAGTAGGCTATTAAATAGAGTGCCTTTCATTGGAAGTGTAAGGAACTATATCACTAAACACGTCGAAAAGCGCAGCGGAAAAATAAATTCCTATCCAGAAGATCCATGCAAAGGAAACCATATACTAAGTTTTGTTAAAAGATATATACCTTTGCTGCGTGCTCTTCGCAATCCCGACAGCAACATTTCTTTAGGATGTAGATTTCAGCGCGATCAACACGTCCGTGACTTTACGGTATCCACACGAACATGTTCTCCATCCATCTCACAAACTCACGAAATGGAGAAAGAAACAACCAAAGGTTGTACTAGTAACCTCTTGTGGAAGTTTTAGCCAAAAGTGGAAGAAGGAAGAAGAGCAAAAACCAAGAAGATCACATCACCCAAAAGGTCACTTTATCTATATAAGGTGACTTCATAAAAGGATTACTTTATCAAATAGGTTACTTCACCAAAAGGTTACTTTATCAAAAAAGTTTACTTCACCTAAAGGTTACTTTTACAAATGACTTTTGTGTTCATCCAATGAATACAAAAATATTTTTGTCTCTTGATCTTCCTTTTGATTAATGATAATATATTAATCTCTATTAATATTCATTAATCATAATGGGTTGGATTTAGAATACTAGATTACCCATTAACCCAATAAGCCATTAACCCAATAAATCAATGAGTCTAACCCATTACTCAATAAGTCTAATCCGAATTCATTCGAGTCTAACTCAATGTGTATAATTCTGATTAAACTTAACCTCATAATCGATATCCAAATCAGCATGTTCTTTATGTGTGACCCAATAGGCTCTTGTAACATTGACAATATATCTAAAACCATTTTAGATACATAGATAATGAGTGACATCTAGCAATGCATCATTGCTACCCAAGTGACGAGAATGTCGAGATACGACATAACCTTTCAGTGTCTATTATCTTGTATGACTCAATCCTTCTATCCTTGATATCTAGATTGATCAATGAGGCATAGAACATGGCATCCTCTTATTAATCTTCGTGTTTCTTGATCGCTAAGTAGACACACTCAATCAAATAAGCTCAATATCTCATATTGATTCATTTGAGCATGACCATGCTTTCTTGTGTCCTATTAATCAAGGGGTCCACAGATATCACTTTCGTTATATGGAAGAGATAGATCCCATCTACATTACTCACATCCCTCTGCATAACTAATTACATACCCAGTGATCGACTTTATAGTCCACCTTGTTACAGGTGATGTTTGCCAATACCAAAGTACACAACTCCTTATGTAGGGAACCTTAGTGACTTCAGGTCTAAGGACTATTCATACCAATAGTCACATAAGAATGTTTATGACACTCATATAATGATCCATGAAACATTCTCATAGCGGGTCATTCAGTATATATTCTCTAATATATACTCATGTGTCAACCTGATATCTCATATCCATGACTTATGAGATTACGTCATCCGTTGACCTACATGCTAGTCTCAATGCATTAATATTGTTCTTGCATATTAATGCTTGATTAAAAATAGTTAAGACTAGTATTCTATGTATATCTACAATATTCCAATATCAATTCAACCAATTGATATGTTGTACATTAGAACCTCCGACTCTTGCACATTATTATACTTATTTATTTGACACTAAATTGAAATAAATATAATAACCAACTTTGTCTTTTATTAATAATGAAATATGATATAAAAGGAGCCCTTTACAACCATCTCATAATTGGTATTAGGGCTAATACTAACAATCTTCCACTAACACTAATGTCAATCACTGAAATATTTAATACCAGTGACCTAGTATGACCATCGTGCTTCCTCTGTGCCAAAGCCTTGGTCAAGGGATCCGCAATGTTAGGATCGATCGATACTTTGCATATCCTCACATCTCCTCTATCGATAATCTTTCGAGTGAGATGGAATCGTTGTAGTATATGTTTGGATCTCTGATGAGAGCGAGGTTCCTTAGCCTATACAATAACACCATTGTTATCACAATAGAGGTCTATTGGGTTCGCTATACTAGGAACAATGCCAAGCTCGACAAGAAACTTCCTAATCCAAACTGCCTCCATTGCTGCAGCTGAGTATCAATATACTCGGCCTCTGTTGTAGAATCAGTGACTGTGTCCTGCTTTGAACTCTCTTATCTCACTACACCACCATTTAAGCAAAATACATACCCTAACTGCGATCTGTAATCATCCTTATCTGTTTGGAAGCTAGCATCGGTGTAACCCTTTATAGCAAGCTCTTCATCGCCTCCAAAGATCAAGAAATAATCTTGAGTTCTTCTCAAGTACTTAAGAATATTCTTGACTGCTGTCTAGTGACTTCACCTGAATCTGACTGGTATCTTCTCGTCATGCTTAATGCATACGAGACATCTGAGTGAGCATAAAGCATGCCGTACATAATAGACACTATAGCAGATGCACAAGGAATCTGATCCATGCGGTCCCTTTCTTCCTTAGAAGAAGGGCATTGAGTGTTTGAAAGACTCACACCATGTGACATCGACAGGAATCCCTTCTTGGAATGTTGCATGATAAAATGTTTAAGCACCTTGTCAATATATATACTCTGACTTAGACCAAGCAATCTCTTAGATATATCTCTATAGATCTTGATGCCTAAAATGTAGGCTACTTCACCTAAGCCCTTCATTGAGAAATAATTCCCAAGACAAGTCTTCACTGACTGAAGAGTAGGGATATCATTTTTAATGAGAAGTATGTCATCTACATATATTATGAGAAAGATGACTATGCTTCCACTAATCTTTTTGTAGACACAAGGTTCATCTTCATTCTTAATGAAACCAAATATTTTGATCGCATCATCGAATCAAAGATTCTAGCTTCTAGAAGCTTGCTTTAATCCATATATAGATCGTTGCAACTTACATACCTTTCTAGCATGCTCTGGATCTACAAAATTCTCAGGTTGTGTCATGTACACATCCTCGAGTAGATTTTCATTAAGAAATATGGTTTTGGCATTCATCTGCCAAATCTCATAATCATAGTAAGCAGCAATAACAAGCATGATCCGAATGGACTTTAGCATCACAACTGGTGAAAAAGTTTCATCATAGTCTATACCATGAATCTGCTTAAATCCTTTAGCCGGCCACCAATCTACCTTTATAGGTATGCACATGCCCATCCATGTCAGTTTTCATTTTCAAAACCCACTTACACCCAATGGGTTTGATCCCTTCAGGTGGATCAACTAAAATCCATACTTGGTTAGTGTACATGGATTCCATTTCGAATCTCATAGCCTCTAGACATTTCTCAGAATCTGGGCCCTGTATAACTTCTTGATAAGATGTAGGTTCATTGAGACCAACTAGCACTACATCACCATCGTTAGACAAGAGAAAAGAATATCTCTCAGGTTGACGATGAGTCTTATTAGATTTGCGTAGAGCTTGTGCTAGTTGGACAAGTTGTTGCTCCACAACTTCTTGTGGTGTAACAACATCATGATCCACAACATCTTGTGGTTCTTGTTCAGTTTCCATCAAGGTGTCAGTGCTAGTTTGTGCATCTTGAATTTCTTCAAGATCGACTTTAGTCCCACTAGTTTTTCTAGAAACAAATTTCCTTTCTAGAAAGACACCAGTTCTAGCAACAAATACCTTGCCTTGTGTGGGATTATAAAAGTAGTATTCATTTATTTCCTTGGGATATCCTACAAAATAGCACTTGTCTGATTTGAGTCCTAGTTTATCTGAGACTTGTCGTCGAACGTAAGCCTCACAACCCTAAATCTTCATGAAAGACAACTTGTGACTCTTCCCAATTCATATCGTATATGGTGTCTTTATGACACCCTTAGATGGAATGCGGTTAAGTGAGAAAGTGGTCGTCTCTAGAGCATGTCCCTAGAATGAAGTAGGAAGATCTGTATGACTCATCATCAATCGTACTATATCTAATAAAGTACTTTTGGAGATCGGTGACCGGCTAGAAGGGGAGTTGGATAGACGGCGCCCCCAAATCGATAGCTTCCTACGTATTTGTTAGTTGCGCAAGCAGAAATACAATAATACAAATACAAAAGCTAAATACTAAAGGTAAGAATGTAAACCAATACATGTCGATGTAACGTGATTCGGAGATAACTTGCTCCTACTCTACGGCTGTCAGTAAGGTGGACGATTCCTCAATCCGTCAATGGATTAGTCCCCGAAAACTTCGGCTAGCTCAAACCTCCTTGTGGGTGGAGAAACTTTACCACAACACTCACCAAAAACACTTGAACACAAGGGAAACCTTGAACACTTAGTGTGTCACGCCCCAGAGGAGTCCCTGTCCGAGAAAATTTCGGCAGCATCTCCCCTGTACGGTGGACAATCTGAAACTTTTCTACATCTCACAAATACCTCAGCCACAGGCAGCTGGAATAATAACAACAAAATAAAGCATCACCACGCAGTTATATATGATCAAACAAAGTAGTAATACTCTGACTCGAAAACCACCCTACTCAACTACACTCGTAAAGCTCAAAACCGACGAACTCACCTCTTCTGCCGTCCAGGCAGGCATGTAGTAGAATAAAAACCAAATCCAAATCCATCGATATAATAAAATCTATACTATGTCCATAAATAAATAAATCCAGAACATAACAAGTTCAAACAGTCTAGAACAGAAAAGGGAACCAAACGAAAACCAATCACATCCTCGAGGTCTGCAGGGATCTAGCACTACGTGCAGTGAGGACTAGCGACTGGAACTCCCTCCGGACAGCATTAACCTGAAAATAACAACAATGGAGGCGGGGTGAGTCCAACACTCAGCAGGTACAATTGATATACAAAGTAGGGAAACAACACCTAGCACTAATCATGCGTACAGTCTCCTGATAAGAAAGATAAAAATGCATCTGAAGTAAACAAGAGAATACTGTACTAACCAGGTCCTGAGTATAAGGTCAAACAGTCCGAGGGATAAGGAAATCCTGTATGCATGTCAAACATAGGTATCCAAACAATATGCAGCATATAAATGTAGCAAACACAAACACAAGCAATAAATGCATCATGCATATGATGCCAATGATGCGTCCTGGTCACCCCTGACGCCAGTCGATCATCTCACAGAATAGTGAGGTCGAGTGGGTAGGGCTGTGACAACCGTGCACTCTGTTGTCACTACTCCTGATGAGTGACCGAGTGGACGGGATGCTGTCGGAGTACACCTATCCTCCTACCCCAAATCATAAATGGGGGAGCGCAATGCTCTCAACTCCCGGTACATGATGACGGGGAGGAATCCCTGCCGGATAACACGTTGTGTCACACTACCCATGAGCGGACCAACGGTGCCTAACTGCTGCAACACACTCTGCCTGAATCGACCACTAACCCATGAGTGGTGGTGTGTGCAGATCCATGTAACTGGCGATGTGCTCAACAATAATGGAGCGGACTATCGCACAGCATGCAATCATGCATATGGTGCATGGCAATAACCATAAAAACATCCTGACCTAATCCATATATATAGAAAAGTGCACCCTAGGTCAACGAATCATATCGAATCAAAGGTACACAGAAGGTATAAAAATCTAGGTCCTGAACATGGTGAAGCATGGTATATCACTACCCCCTATAAGCATGTATAAACAAATAAAGTATACATGGGATGCAAATCAAGCAATCAATCAATCATGTATCAGATATTGGGTAGTGACTAACCGAAACAAATAAAGGACATAATTAATGCAACTTGTTAAATTCACTACTATGTATATCAAATGACATAAGTCAAAAGTACCCGCCTCCAATATGAATGTCCAAATCTGACATCGAGCTACTCGTCTCGCGTCAAAGTCCTAAGTCACGAACAAATAAATATATTTTATTTAGCTATAATTTACATAAATAGCTAAATAAATTCTTAAAAATTATTTAGGGCAAAACCCTAAACCAACCTACTAACCATATATTCCAAATTCACTACAAAATGTATCACGATCCTACACTTTACCTCAAATCACAACCGTTGATTGTTGCCGATCGTTTACTGCTGAATTGAGAGCTGCAGAAATAGGGCAACTGCTGGAAACAATACAAGCAATCAAATCAACAATTTCCTTCCAAACCATGTTCCCAAAAACATAACCACTACAAACCTATACAGAAAATGCTACTTCATTTTCTACAAATCTGATGCCAACCACAGCTTGATTAACAAACTCACCTACTCTGTATCGGAGGTGCAGCTAGTGCTAAGGCAGAGGTAGGGCAGAGGGGTTCGTTGTGGAGAAACAAACTCGCACTCGGAAGTGGCACGCCACGGAAGAACCAGGGTTTGATTCGTTGTTCTTGGCCGGATGATCCAAGCAGAGACGCACTGGCGAAGATGGGAAGAGGGAAAAAGGCCACGGCATTGTGGTGGTCGGCGCTGAGGCTCCAGGGGAAAGGCGCTGCTCCGTGCGTCGGCGGCGTGTTCCTGATCTCAGCAGCGGAGAGGGCTCGCGATCCAAGCTAGGGCAAAGGCAATAGGTCGGCTGCCGGCGTGATGCTCGGCTCAGGGAAGATCGCCGGCAATGAAGGGGTCGGCTAGGGCAGAGAGCGAAGCCGCCGGAGCTCTTGTGGCTGATGCTCGGCGTCGGCAGAGGAGAAGATGTAAGAGGAGAGGAGGAAACCGAGAATAGGAAGTGGCCGAGGGGTTTAAGGCTTCAGCGAGGAAGAAACCGCCGGGCCGGCGGTTAGGGCTCGGCGTCGGGAAGAAGGGAAGAGGGCAGCAGGTTTTGGCGAGGAAGAGAAATAAGGAAAAGAAATTAGAATAAGTAAAAAGGAATTATAAAAGAAACAATTGCTCGCTTAATTGGGTAGGCTAAATAGGCTTTTCTCCGGGCCCCGTTTTCATCCCCGTTAACTCGTCCATACGAGCTCCGAAAAATTCCCGAAAAATGTCCAAAAATTCCGGAAAATTCCCTTATTCATATTCGCCTATTTCCGATATTTTACATAGTGACTACTAATTAGGTTTTAAGCAAGTCTAATTTCGTCACCTTGGCCGACCATCCCAAGCTCCTTCTTATAGAGTTTGGAAGAAAACAACCCTGCTGTTTTACCGTTACCAGCCGACTGGTCCTTGCATCAATCGGCTGGTGCCAACCTAACGACACTTCAACAACTGTTTACCAGTTGACTAGTCCTTGCACCAGTCGACTGGTGCCTGGCCGCTCGGGCACAGAAGCTCTCTGTACTCACGACCAGTCTACTAATCCCAGTACCAGTTAACTGGTACAACCCTAAGCCTAGGGTTCCCCATCTTGAGTACATTTCTCTCGCACTCGGACCCTCACGACTCACTTGACTCTGCTTTGCAGCTTTGACCTCTTGCCTTCAAGCCTACTTCCTTTGGCTCTCATCCCTCGGATGCATTCAAGCTTGCGGCTCGTCCCTAATGCCATCCTTCACGTATGCCTCGAAATCGCTTCCCTCAGCCCTTGTCCTTGCTGCCTTGTCCACAGTCCCTAGGATACTTCATCCTTCACCGGACCCAAAGCCATTAAGCTGAGTCATATGTGTATCTTGTAAATCTGCACACTTACGTACACATATTAAATAACAAGGGAAATCCTAACTTAAACCCTTTGCTCAGATACCAAAACACATGGTCGCACGGACCATTGAGATTGCTCTAACAAGTACGATTTCTCCTTTCTGATATACCATTCCATTGTGGTGTTCCAAGTGGAGTAAGTTGAGATATGATCCAATACTCAAGGAGATAGTCATGAAACTCTTGGCTAAGGTATTCCCCACCTCGATCTGATCGAAACATCTTAATACTCTTTTTAAGTTAGTTTTGTACTTCATTCTTGAATTTTTTAAACTTTTCAAAGGATTCTAATTTGTGTCTCATTAGATATATGTAGTCATACCTACTGAAATCATCAGTAAAGTTAATGAAGTAATGATAGCTTCCTTTGGCTGCTATTCTGAAAGGGCCACATATATCAGTATGTATAAGTCCTAACAAGTCATTAGCCCTTTCGCTATGTCCACTAAATGGAGATTTTGTCATCTTGTCTTGAACACAAGATTCACATACCTTATATGATACAAAATCAAATGAGTCCAAAAGTCCATTCTTATGGAGTTGGGATATGTGACTCTCATTTATGTGACCTAAGTGACAATGCCAAAGATATGTTTGGTTCAAATCATTAGACTTGAACTATTTGGTATTTATATTAAAGATTGAGTTTTCAAAGTCTAGAATATAGAGTCCATTTATTAGAGGTGCACTACAGTAGAACATATCATTTAAATAAACAGAACAACATTTATCCTTTATTATAAATGAAAAACCCTTCTTGTCTAAACAAGAAATAGATATAATAGTTTTAGTTAAAGCAGACACATAACAACACTCTTCTAGTTCTAAAACAAACCCAGTGGGCAAAGATAAGGAATATGTTCCTACAGCGACAACAACAGCTCTTGCACCATTACCTACTCGTAGGTCTACTTCGTCCTGTTGGTTGCTACTCGGAAAACCTAGAGGTTCCACTGTACAAAAATTTTGTACAAAGCTCTGAACCTTTTCCTAGCTACCATGTGTT
This sequence comes from Zingiber officinale, assembly GCF_018446385.1. Lineage (NCBI taxonomy): Eukaryota > Viridiplantae > Streptophyta > Magnoliopsida > Zingiberales > Zingiberaceae > Zingiber > Zingiber officinale. The sequence goes on along the minus strand of NC_056003.1, from coordinate 110,307,651 downwards.
ATTTTAAATTAAATTTTGGATCGCCTGCGGAACTTAACACGTTTGATCCAAAACTTAATCTATTTGTTCTTTAAGGTTTAGACTTGGATCTCCTGCGGAACTTAACACGTTTGATCCAAATCACCTAAGTTATTAATTCCATTAAATATTAATTTCCATAATTGGTTCCCAGTACTGACGTGACGAGGCACATGACCTTCTTGGATATGGGAACAACCACCACCGACTAGACAAAACCTTTTATGGAAAGCTAATATTTAATTTCCTAAAATAACTTTAGGTCAACCAAAAAGAACAATCAAATCACAAGGAAAAGAAAAATAAAAGAACACAACTTGAAAACATATGCGAAATACTAGAATCGTAAGCCTCTTGTATTTGGTATTATTTCCATAAATAACTAGCATGATGCGGAAAGGAAAAATTACTAGTTATACCTTCTAAAAAGACCTCTTGATCTTCTACCGTATTCCTCTTCTAACCTCGGACGTTGTGTGGGCAACGATCTTCCGAGATGAGAACCACCAAGCACCTTCTTCTTCCTTGCAAGTTTCGGCCACCACAATTCTCCAAGAGAAGTAGAGGTCCAACCACCACCACCAAGCTCCAAGGGATGCAAGAAACAAAACCACCTTTCTCTCCTTCTTCCCCTAGCTAGAACCGGCCACCATCAAGAGCTCCAAGAGAGGTTGCCGCCGGCCATAAGAAGAAGAGAAGAGGAAGAAGCTAGGGCCGGCCACCAAGGAGGAAAAGAGAGGAGAAGAATAATAGAGTTGATCACCCGTGAAGGCACCTCTACCCCCTCTTTTATAATCCTTGGTCTTGACAAATAAGGAAATTTTAATAAAAAATTCCTTAATTCTTTTGTCATAAAAAAGAAAAATTATTTTAATTAAAAAAAAAATTTCTTCTTTTAATAATAATGGCCGGCCACTTCTAATTCCCCAAAACAAGGAAAATTTAATTCACACAAGAATTAAAACTTCCTGATTTGTTTCTAGAAATTTATAAAAATTTCTCTAATAATTTTTATCCCTTCATGATTGATTAATAAAAAGAAAATTTTATAAATTAAAATTCTTCTTTTAAACATGTGGATAATTTCCAAAAGGAAAGTTATCTCTAAAAATTAAAATCTCTTTTCAATCTACAAATAAGGAAAGATATCAAATCTTTTCTTAATCTTTTGTAGAAGAGAATATTTAATTTTTAAACTTCTCTTTTAAATTATTATCATGGTCTAAAAGGAAAGTTTTTCTTAAAAATAAAATCTCCTTTCAATCTACAAATAAGGAAAGATTTCAAATCTTTTCTTAATCTTTTGTAGAAAGCTTTAAAAGGAAAGATTTAATTTTTAAACTCTCTTTTAAAACTATGATATCCACATAAGAAATAATTTTAATAAAAATCTTTTTAATATGATGTGGTCGGCCACCCAAGCTTGGGCTCCAAGCTATTGGGACCACCTTAAGGCCAACCTTTAGGCTTGGCCGGCCCTAAGCTTGAGCTTCAAGCTTAGCTTGGCCGCCCCTATTGGTTGGGTAAGAAGGTGGGTATGTGGTGGGTATAAATCTCTATATACAAGAGGCTACGATAGGGACCGAGAGGAGGAATTGGTTTTGGTCTCCCGATGAAATTAAGCTTCCCGTGTTCGCCCCGAACACACAACTTGATTCCATCAATAATAATTCATTCCACTAAAGAACTATTATTGAACTACCGCACCAATCCCAAATTACATTTTGGGCTCCTTCTTATTATGAGTGTGTTAGTCTCCCTGTGTTTAAGATATCAAATGTCCACTAATTAAGCGAGTTACTGACAACTCATTTAATTAATATCTTAGTCCAAGAGTAGTACCACTCAACCTTATCGTCATGTCGGACTAAGTCCACCTGCAGGGTTTAACATGACAATCCTTATGAGCTCCTCTTGAGGACATTCTCAACCTAGATCACTAGGACACAGTTTCCTTCTATAATCAACAATATACACTATAAGTGATATCATTTCCCAACTTATCGGGCTTATTGATTCATCGAACTAAATCTCACCCATTGATAAATTAAAGAAATAAATATCAAATATATGTGCTTGTTATTATATTAGGATTAAGAGCACACACTTCCATAATAACTGAGGTCTTTGTTCTTTTATAAAGTCAGTATAAAAGAAACGACCTCTAATGGTCCTACTCAATACACTCTAAGTGTACTAGTGTAATTATATAGTTAAGATAAACTAATACCTAATTACACTACGACCTTCCAATGGTTTGTTCCTTTCCATTATGGTCGTGAGTTACTGTTTATAATTTATAAGGTACTGATAACATGATCCTCTGTGTGTGACACCACACACCATGTTATCTACAATATAAATTAATTGAACAACTACATTTATCATAAATGTAGACATTTGACCAATGTGATTCTTATTTCTAGATAAATGTTTATTCCAAAAGCTAAGCTTTTAGTATACACTCTAACACGTCCTTTGTCAATGCTCTACTATTTCTCAACCCCTGCACATTAATACAAATGTAAGATGCACATCTGGTATCTAATACCCATGAAGAAAAAATAGATATATTGACTTCTATAACATATAAACCTGAGGCAGAAATGTCACTTCTCTTCCATTTCACTTCCTCTAGGTACAACTTACAGTTCCACTTCCAGTGTCCATTTTCACCATAGTGGAAGCAGGTTCCTTCCTTAGCAACCCCACATTTGGGTTTCAATGCATAAATCTTACCCTTGCCTTTGGGTTGGGTCTTACCCTTACCTTTATGCTTCTACTTGCCTTTGCCCTTTGACACCATCAAAATGGTACTAAGTTTTACCTTCTTAAGGTTGAGTTCAGCAGTTATTAACATGCTCAACATCTCAGGTAATGACTTGTCAATTTCATTCATGTTATAATTTATGATAAATTAACTGTAGCTTTCAGGAAATGATTGCAAAATAAGGTCAGTGGCCAATTCTTGGACTAGTGAAAATCCCAATCATTATAGGTTCTCCACATACTCGATCATTTTGAGCACATAAGGTCCTACGGGACTTCCTTCTTGCATTTTACATTGAAATAGAGCCTTAGAGATCTTAAATCTCTCATGTCTTACTTGTCCTTGATATAGTTGTCTAAGATGTTCAACCATATCATAAGCATCCATGTTCTCATGTTGCTTCTGAAGCTTAGAGTTCATGGTGGCGAGCATATAACATGATACATCTAATGCATCATCTTGATGCTTCTTATAAGCATCCTTATCAGCTCTAGTGGCAGTCATGGGGGTGCTTCAGGAATGGGCTGCTTTAGGATGTATAATTTTCTTTCTTGCTTGAGAACTATTCTTAGATTTATGTACCAGTCCAGGAAGTTAGCTCCATTGAGCTTTGTCCTTATCAAGGACAGATCATAGAGAGAAAGTATTCCACGTATTTGACCACATGGTGATCTACAACAATAAAATACAGAAATAAGTATCATATTTAGGTCATTTAATTAAATAATTCTCCCATTGAATTGTAAAACTTTAGTAGGAGCAAGTCATGGATGTGGTGTTACCCACACTACTAGCTCCAAGTCCAATCGCGTTGACATTCATGTGGGACAAGATCCATATTATACCTCATCTTGAGTTAGCTTTGGCTAATCGCCCAAGACTTAGTATAACATAGGTAGGCAATGTTTACTAATTCCATCATATGTAACTCTTGTATCATTGGGTGAACAAGACTATTTGTTCATTTGCCCATCTTATGAAATCCACATTATAATTCATCTTGAGTTAACTTTGGCTAATCGCCCAAGACTAGTATAATTTGAATTTCATCATATGGGATATGCCTCTAAGTTCTCAACTTAGTTAAGTCACACCCAAAGTTTAATAGTCGGAAATATAATCACAATTGTCTTGTCACACTCTAGCAAGATAAATCGAGTCAATTTTCTTTGGCAAAATCTGACTACAATTGATCGAGCTAGAAGTGAGTACCAAAATTTAGTAGGAATATATAAAAGTGACCTAATCATGATTAAACTATATATGCATCGCATAGCATATCATGACATACATCACATATATGCATAAAATAAAACGTGATATGGTTATGGCCCCATTTTCTATGATCCTCTCAAGCCAATGAGAAGATCATAAGGATAACCTAGGTCAGAGCATCTTCTTCAAGTGCTTCCACGGTCGTCGTGTGTTGTTGTCCTTATCCCTTTTCACCGTCGTCCAATAGACTTATTCTTTTCTAATCCTTATCCCTTTTCACCATCGTCCAGTAGACTTGTTATTCTTTAATTTGTACATTACAAAATCTAAAGAAATCTCGAGTTACATTCGAGGGTAGTCTAAATTTGTAATAAGAAAGAAAAGGGAGAGGCACGACACGCAGGCCGTATTATGAATTACAACACACATCCAATCACATCAGGATTAAGGGCCATAACCATGCACCATGTCACATAACATTCACAATATTTTATGACATAAAATTTACTATGATTTAAACAAAGACTTATGAGTCACAATGCCACGACGGTCCCGCTAGTCGGTTAGCGGATGGGGGTCAAGGAGGCAGCGCCCCTTACGGGATGAGGAGGCAGCGCTCCCGAAGTTGCATACTTATTGTATGAGTTGCTGCCATGCCCAAGACCCCGCTACCCACAAAACTTTAGCCTAGACCGTTGGCCTAAATCTTACTTATAATCACGTAAATCATAGTAAAATCTCATGCATTTCTATATCACATATCAAAATCTACTACAACTTAGTATATGCCTTTGCAAGTGGCTTTGATACCACTGTAAGGAACTCTAGCGCTAAACACACTGAAAAGCGTAGCGAAAAAATAAGTTTATATCCAGAAGATCCATGCAAAGAAAACCATACACTAAGTTTTGTTAAAAGATATTTACCTTTGTTGCATGCTCTTCGCAATCCCGATAACAACGTTTCTTTAGGATGTAAATCTTAGCGCGATCAACACGTCCGCGCCTCTACGGTATCCACACGAACATATTCTCCGTCTGTCTCACGAACTCATGAAATGGAGAAAGAAATAACTAAAGGTTGTGCTAGCAACCTCTCGTGGAAGTTTTGGCCAAAAGTGGAAGAAGGAAGAAGAGCAAAAGCCAAAAAAATCACATCACCCAAAATGTCACTTCATCTATATAAGGTGACTTCACAAAATAGTTACTTTACCAAATAGGTTACTTCACCAAAAGGTTACTTTATCAAAAAGGTTTACTTCACCTAAATGTTACTTTTAAAAATGACTTTTATATTCATCCAATGAATACAAAAATATTTTTGTCTCTTGATCTTCCTTTTAATTAATGATAATATATTAATATCTATTAATATCTATTAATATTCATTAATCTTAATGGGTTGGATTTAGAATATTGGATAAACTATTAGCCTAATAAATCATTAACCCAATAAATCAATGAGTCTAACCCATTACTCAATAAGTCTAATCCAAATTCATTCGAGTCTAACACAATGTGTATAATTCAGATTAAACTTAACATCATAATCCATCTCTAAATCAGCATGTTCTTTGTGTGTGACCCAATAGGCTCTCGTAACATTGACAATTTATCTAAAACCATTTTAGATACATAAACAATGAGTGACATCTAGCAATGCATCATTGCTACCCAAGTGACGAGAATGTCGAGATACGACCTAACCTTTCCGTGTCTATTATCTTGTATGACTCAATCCTTCTATCCTTGATATCTAGATTGATCAATGAGGCATAGAACATGTCATCCTCTTATTAATCTTCGTGTTTCTTGATCGCTAAGTAGACACACTCAATCAAATAAGCTCAATATCTCATATTGATTCATTTGAGCATGACCATGCTTTCTTGTGTCCTACTAATCAAGGGGTCCACAGATATCACTTTCGTTATATAGAAGAGATAGATCCCATCTACATCACTCACATCCCTCAGCATAACTAATTGCATACCCAGTGATCGACTTTATAGACCACCTTGTTACAGGTGATGTTTGTCAATACCAAAGTACACAACTCCTTATGTAGGGAACCTTAGTGACTTCAGGTCTAAGGACTATTCATACTAATAGTCACATGAGAATGTTTATGACACTCATATAATGATCCATAAAACATTCTCATGGCGGGTCATTTAGTATATATTCTCTAATATATACCCATGTGTCAACCTGATATCTCATATCCATGACTTGTGAGATTAAGTCATCCATTAACCTACATGCTAGTCTTAATGCATTAATATTGTCCTTGCATATTAATGCTTGACTAGTAATAATTAAGATTAGTGTTCTATGTATATCTACAATATTTCACTATCAATTCAACCAATTGATATGTTGTAGATTAGAACCTCCTACTCTAGGACATTATTATACTTATTCATTCGGTACTAAATTGAAATAAATATAATAACAAACTTTTCCTTTTATTAATAATGAAATATGATACAAAAAAAGGATTTTACAACCATCTCATAATTGGTACTAGGACTAATACTAACAGGAAGAAAGACTTTTGAGAGCTAATGTGCCTTCCGTTAGGGGAAGGGTTTATGAGAGTTGGTGTGTCTTTCCCTAGGGGAAGGGGTTTAGAGTGTCATTATGCCTTCCGCGGGAAGAAGGGCTTTAGAGAGTCGGTGTGCCTTCCGCTGGAGGAAGGAATTTAGCAGGCTAGGGAGAAGGGTGCATTCAGTTGGAGGAAGGGCTTTAACAGGTAGCAAAGGAAAGTTGTGGAGTAAAGTGTCTTTTGTTGGAGGAAGAGCTTTAGTAGGCAGTGGAGCAGAGTTATTGAATCGAGTGCCTTCCACCAGAGGAAGGGCTTTAGTAAGCAGTTGAGTAGAGTTGTTGAGCAGAGTGTCTTTTGCTGGAGGAAGGGATTTAGAAGGCAGTAGAGCAGAGTGCCTTCCGCTGGAGGATGGGCTTTAACTGACAGTGGAGCATAGTTGTGGAGTAGAGTGCCTTCCGCTGGAGGATGGGCTTTAGCTGACAGTGGAGCATAGTTGTGGAGGCTTTAGAGAGTCGGTGTGCCTTCTGCTGGAGGAAGGAATTTAGCAGGCTAGGGAGAAGGGTGCATTCAGTTGGAGGAAGGGCTTTAACAGGTAGCAAAGGAAAGTTGTGGAGTAAAGTGTCTTCTGTTGGAGGAAGAGCTTTAGTAGGCAGTGGAGCAGAGTTATGGAATCGAGTGCCTTCCATCAGAGGAAGGGCTTTAGTAAGCAGCTGAGTAGAGTTGTTGAGCAGAGTGTCTTTTGCTAGAGGAAGGGATTTAGAAGGCAGTAGAGCAGAGTGCCTTCCGCTGGAGGATGGGCTTTAGCTGACAGTGGAGCATAGTCGTGGAGTAGAGTGCCTTCAACTGGAGGAAGGATTTTAAGAGGCAACGGAGAGGAGTTGTGAAGTAGAATGTCTTCCGTTATACGAAGGGCTTTAGCAGGTAGTGGAACAGAGTTGTAGAGTAGAATGCCTTCAGTTGGAGGAAAGGATTTAGCAGACAGTAGAACAAAGTGCCTTCCGCTAGAGGAAGGGCTTTTGTAGGCAATGGAACATAGTCGTGGAACAGAATGCCTTCCGCTGTAGGATGGGTTTGAACTGAAGTAGTAGAAGAAGAAATGGAAGAAGAAGAACATTGTTTGACTTGATTAAACCACTATATTTATTCATAACGAATTGTTTGGCAAAGTGGCCTTGAGAGGATAAGAGAGGGGGCCCCCTTTCAATGAACTTTATATGCCTTTTATAGAAATAGAGCTTGGTTTTGTGTGCTCAAGCACCCATGTCAATTCATATTTCTAAAGTATGGTCAGGGTACCATTTCATGCATAAAGCATTTGTTACTTCATGTTAGAGGCATGCTCGGACATCTAGGATTCACCATGCTATGGATAGGTATAAGTCAACCTTTATGTAAGGAATGATAGTTGTCATTTCATATATGGGACATCCTATAATGTGACGGGTACTTCTTTTGTTGTTGACCTCCAAGCCAGCCGACTACCACTACCCCAAGGGTTTCTATGATATCCCTGGATTCACCACATGTCTAGCTATGAGGATGCTGCCTTTAGGAGAGCCAACGTAGATGAAGAGGCAGAGCAGTGGAAAGAGTTGGACTACGAGAGAGAAATCTTCTTCAAGGACTGATCTCAAGCTTGACTAGCGCCAACCCTGGTGGACTTGGACTTCAAACTCAAAGAGAGTTGGGGAGAGTGACTCAGCAGATGGATCACGACATTCCTTGTGGACTTGGACTTCAAAATTAAGGAGAGTTGGAGAGTGCAACTTGGTTGGTGGCTGACTACATTCTTTGGTGGACTCGAACTTCAAACTCAAAAGAGAGTTGGAGTGAGTAATTCAGCTGATAGCTAGAAGGATGAAGTGCAAGGGACTTCAAACTCAAAGAGAGTTGGAGTGAGTAACTCGGTTGATAGCTAGAAGGACGAAGTGCAAGGGAGATGTCTTCACAGTAGGACTATTCTCATGACATGGTAAATAATATTTTTTGTCGGACTGCAAGTTAGAGAGATGTGCATAAAACTGATGAAGTAAAATAATTGGAGGGGAGAGAACCCAAGGGAGATATTCCAATAAGGGATGCTCTCGTTGGCCTGGGCGACAAGTTGTCCCCTAGAAGGGATGCTCTTATGTCATAAGTACTGTGGAAAGTAAGAACTAGAAGAGGTTTACTCGAGAAGGTACTCTGGTCGCTAGATTTCTTTGGGGATATTCCAAAGGGGGATGTTCCCAATTCTTACACTTCTAAATTCACACACTTCCAAGTCCGTGTACTTTTGAGTTGATGTACTTATGAGTCCGTGCACTTCTGATTTCATGTAATTTTGAATTCGTATACTTCTAAGTCCATAAGGATTTAGTTTGAGTCCAAAGGACATTGTATCTTCAGGTCAGATCTGCTTGCGGTCTGACATAGATTCGTACTGGCAGATTTGCAAGGATTATTAGGGTATGGATTGCGATGTGCATCGGCTATTATTTAGAGTGTTGATTGTTCAAGGTCATATATGTGATCATGATTTCAAATTTAATAATGCCCCGGCATTAGCCAAAGCACATTAAGGCGCAAGAAGAAACTCTGCACTCAATTATCCATCAAGCCAAATAACCAGTAGGATTAATGTAATAATATTTCACAAAGGAGACTTGAAGAATTAAGACAAATAACATTTCACAAATGTGTAAAATATTGGCCAAATGGACGTGTGGATCACAACATTGGTTGGGTTGCTGCGGAATTCTCCATAGAATGCAAAGTGCTTCTCCTAGTCCAGGAGATCATTACAAGGAAGTTCTTGGGTTCTAGTCATTGTGATTAATGAGAATTTATCAAGAAACACTGAGAAGAATCAGTTGAGAGAAAAATCATTTGGTGTCAGCCCAAATTATAGTGTTTGGTGGTGCCACAGCACCTTGGCGATGAGATTAGATTGATCTGTTGGACATCGATCTGCACCTAGCTACCTCCATATTCTTCCACCAATATCGCATCTAAAAATTAAACAGGTGCTCCATAGTCTCCATCTGTTCGTCGCAAAACTCACATATATATAGGCCCTCCATTTCTTTGAATGTAAGCAGTCACACCTTTGTTTCCAATCATAGAACGAAAGAGCACTTGAGAAGTACCTGGCCCATGGGTTCTAGATCTCTTTCATGCTCATCTAGATCTGTCTGACTCCTTTCGACTTATAGAAGTTGTATGGTTTTGCTATATATTTGCTCCCAAGTAGGTGAATAGCGGCACTAACATGTCCGTCCGATTGAATCAACTTGTTTCGGATTTCTGCAATCTTTTTGAATATCTGACAATCCCACTCATTAGTTCTTATTATCCGTGACCTCGTTTCAAGGTGAAAGATTTTATAGGGTTTATCTTTATTTCATGCTATCCAACTTAAGCAAATATATGACTATACAAACTACTTATATCCTTAATTCATATCTAATATTCTTTTTTAGTTGTATAGTACTCATATACAAACTATATACGTCCATGGTTGACGATTCTTCCATACTAATATTGCTTATGCATAAACAAAATATATGCTAAAATAGAAGTGGACTAGGTTCAACAATTTGAAAAGTGGTTTAGGTTTCACCATTAAGCATGAATCATAAAACATTGGGACTAGTGCTGTCAAACGTGACAATCCGGGGCGGGGCAAAAATCTTTAGCTCAACCTAATTCAAGACGGATTGAAAGTTATGTGAGTCAATCCACTAATTCATTAAAAAATAAAAAAAAAAATAGAAAAGATCGAAAATTTCAAGTTTGGATTGCGGATTAGGCGGGTCAAGCTAGCCTATGAGCCCATTAAAATTTTCATTTTAATTTTAAATTTGAGAAAAATATTTTTTTTTCTCAATCTGCAGGTCAACTTGAGCCCACCATGGCCTGGCCTGACTGGGTCCGCAACTCATTCGAATTGACTTGCCTGGACTCGACTTAAAATAAATTGATAAAATTTTAATTCAATCCGTTTAAATTATTTAACAGGTCAGATCAATCTGACAAGTCCAATCCAAATTGACAGGTTTACTTATACTCATATTTTATAGTAACTCCTTACACACCCTTAGCTACAATCATTTTTTCAATTAAACCAAAATCTACTTCATTCACGATATGCACGTTGAATAAAGTCGACTAACATACATTTAAGAATGATACAAAAAAATGACAATATTTCAAAGGGCACATCCAAGCGTTGGGCTGGTCCAAAAGGCACACTGAAGTTTAGAATGCTCAAAAGGCACACTTCTTTTCTGTTTTATTACCCTTTTGTCAAAGCTCACTTTCTCTTCTCTTTCCTCCACTCCAAGAATATCTCAGAATATGAAAAAATTATCGACGGAATAAATTTCTGTCGGTAAATATCGACGGAAATAATATTCTATTAGTAATTATCGACGGACATAAAGTTCCGTTGGTAGGGCTAGTCATAACTTGAGAATCCTAGCTTTATCGATAACTTTACTGACGAAATATTATTTTCGTCGGTATTTACTGACGAAAAAGTCGTTCTGTCTGTAATACCAAATGAAAATTACCGACGGAATGACTTTTCTGTCTTCAATTACCGACGGAACACATATTTCGTCGGTAATATAGGGATTACCGATGGATATTAAGTTCCATCAATAATTACAAATGAATTCTCGACAAACATAATTCCGTCTGTAAGTTCGAATAAAATTCTAGGGCACGACCCCATAATTTTCCTCACGCGCACGATCCCCAATCTCTATCCACTCTGGTGATTTTTGGTGAGTTCTCTCCTCCCCCATCTCTCTCCCTCTTCCTGATGCCGACAGCGAGTTGTGGCTGGCACAGCATGCTGCTTGCAATTGTGTTGGCTGCCAACACGCGACTAGCGGCTGTACCGGTCGCCATTGGTAGCTAGGTTGCAGCTGCCAGCTTGGCCGACCGTGTTCGGCGGCTTGGCTGGCCCCCAGCTCACGGCCGGAAGCATGGGTGGACACAACTTGGCTGGGCACCAATTGTTGCCGCGATTGGCAGCGTGGCCGCTTGCCAGCACGCGGCCGACAGCTTGTTCGAGCGCCAACTTGGTCTTGCAGTGAATTTATCCTAGCTTGTCATTCTTTGTGATTAATTTTACCTAATTATTTTTTGTTTTGTAGATTACTATTTTTGTTGCTTGTCTCCATCTAGACTACTCATTTTCCGGTATAATTTATTAAACAATATTTATGTTAAGTTAGTATTTAGATTTATAACATGATGTAGTCATTTTATTATTTTACATCTAAGATAATTTTAGACCTCATTATTTTTGGTTGGAACATAAAAGATAATATAGTTTCTTAGAAACTGTTAATGCTGATTAGTCTAAGGTATATTAATGATGGTTAAATATTAGCATTATTGTTAATAAAGTAAATCATACTTCTATATTGTTTTGTATTTATATTACCATGTTAGTAAACATTATTATTATGTATTGTAATATTATTTTGCAGACATTATTATGGTAGAACAATATCAGGTAGTAGCACTCGGTGACTACAAGGTGCTTTGAGTTGTTAGAGACTCGTAAGTATTTTTTATTATTAGTAATTTAAGTTCATATATTTCTCATACCTTAATATTTTTTCATACAGGTTTATTCTAGATGACCACCGAGTTGCCACCTATATAACTAGAAAATTAAAGAAAGAGTATGTGCTTCTGGTATTACATTGAGGTATGTAAACTAGGAGACGAAGACATTTTATTGTAATGAATTTGTAGTAAGTAAATTTAATATATTTTGTATTCTATAATATATTTATCCTTTAATATACTAAATTTTTTATTCAACTGGTCACGAGGAACAATTTAAAGATATTTGGAATAATTATTGTTCCAAACTTTATAGAGATCTTCTTTATTACATGAGAAAGAAGGGCACCAAACCAGCATATGTGTCAGCCGAGATATGGAGTGCATGGATGACCACCTGGGTTGCAGAAAGGTGGTAAGCAAATGCTGAAAAGGCACGAGCAAATAGGAAGACAAAGCTAGGTGGCCTCAGCACTGAAACTACTCTGCATACATCCGGATCCCGATCTATTGTTGAGCATGCCATGAATCTGGTGAACTTAATTTAAAGTTATATAAGAAAATTTTATATTTATTACCAAACTTTAATAATTTTGTCCCAAATTATTTGTATATGAAGGAACGTGAACTAGCCCGCTAGCCCACTTGTATGAAGGTATTTCTCAAGACTCATAAGAAGGATGACACATTTGTCGATTCTCAATCCTAGGTCATATAATTAAAATCATTAACTTTATTATATTTAATTATTTTAATCTTGATTAACTTTAGTAATTGTGATCAAATTAACTATTAATCATATTATATTTTTCCATAAAGGATTAAATGACAAATATAGTGACTCAGACATCTCATCCACCAGAAAAAAGGGGGGGAGGTCACAACCTCTATCCACCTAGATGCTTAATGAGATTTATTATAATGTTATCGGTGGACGGATACAAAACTCTACCCTCTAGGCCTTGGCTTTCAGGACAAGGTTGCAATTGATCATTTGAGGACTCCTAGGGGCCGTTATAGTTCCTCTTCCTCTTCTTCTACTGAGGTGCAGTCTTTAAGACGGGAAAATCAAGAACTTCGTACTCAAATTGCCTCATTGGATCAGAGGATGAATCAGTGGATTATCGCTACGGAGGAGAGGAGGAGGGCTGTTGATGAATAGAGGAGAGTCGATCATGAGGCTCTCATAGCCCATATGTAAGCGGTCGAAGCTAATTTCACCTAGTCCCAGACACCATATGGTTTTGAGTTATAGGAGACTCAAGACCTATTAGATTGTGGCGATTAATTATTTTTGAGATTTATTCAACTAAAATTTAGTTTCTTTATTTATCCTAGTAAAATATATTTATTCTGTTTTGATATTCTAATATGCTCATTTCTAACTATTGTATTATTATATGTTTCAGAATCATGGCCTATTAACATATTGATGATGATCATTATCTACTTATTTCTATTTAGATATCAAAATTAGTTATATATATATGCAAAATTTTTAATTAAACATAAATATGAAAGAAATCTTCATATTTGACTTTTTGTAAGTTTTCTATTACTATCTTATATATGGATCTATTCATGGATATTTCAATAGTTTAGTTTTTTTTTATATATTATTATGATTTGTTTAGATTTTGTTTGTTTTATATGTTTGTAATTATTAGCTATTTAGATACTTTCTATAGTGTTTTCATAATTTAGTATGCTTGTTTGTATAAATGTTAGTTTATTTGTGTTTGTGATATATGGATAATAAGAAACGTATGTATGGATTGTGAAGATATATGACATGTATTTTTATATATGGATTGTATGAAATTTAATTGTATAAATGTAAATGTATGAAATGCCATCGTATGTGATGGTTTCTTTATATTTATGAAAATTGTAACAAGGTAGATACTAAATATAAATGGTTCATGAATTTTTTTTTTTCTATTATGGAATACTAACGGAATCTGTATTCCGTCAGTAAATATCAAAAAAATTTTATCAATGGAAACTATGTTTTTTCGTCAGTAAAATCGATATTTCCCGATGGAAAATATAGTTTCCGTTAGTAATATCAAATGACATCACCAACGGACACTCTATTTCCGTTGATAATTACCAATGGAAATTATGTTTATGTGAGTAAACTTTACTACGAAATTTTTTTTTTGGTAGTAATTTTTATCGACGGAACGCTATATCCGTCGGTAGTTACAGACACACCCTATATTCCGTCAGTAGAATTATTTCCGATGAATCAACTCCCGATAAACTGTTTTCCATCATAACTCCATCCCTAAATCTCTTCACCAACAAAATTACGACGGAATATTCCATCGGTAAGACCAATTTTTTTTTTAGTGCTCTCTCTTTTACATGCAACAACTTTCATTTTTACATCTATTATTAAATTTTGATTGACATGTATTAATTGACCTAACAAACTTAAAATGAATTTATCAATAAATTTCGATCAAAATATGTGAACGAACCAAGAAAGATTTTTACGTTCTATTATAAAGTAAATTTTAAATATTAATCTTGAAGGAAAGTTAGAACAAGGTCAACGAGAAGTAAGTTTAATGGGGCATAGATCGAGTAAATTTAGTAATCAAATGCGCTTATGGGCTTATGAATTGGACGGGATTGATCGACAAAAGAAGCGAACTAGAAAAATTATGTGTGTTGAGTAGATTGAGGGAGACTGATGTTTCAAATGATTAAAATGATAAATAATAACTAGCTCCATGTTTGATAAATGTTTTTTCTTTTATAGGAATCTCGAGCTCAAGGTATTAAAATTATGGGGAAAAAGTATTTTTAATTATTAGAATCATATTTTTTTTAAAAAAAATTAAAAGTATTCCACCATCTTTTTATAGTGAAATTACTATAATTAATGGTTGCTATAATACTACTGAAAACTATATTTATATAACAATATATTAAATGTACCTTCCAATCCCAATTCCTCAGTAAAATGATTTAATTATACTCAAGTTTATTATTTGATATTATTTTCTCTTACCATAAATATTAAATAATAAATCTATCAGATGCGTTATAATAGCTACGAAATCGTAGCTACTATAAATATTATAGCAATTATAGTTTCATAGTTACTGCAACATGAATGTTGCTGAACATAATAAGTCTGAGTTGTAATTGGTACAATAAGAATGTTAAGTGAATAGATCAAATCTGCATTCTAGCAGCTTCGGTTCATAGTTGCTATAACATTGTACTAACTATGCTTTCGTAACTTCTATATGAATGTTAGGTGAATAAGTAGAAAAATTGTAACTATTACAACATATGTATGTAGTAGGCGAACAAATCGAATCTACATTATAGCAACTATGAAACAGTAATTGTTATAACATGAATATTTTCAAACAGATTAAATATGAGTTATAGTAATTATGAAATTGTAGCTACTATAATATTAATAACAGCTACAAAATCGTAACTACTATAATACGATTCAGGATTTAATGCATGTGATAGTCAATAATAATTAATATTAAATTGTATAATGAAAGATAATTATATCATTTTATAAAAATATTGATGGAGTGGGATATTGTTAAATAAAAAATAAAAAATGGTATTTTACTGAACCACGTAAGTTTCAGTATTGCTTAAATTATGTACCGAACTTTCATAATACTTAAATCATGTATCATACATATTTCCCAAATACACCTCATCTTTTTCCCTAGGTTTATTAGTCAATTTTCATCCAAAAGTGGCTGATAGACTTGGAGAATTCTGAATCACTCCAAACAAAAACCAATATACTTTTAGAAATATCCTTAACATATTTATCCACTTGAATATGAATTTAATATTGTAAATTGAGAGCAGTGAATTAAATTGAGAGCACATCTCTAAATTTTTACTTTACCAATACTCTCAGTTTACGTTATCGAATTCAAATATGATGGCATTGATACATTGAGGTTTCTAGGAGTACATTGGTTTTGGTTTGAAGTGATTCAAAATTTCTAAGTCCATCATCTAGTTTCGGATGAAAATGGTTGATTGACCTACACCATTCGAAAATTCAAAATTTTAATATTTTTCGAATCAGGAGAGTCTTAAGAATCCATTAGTGGTGTTGGTTAGTGTGTGTCATTATCCTAGAGCTTATAATTAATTTGTGATAAATTTTATCAAACTTTTGTAAATTTAAAGTTTTAATGCTCTCAATTTACACTACCGAATTTAGAATGGGAATTTCCAAAGGGCACACACAAATTTGGAAAATCCCAAATCACGCACTATACTTTGAGAATGACCAAAGGACACACTAATTTGGGTGGCCTTACCGTTCTAACACTCCCGCCAACATTAATTTTCCACACATTAATTTCCAATGTATCCGAGTCACATTTGAAATGTTTAAATTTTAAAATAATTTCGATTGTTCGGATGCATGCAACCTCAACATCTCTTTCCCTCATTCTCTCTTCAATCGTGGAAACCAAATCTCTTTCTTCATTCCTCTCACTTGTCAATTTATACAATTTGAATTTATTTTTATAATTTAATTACTAAAATCACAACCAATATTTGACATCAAATCTTCTACTTTCTCTAAACTCTACTCTTTCATGTGATTGTAAATTCATAGAAATCTAAATAATCTAAGTCTATCAGTAACTTTTGATAAAAAACCATTGATCAATCTAGAGATTTTTATTGCATCCATTCCAAGTCTTGTGAGTTTCTGAAGTGCCAAAGAGTCCAAATGCTCCTCCTTTATTGTTTTCGGGCTTCGCTAGTAGTGCTAAGGAGAAAAAAATTTTCAGCTAAAATGCTTAGGTCTAGTCTCCTGGAGACTAGACAATGTTGGATTTGATCTAAGAGTAGACCAAGACTAAGTTGGGTCTAGTCTCCCCACACCAGACCCATCGATCCTGGTCTACTCTCAGATCAGGCCTAATGTGGTCCTAGTTTCTAGGAGACCAGACTGAAACATTCTAATTGAAAGTTAACATAATGTTGGAGCACCTCTGGGAGCCCAAAATAAGTAATGAAAGGTGCCCCTTGCAACAAAAAAAATTCACAGGACCTAAAATGTATGCAATTTGAGCTCTCTAGGTCGATCAGTGAATTTTGACAAGAATCCATTGATGAGCTCAACTATTTGGATTTCTGTAAACTTACACTCATATGATAGGGTTGAGTGAGAGGAAGGAAGCTATGATATCAAATCTTGATTCTGATCAAGAAATACTCTGGACCTGATCTGAGAGAAAACTAGACCCCAACTTGGTCTTAGTATACTCTTATAGGCCCAATATGATCCTGATTCTAGGAGTAGAATAGGACCAAGTTGGGTTTGGTCTCCCCACTTCAAGCCCACAATGTTCTATAATCAGAATCAATATTTGACATCATATCTACTTTCCTATCACTTAACCCTATTGGATGGATGCAAGTTTGCAGAAATCCAAATAACTTAGGTCCATCAGTGAGTTTCGATTAAAACTTATTGATCGACCTAGTGTTAGTTAGAGCCCTAGAGCCAATCATTTGATGATTATATTATGGACTTGTTGTATCATATTCTTATATAAATAAAGGCATTTGTTTTTGGTTATTATACTTACTTGTATTGGTGTCAAATAAACTAAGTATAATAGCGTCCTTAAGTAGAAGGTTCTTACCTATATCAATCAATTGGTTGAATCGATAGTGAGATGATATAGGGAATACTACTCTTAATCATTCCTAGTCGAGTATTAACATTCAGGGATAATGTTAATGCAATAAGACTAGCATGTAGGTCAACTCGATGACTTGATCTCACAAGTCATGGATATAGAGATATCAAGTTGACACATGGGTATGCATTGGAGAATGTATACTGAATGACCCGCCATGAGAAAGTATCATGGATGGTTATATGAGTGTCATATACTTTCTCATGTGGCTATTAGTATGACTACTAGTCCTTAGACTTGAAGTCACCATGGATCCCTACATAAGGAGTTATGTACTTTGGTTTCATCAAACGTCACCCGTAACTGGGTGGACTATAAAGGCGATTACTGGGTATGTAACAAATTATGCGGAGGGATGTGAGTGATGTAGATGAGATTTATCCCTCCTATATGACGGGAGTGACATCGGTATTCTTGATAGAGTGAGACCACGAAGTGCATGACCATGCCCAAATGAGTCAATATGAGATATTGAGCTCATTTGATCGAGTGAGTCTACTTGGAGTTCAAGATTTAGATTGATTAGAGGATGACATGATCTATGCCTCATATTGATCAATCTAGATGTCTAGGATAGAAGGACACTTGTCATATATTGTGAGGAGTCACAATTAGTAGTCACAAGGTGATGTTGGATCTCAACATTCTTGTAACTTGGGTAGTAATGATGTGTTGCTAGATACCGCTCATTACTTATGCTCCTAAATGAGTTTAGGGGCATTGCCAACGTTACAAGAACCTATAGGGTCACACACTAAGGACAATTAGATGGAGATTAGGTTCATATGATGAACCAAGAGGATTAGATTCATGTGATGAATCAAATTGGATTAAGAGTAATCCTAATTGGGCTAATTGAGTTGGACTCAAGTTGATTCATCTGTTCAATGAGTCTAATTTAGATTATGACTCATTGAATCAATTTAATTAAATGAATTAGATTCATTATATTAAATTGGCTTGAATTAAATGGTTGGATTAAATCAACCATGAGAGAGATTAAGTCAAGTTTGACTTGACTTGAGAGGAAGAGGAAGAGTCAAGTTTGACTTGACTTTATGCCACATCATTTGTGACTTGACATTAAGTGGCCAATAATGGTGTTACACATCATCATGTTTAGCACATGTGTGTGCCACCTCATGGAGGTTACAAATCTCTTTAATGGTCACATTAAATGAGAATGGGGGTTTCAATTCCCATTGTGGTCGGCCACTTATGGTGTTGAATGAGATTGATTTTTCATTCAAGGGATATTCATTCCATCTTCTTCCTTGCTCTCTCTTCTTGCTCTCCCTCTCCTCCTCTTGTCGTGACTAATCAAGGGTGCTAGCACACCTTTGTTTAGTTTTTCTCCACCCATTTGTTCGTGTGGATACTTCTATAGGATCGTACGCTTGACGATCTCGAGATCTGACACTTCCTTGGACGAGCGGGATTCGTAAAGGGCACGCATTAAGGGTAAAAGGTTTTCTCCTTGTAAATCTAGTTTAGAACTAAGCATAAAACTCATACTCATAATGTTTTCGAAAGTTTTTACTTTGCACGGATCCGGTGACGGGGCTTTCGGGGTTTCCGCGACGCGAAAAAACGGTTTTCGCGGCCCGAAACCCAACAGTGGTATCAGAGCCACGTGCGAAGTCTTGTACGAGTTTAGTTTACATTTTTATGAAAAATGTAGATTCTGTAAATTTCTGTAAATTTAGGTTTTTATGGTTTTTATGTGTATTTTTCTCGTAGAAGCGAAATACAAGTGTTTCGACACTTGTAGGCTTCGACTACCGAGAAGATTTCTCCGAAATGGCAAGGTTTCGCCCCAAATCTTTTTGGGACAGTGGGCTAAGGCGCTGTAGGATCGCTAAAGAGCACTCGCGATGGTTAGATCGCGGGTAGGGGCGTTGCCCCTGGCCCCGTAAGGGGATTCGTTCCGCGATTGCGCCCGAAAATCGTTAAACGGGACCGTCGGGAATTTTTTCTTATAAAAATTGTAAAAAAATAGTATTAAAATTACAGAAAATTATGAAAATTACATAATTTAGAATTATGTATAATTTGTGATGGTCATGGCCCAAAAAGACCCAATCTGATTGAAATGTGTTGTAATTCATAATATGGCCTGCGTGTTGTCATGTGATGTGCGTGTTGTATATTTGATTCGCGACCTGCGCGTTGTGCCTTTCTCTATTTTATATTCTTGTTGTAAATTAGTTTAGACTCGAATGTAACTAGAGTTTCAAAATTGTAATGTACAAAATTGGAGCCGTGGAAGGTCCACTCGAGACGGAGTCACGAGGAGGGCGCGAGCAACACAAGGTGGTCAAAGGGAGGAGCTTGAGAAGCTGTTGACCTTAGGTTGACCATCCGATCTTCTCATTGGCTTGAGAAGATCGTAGTAGGGCCATGACTAATCACAAATAATTTAATTAATTGCTTGAGTGTATGTGATGCATAATTAGTAATTAATTAGTGCCTAGCGATTATATTAGATCTCAATCGCGTCAACTCAAATGCCTACCGTGCCGTGATACCTATCACTACCTCGATCACATGTGTTGTTGAATCTGCTAAAGTAGAGCAACACTATTATCTTGGTAGGGTATGGAGGGACAATCTTGGTCCCGCCTATCAACGCATGGGTGAGTAGAGACTCAATTTGATTGAGTACAACTAGTTAAATCGAGTTTAACTGTAGGCATTCTTCCAACGGTTGGAAAGATAGGACATAAATCACATTTATATTAATTCTTGAGCGTATTAGCCAAAGCTAACTCAAGTTTTAATATAACTACGGATAATGATCCTATAAACAAGAGTTGCATAGAGATGTAATTGGTAAATTGTTACCTACCGATCATACTAAGTCTTGGGCGTATTAGCCAAAGCTAACTCAAGGGTTAATATGATGTGGATCTTGTTCCACTTGAATTATAGAATTCAGTGGGAGCATCATTTAGTTAAAGGCCTAATTAAATGATTTAAAAGAATATAATATTTATTTTCTGCATTTTTCTGTTGTAGATAACCATGACGTCAAACACGAACACTTTCTCTCTGCGTTCTGTCCTTGACAAGGACAAGCTCAACGGAGCAAATTTCCTGGACTGGTACAGGAATCTGAGAATAGTTCTCACCTATGAACGTAAACTGTACGTTCTACAGCAGCCCATTCCGGAGGCTCCTCCTGCCAATGCCACGCGAGCAGACAAAGATGCAAACAAGAAGCATCAAGATGATGCATTAGATGTGTCCTGCCTAATGCTCGCGACCATTAACTCTGAGATTCAGAAGCAACATGAGTTGATGGACGCTTACGATATGGTTGAACATCTTCATCAATTGTATCAAGGACAAGCGAGGCACGAGAGATTTGAGATCTCAAGGGTACTATTTCAGTGCAAGATGTCAGATGGGGCTCCCGTAGGCCCATATGTACTCAAGATGATTGGGTACATAGAAAACCTACAGAGGTTGGGATTCCCGCTTGGCCAAGAGCTAGCCACTGACCTGATCTTGCAATCCTTGCCGGATAGCTATAGTCAATTCGTTCTAAACTACAACATGAACGAAATTGACAAGCCACTGCCCGAGCTGCTTAGCATGTTAAGAACTGCTGAGCTGAACCTTAAGAAGGTTAAGCCCCACTCTGTTCTGATGGCTCAGAAACACAAGGGCAAGGGCAAGCCCAAAGGCAAAGGAAAGTCCCAAGCCAAGGGCATAGGCAAGGCACTGAAGGCTAAAGGAGGGGTCGCCAAGAATGCTACCTGCTTCCACTACGGTCAGACCGGGCACTGGAAGAGGAACTGCAAAGTGTACCTGGAAGATCTTAAGAAGAAGCGAAGTGAGACTTCCACTTCAGGTATATATGTTATAGAAGTCAACCTATCTATTTCTTCATCATGGGTATTAGATACTGGATGTGCTTCTCACATTTGTACTAATGTGCAGGCGTTGAGAAATAACAGGGCATTGGTAAAGGGCGAGGTGGACCTACGCGTAGGTAATGGAGCACGGGTTGCTGCTGTTGCTGTAGGGACTTATTTTCTATCTTTGCCCTTTGGGCTTGTACTAGAGTTGGATGATTGTTGTTATGTGCCTGCTTTAACTAAGAACATAATTTCAGTTTCTTGTTTGGACAAGAAAGGTTTCTCTTTTATAATTAAGGACAAATGTTGTTCTGTTTATTTAAAAGATATGTTCTATTGTAGTGCACCTCTGATGAACGGACTTTACATTCTAGACCTCGAAAGCCCTATCTATAACATAAATACCAAGAGGTTCAAGTCAAATGACTTGAATCAAACCTATCTCTAGCACTGTCGTTTAGGTTATATAAATGACAAGCGCTTATCCCAACTCCATAAGGATGGTTTGTTGGACTCATTTGATTTTGAATCTTATGAGACATACGAGTCATGCCTACTAGGCAAGATGACCAAGACTCACTTTAGTGGGCACAGCAAAAGAGCGACTGATTTGTTAGGACTTATACATAGTGATGTATGTGACCCTTTCAATGTCGCTGCTAGAGGCGGTTATAGGTACTTCATCACATTTACTGATGACTTTAGTAGATATGGTTATGTGTACTTGATGACACATAAGTCTGAATCCTTTGAAAAGTTCAAAGAATTCAAGAATGAAGTACAGAACCAGCTTGGCAAGAGTATTAAGATATTTCGATCAGATCGAGATGGAGAATACCTTAGCCATGAGTTTCGTGACTATCTAGCTGAGTGTGAGATTCTATCCCAACTCACTCCTCCTGGAACACCACAGTAGAATGGTGTATCCGAAAGGAGGAATCGTACCCTATTAGATATGGTACGATCTATGATGAGTCACACAGATCTTCTGACATTCCTTTGGGGCTATGCTCTAGACACGGCAGCTTTTATACTCAAACGAGTTCCATCCAAGGCCGTGATAAAGACACCATATAGGATATGGACTGGGAGAGATGCCCAAGTGTTTTTTATGAGGATTTGAGGTTGTGAGGCTTACATACGACGTCAAGTCTCAGACAAATTAGGACCCAAATCTGACAAGTGCTACTTTATTGGATATCCCAAGAAAACTAAGGGATATTACTTCTACATTCCCAGTCAGCACAAGGTAATTGTGGCAAAGACTGGAGTCTTTCTAGAAAGGGACTTTGTTTCTAGAAAGACTAGTGGGAGTACGTTCGATCTTGAAGAAGTTCAAGATGCGGACCATAGCACTGAAGCCTCGATGGAAGTTGAACTGGAACTACAAAGTGTTGTGGATGATGTTGTTCCACAAAGAGTTGAGGAACAACAACCAGTTCGAGTAGACATACCTCTTCGCAGGTCTGATAGGGTACGTCGTCAGCCTGAGAGATACTCATTTCTCTTGTCTGACCATGATGACGTTGTGCTCATAGAGGATGAGCCTACCACCTATCAGGAAGCTGTGATGAGACCAGATTTCGAGAAATGGCTAGAGGCCATGAGATCCGAAATGGAATCCATGTACACCAACCAAGTATGGACTTTGGTTGATCCACCTGAAGGGGTAAAACCCATAGGGTGTAAGTGGGTCTTTAAGAGAAATACTGACATGGATGGACTTATCTATAAGGGTCGCTTGGTAGCTAAAGGTTTCAAGCAGATTCATGGTATTGACTATGATGAAACCTTTTCTCCAGTAGCGATGTTTAAGTCCGTTCAGATCATGCTTGCTATTGCAGCATACCATGACTATGAGATATGGCAGATGGATGTCAAAACTGCGTTTCTGAATGGAAACCTGCTCGAGGATGTGTACATGACACAACCTGAGGGTTTTGTAGATCCACAGCATACTAGCAGAGTATGCAAGCTGCATAGGTCTATTTATGGACTAAAGCAAGCTTCTCGGAGCTGGAATCTTCGATTCGATGATACAATCAAACAGTTTGGTTTCATCAAGAATGAAGATGAACCTTGTGTCTACAAGAAGGTTGTAGGGGATATAGTTGTCTTCCTCATATTGTATGTGGATGACATACTACTCATTGGGAAAGACATCCCTTTGCTACAATCTGTCAAGACTTGGCTAGGGAGTTGTTTCTCAATGAAGGACTTAGGTGAAGCATCTCGCATTCTAGGCATACAGATCTATAGAGATAGATCTAAGAGATTGCTTGGCCTAAGTCAGAGTACATATATTGCTAAGGTACTCCTACGGTTGTCATACAGAACTCCAAGAAGGGATTTCTGTCGATGTCACATGGTGTGAGTCTTTCGAAGACTCAAGGTCCCTCTTCTAGAGAGGAGAGAGACCGCATGGATCAGATCCCTTATGCCTCAGCCATATGATCTATCATGTACGCCATGCTATGTACTCGTCCTGATGTCTCGTATGCTTTGAGCATGACGAGCAGATACTAGTCAGATCCAGGTGAAAGTCACTGGATAGCTGTCAAGAATATTCTTAAGTACTTAAGAAGGACTAAAGAATATTTCTTGATATATGGAGGCAATGATGAGCTAACTGTAAAGGGTTACAGTGATGCCAGCTTCCAAACCGACCAGGATGATTATCGATCGCAGTCAGGGTTCGTGTTTTGCATAAATGGTGGTGCTGTGAGCTGGAAGAGTTCGAAGCAGGACACAGTTGCTGATTCTACAACAGAGGCCGAGTATATCGCTGCATCAGAGGCAGCAAAGGAGACAGTTTGGATCCACAAGTTCATCACTGAACTTGGGGTGGTTCCTAGCATCGCTGGCCCCATTGAGCTATATTGTGGCAACAATGGAGCTATAGCACAGGCGAAGGAACCTCGCTCACACCAGCGGACCAAACACATACTACGACGCTTTCATCTCATTCGAGAGATTATCGAGAGAGGAGATGTGAAGATTTGTAGAGTACCCACAGAGGCTAACATCGCAAATCCCTTGACCAAGGCTTTGGCACAGAGAAAGCATGATGGTCACACTAGGTCATTAGGGCTTAGAGCCTACACTGATTGACACTAGTGCTAGTGGGAGATTGTTAGTTAGAGCCCTAGAGCCAATCATTTAATGATTGTATTATGGACTTGTTGTATCATATTCTTATATAAATAAAGGCATTTGTTTTTGGTTATTATACTTACTTGTATTGGTGCCAAATAAACTAAGTATAATAGCGTCCTTAAGTAGAAGATTCTTACCTATATCAATCGATTGGTTGAATCGATAGTGAGATGATATAAGGAACACTACTCTTAATCATTCCTAGTCGAGTATTAACATTCAGGGACAATGTTAATGCAATAAGACTAGCATGTAGGTCAACTCGATGACTTGATCTCACAAGTCATGGATATAGAGATATCAAGTTGACACATGGGTATGCATTGGAGAATGTATACTGAATGACCCGCCATGAGAAAGTATCATGGATCGTTATATGAGTGTCATATACTTTCTCATGTGGCTATTAGTATGACTGCTAGTCCTTAGACCTGAAGTCACCATGGATCCCTACATAAGGAGTTATGTACTTTGATTTCGTCAAACGTCACCCATAACTGGGTGGACTATAAAGGCGATTACTGGGTATATAACAAATTATGCGGCGGGATGTGAGTGATGTAGATGGGATCTATCCCTCCTATATGACGGGAGTGACATCGGAATTCTTGATAGAGTGAGACCACGAAGTGCATGGCCATGCCCAAATGAGTCAATATGAGATATTGAGCTCATTTGATCGAGTGAGTCTACTTGGAGTTCAAGATTTAGATTGATTAGAGGATGACACGGTCTTTGCCTCATATTGATCAATCTAGATATCTAGGATAGAAGGACACTTGTCATATATTGTGAGGAGTCACAATTAGTAGTCACAAGGTGATGTTGGATCTCAACATTCTTGTAACTTGGGTAGTAATGATGTGTTGCTAGATACCGCTCATTACTTATGCTCCTAAATGAGTTTAGGGGCATTGCCAACGTTACAAGAACCTATAGGGTCACACACTAAGGACAATTAGATGGAGATTAGGTTTATATGATGAACCAAGAGGATTAGATTCATGTGATGAATCAAATTGGATTAAGAGTAATCTTAATTGGGCTAATTGAGTTGGACTCAAGTTGATTCATGTGTTCAATGAGTCTAATTTAGATTATGACTCATTGAATCAATTTAATTAAATAAATTAGATTCATTATATTAAATTGGCTTGAATTAAATGGTTGGATTAAATCAACCATGAGAGAGATTAAGTCAAGTTTGACTTGACTTGAGAGGAAGAGGAAGAGTCAAGTTTGACTTGACTTTATGCCACATCATTTGTGACTTGACATTAAGTGGCCAATAATGGTGTTACACATCATCATGTTTAGCACATGTGTGTGCCACCTCATGGAGGTTACAAATCTCTTTAATGACCACATTAAATGAGAATGGGGTTTTAATTCCCATTGTGGCCGGCCACTTATGGTGTTGAATGAGATTGATTTTTCATTCAAGGGATATTCATTCCATCTTCTTCCTTGCTCTCTCTTCTTGCTCTCCCTCTCCTCCTCTTGCCGTGACTGATCAAGGGTGCTAGCACACCTTTGTTTAGTTTTTCTCCACCCATTTGTTCGTGTGGATACTTCTAGAGGATCGTACGTTTGACGATCTCGAGATCCGACACTTCCTTGGACGAGCGGGATTCGTAAAGGGCACTCATCAAGGGTAAAAGGTTTTCTCCTTGTAAATCTAGTTTAGAACTAAGCATAAAACTCGTACTCGTAATGTTTTCAAAAGTTTTTACTTCGCACGGATCCGGTGACGGGGCTTTCGGGGTTTCCGCGACACGAAAAAGTGATTTTCGCGGCCTGAAAAATCCAACACCTAGAAAGTTCAAATTGCACTTATTTTTGGTCATATAGGTTTTTGAGGTCGCAATGAGCTTCCATTACTTCTTTCAGGCTTTCCATAGGTGCTTCAGTTTTATGTTAACTTTCAACTAGAACGCTTAGGCCTGGTCTCCTAGAACCAAGACCACCTTGGGCTATTCGATAGCAGACCAGGACTAAGTTGGGTCTGGTCTCCCTGAACTAGGCCCAACATGGTCTTGGTTGACTCTCAGATCCGGTCCAACGTGATCTTGATCTTTAGGAGACCAGGTCCAAGTGTTCTAGCTGGAAACTCATAAAACTTGGAATGAGTGTAATCGAAGTTCTCTAAATCGTTCAATGAGTTTTGACCGAAATTCATTGATGAACCTTGACTATTTTGATTTCTTCAAATTTGTTACCACGTGAAAGAATAGAGTTTGGAGAAGGTAGATTTGATGTTAAATATTGGTTCTGATTTTAGTAGTTAAATTAAAAAAAAACCGAGTGGTATAAATTGACAAGTGAACGGAAGGGAGCAAGAGATTTGCTTTCTATTGGAGACAGATGAAAGAAGAGAGATGTTGAATTTGCATGCATCCAAATCATAGAAATAACTTTTATATTTAATCTTCTTAATATGTCTCGAATGAGTAGGAATTGAAACATGTGGTAGGCAGGAGGGATAGAGCGAAAAAATCATCCAAATTAATATGCACTTTGATTATTTTTAAAGTATGGTGCGCGATTTAAAAATTTCTAAATTTAGGTGAGTTCTTTGGTAAAATTTTAAATTAAGATCTAATAATATAAATATATTAAAGAGGTTTTGAGAAGTATATTGGTTTTGATTTGAAATGATTAATTTTAGATGAAATTGATTGATGAATTATAAAGAAAATGAGATTTTTTATTTTAAAATGAAAAATATGACATGTGATCTAAACATTATGAAAGTTGAATAGTCAGATAGTATCAAAACTTACTAACCTGTTTAAGTAAAATATCGAAGAAAAAAAATCCTCTCTGCAATAAAAACGTACCATTTTCATGATGTTCAGTGCTATATATGGATAGCGATTGTATACTCTGACATGCTATTCAGACAATCAAATCAAATGCACAAATCAAAATGTTTTTGGATGCAGAATTCTAACTACGTGTATGCATTCCTATCCATGTAGATAATAATTCTTCTCAGTTGGATATGGCTGAGCCACGTAAGCAAAAGTACAATAATTGAAATGACAGAGTCCACTTCCAGATTTCCAGTGGGCGAAACACTGCAGAGCTCATGGTATGGCTGCTGATTGCGGCCAACAATCTTATCGTCTCAATCATCGAATCTTATATCCTGTATCTAATATCGGTGCTTCTCTTTCTCCAGCTCATTGGATGCCACTCACATGCCGAATACGGCACTTCTTAACCTTCTTGATGACTTGATCTTAAGCCGGCAAGGGGAGTGCGAATTATGATCCCACTCCCAGGAACTGTTTTGACATTTAGATAGAAATATTGGGGGTAATTTGAGATTGCTAACATCAGATATCTTGAAAAAGTTGAATACAGATTTATTTTCTGGGTATTTCGATTTTATTTTCTGGCGTGCCACTGAATCTTCCTAGTTTGGATGGGGAATGGGGCATGGGGCAAAGGTAAATCCATTAATTTATGGGTCTTGCCTTCCGCTGTCTATTTAGCCAGTTGCTTCTTCAGCATCTGCTTAAGACAAGAAATCTTGAAAGAAAGAAGGCATTTGCAATCTCATTTGCTTAATCCTCATTCCATTCTCAACAGTTCCAATGGCAGTTTCTTTGAGGAATGGCTTCTGTTTCTTTTGTGCTTATGATATTGGATTGGAGAAAAGGGAAGGAGATGCTCCGGCTTTAGATTTTTTGCCTTGGAAGAGTGATTTCAAAGGCAGCCGAATACTGGAGAAGGAACAGAGAAGCCACCCAATTTCCCCAATAAATGTAACTCTACTCTAAGATTCTTTTCCCAATGCTTCATTTTTATTTGTTTTGCTCTTTGTTTAACTCTGCTTCTTGAAGATGCAGGGTCAAAATCCAATGGATGTTGCTCAAACTTTGGGGTGGTGGCAGAAGAAGACGGCGCCAAACATGGAGGAGGTAGAATCAATAGACCAGCTCGAGCACATGCTGCTAAACGCTGAGGACAAACTTGTCGTCGTTGAATTCTTTTCCCCCCAATGCGGAGGCTGCAAGGCTCTGCACCCAAAGGTTAACACCGTTGAATCTTGTTTGAAGAATGAAATGACGATTACTTATGGAAAATTAATTTGTGTTACTCATAGATTTGCCAACAAGCTGAGTTGAATTCTAGCGCGATATTTCTGAAAGTCAACTTTGATCAGCACAGAGGTATGTGTAGAAGCCTTGGCGTTCCAGTTCTTCCCTTCTTCCAGTTCTACAGAGGAGCTGAAGGCCGTGTTTGCAGCTTCAGCTGCACAAATTCAAACGTGAGAAAACAAACCAAACATCTTACGCATTCGATCGCACGGACACTCGAATGATTTCCTGTTTTTCCTCTAATGACGCATGCAGATACAGAAGTTCAAGGATGCGGTTAAGAAACACGGGAGTGTGGCTCAAACTCAGAAAGTTTAGAAGAGTTGGAGAAGATGAAATTAGCTTCAAATGCGCATATAGAGTTTAGTTATGGAATGCCATAGTCGTCTGAGGATTTTAAGTCTATCTGAGTTGGAGAAGATGAGATTAGCTTCATTTTTATTTTGGATCAAGATGTTTAGCTGTATTTATCTTTAGCTCACTAAGGAGTATTCTCAGGCAGAGGATAATGCACAAAGATGGATCTTGCCTAGGGCTGTCCTAAGAATTATTTTTATTACTCATGTAAATTTTTTACAGCTTTATATCAAGCGGTGACGTTTATTTATTATTAAAAAAAAATCATAATTTTAAAACTAAAAAAAAAATCAAAAATTATATTATTCCCTTCCTACCCAACCTCCTAAATCCTACACTATTTTTCAATGCATAAATTTGATATGAGAAAATATTAGACCTAGTGTGAATCTGATATAAAAAATATCAGACTTAGACTGGACTTGATATTGGATTAGGCTAGGTCTGATATGGAAAATATCAGATTCATACTGGACCTGATATAGAAAATATTAAACTCATACTGGGTCTGATATTGGATTATATCAAGCTTAGAGTATGTCTGATATTAGAAAATATTAAGTCTATGGTGGACTTAATATGAGATCATATCAGGTTCAACGATGTATATGATATGAGAACATATTAGACACTTTTTAATTATGGAGAGAGAGGATATATTGGAAATAGTGAGATAGAAAAGATTCAAAAGGTTGAGGGAAGAAGTTGGAAATGAATAATACTATGTTTGATTGTTTTAAAATTAAAATATTTTTTTAGATAAATAAAGAAATATGGCCACCCCTTTCAATAAAAAATTAATTTTTTTACTTAATCTACTTCCACACCTAAGACTCAGCACACTTCATCAAGTTCATGTCCCCTCAACTCTATAGAAAAGGTTGAGTTGATAGGAGGTGTACCAAACAACAAATTAAAATTTGTTATAAGGCAACTTAAAGGTTATAAATAAAGGGACTGTTGACATAGTATACTTAAATTCCAACATTCACGTACTCTCTTATTGTATTGCTATCCTTATTTTTGAGTTTTTTACAAGCTTAAAGAGCTCTCCTTTCATTGTAAAATTTGAGGTTTCTTGATGATTTTTGCATGTTTTATATTTTTAGCGTTATTCATTATATTCCTCTCTTTAGCTATCATGTATCTCACACAAGTCCTTTATTGGGCTCAAACATACTATGCCCTAACCCATATGTGACTCCCACCCTCGGTCAAGCCCAGCTGACTGTTCTAAATTTTCTCATTTAATGGAGAAATTTCATAACTATTCAGGAAATAAAATCATTCATATACAACTAATTTCTCATTATTTAATAATGGATAATTAATTATAAAAATCAATTCCCAACCCTATCTAAAAGTGTTAAAACAGAGATGGAAAGAACGAACAATGAAAAAAACTAGAGAGAAGTTGATAATTGTATTACCTAGATAATATAGGGAAAATATAATGATAATGATATGATGAGTATCGAAAGTTATCATCTGTCCCCAAAGATTAATTATTATATTTAGATGGAGAGTTAATATATGGAAAATATAATGATAATTATATGATGAGTATTTGTAGCTGTCACTTGTGTCCTCAAAGATTAACAAGACGAGTCAACATAGGACATATTGGTTTGGGTAGTTCTCTCTAGCCTCGATGGGATGAGTTTTGCTTCTCCGACCAAGCACACTTCGCTCCTCCTAGGTTGGCCATACCGATCGGGCGTGTTTTTCCTCTCCCTAATCAAACTTACCGATTGGATGTGCTTCACTTTTTCCCGGTTGGTCCCACCAATCGGATGCACTTCGCTCTTCCTCAGTCAATCTCATAGATCAGATGCGCTTTGTTCTTTCCCAGTTGGTCCCATCGATCAGGAGTGCTTCACTCTTCCCCGGTCGGTCCCACTGATCAAGTGTTCTCCGCTTCA
Source organism: Zingiber officinale (assembly GCF_018446385.1). Taxonomy (NCBI): domain Eukaryota; kingdom Viridiplantae; phylum Streptophyta; class Magnoliopsida; order Zingiberales; family Zingiberaceae; genus Zingiber; species Zingiber officinale. The sequence continues at coordinate 110,276,403 of NC_056003.1, read as the reverse complement.
CCTTGATCGATCCTACCAATCGGATGGACCTCACCCCTCCTTAGTTAGTCTCACCGATCAGATGAGCTTCGCTTTTCCCCGATCAATCTCACCGATCGGGCGTGCTTCACTTCTCCATGATCAGTTCCACTGGCCAGATGTGCTTTGCTATTTCCCTGTCGGGCCCCTGATTGGGGGTGCACCTCACACCAACTAGGAATGCCTTGCTCATCTCCGCTTAGCCTTATGCTATGCTTACTCCAAAGCGGGGATGAGGAAGGAAAAGGAATCTATGGTGGAAAATTATCCTCAGAGGAAGAGAAGAGAAAGGATAAAAAAATCTCTTCCTTTGCATGTTTGTTTACCTTGATAGAGGAAGGTGGATACATGCGATAAAATTTTGTAAATAAAAAAGAGTACATGCATCATTTTTTGGATACATGATGTAATTTTATAAGTTAAAAAGGGTACATGCAACATTTTTGTTGGTATATATAATTTTATGAATGAAAAGAGGTACATGCATCATTTTTTCCATCCGTTGCTTTTCGTTTGATTTTGAGGTGATCGATTTTAGCTCCAAAATTATTCGCTGATAGATTACATTTCTCTTCCCTCTGAAAATTTTAATGAAATAAATAACGGAAGCTTTTCCATTGTGGAAACTTTTCCTTCGTTTTGCTTTCCGCTCTCCCAAGTAAAATGACCATTAGTGATATGACACTCTTCAATTTAAGAGGTCCCCAACCTCCAGCTAAATTATCTCACTGCAGGTCTTGTGGGCTAGATCATTGTGGAGGACGACGCTTGTGATGATATTGTAAGTACCCCGGGTTAGTTTTGATGTGATCAACCAGGTTAAATTAGGTCATGTCTATATTTGAACCTTGCGTCTAAGTGTGTAGGAACTTAAGAATACAAGAAGTTGAGTAGAAGATGCAGCTATCGAGAAGGGAGTCAACGATCTCGGTGCATCTGAAGGACGAGGTACTATGGAAGATTACACCGACGGATGAGAAGGACGTGTGTGATGGTTCAAGGGACCAGTAATCGAGGAGGAAAACTGCTTAGGGAGAAGGTTTGAGTTGTATTCGGATGAGCTCAACTTTGGATAATCAGAGCATCACCCACGTAAAGAAGCGAAGAAGACCAACCTAGTCTGCCTTGTGGAAGGTGCCTTCCATGGGCTGGAAGGCGCCTTCACTAGTCGTTACCCGAGGATAAAGTTTTATTCTTGACAGATAAAATCTATTCGATGGAAGGCTCCTTGGACCACTTTAAAGTCGCCTTCAAGTTGCACATAACATTTTCCAAAGGTTATAAAAAGATCCCTAGAGCTAAGAAATATTCAACAACTCTTGTATTCATTTTCTAGCATATTTCTGAGTGTTCAACGAGTGTAAGAGGCTTCTCCGCCTTCAACGAAGGAGACTTTATAATGCTTTCTTTTTCCTTGGATTAACAACCACCTAGGTTGTAACCAAGTAATTCTTTCGCCTCCTTTTAAGTTGTTTAATTTATTTTTTATAATTGTATTACTAATCTGAGTAGAAAGATCTAGAAAGGTTTAGTTTTAACTTTTGTAAGCAATTCACCTCCTCTTGTCGGCCTTGCTGCACCAACAAGTGATATCAGAGCCAGAATGCCTCAGAAGGACTAACCGCTGACAGAAACACTAAGACGATGGCCAGATCGAGCATCTACTCGTCGAAGTTTGAAGGAGATTTCGCGTTATGAAGAAAGTGCATAGAGGTATTTTTTTTAAATTAATTTTGATTTTTTTTTTTGATAATTAAATATGGCTTTGTAGCCCCTAAAGACCAACAAAAAAAAAGAAGAGTATCTCTAGACCAAGAAGGAGAAAGCGGCTTCGTAACAAATGGACGAGTTGAATTTCATCTACTGAGCATGCTACCTCCGCAAGAAGTTCGTAGAATCAGCGCCTACGAATTAGCAAAGGAACTTTGGGAGAATTCTTGGAGCTATACGAAGGTACGTCCAAAGCCAAGCTTGTAAAACGGGATCTGCTCCGGAACTAACTAATCAACCTCTGGCTGAAAGAAGCTTGTTGGTGCAATATTCCCTAGGTCAAGGTTGACCTGGTTGACTGAGCTTGAATTGGTTCAAGCTCGAGTCTTGATGTTTGGGTTTCAATGTTTGACAATACATGGAGACAAGACATGGAGATTGCAGGTGCAATTGTTCATGTGGTGAGATTGTGAAGGAGAGTCAAGTAGGTCAAGGTTGACTGGATACTTGACTGGAAAATCCTGGTGAGTGAAGTCAGGTGAAAGTCCTAACTGGGAGGTTAGACAGACTGGAAAGTCTTAGTGAGTGAAGCTAGGCAGAAGGAAAGTCCTGGTGAGTGAAGCCAGGCAGAATGAAAGACCTGGTGAGTGAAGCCAGGCAGAAGGAAAATCCTAGTGAGTGAAGTTAGGTGAAAGTCCTGGTGAGTGAAGCCGGGCAGTTGGAAAATCCTGGTGAGTGAAGCTAGGCAGTATGGAAAGTCCTGGTGAATGAAGTCAGGCAAATGAGAAGTCCTAGTGAGTGAAGCTAGGCAGAAGGAAAGTCCTGGTGAGTGAAGCCAGACACAGGAAATTCAGATGGGTGAAGTTTGATCAGACGTCTGGTGTTGGGAAGCCCAAGTAGGTCAAAGGGATTGACCGGATACTTGGCACGGGAAATCCAGGTGGATCAAGGTTGATCGGACACTTGGTGGAGATAAGTCCAAGGGGGTCAAGGATGACCGGACACTTGGCACGAGGAGAAAAGTCCAAGTGGGTCAAAGGGATTGACCGAACACTTGGTGAGGGAGTCCTAGCAGGTCAAGGGTGATCGGATGCTAGACATGATGTACCAACAGGTCATGGTTGACCAGATGTTGGTTTAGGGGACTTTGGACTTGTTTTTGGGCAAAAACAAGAGCTGGATCGATCAGCCGATCGATTGGCTCATGCCAAATCGATCAGCAGATCGATTGGGAGAGTCCTCGCGACAAGCCTCCTCCCAATCGATTGGGGAGAAGTGTCGCGCGAACAGAAAGCTTCCCAATCGATTGGGAGCCTCTAATCGATCGGGCGATCGATTGGGAGGTGCGATTTCGCACGATAAGCCCTGGATCGATCAGTCGATTGATCCAGGCGATTCCCAAGAGCACAAAGGCACTCTGGATCGATCTGTCGATCGATCCAAAGCCTCCCCAATCGATTGGGAGCAATCCGATCGATTGGGATTCGACCGTTGGCATCGATTAAAGCCGTTGTCGAGCTCTTTCTCCTCCAATGCTTGCACTGTTCAGCTCCGATCTTCACAGCGATTCCAGAGCTGCTCCACAGAGTTCTCACCGCCAGTTCTTGAAGTTCTTGGAGGTTTTTCCAAATCAAGAGGCGGATCTACAGCAAGAAGAAGAAAGCAAGGGTTAGGGTTTTTCTTGTGCAAACTTGTAAGCTTTTGCTTGTATTGTATTTCCTTTCCCTTTCTTCTTGTAGTGTGAACTTGTAGGGCTTCTCCGCCTTTGGTAGTTACCGTAAAGGAGTGTTTTATTAGTGGAGGGTGCGTGAGTGTGTGGATCCTTGGATTAGTCACCCCTTCTTGAGGTGGATACCAAGTAAATCCTAGAGTTAGCGTTGTGTGTGTATTTCTTTGTATTTTCCGCTGCATATCTTTGAAGAAACAAGCAACGACGAGCACGAGATCGCGCCGAGCTATTCACCCCCCCTCTAGCTACATATTTGGTCCCAACAAGTAGCACAACTGCACGCCAAGCTGAAGGAGTTAATCACCAGACTTATGAATCTCGGAGAATAGGTAAAAATCGAGATTCTTTAGGTATGTGTTAAATGCTTTCTTTAGGACATAAAATTGGACGTCTATAGTAGACTCCTATTTTATTTCAAAAGATCTAGAGGTAAGTACTTTAGAGAGTTTATTTTTCACTTTAGAACTTCACGAATCTAGATGTGTAGAATTAAAAAGGAGGCCATTCAGAAGATTGCCCTGAAGGTAAGAATGGACGATCCAAACTTTGAAGCATCAATCGATGAAAATAAAGCGGTCCTAATGGTAAGAAAATTTAGTAAGTTTATTAAATCTAATAAATTTAATAAAGTGTAGGATAAGAAATATTCTCCGAGCAAAAGGAAAGTTCGATGCTACAACTGCAACGAAGAAGGGCACATCAAGGATGATTGCCCAAAGCTGAAGACGAAGGAGAAGAAGAAAGAGCTAGCTAAATCAAGGCACACAAACTTGAAAGCAACATCGGACTAGTCATCATCAGAGTCAGAAGTTGAAGAATACGCCGGGCTAGCCCTATTGGCGGACCACCAAGGAGAAGATGAAAGCAGCTCAGAGATGAGCATCGATGAAGGAGGAGGTTCTTCAGAAGAAAGCTACGATGAAGGGGGAGCATCAGAACACGAGGTAAGTGAGATACGTGTCTTACCTCCTGAAAAGTTATTTTAATTTATCAAGATGCTTTCTAAGAATATAATAAAACTAGAAAAAGAAAATGCTAAGATAAAAATAACCTTAGCCAATTCATGCCCCTTAAAACTGTAGATAATCTAAGAGTAGAAAATGAAAAATTGAAAGCATAAATAGAAAATTTAGAAAATGACTAACATGTTTGAATTTAAATATGTTTCGAAATTTAGAATTGAAAAATTATGTTAGAGTTAACTGGTACATCAAAAATCATCAAGGATAAATTAAAACAATCACTAGAAATTATGTATCTATAAAATTTTTAGTAAATCCAGTAAGTAGGAACCTATATTGGGTTCTAAAATCTTTTATAGATTAAATTATATTTTTTTTTGAATTATTAGAATAGAAATAATTTTAATTAGAAAATTTTTTTCAAGTAAAATTTTCTTTTCGAATTTCCTATTCAAAATTTTTATACTTATAGAACAGTAGTATTTCTATTAAGGAAAATTGTCTCAAAATTTTTTACCGTTAAGTTATTTTCTATGAATTTATTAACGAAAATTATATTTTGGAAATTAAAAATAACTTTTAGACTTATTTTAAATTTTTTTTATTTTTTTGTGATAAAACATGAGATTCTCTATTTAAACATTTTTTTTAGAATATTATCTAAATTATTACGAATTATTTTAGGAAAAGTAAATTTTTAATATTAAAAAGTAAAAAATATAGAAATTTAGAAACAATTAATTTTTCCATTAAAAAAATATGTTTTATACATCCAAGAAAATTAGTAGAATTCTTAGAGTTGAAAACTATTATTTTAACATTTATTTTTAAAAATAAGTTGCTTTAAAAAATAAATAATTTTTGTTAGACTAAATAATATCTTTCTTTGAAATTTTTTTGACTTGCCTAACTTATTTTTCTTAAATTCTACAAAAATATTTAGAATTTTTTGAAATTGAAAAGTAATTTTTAAATTATTTTTTCTCAAAATAGTAGATTAATTATTAAAAATATAATATGTTTGAAAATTATTTCTAAAAAATATTAGCCTCTTGATAATTATTGTTATACATCCTTAGAAAATTATTTCAAAATTTTCTAATTGTTTATTTTATTTTTCTTGATTTTTTTATGTGATCAAAAGGGGAGAAATAGGTAAAAGTTAAGATGGATTAGGAGGGAGTTAGGATAATTTTTAAAATTTTTATCCTTGTACTTATTTTGTAATTTTATTAACTTGTTTAATTCATTACATTTCAATTTTTTAGTTATAATTACAATTTATTATGTTATTTCATTTTGGCTTAACCCTAATTGAACTTGGGTTGATGTACATTAAAAAGGAGGAGATTGTAATTAACCTGGGTTAGTTTTGATATGATCAACCAAGTTAAGTTAGATCCTATCTGTATTTGAACCTTGTGTCTAATATGCAAGAACAATAATACAAGAAGTCGAGCGGAAGATGCAATTAGGGAGAAGGATGACACGGGAAGGGAGTCGACGAGCTCAGTCCATTCGAAGGACGAGATGCTGCTGAAGAGTACACTGGTGAATGAGAAAAATGCACGTGGCGGTCTGAGGGACAAGAAGCCAGGGAGGAAGGATGTTCAAGGAGAAGGTCATAGTTGGGTTTGAGTGAGCTTAACTCTGGATAACCAGAGCATCACCCACGTGAAGTAGCTAAGAAGACTAGCTTGGTTTGCCTTATGGAAGGTGCCTTCATGGGGTGGAAGGCGCCTTCAATGCTTCATGGAAGGCGCCTTCACTAGCCGTTACCTGAGGATAAATTTTTATCCTTGGTAGATAAAATCTATCCGACAGAGGCGCCTTGGACCACTTTGAAGGCGCCTTCAAGCTGCTGATAATATTTTCTAGGGCTATAAAAAGATTTGTTGGAATCCCGTGATGGTTTTAATGTGATCAACCAGGTTAAGTTAGGTCCTATTGTGTTTGATCCTTGTATCTAAGTGTGCAAAAGCTTAGGAATACAAGAAGTCGAGCGGAAGACGCAGCTAGTGATAAAGATGGCATGGGAAGGGAGCCAACGAGCTCAGTGTATCCAAGGGACGAAGTGCTGCGGAAGAGTATACTAGTGGATGAGAAGGACATACACGACGTTCCGAGGGACGAGAAGCTAGAGCGAAAGCCTGCTTGAGGATGTTAGTAATTAGCCCTAAGAGCCAATCATGAGATGATTAGACCTTTTGGGTTACTCATTGAGTTAGACTCAAATGAACCCACTCATTGGATTGAGTCCAATCTGAATCAGACACATTGGATTAATGAGTTAGACTCAATAGGTTAAACTCAATAGGTTAGATTTATTGGGTTATTGGATTAATGGTTAATTTAATATAATAATTCAGCCCATTAGGAGGAATACAAAGAGACAAAAACTCTTGGTATTCATTGGATGAATATAAATAGGTTTTTGGATTTATTTTTTCATGAGATGATTTTAGAGATGAGTTTGAGATGAGGAAAAGTGACTTTTGATCTTCCTCTTCTTCCTCCTTGGTTGAATATTCAAGTTTCGCCGAACCATTCTTCTTGCTAGCACAAGAATATGGTTCTTCTCTGAAGACTTCATTCGTGTGACGAATGAAGGATGTGTTCGTGTGGATACCGTAGAGGCGCGGACGCTTGATCGCGCTGAGATCTGGATCCAAAGAAAAAGGTTACTGTTAGGATTGCGAAGGGCACGCAACAAAGGTATACCTCTCATGTAAAACTTAGTATATGATTGTTTTCTCCTTCGCATGGATCTTCTGGAGAGGATCTAGTTAATTTTCTACTGCGCTTAAGTGTGTTTAGCGCGCTAGATCCCTACAGAGGAGAGACCGGAAAATGGGTTCTGATGAGCCCTATTGATAACCATGATTTTGCTATATTATTTTGATTCTTAATGCATGTTTTTAATGGTCTATTCATAGCCTAATCTCACATTTTACATCGTATTTCATAATTGCATGTGATCTTAAACTTAATTGCAAATTAGCAAAATATCATGGTATTTGATGCTAATATTCGATTATTATTTTGTGGCATCAAAAGGGTTGTGAACCCGATCAGATTAGGCCACACTTGGGCTCAAATCTAGGGCTAAATGAAGCGATCAAGTCTTGGAGTGTTTTGGACCGTCCATTGAAGATTAAGCAGATCTACACCATCCGTTGAAGATCCGGCTCATCCAACCTAATGAGAAGTAGATCTGGACCATAGATGAAGATCTGTACTATTGGATCAGATTTTGGGCTATTTTCACCGTTGATTTAGCCTTGATCATTCTCAGCCGTTGGATCAAATTTGAAAGGGATATAAAAGCAAAGAGAAGCTACAGTACCCTTCGGGCTCGGTCGTGATTTTCTTCTACAGTGTCTTCGTTTTCTTCGAGCGATCGCAGTTCCCGTTCTCCACTTCAGATCCGAGAGTTAGCGTTCTTCACCGGCGGCGATTCCTGAGCTCCGGCGATCATCGTCCGAGAGTATAGAGAGCGGCAGAGGGCGTTCCCCAGTCTGCATGTTTGATTTCTGATTCCAGATTCATGATCCAGATTCGAGAGGCGTTCCCCTTATCTACGATCTACACTAGCCACCGGAGTTCGAGAGGCGTTCCCAGTAGCCCCGGTTTCATTCCATCCTCATTCCATCTGCTACACTTGAGTGGATTTGATCAGCCAATCGAGTGAAGCGAATTCCAGATTCAGCCTCTGTTCTTCTTGTGCATTGTGAACTTCAGTCGGGTGTGAGCTAGAAGGGCGTTCTTTGAGGCTATGATCATCCGGATAGATTAGTCGATAGCTCAAGATTCAAAACCAATTGGCGAAGGGCGTTCTCAACGGTAATTCTGTAGTGACAGCTGGGAGAAGAAGGTTTGCGGCAAGGATCTGTGGTTTGTGGAATGTTTAGGGTTTTTATTTTCTTTATCTTTGTCTTTAATTTGTTCTCAAATTTGCTCAGATCCTAAGATCTGATTCAATTTTCTTGCTATTTTTCTTATTTCAGTTTATTGCAATTCTATTTCTGATTTTTTTTCTTATTTTCAATTATGTTTTTCTTAACATTTCTGAACTTGTTGAATTTATGCAATTCCACCAAATTTTTAACTATTAACTTAGTTTGCAATCTAATTGTAATTTTTGTCTTGAATTCCATGTTTCGGTTTCACAAATTAGGGACCGTTTCAATTCAAAAACTTAGAAACATTTGTTCTATGTACTTGATTTGTTGTGACTGTAATGGAGTACAAATGTGAATGTTTAACCTGAGCTTTTCATTTTTCACTTTTATTAAACACTATTGAATGAGAGCAAGAATTGAAGACTAGTTGTATAAGCTTGATTGTTGAATTTGACTGTTATGGAGAATTGGATGTGATATGGGTTTCTACAAATGTGTTTGGGCTAAAAGAGTTTTGTTCTTACTGATATTGTAAATTGGAAATTGGTAATTGACTCATTTGTCTCAATGATGCTTTGAATCCGAATTTACTTGTTGTTAACTTGATGAGGTGGAGTTGAATCATGTTTAGATAAAATTAGCTTTCCTTTGATTCTATTCTTGATTGAATTAGTTTGCTTTGAAGATCTAGATGAATTTTGGTTATAATGTGAATCAAACGGAAGTGCCTAATTGACCTTGTTGATGTAATAATTTGATTTGAATCAATTCTAGAATTAACACACATTAACTAGTTACCCTTGGAAAAATACGACTTGGGACTCGTTACTACAACACTTGTCTTAATTTTAATGAGTTTCAATTTTAATTAATTTGAAGTGCCTCGTGACATGCAAAAAGGCCGACACCACCTATCTTGGATGACCGTGATCACCCAAGCAATTGGAGCAGTATAAGAGAAAAAAGAAGACTGGAAATACTGCTGGAGACACCTTCAAAGGGAGTTGAAGGTGACTTCGTACCTTCATTGTGGAAGGCGCCTTCCATGGCTGGAAGGTGCTTTAGATGAATAGTATGAAGGCGCTTTCCAACCCTATGGAAGGTGCCTTCCAGCTCTATGGAAGATGCCTTCGACCAAGCAAAGATTAGCCATTGCCAAAGGATAAAGCTTTATCCTTTGGCGCCTCGCTAGAGGTGCCTTCCAGCCTGTTGGAGGCACCTTCCACCCACGGATAGAATTTTCCAGGAGCTATTAAAAGGCCCTTGGAGCTAGAAAATAAATATCAACTCTAATATTCATTTCCTAACACATTTCTGAACTTTTAACGAGTATAATGGGCTTCTCCGCCTACACGAAGGAGATCTTTTCAGTGCTTTCTTTTGCCTTGGATTAACAACCATCTAGTTGTAACCAAGTAATTCCTTTGTGTTTTTTATTTTATTATTTGTCAAATTTATTTTTATAAGTGTGCTACTAATCTGAGTTGAAAGATCGAGAAGGTATTTTATTTTTTTTGGCAATTCACTCCCTCAAGCTGGCCGCCAAGGGTCATAACAAGTGGTATTAGAGTCCAACCGCCTCAGAAGGACTAACCGCCGACTGAAGAACCAAAACTATGGACGAACTGACAATTTATCCACCAAAGTTTGAGGGAGAATTTGCGTCTTGGAAGAAACGCATGGAGGTATTTTTTAAAATCGATTTTGAATTATTATTAATATTAAAATATAGATTTGTAGCATCAAAAGACAAGGAGTAGTATCAATGGACCAAAAAGGAGTAAGTAGATTTCATGGCTAATGGACGAGCCAAATTCCATCTACTGAGTGCGCTACCTCCGCAAGAAGTCAAAAGAATCGGCACCTACGAATCAGTAAAGGAACTTTGGGAGAAGTTCCTGAAACTATACGAAGGTACGTCTGAAGCTAAACTCGTAAACCGGGACCTACTCCGAAACCAAATAAGCAATCTATGAATGGAAGAAGGTGAATCGGTTGCTTAACTACATGGAAGAATCAAGGAGCTAAGCACTAGCTTAATGAACCTTGTAGGGTAACCAATCGAGACACGCTAAGGTATGCTTTAAATGCGTTCCCGAGAACACCGGAATGTACATCTATAGTAGACTCCTACTATATCTCCAAAGATCTCGAGGTGAGTACTTTAGAAAATCTTTTCTCCACTTTCGAATTACACTAATCTCAGTGTGCAGGACAAAGAAAGGGGCTGAGTCAGAACATTGCCCTAAAGGCAAGAACGGATGATCCAGATTTCGAAGAATCAATTGATGAAGATGAAATGACTTTAATGGTAAGTAAATTTAATAACTTCATTCGATCTAATAAGTTTAAATCACAGATGAAAAAGGATTATCGAAACAAAAGGAAGGTCCGATGCTACAACTGCAATGAAGAAAGGCACATCAAGGATGAATGTCCTAAACTAAAGAAGAAGGATAAAGACAAGGGTGACAGACCAAAATATAAGAACTTGAAGGCCACATTGGATGAATCATCATCCTCTAAGTTTGAGATCGAGGCCTTTTGTAGACTAGCCCTAATGACAAACTATCTAACAGAAGATGAAAGCAGCTCAGAGATGAGCATCGATGAAGGGGGTGAATCAACAGAAGAAAACTGCGATGAAGGGGGAGCATCAGAACATGAGGAAAATGAGGTATGTGCACTATCTCTCAATCAGTCGTTTAATTTCATTAAGATCCTTTCCAAATATCTAATAAAATTAGAAAAAGAAAATGATAAGTTAAAATTAGACTTAGCAAAGACATGCCCCTTAGTTTTGTTTGACAATTTAAAACTAGAAAATGATAAATTGAAAATGTAAATAGAAACTTTGGAAAAAGAACATGCATGTTTGAAATCAAGTAACTTTCAAAAATAAAAAATTAGAAATTATGGTAGGCTAAACTGTATAAAGATGCCTAGAAGTTATATCCATCTAAAATTTTTAATTAATCTAGTAGGAAGGAATCTATATTGGGTTCCAAAAACATATTTGAATTAAATTTTCTTTTAGGCTTTCAGAGAGAAAATTAAATGTTTAATTTTTTTTCAGAATCTTTGTCTAAAAGGTGGTTGTTACACCAATAACTAAGAAGGTCTAGTGCCTCGCTACAACCTGGAAGCCGATTATTAAAATAAATATTTAATTTGTAAACTGATAAGCATGTTGATATCAATTAAATAATGCTTTCAATATTTATCAAAAATATAATAAGAACTCAATTATTTTAGAGCTGTTAGAAAAGAGTAATATAATAGGTACAAGTTAGAGGGGAGTTAGACTTAATGTTTTCAATCACTTTAGTATTGCAAATTTTTTTTTAATCTACTTAAGTTATTATGCATTTTTTTTACCCTAACTTGGTTGATGCACATCAAAAAGGAGGAGATTGTTGGAACCCCGTGGTAGTTTTGATGTGATCAACTAGGTTAAGTTAGGTCTTGTTGTGTTTGATCCTTGTATCTAAGTGTGTAGGAGCTTAGGAACACAAGAAATCGAGCGGAAGATTCAGCTAGCGAGAAGGATGACACGGGAAGGGAGCCGAGTGGCCCGGTGCATCCGAAGGACGAAGTGCTGCGGAAGAGTACTCCAATGGACGAGAAGGATGTGTGCGACATTCCGAGGGACGAGAAGTCGGAACGGAAGCCTGCTCGAGGAGAAGGTCGGAAAATGAGTTCGGATGAGCCCTATCCTAGATGGCTATGATCACCCAACCTTTGCGCACCTCTGCACCTTTATTGTGGAAGGCACCTTCCATAGCTGGAAGGCGCCTTCGATGAATAGTACGAAGGTGCCTTCCAACCCTATGGAAGATGCCTTCGACCAAGCAAAGATTAGTCGTTGCCAAAGGATAAAGCTTTATCCTTTGGTCCCTCGCTGGTGGCGCCTTCTAGCTTGTTGGAGGCGTTTTTCACCCACGGATAGGATTTTTCAAAAGCTATAAAAAGGCCTCTGGAGTTAGAAAATAAATATCAACTCTAGTATTCATTTCCTAATACATTTATGAACTTTTAACGAGTGTAATAGACTTCTCCGCCTACACGAAGGAGATCTTTTTAGCGCTTTCTTTTGCCTTGGATTAACAACTAATTATTATGTTGTAACTAAGTAATTCCTTTGTCTTTTATTTAATTATTTGTCAAATTTCTTTTTATAAATATGCTACTAATCTGAGTTGAAAGATCGAGAAGGTATTTTATTTTTTTTGGCAATTCACTCCCTCAAGCTGGTCGCCAAGGGTCCTAACAAGATTCCTGTAGTTAGGAAATATTCAACAACTCTTCCATTCATTTCCTAGCATCTCTCTGAGCATTCAACGAGTGTAAGAGGTTTCTTCGATTTCAACGAAGGAGATTTTATAGTATTTTTTTTTGCCTTGGATTAACAACCACTTAAGTTGTAACCAAGTAATTCTTTCGCCTATTTTATTTTTATTTATTTAATTTATTTTTTTATAATCGTACTACTAATCTAAGTAGAAAGATCGGGAAATGTTTAGTTTGAATTTTTGTAAGCAATTCACCTCTCTCTTGCCGTTTCCGTTGCACTAACAGATACAATATGGGCAATCCCTTTACCACAGTATGATACGCGTTACATTAATAATTAATACATAATTAATACATAATTAATACAGAGAAGAGAGATATTCAACGGAGGCGTTATAAAAAACGTCCATGCTTACTAAGGGAGGTTTTTTTTTTCCATCTTTCACTTTTTATACATGTACTATTATTTATCTTCTCCATTTTTTCCACATCTCCCGCTAAAAATTTATTTGAGCATCGAAATGACTATACTAGAGCACCCTTAGTCGTCATTCTAATTCTCTTTTTCCCCTTGTCTCTCTGTCAGGCTTGACATACTCTCCAACGGATCCCTTTAGTGTTCAGTGACTTTAATTAGTCAACACCACCTCCTATTGTGTCTAGTGGTTCATCCATTAATAAATTAGGATAAATATGATAATAATAAATATTATTACAATTGCAATTCAAACATAATAAGTTTTTAGTAAATTAAAATCCTAGACGGTCATTGAAGTCCTGGAAATCGCTATTTTTCCCCCGGTTAAACTGTTCAAAAATTGTTCTCAGGTTGAACAGCCAGAGGACCAATGGCGGAGCCAGCCAGGGTCAATTACCTGGGCTGATCTCAAGATATGGGTCACAAGCGTTGACACAAAGATCGCCAACGTCGTCATTCTAAGCTTGCCACTGACGGCGACGTCGTCACCCCGGGCTAGCCGCAGACGCCGACATCGCCGCCCCAGGCTAATCCCTAATTTTTCTCATTTTTTCCCTTTCTTGTCTTATAATTTTCGTTCTTGCCGTCGTTGGCTACCCGGGCTACAGCCCGGGTAGCCATGAACTTGGCTCCGGCGCCCTTGCAGAGGACGATAAAAACACCAATGTGATATGCGAGACAACGCACTTAGTGCAGTGATTGATCAGGTAGTTGAAGCAGGGCCCTTCTCGCCCATCTCCTAATTAATTCCCTCATTCAACCATCCACGCGGAAACTGCACGTTCTCGCTTCACTCATCACGCAACGGATATACACACATATCGCACGCACAGCTTGCTGAATCGTGAATTAACGGCATATAATGAGCTGTATCGAACTTGTTGATGTAACATGTTCCTCGCATTATTATTATTCATCACTTAGACCACAACGTCAACTCCAAACACGGATTCGTACAGCGTTTTGTTTCGTCTGCAGAAATCCGCCAAGCAACGAGTGGAACATTTCGCAATCCGAAGGACAACCTGTTTGAGGATTTTGAAGCCGTGGCATGTGGCGACCATGTGGGATGACGAATCTAATGTAGTGCTGCATATATTCTGATGGACGCGCTTTTCCTTAGATTGAAATGCAAGCTTGAGCCGTCAAGTTGAACATACCCTTTGAAAGCTTTCCTTTCTTCTAGGGTGGACAGAAACAGGGTAGGGGACACGCATCTACTACTTGATAACGAAGATTTGGCTACTTGTTTAATGAATTTAAATATGCTAGCTCCTGTTGTTTGAAGGTCAAAAGGGATGACGAGGATCACATGATTAATTATTGGCTTGACTGTCCCTAGCCTGTGTGCTACACAGCTCAGTGCTGATAAATATTGATGGCTGTCCACTGTTATCTGATTGAGTTAGTTACTTAATTTGCATTCCTTCAATGCTCCTTTCATGACTACGCCATCACTCTAGCTGGAAGCATGCGGGATTGCCATCAATTTATCTATGATAAAGACTATGATATCAATCATTAATATGATACTAGTTTAATTATTATCATTTTAACATATAAGCTGTTTATTGAATGTAATTAAGTGAAGAGTTACATGGCTTTTTGAGCTCTCCTTCTAAATACTCATTTAATATATTTAACTTTATACTTTGGGCGATACTTAGGCCATAGACTTGTAATGCCATTGGAATATTGAGATGCCTTTAAATGAGAAAAAGTAGATAGCATTATCACTTTAGACAACCACTATACTTAAAGAGGGCAACTTTGGATCTGATCTATTTCCCTCAAAACACTAAGGAAAAAGTCGGTTCTAATTTCAAAGGTATGATAATGCCCAACTTACATGAATAACATTATTGAGGTTGATTACTGATACTTAAATGATAAGTAATAAATTAGTAATACATAAATGCTAAGCTTGGATAAATTTGATTTTATGAACCAACAGTTTAACAATTTTTTAGGAGTTTCTGAAATCATATATAATCAAATAGTTGTGTGCTATTTCTTGCACCGGCCGTGCCTTTGAATACCAAAACAATGCCAGCTTTGAATCGACTGATTATTCTGTATGAAAAAGACACTAGAATTTTAAAAGATATTACCTTTATTACAGATAAAGGCACATAGATTATTGCCTTTATTATTAGGGAAATTTGAGATAAATTTTCTTTAAGATATAAAATTTTTAATCTCTGACATAATTTTTTAACAATTAGGAAAGAAGAACAATCCCAGATTCTTTAACAATGGGCGATAAGGAAAGGTATAAAGGAAAAGAGATCAGCAAGATCCGAAACAAAAGATTTACAAAGTTTGATTAAGATTTCTGAACCAACTATTCTATTGGATCAGATGATATATATATGGTTTGTGTTCGACTTTGGCTAAACATCAACTTCTTATTAGGATTGCAAGAGAGAAATTTTTTGGAGGAAATTAAAAGAGCATCACAATTGGCATCTCTGTCATTATCGCCACATGCAAAATGCCTCACCAAACTTGTACATCTCAATCAATGGCTCCCGTTGTTATTGGAAGTTTAATCTAACAAATTATTTTATAATCATTCGTTCGAAGAGACGAGATATAATTCTAAATAATATTTTATCGATTGAATTTACAGCAGTTTAATATAGTGAAATCAAATTCATGGCCATTACCTTGATGTCGTCGGACAATCTGAAAAGGAAGAAAAAGAAAGGTGGAGTGACTTGATCTTCCGTAAGAGTTAGGACAATGGTGGCCAAATTCCTCTTCCGGATGGGATGAAAGGTGAACCGATGGCTTAACCCTACGGGGACCTCAACCTTATATATAGCCTTAGTATCTGTTTTCGTTATCAGCCTACACATAATATTCACATCCATTAAATCCATGGATGATTAAATCATTAACTAGATCACTTTAGGCTAAATCCGTATGACAAATCCGTGTGTTATAACTAACATGTAAGTCTACTAAATGGAGAAATAAAATGCAATAATCTTCCACTTGGATTACATGTGACTTCGTACATAACACAAATAAAATTACTTAGTTGAGCTTAACAATGTCACTGAATAGTAATAAATATTAGGATATTTCGGAATATATGGTGCATAAATTTTTTTTATATGTTTTCTTTTTATCTTTATCTCTTTATGATGTATATAAATACAACCTAGATCTTTATTCTTGAATATAGAAAATACATTTTTTTAATACCTTTCTCATGGTATCAGAGTCTCAAGCCTATGCTACAAACCCTAACCCTAGCCATGCTTAGCCGTCGTCACTGCCACCGCTACCTACCCTCTCTCTCAAACAGCCACTCACCTGCGACTGCCACAATTTCCTTCAATGTTGTTGATCATGCGCCCTTGAAGCTGACTTCATCCAACTATCTCTCATGGCATCTACAGTTCACAATCCTCCTCACTGGTCATGATCTGTTTGGCTTTGTTGATGGTTCTCACCCTTGTCAGGATAAACTACATATTGTCAACGGTTCTCAAACTCCTAATCTTGCATATCATGCCTGGATCCGTCAAGATCAACTCATACTGAATGTTATTATTAGATCTCTTTCTCCATCTTTAATTCCGTTCATTGTTGCTGCTCGCACATCTCGTGATGTTTGGAACACTCTTGCTCTCACTTATGGCACACCCTCCCATGGTCATATTACATAACTCAAAATACAACTTCACAATCTAGTCAAAGGCTCTCAATCTATCACTGAATTTATATAGTTTATCAAATCCAAGTCTGATGAACTGGCGCTCATGAATGCCCCTCTTGACATTGAAGACCTCACCATCAAAGTCCTTCATGATCTCGAAGATGACTATAACTTGCACATGTCGTTTAAGCCCTGGACACTACAATCTCGTTTGAGGAACTCCAAGAGAAGCTCCTCAATCATGAAGCTCATCTTGCCGCTTGTAGGGATACACAAATCACTCTTCTAACAACTACTCGCCTTGTTTTTTGATTTGCTACCTCCTCACGCTGATCGCCTTATTCACCTGCCGTAGCTCATCCATCCAATAGTCTTGTCCCATTGGTCTATGGTCCTCCCGACCGCAACAACAACTGCACTCTCTAGTGCAAGGCCAACGTGTTTCATGCCTGTATCTTGGACATTGTCAGTTGTGCAGTTGTTAAGGTCATTCTACTTGGCACTGCCCTAATTTTTTATATCAGCTTGCTCCTATTCCTGTGCCTCCCACTGGCTCATCTCTTATGGACCACTTGCTTCGTCGGTTGTTGCCTACACAATGACATCACCCTTTTTGTCTGATTGAATCATTGACTCTAGCACCACCCATCATGTGACTTTTGACCTCTCCAATATCTGTCAGCATACTCCGTATGTTGGTTCTGATGGTATTGTTGTTAGTGATGGCGTTGGAGTTCCCATTACTCACATAGGTTGTCTTTTACCACCCTCTATCCCTTAGCCTTTAAAGTTTCCCAATGTCCTTTGTGTTCCATCAATTAATAAGAACCTTTTGTCTGTCTCCCAACTTTGTAAAACTAATGATGCCATTGTTATTTTCTCTTACTCTGGTTTTCAGGTGAAGGATCATCGCACAGGAGCTATTCTCCATCAAGGTTTACTTAAAGGCGGTGTCTACTCTTGGTTTGCATCCATTTCTTCTCCACCACTGGTGCTTTCTTCTGCTGTTGTTTCTCTCCCTGTCTGGCATAGTCGTCTAGGTCACATGTCTACTCGAATCTTACGTCAATTAGTCATGTTTAAGTCATTGTCTTGCTGTACTCCTTTAGTTCATCATTTTTATTGTAATTCTTGTCAATACAATAAAAGTCATAAATTACCTTTTCATGACTCATCTCTCTCTTCTCAATTTCCCCTTGATCTAATATTTTCTGATATTTGGATTTCTTCGATTCTCTCATGTGATGATATAAATATTATGTTATATTTGTTGATCATCACAGTAAATATATTTAGTTATATCGCTTAAAATGTAAATCAAATGTTCTTTCTGTATTATGATACTTTAAGTCTCTTGTCGAGAAACGGTTTAATCGTCCTATCCTCACCTTATATACTGACAATGGTGGAGAATTTCTTGCACTCAAAGAATTTCTTAGTTTGCATAAAAACTCTCACCTGACCATTCCTCATACTCCTGAACATAATGGTTTCTTTGAACACCGTCACCGCCATATTATGGAAACCGGTCTTGTGCTTCTTCACCAGGTGTTTTGTTTCTACTCAGTTCTGGCCCTTTGCCTTTGCCACTGCCACCTATCTTATTAATCGACTTCCCAAATGCAATCTTTCCTACAAATCTTCCTTTGAGTTTCTTTGACTCCCTGCCAAATCTCTCTAAACTTTATATTTATGGTTGTCTCTGGTATCCCTGACTTCGTCCTTATGCTTCTCATAAACTTGCACACCAATGTTCATCCTATGTCTTCTTTGGTTACTCTCTTATGTAGAGTGCCTATCTGTGCTATAAGTACTCTTCTGGAAAATTTTTTTGTCTCTCGTCATGTTATTTTTGTTTTCTGTTTGCCAGTGGTGGTTATAGTGCTAGACCCTTTCTTAGAGCACTGCTTAGTATGCCTCTGGAGGATTCTTGTGTTGCTGATTCTTCACCTATTTACTCCTTTAACCCATGTTCCATACCACTGGTTGTTCACTAGCCATCCCTACTGAGCCTCCACTTGCTGAACCTTTCCTTGCCGAACCTCCACCTGTCGTGCTAGCCATAGCAGTTGCTCCACCCTCACCTACTCCTCCAGTTCAGCCTGCTTCTAGCACCAACACTCATCCTGTGGTGACCCATTCTAAAAATAATGTCTTAAAGTCTCATCATCACTTTGGTCTCACCACTATTACTGACACTACTCCGTTTGAACTTACATCACATACTGTGGCTCTCAAGGATCCCTGCTGGCGTGTAGCCATGTCTAAGGAGTTTGATGCTCCTCCGTAATGGAACTTGGGATCTTATTCGGTCTGATGCCTCTTTGAATGTTGTTGGTTGCAAGTGAGTGTTTCGGCTTAAGTGAAAGTATGATGGCTCTGTTGACCACTATAAGACTCGTCTAGTTGCTAAGGGATTCCATCAGCGCCCAGGTCTTGACTACACTGACACTTTCAGTCATGTGGCAAAGCCCACTACTGCCCACCTTCTCTTGTCCCTTACTATTTCCAAAGGGTGGTCTTTTCGTCAGATGGATGTGAATAATTCATTTCTTCATGGTTAGTTGGGTGATTGTGTTTATATGGTTTAGCCGCTTGGGTTTGTTGACTCTAATTTTCCATCTTATGTTTGCAAGTTGAACAAATAAATTTATGGTCTTAAGCAAGCGCCACACGCTTGGTACACTGCGTTTCATCATTTTTTAATCAAATTTAGCTTCATGGTCTCTCTTGCGGATACGTTATTATTTATTTTCCATTCTGGAGGTATCACTATGTATTTACTTGTCTATGTTGATAATCTAATTTTTACAGGGAATAATGCTGGTGCCTTTTAGGGATTCATCAATCAGTTGGGTGCTTGGTTCTCTATCAAATATTTGAGAACCTTATCTTATTTTCTAGGTGTTGAAGTTGGTTCCTCTCCAGGGGGCCTTTGTCTCTCTCAGAAAACTATTATCTTGATATTCCTTGATATTCTTACCAAAACCAACATGGAGGACTCAAAACCTGTTCAAACACCTATGCCACATCCACATATCTGCACCTCTCTAATGGCTCCCCTCCTGCGGAGGCTACTTTGTATCACCAAATAGTTGGTAGTCCGCAATATCTCTCTTTTACTCAACCAGATATTGCCTTTGCTGCTAACAATCTGTCTCAGTTTATGCATGCTCCCTCATCTCTCCACTAGGGGTTGTTAAGCATCCGCTGCGCTATCTTAATGGTACACACTCTTATAGTCTGATTCTCTGACCGCTGACTGAAGCAAAATCAATGGTCGGACCAAGCCTTGCCCCACCAAAGTTCGAGGGGGAGTTCATGCACTGGAAACCCCGAATGGAGGTATTTCTAAAAATCAAATTTGAAATCCTTTTAATTATTAAATATAATTTTGTAGTTCCAAAAGATCAACAAGGCGTAAAGAAAGATGAGTATCTTTGGATGAAAAAGGAACAAAGTAATTTCGTCGCCAACAGCAGAGCAGAATATCACCTGCTGAGTGTGTTGCCAACTCAAGAAGTCAACCGCATCGGAAGCTACTAGTTGACCAAAGGCCTCTGGGAGAAATTCCTGGAACTCCACGAAGACACATCCAAAATGAAGCTCGCACGACAAGACCTTCTTTAAAATCAACTAACAAACGTACATCTGGAAAAAAGTGAGAAGGTAGTCCAACTACACGCGAAGATCAAGGAACTGATCACCGGACCGGTCAACCTAAGCGAAACGATAACAAACCGGGACTCTATATGCTACACACTCAATGTCTTTCCCAAGACTCCAGAATGGACTTCGATAATTGACGCCTACTATATCTAGATGGACTTGAGGTAAGTACAGTAGAAGAATTATTTTTGACTTTGGAATTACACGAATCCAGATGTGCAGGATCAAGTAAAGAGTTAAGTCAGGACTGACACTCAGAGCTACAAAGAAGGACGAACCCGAATCAGACTCAGATCCGGAAGGAGACCAAGAAGCCTACATGGTAAGAAAATTTAGGAAATTTTTTGGATCTAACAAATTTAAAGAAATACAGAATAGAAAGAATCCAAGAAATAGAAGAAAGGTTCAATGATACCAATGTCAAAAGGAAGGACACATAAAGGAGGACTGCCCGGAACTCAAAAAGGGAAAAAAGAACAAGAGGCCCAAGCAAAACAAGCATAAGAATCTCAAGGCCACTTAAGACAAAAGCTCAATATCTGAGTCAAAAATAGAAGCATACGCTGGTCTAGCACTGATGGCTAGCCACGAAGAACATAGCATCTCAGAAGTCAGCATCGATGAAGGGGGAGCGACTTCAGATGAATGCGCAAAGCAAGGGGAGAATCAAGTTTCAGATTTGACATGGTAAGTGAGGTATGCCTCTTACTACCTGATCAACTTTACTTTGGTATTAAATTAATGGTAAAATCAATGTAGAAATTGAAAACTAAAAAAGACAAGTTAAAAAATAAAAATTTAGATATAAAAAAGATCTTAGCAAAATCATGCTTAATAGAGGAGCTTGATAATTGAAAATTGAAAATTGAAAAATGCTAAGTTAAAGGAACAAATAGAAAAATTTTAAAAATTCTACATGCTCATATTCTAGATATCATCCAGGACTAAATTGATATTTTAGATACCATAAGGATCAAATTAGAAAGGTATCACCAAAATATGTTTCTAAAAGATACTTGATCAATCTAGTAGGAAGAAAACTATATTGAGTTCCTAAATTCTACTTAGAATAAATTAAAATGTTTTTGAAAGCTAAAATTACAGAAAGAAGATAATATATTTAATTTATTTAAAAGGCTTTATCTAGAAGTGGTTGTTGTTCCAATATCTAAGAAGGCCTAGTGTCTCGCCATAGTTTGAAAATCAATTATTCAAATGAATGTTTAATTGACTAACTTCTAAATAGTTAACTGTTAAATTATTACACAAAAACATAGTTTTTTTAAAAATTTTCTACTTAAGTTAATTTTTTTTCTTTATAAATGACTATTCAACCCCTATTAAAATTTTCATAATTTTTTCAATGCTTAAAAATCTTTTTCAAATCTAAAAAATATATTTTTTTTGAAACTTAAACTTTAATGAATTCCTAGAAAATCATTTATAATGTGTTATCTTTAGACTTGGTCTTGAATTTTCTTCAAGTCATTTTAAAATACCCCTAGTTTTTTAATGTGATCAAAGGGGGAGAGCTAGAAGTTAAGTTAAAGGGGGAGGTATATATTTCTCAAAAAATATTGCATATTTACTGATTTTCAAAACTTACAATTTGATATTAATTTCTTTAATATTGGAAAACTTGTAATTTCATTTAATGTCTTTAATTTAATATCTTGTTTACCCTAACTTAACTTGGGTTTATCCACATCAAAAAGGGGAGATTGTAATTACCCCATGATGGTTTTAATGTGATCAACCAAGTCGAGTTAGGTCCTTGTTATTTTGATGTCTTGTGTCTAAGTGTGCAGAAACTTAGGAGCGTAGGAAGTTGAGTGAAAGACGTATCTAGCGAGAAGGACGACATGGGAGAGAGTCGACGAGCTCGGTGCGTCCGAGGGGTGAGGTGCTGCGGAAGAGTACGCTAGCGGACAAGAAGGAGGCGTGTGGCGTTTCTGAGGGACGAGAAGCCGGAACAAAAGACTGCTCAAAGACCGGAAAATGAGTTCGAGTGAGCCTATTTCGAATGGCCGAAACCACCCAAGTGAGCGGAGCCAGAGCGGAAGACCCGGAGTGAGCGAAAGACCTGGAGCGAGCGGAACCGGAGCAGAAGACCCAGAGAGTTTTATCTAGAACTCCACGTGTTGCATTCCATTGCGACTTGGATAAAACTTTATCCCCCTATAGGTGCCTAGAACCCTTCCAGGCGCCTCGACTAGGGCTATAAATATAGCCATGGTTCCAGTAGTGGAAAACAACACTCATAAATCATTCCTTTCTTGTTCTACTACTGTTTGTGAGCCATCAACGCTATAAGAAGCTACTCCGCCCAAAGGAAATCTTCATAGTGCGCTTCTCTTTCCTTGGATTAGCAATCCTTTGATTGCAACCAAGTAATTCTTTTTGCCTCTTAAGAAGTTTGGATGAAAATTTAGTGGTTCTACGTGATTCTATATATAAGGGTGATACGATCGACTGTATAGGGTCATGGTCGACCGTGTGCCTAAATAAAATTTATCATTGTAATTTACAGAGTCATAATTAATGGTATGAGTATGGTCAACTGTAGGTAGATACGGTCGATCGAATCTATTTTTTATCGAGGTTGGCTAATTCAGTTTAAATTGTTCACACGTTAATAGTCGGGTGCCTGTATATCATACAAGTGATTGGAAGGTCAAAAAGGTTGACTTTTTGAAAATAAATATTTCTAGCTAAGTTTTTTTTGTCCTACCTTAACTTCATATGCCAAATATCTGAAAATAAGTTAACACGCAATTTAAAAAAAAAAGATGAAAAATGACATTTTTATCAAAAATATATTTTTTAAAACCATTTTTGAAATGTCCAATTTTGATTTCGGCTTGGCTATTTACAGGATAGAGTCTGTCAATCGGTTGGTCAAGTTGAGTAAAGGTTTTCAACTCAATTTTTTGAAAACTAAGATGTTAACATGTCAAAATTACCTAACTTGATCAATGTAAACTTTTTAGCCCCAATTCATATTGATGCATTGATATAAACATATGAAACCAAAGATTGTAACCATAAGCTTCTCATACCTTTTTATGTTTTTCAAACACAAGCAACTTATGCCATAGTGTGTTTGTGAGATGCTAGCTACCTAGATCTATAGGAACATGCAATCTATGGTAGGGTCATGCTAAGTCCATTTTGCAAATTGGAGTAAAGGAAAATATTGATAAGTATAGTATTAAGAGAAAATAGTTTTTCAAAACATAGTTAATTAAAAAGCAAGAAAACATGTGAACATGGTTTGAATCAATTATAGTCTAAACAGAACTAAAAGTTAGCTCTCCCTAAGTTATAGTTCTAATAGATTTCAATTTAGCATTAACATATCAAGCATTAGAATTTATCACATGTATATGTTGTTTGGGTACAAATAACATTTATTCTGTACTTGATTAACTAAGTAAGACTTGGGAACCCAAGCCATCTTACTTCTAGCATTCTTTTTGACTACGGTAAAATAAGAAACTTGATTTTGACTTGAGCCAAACCCAGTCCAATCTTGTTAAATGCAACCCATTTAGTCCCAAGCATCATATTCAAATATTTAGACTCGACGTGAACTTGCTTAATGTAGAGTTTAACTCACTAACTTGGTTTTTCAAATCAGAATTCTCTTCCTTAAGCTTTAACCCTTGACTTGAGGTTTCAACTTGACTAACTTGAGTTGATAAGTCTAAGTTAGTCTTTTCCTTAAGGTATTTGACCTATTTAAGTAAAGTCTTAACCTTAGACTTGTATTTAGTTAGGGCCTTAGTCAAATAAGAAATAACAACATATAATTTTCGAGTAAGTGGGTCTGTTATCTCATCAGTTGACTCATCTAAGTTATTGATTTGACTTAAGTTTGATGCTTAATTATAGTCTAATGTAGACTCTGAATTTGATGGTTCTTTGATTGTTGTTAGTGCCAGTAGATTGACTTGGTCTAAGTCTAATTCTGATTTCGATGATGATTCATCTCAAGTTGCCTTTAGAGCTTTCTTCTTCTTTTTCTTCCTCTTTTCAAGTTCCTTCTCCTTTTCTTCTAGTACATGATATTCAATTCTAAAGTGACCCTTCTTCTTGTATTCGAAGCACCGAACATTTGCCAGATCCTTCCTAATTTTTTTTTCATGAATCTCCGGTGCATCGAACATTTGTTTAACTAAGTGTGTGACTTCATAAGATAAGTCATCTTCGTCAGTTGTTGATTCAGACTTGGTCTCTTCTTTGGAATTGGATTTAGACTTTGATTTTTTTTTGTAATCAAAGCTATAACCTTCTCTGATGAAGATTAGTCTGTTCATAGAGTTTAAAATTATAAAAAGAATTCATCTAACTTAATAATAGATATATCCTTGGATACTTTTTAAGCTTCAACTAGTGATGTCCATAAGGTGGTACTTGGAAATACCTTAAGTGCATACTTAATCAAATCACGATTTTTGACTTGTTCACCAATTGCGTGGATGTTGTTTAGAATTTTTTTTCAAGTGGTTGTGTAGTTGACTTATCGATTCACTTTCTTTCATTTAGATGCTTTAGAGTTGACTTATAGCAAGTCCTTTTTAGTTGTTCCTGTGTCACTTGAACCTTCGTGTAATTCAATTATTTTTTCTCAGAGCTGCTTAGCATTGTTGAACAGTCCAACTTTACTCAGTTATTCTTAAGTTAGCTCGCATTGCAATGTAGTTGTGGCTCTAGCATTGACTTGAGACTTTCTTTTATTATCGCTTGACAATTTTTCAAAGTTAACTAGGGTGTCGTCTGGATTTGTAGGTAGCTCAAAGCCTATTTTTATTATAAGATGGTTTTCAATATTGTTCATGAGATAATATTCCATTCTTTGCTCCAATAAGTGAAATTGTCGTCATTGAAGAAAGGAGACCGGGTTGTATTGAATCCTTCTTAAAAAGAGATTTTTCTATGATTCTTGAAAACCTTGGGTTAGTACCATAATAATATATCACACAAAATTTGTTCAATTTGTATTAAGATATAGGACCAGATATGAGTTTGGTCTGATTGTAATTATGGTTTGATTGGGTTTCGACTAGGCTTAGATTATTAATCAATTTAATTATTTGTTTAATCTCAAAGCACAAAGTGTTGGGGAGCCCGATGTGGTGCATGATAAACCACGTTTCAAAAACATACGTAGTGGAAATAAAAAACATAATAATTCTTAATTATTACATCACGCACACCACACACATGCAAGGACACAACATGACAAGACATGATCATAAAATAAAATTTTCTAAAATAACTTTTACTCTTAAGTATACTTGACAGATGATGAGAAGTGGAAAGGGCATCAACTAGAAAATCCAACGGAGTTTGCCTATACTCGTATCGATGCTAATTTATCATTGAGACAACTTCATGAAGCCATGAGTCATTCATTTTCGATCTATACTAACCAAGCGTGAAGACGAAGTAATTTGAGAGAACTCCACTCAGTCTTGGTATCTAATGGCTCAAAGTAATCTGGCGACATCAAGGGAGGTCTGACGCCTAACTATGGCAACACTAATCGATGGTGGCATTGATCAGTATCAACATCGAATAATAATCTATGGAAACACTGATTAGTATTGGTGCTAAACAATCAGTGGCGACACTGATCGATGGTGGCGCCAATCAATATCGATGTTGAGCAATCTATGCCACCGAACGGTAATGGTGCCGAACAATAGTGGCACTGATCGGTATCGACAACGTCTTAAAGAAGGGGTTGGCCCTTCTTTGTGGTTAGCGGCTAGAGGGAGAGGAGAGAAGAAATTCCTACTCCAATTAAGGTTTTTCTCTAATCAACAATTCACATATCTCTTCTCCTCATATAGGGATATTTATACATACATGACTTGGGGAGCAAGTCATCTACCAAACCCAATAAGCAAAACCAACTTGATCCATTACCAATAAGATTAAGTTTGGTTCAAAATCCAACTATCTTGGATCATAATTAAACCAAACTTTTTCCATTTATTATTAAACCAAGTTGTTTCATAACTAAACTAAATCCCTTTTGGTTTATTACCAAACCATAATGAATCCATATCTTCTATAATAGTTATGGCTCATCCACGCTTCCGCTCTGACAAATATCTTTCCATACTTGTCCTTTCCATTTAGTCCAACCAAACTTCATATCTCTATCGATTTGAGAATCTAATTCTTAAACTCATTTTAAGTCTCTAAGATAAACTCAGTGTGTGTGTGACCTTATAGGCTCCCTGCTATGTTGGTTGTCCATGATTAATCATTAATTATGGAATGATCATGAGTGATACATCGTAGTGTAAGTACTACATGGTAGTTTTGATGTGATCAACTAAGTCAAGTTAGGTTTTATTGTGTCTTGATCCTTGTGTTTAAGTGTGAAGAAACTTAGGAGCACAAGAAGTCGAGCGAAGACATAGCTAGGGAGAAGGATGACACGGGAGAGAGTCGACGATCTTGGTGCATTCGAAGGATGAAGTACTGCGAAAGAGTATGATGGCAGACGAGAAGGAAGCGCGTGATGTTTCTCAAGGACGAGAAGCCAGAGCAGAATCTTGCTCGAGGAGAAGGCCAGAAAATAAGTTCAAGTGAGTCCTATTTCGGATGCCCGAAATCACCTAAGCGAGCAGAGTCGGAGTGGAAGCCCTGACACAAAAGTCAACTCAGAGTTGACTAGAGTCCGGGGGCTTAGAGAAATTTTGGGCGACCCGAGTCCTGGCGCCTGGAGCTACCCCGGGCGCCTGGACCACCTTGGGGCCATTGGGGCACCTCGACTCCTCGGCGCTGATCCACAAGGTTTGGGTGCCTGGAGCGGGTTCAGGCGCCCAGAGCGGGTTCGGGCGCCCAGAGCGGGTTCGGGCGCCCGGAGCGGGATAAAGTTTTATCCCACGCCCGTTGCATAACCATTTGTGAGAAGATGAAATTTGCCATGTAGGGGGTGCCCGGAGAGGGTCGGAGTGCCCGGACCGTGCCACGTTAGCAAACGGTCAGTTTTGACCAATGGGCTATAAATATAGCTTCGGTCTTCTCTTTTTCGAATAACACACTTTGTACTTCAAGTATTTTTTCTTACTATCATTTTCGAGCCTTATTTTCGTGTATGAGGTTTCTCCACCTCTGACATTTTATTCGAGGAAGAGATTTTTTTACTGAGCTGACTTTCCTTAGAATAACAATCCTCTGATTGCAAACCAAGTAAAAATTTATGCTTCTCATACCTTTCTTTAATTCCTTTATATTTTGTTTAAGTGTGTAATTGATAAAGCTCAATTGTTTGAGAAAGGTGTTTGCTATTTTATATTATGCAGGGCAATTCCCCCCCCCCCCCCCCCCCTCTCTTGTTGTTGTAAGAGATCAACAATTGGTATTAAAGTCCAACCGTTTCAGAAGGACTAACCATCGAACGAAGCACAAAAGACGATGATCAGAACAAGCATCCACCCACTAAAGTTCGAGATAGACTTCGTACAATGGAAGAAGAAGATGGAAGTTTATTTCAAAACTGATTTTGATATAATTCTTATATTAAAAAATAGTTTTACAGTACCTACTGATAGCAATGACGAGTTAAAGAAATAAGAAAATTGGACAAAGAAGGAACAAGCTGACTTTGTGGCCAATGGGAAAGCAAAGTTCCATCTACTAAATGCGCCACCACTATAAGAGGTAAATAGAATTGGAGTTTACGAGACTGCAAAAGATATTTGGAAAAAATTCCTAGAGTTTCACGAAGGATCCTTCGAAGCCAATCTTACAAGAAGAGATCTTCTTCGGAATCAACTGACAAACCTGCGACTAAAGTAAGGTGAAACAGTTCTTCAACTACACGCCAAGCTAAAGGAGCTTGTGACTGAACTCACGAATCTCGAAGAAAAGTAACCAATCGAGACTCACTAAGGTATGCGCTTAATGCTTTTCCTAAAACACATGAATGGTTAACTCTAGTAGATGCATATTATATCTCTAGAGACTTAGAGGTAAGTAATTTAGAAGAGTTATCTTCTACATTCGAAATTCATGAGTCTAGATGTGCAAATTTAAAGAAGGAGCCGAAGCAAAATATTACATTAAAAGCAAAAATGGATGAACCAGACTTTGAAACATCTCTCGACGATGACAAAACGACATTCATGGTAAGAAACTTTAAAAGATTTTTTAAAGCTAATAAGTTCAATCAAGTGCAGACTAAAAGAAGAAAAATGAAAGTGAGGTGTTATCATTGCAATGAAGAAGGGCATGTCAAAGATAACTGCCCAAAACTAAAGAACAAGGACAAGGACAAGGACAAAAGTCCAACCCAGACAAAACATAAGAACCTAAAAGCAACATAGGACGAAACGTCATCAGAATTAGAGATTGAAGCCTACACCAGACTTGCGCTGATGGCAAGCTCATCCGAGATGAGCATCGAGAGCATCGATGAAGGGGGAGCAACGTCAGAAAGAAGCAACACTATAGGGGGAGCTTCAGATAAGGGATCAACGAGGTAAGTCAGGTACGATCTCTACCTCCTGACCAACTTTACAAGTTTATTAAAATATTGTTCAAAAATTCCTATCAATTAAAAAATAACAATAAAAAACAATTAATGGAAAATAAAGAACTAAAGGGAACTTTAGCAAAATCGTGTCGACTAGAAGATTTTGACAAAATAAAAAATAAAAAACTGAAAGAGCAAATAGAAAATTTCAAGAATTTTGCATGTTCGAATTTTACTACTTTTAGAAATTATCAAAGACTTAATTGCCATTTTAGATATAATAAGAGTCAAATTAGAAAATTATCACAAAAATATATTCTGAAAAAATTTCTAATTAATCAGTAGGTAGAAATCTATATTGAGTTTCAAAATCATGTTTAGATTAAATTTTTATACATATCTTACTTTTAAATTTATTTAATATTCTATTTTTTGCTTAAAATTTTCTAATACTTTTAAATAAATTGTTTTGTATAATTTCTATTTAAAATTAATTAGATATTAATTTTTTTTGAAAAAGATGATTTCATTTCTTATTTGTAAAAAAATTTTAAAATTTTTTTACCTTTATATTATTTTTAATGAATTTGTTAACAAAAATTATATTTTAATTTTAAAATATTTTGTAGAGTTATTTTTGTAAACTTTATTTTTTTCTAAAAATTTATCATGTTCTCTATCAATGAAAATATTTTCAAAAAAAATTTACCTGTTATTGAATTTTCTATGAATTATTTATCCAAATGTTAATTTTTAAATATTAAAAATTCTCAAATGTTAAATTTTGAAAATTTATTTTTCTGCTGAAATACTTGTTTTATCACATTCTAAAAAAAATTCAAGATTTTTTAAACTTAGAAACTATTTTTAAATATTTTTTAAAGAAACTATATCTTGTTGTAGAAACTAATTTATTACTGTCTAAATTATTTTTAATTTTTCATGCAAATTTTATCATTATTTTATATATATCTATTTAACCGATATAAAAAATTTTAGAATTTTTCAGCTATTTATTAAATTATTTCTCCAAAAATACTTTATAAATCACAAAAGTTTAAATTTTTAAAATTTAAACTTCTTAATTTTCTGAATGTTAATAATTTTTGTTATCTCTTAGAAATCAATTCAAAGTTCTTTTTATTTCTCCTATTTTAAATGTGATCAAAGGAGGAGACTTGGAAATTAAGGGTAGAGGAAGGGTACATTTTTTTTCATTTTACATAAAATGCAATTTATGTACTTGCTATTTTACTGTTATTTATTTTTAGTTTACCCTAACTTAATTTGGATTGCTTACATCAAAAAGGGAGAGATTGTAAGTACCCCGTGGTAGTTTTGATGTAATCAACCAAGTAAGTTCAGTCTTGTTGTATTTCGATTCTTGTGTTTAAGTGTGCAGGAACATAGGAGCATAAGAAGTCGGACGAAAGATGCATCTAGCGAGAAGGATGGCACGGGAGAGAGTCGACGAGCTCAGTGCGTTCGAGGGATGAGGTGCTGTGGAAGAGTACACTGGTGGATGAGAAAGAAGCATGCGATATTTCCGAAGGACGAGAAACCCGAGCGGAAGTTTGCTCGAGGAGAAGGTCGAAAAATGGATTCGAGTGAGCTCTATTCCGGATGGTTGAAATCATCCAAGTGAACGAAGTCAGAGCGGATGCCTAGACATAAAAGTCAACTCAGAGTTGACTAGAGTTCGGGCGCTTGGAGCTACTCCGGGTGCTCGGACCACCTTGGGGCCACCCGGGCACCTCGATTCCTTGGCACTGATCCACAAGGGTCCAAGCGCCCAGAGCAAGTCTGGGTGCTCAGAGCCGGATAAAGTTTTATTTCACTATCATTGTGTAGCTGTTTACGAAAAGATGAAATTTCCCACACTAGGGCGCTTGGAGAGAGTCTGGGCGTCCGGATCGTATCATATCAACAAGCAGTCAGTTTCGACCAGTGGACTATAAATAGAGCCTTGGTATTCTCCTTTTCAAATAATACACTTTGTACTTTAAGTATTCTTTCTGTATTTCATTTTCGAGCATCATTTTTGTATACGAGGCTTCTCCTCCTTCGATGTTTTATTCGAGAAGAAAATTTTTCTACTGAACTGACTTTTCTTGGAATAACAATCCTCTGATTGCAAACCAAGTAAAAATTTGTGTCTTGTACCTTTCTTTAATTCCTTTATATTTTGTTTAAGTGTGTAATTGATAAAGCCCGATTGTTTGAGAAAGGTGTTTGCCATTTTATATTGTGCAGGGCAATTCATCCCCCTCTCTTGCCGGCCGCAAGGGACCAACAAATTTACCAGTAATTATGGAATGATCATAAGTGGTGTATAGTAGTACATCATGATCCTCAATTGATCAAAAAATCATAGTTGATTTCAAAACCACATCTGAACCCTTTAGGAGTTACAATGAGTAATGCTTCATTCCTTTCACTTGTCTTATACCTATTTGGTTCAGGACATAGTCTGTGTGTCAGTCTCCACTAGGCTGACTATGTAACACCTAACACAAGTAATACTTCCTTCTCCTGCAGATTCAAATTACTTGTATATGTGTCCAAGAGTATAATACTCTTAACATGTGATGCTTTGGTAAAAAACTTTGAGTAACAATCTTGACAAGTGGCCATAGGGTATACATTTCCTTGTAAGGAGTGGTAAATCTTTTATTGGCAATTCAAACACCTTCGGACACTTTGACTTATACCTAATCATCCCAAGTCCACACTATTGGAACCCCAAGGTGTTTTGATGTGATCAAATAAGTTAAGTTAGGTCATGTTTTGTCTAACCCTTGTGACTAAGTGTGCAGGAGCTTAGGAACACAGGAAGTCGAGCGGAAGATGTGGCTAACGAGAAGGACGACACGAGGAGAGGCCCGACGGGCTCGGTGCGTCCGAGGGACGAGGTGACCGCCGAAGAGTACACCGGTGGACGAGAAGAACGTATGCGACGTTCGAGAGACGAGAAACCGGGAAGGAAGACTACTTGAGGAGAAGGCCGGAACTTGGGTTCGGGTTAGCCCTATTCAGGATGGCCGAGATCACCCAAGCTAACGGAGCCGGAACAGAAGACCCGGACCGAGACGAGCTGAATCGGAGCAGTGGAACTGGACCACAAAAAGTCAACTGGGTTGACTTAAGTGGTCCGGGCGCCCGGAAGTGGATTTTGACCAGATTGAGTTTTGACTCGATCTGAACGTTGGGGGATAAAATTTTATCCCCCCCAGGGCGCCCGGATCCTTCAGGGTGCCCCGACCAGTGCTATAAATATAGCACTGATTTTTCAACTCATTTGTAATCAGTTTCTTAGTACTTTACTTTTCTGTCTGTGCTCTCAACACTGTAAGAGGCTACTCCGCCCAGAGGAGATCATCAGATACTGCGCATTCTTTTCCTTGGATTTGCAATCCCCTGATTACAAACCAAGTAAACTCTCTGTGTCTAATCTCTTTTAATTAGTCTCATCTTTTTATTATTACAATTGTTTTTAATTAGTCGATATATCTGAGAAAGGTTAGATTTATTTTTGTAGGACAATTCACCCCTCCCCTCTTGCCGGCCTCCAAAGGGACCAACACACACCTCCTTAGAGATGTTTGTTTAAGATGTCAAAGTATAAGTCTCCATGACCAAAATGACTTGAATACCTCAAATTGAAGGAAACTTGCACTCGAGTAGCAATGAGATCTTCATTGACATATCTATATATGTAGAGAATCATATGAAGTCTTATAGCAGGTTACTCTAATGAACTAGTTACTATAACTAGCATCCAAGTTTAACTCTCAACATCTTAATGTCTCTAGCTAGTGAGGAATAGATACTTGGTTAGACCAAGGAGTATAATCCATGCTAGTCTCATAGAATTGATGATGTCCGAACTTATCAATTCAATGACTAGGGATTGTTTTAATACATTTATAATTGCACATATAAAGATGCTCACTAGTTGTGATCTAATAACAAGTTCTCTCATGTTATGAATTATATTATGGGCATTCATTAAATGAGTTTAATATACATATAAAGAATGTGTACTCAAATAATGAATTTCTATTTATCCAATAAATAATACATACCATAGGGCGATTGTCTTAGAATATCTTTCAAATATAACACAAAGTTTATCCTATATTAGATTCAAATTTTTCTTTGAGCTAATTGAGCAAGAGTTTCTGAAGTTAGCTTCCAGGTGTGAGACATAGGGGTCTTCTTGGTTGGAATAATGACAACTTCCTAAGACAAAACTAATTTAATAATCTAATGGTATATCAACTTTATACAATGTCTAATCTAACTGGTTTAAAGTAAGATGAGTTAGCATCTTCTAGTTCCATTTGACTAGATGCACCAGGTAAGGTACTCCTTACCCAGCCTAGACATGCACCTAACCAAGCTTTCCTAGCATACTATCAGCTCAACCTGCTCTGATACCAAATTGTAGGATCGAACTCGATGTTAGAGGAGGGTGAACCGCATTACAAATTTAATGAGTAGATAATAATAGAAATAAATCAATTAGAGTAATACAACGGAAATAAAAATTACTTAGGCTGATTCAATCAAGTAAAGTAAAACAAAGCAATGTAAGTACACAAAGGATTTAGCTAACAATTAATTAAGCATGCAAGCAGTTGATCAACAAAACTAGGAAAATAGACGCACACAATAGTAAAATATGATTCTTATTTCTAATTTTCCCTCTCCAGAAAGCCTCTGGAGATGAGAAACATTATAGAAAAGGAATCTAGAAAGTTAAGCACAAATACAAAAATACGGCAAACACAAAAATTGAATGAAAATGTTGCTCAAGTGTTGCTAATTAGAAATGAAGCTTAAGTTGCAGCATGTTGTAGCATAGAAGACGAAAGAGTGTGCCACATGGTGTTGCAGGGTAGACTTCTCACCCTTATCTAACCTAACCCCAGTTAAGACTAGTCACTCGGTAGACTTCTCATCCTTGTCAGACATCTGGTTATATTGACCTACCTAGACTTGTAAGTTACCCGATAGACTTCTCACCCTTGTTAGTCATCTGGTCAACCTTGACATGACTAGACTCTATTAAATATATTGTTAAACCAAGAAACCAGTACAAATCAAAACTAAATTTTGAAAAATACTGAACTTTCAATTTTCAAATGAAGAAAATTATCCTGATTTTATCCAAATAAAAAATAACTTATGTCGAAAAGAATGTAAAATAAAAGTATTTTTTAATTCAGAAATATATTGGCTCCTATATAAAATCTAAAAATATCAATTGCTTCTACTTCAATCTTGTCATTCCTCGTATAGATATGTCTTTTACCATCAATTGATAGTCGGCTCTTGATACTCCTATATAGTGACACTTATAAGTAGTGATGCTCATATCTATTTATCAAATATCATTAGGCACGGTACGTAGTTAAATTGATTTCGAAATTAAAAAAGTTGAGAAGTATACAATTTTTTAACATGTCAGTTGATGTACTTGGGACAATCCATTTTCATATAACCTTTCTTCTAGTAGAAGTAATAAGATGGTTCCTGATCTTATTTCTTTTGTACCTTATGGCTACAAGCTCCAGATTTTGCAGTTTACTTACCCTTACCATTACCATTGATTTTTTTGAACCATAATGCGCTCTTTTCATTTTCTGAAATTAGTGCTAGTGAGGAGTGATAAATTGTTAAGGTTGATAGATATTGAGTGTGTTATAAGAACAGAAAAAGGAAGAAGGAAGAGCAAAGCTAATGTAAGTCGAAGATGCATATATATAAAGACAAGTTAATGGATGCAAATTATATATGTGGACCCTTAACGAGATACTAAGCATAATATTGTATTTAATCTTTAGAGTAAAATATAATTCGTTAATGATATTCTCACAACATAGTTCAAAATAATCTTTAATTGACAACATAATGTATCTTCATATTATATACATGATTATCAAACATACCTTATATGATCTATCGTTAAATATATATCCGGCCTAAAATTAAATTTTCTTTAGGCCAATTAATTTTATCATGAATATATATCTATTATACTAAATGCACTTAATCTACTTAATAGTTTTCACTTTGATTATAATATTTGTTCAACTTAGTTACATTTGTGTAAATAAATACACAAGAAAACCTAGAAAATAGAATTGATTATAATATTTGTTCAACTTAGTTACATTTGTGTAAATAAATACACAAGAAAACCTAGAAAATAGAATTGAAAAATAGTTGATAGATTCTAATGACAGTTAACTGATAGAATCAGTTGAATGTATCAATTGATTAGAAAATCTCCGACCCGTGTACAAGCAACCAACTGAACCTTAATTGTAGTCGTTTGAAATTAGTCAAGTGCACAAGTTGATCCAGAAACTTTCTTGAGTCCTCAAGCCGACCCAAATATTTTCTATGTTATTTTAGAAGCATCAGTCAATTGAGCTAATGCATCAGTCGACTGATTACTATTATGTTCAATTTACTATTATGTTCAATTTTCACGGATCAAACATAAAACTTTTATGAAAAAAACGGTGGTCACCAAATTTCGCTATTGTTCTTCGAGTTCTTCGCAAAACTCGAAATTCCAAACTTTCTACTAGAAATTCGATGAATATGCATAGTTTAATGCGTGAAATAGAAATCCTATGCAAAACATGTGCAGATTAACTAAACCTCGAAAACCTACAACTTTATCGCTATAAATTCAATGAAATAAAAAATTTATAACACTTATTGGATGTTTAATTTAACAAATTATCCTACAGTCATACAATCAAATAGATGAGAATAATTCTAAATAAGACTGAATCGTTTGAATTTACAACACTTTAATAAAGCAAAATCGATGAAAGTGATAAAATTTATAAATAAAACTTTAATCAAGATTCATCCTCATTTGCCTGTCGTCGAACAATCTGAAAAGGAATGACAAGAATGGTGAAGTGGCTTGAATTCCATAAGAGTTAGGGCGACCAAATTTTTCTTCCGGACGGGATGAAAAGTGAATCGATGTTTTAATACGGGACCACAACCCTATATATTTATAGCCTTAGAGTTTGTTCCGTTATCAACCTATCAATAATAATGATAAAAAATAATAAATTTTTATACTCCTGATATTCACATCTATTAAATCAGCTCATAATTAAACTATATTAATTAGATCATTATTCAACTAAATCCGCATAATAAATCCATGTGTTATAATTAATACAGAAGCCCACTTCGAAATAAAATTCAACATCCATCACTTCACATTCAAGTGCAAAATAATGCAGTTTTTTTTTTTTTTTTTTCCAATTTTGCTAAGAGCGGGCAAGGTAATTTAATGGCCTAGGGGTGATGTTACGATGACAAAAGACGAATACGTTCGCTCCCAACGCTCCCGTCAATCTGTCTCATCACCAACACGGAGGAGACCTAGGGGTGATGTCATGATAGGAGGCAGGGTGTATTTCTTAAATATTTAGGATTCAATTTTTATCCAAGCACATTTACAATGATTAAGAAAGATAATTTTATCTATCTCCTAAAAATTTTGGAAACCTCATCTGGCCCCTGGTTTGCATATGGTCCCTATCCTGTAGAAAAATTGCAGTCTCCCCACCACTTGAAGCCCCTATTTGTGTCTCTCCCCTCCCTCCCTCCCTTTCCCATCCAACACAACTAACCCACTCCTCCTCCAAGCAGAGCATTCCAAGAATGAGTTCTCTTGGATTTGTCATCCTCTTCTTTGTCCCACTGTTCTCAGCAGCGCATGGCTATGGAGGGGGATGGATGGCAGCTCATGCCACATTCTACGGAGGAAGTGATGCTTCAGGCACAATGGGTATAATGATTTCATTCTACGAACAATCTTTTCCTTTAAAAACAAAAAGAAAAATAAAATCGACCATAATTCAGACTAATTTGCGTTGCAGGAGGAGCTTGTGGGTATGGCAACTTGTACAGCCATGGCTACGGCACTAACACCGCAGCTCTCAGCACTGCTCTGTTCAACAACGGCCTCAGCTGCGGGGCTTGCTACGAGTTGGCGTGCGTCGACGATCCCAGGAATTGCCAGAGGGGATCCATCGTCGTCACTGCCACCAACTTCTGTCCCCCGAACAGCGCCCTGCCCAACGATGCAGGCGGGTGGTGCAACCCCCCTCTCCGCCACTTCGACCTCTCTCAGCCCGTCTTCCTCCGCATTGCTCAGTACAGAGCCGGGATTGTACCCGTCGCGTACCGAAGGTGGGGATGAGATTCTTAATTATCTACTCTTTTGGAAATTCTTGATAGATTCAGTACGTAGTTACATCATTATTGTTATATATTTTGCAGAGTACCCTGCAGGAAGGGGGGTGGCATCAGGTTCACTATCAACGGCCACTCCTACTTCAACCTGGTTCTGATCACCAACGTGGGGGGAGCCGGGGACGTGCATGCGGTCTTGGTCAAGGGGTCGAGGACCGGGTGGCAGCCCATGGTGAGGAACTGGGGCCAGAACTGGCAGAGCAACACCTTCTTCAATGGCCAAGCCCTCTCCTTCAAGGTCACCACAAGTGATGGCAGATCTGTGCTCTCCTACGATGTAGCTCCTCCGTCCTGGTCCTTTGGCCAAACCTTCAGTGGTGGACAATTCCACTGAAGTTTTAAGATCAAATTAATAGCATAGTTTTATATAGTACATATATATAGGAGTGATATATGGATCAAAATTATATCGACAAAGGCCTATTTTACTTTGTCCCTTTTATAGTTATTGCATTGAACTGGACTAGACCTTGTGTCAAAGTCTAGATTAATTAGTTGCTGCTCTAGGAGAGAAAGAAAGTCAAGGGGAACTACTTCTCCGTGAGAGCAAATGGCTATATGTATGGTTTACTTTTCATTCATTGTTTCTGTCAGTCGACTCTATGTGAGGGCACTCTGAAGAAAGAGTGCCTGTATTGGCCATTGTGATTTGTTTTATGGCAGTGCTATATTGATCATGCTATATTAATACATGTCTCTAGATCGATCAGTTCAACTTTTGCAGGTGTCTAGATGTCTCTAGGTTGAGCCTAACCGAATAACTGGTAGGATCATTTCGACTCTTGCAAGTCCATCTCAAGCAACCAGAGGATGGGCTGCGATGGACTCAAGCTCAACATGTGAAGTGATAAAATATCTTTTCTTTTCTAACAGTTTGAACTGTTTTTATTTAATTCAAACAAGCAAATTTATCATATCGTCCGAACAAGAGCTTTGCGTTAGGAGTTTATGTTAACTGAGCTTAATTAGTGGGTCAACCCATATGTGAACGAAAGTATCAAAAGTATAAATGATGCAGGAGGGGCCGGATCCAAAGTAAAGAACTTCTTACAGCAAGACATGGCATGATCACGATGCCTAACCGAAGCACGACATAGGCTGAGGGAGCTTTTGGATCTGCATCTTTTGGGTTTTTTAAAATTGGTTATCTGTTTATTAAGTTTAAGTTGACCTTTTATTTAATTATAGTTAGCTTTGCCCTTAATTCTAGCTTCGCTTAATATTATAGAACTAAGTCTCATTATTTAATTTCTGTTTAGATCTTTTTAGAGCTTTGAGATTTATATATATATATATATATATATGCTTAGATGATGTTTTGGAGAACTTTTGGATATTAAATTAATTTGTTTCCCTTAAATCACGTTATGACTATATCTCTTTTTTCTATTCTCGCTCTTGTTTTCTCCACAAAGTTTTAACCCTAGTTTTGGCTACTTAGTTTGTTATTTTTTTCTTATTTTCTCGTTAATCCCTATGAAACTTCACACTCCAGAATAATCTATATTTTATCCGATCCCAGTTGGTATCAGAGTTCATTAAAATTAGAGGGTCATTGTGGACGTGATCGTGATCGCAATAGACAGGTTTTGATTGAGGAAGTCTGACATTATGATCATAATATTTAGAATTTAATGATGATTGAGGATTTGTAGAAACAAGTTATGGAATTAACCCAGAGTTTGGCAGTGTGAGATTTTAATGATCGTGAGATCTCTGATCGTAACTCTGATTCTACTTTTGAGAACTAATGAAAACCCACTTTCTTCCCTTTGACTATACGTAAACGTTGTTTCAATGACTCCATATATTAAGGCAAGGAGTTAGAACAATTGACAACTATACAGAGTAATTTTATCAGCTTATTACTCATAATGATTTGTCTGAGACAGAGGAACATACGATAGTGCAATATTTAGGGGGATTACGTAAGCACTTACAAGATTTCCTGAACCTTCACTCACTCTAAACTATTTCAAAGGCTAATCAGCCCGTCTTTGCTATTGAAAAACAAGTAAAACAAAGACCAACAACTAGGAGAGATCAAAACAATAAAGTTGTATGTTCACCCTCAGGAGCTGCACCCTTCCCAACAACCACCACAAGGTAACCTAAGACCTCTATCAAGTGCTTTCAACATGGTGAATAGAGGCATTGAGCTTTGGGTTGTAAAAGATCCCTAAATTAAAAACAAAAAAAACAAAATCTTGCTAGTTGAGGAAGCTAGAAGACATGGAGGATGAACCTAAATAGATTGATGAGACGATTTACGATGACGATATCGATGATGAGGTTCTTTATGGTGATGTCATGAGACTTTTATTGTATGCAAGAGCCTACTGGTCCCCAAGGAAGAATCAGATGATTGGCTAAGGACCAATATCTTTCGCACGGCTTGCACGATTGTGAACAAAGTTTACAAGATGATCATTGATAGTGGAAGCTGTGAAAACATTGTATCTAAAGAAGATGTTCAAAAGCTATAGTTAAAGATAGATCACCATCCAAAATCCTATATAAGTTGTCATGGCTAAGCAAAGGAAGCGAGGTAATCGTAGATAGGCGGTGCCTTTTATCTTTTTCTATTGGCAGCAAGTATTATGACCGAGCATGGTATGATGTTGTCTCTGGATACATGTCATGTACTATTGGGACGACCTTCCCAATATGATTGTAGTGGCATCCATGATGGACGGAAGAACACCTACACCCTCAGCATCCAAGGGAGGAATATCGTATTGGCTCCTCGATAAGAAGAATTCCTTCAAACTTGGTAACCAATAACTCTATACTACTTTCTATGTCCAAATTTTAAAAGATATAAAGCATAGAGACGTGGTCTATGCTTTGCTTCCTTATGAAAGCAATGTAAGAGACTTAGACTCAGATCTACCAGCTGAGGTACAACAACTCCTATCCAATATCGCTAATTTGATAGACGAAGACCTTCCTCCAAGACTTCCTCTTATGAGAGACATTCAACATCAGATTGACCTCATTCTGAGGTCAAGCTTGCCTAACTGGCTGACATATTGTCTCATCCCTAAGGATATCGAAGAACTACAATGACGGTTGTGGAAGTATTTATAAGTACCCCGGGTTGGTTTTGATGTGATCAATCGAGTTAAGTTAGGCTCTGCACTTTTTAATGCCTTGTGTCTAAGTGTGCAAGGACATAGAAATATAAGAAGTCATGCAAAAAATGCAACCAGCGAGAAGGATGACATTGGAAGTGAGTTGATAGGCTCGGTGCATCCGAGGAACGAGAAGCTATGAAATAGTACATCGGTAGACGAGAAGGACGCGCTGTCACGCCCCAGAGGAGTCCCTGTCCGAGAAAATTTCGACAGCATCTCCCTTGTACGGTGGACAATCTGAAACTTTTCTACATCTCACAAATACCTCAGCCACAAGCGGCTGGAATAATAACAATAAAATAAAACATCACCACGCAGTTATATATAATCTATTCAGCCTCTGGCTGTCACAACCACGCAGTTAAGATAATTAAACAGTAAAATAATACTCTGACTCGAAATCCACCCTACTCCACTACACTCGTAAAACTCAAATCCGACGAACTCACCTCTTCTGCCGTCCAGGCAGGCATGTAGTAGAATAAAAACCAAATCCAAATCCATCGATATAATAAAATCTATATCATGTCCATAAGCAAATAAATCCAGAACATAACAAGTGCAAACAGTCTAGAACAGAGAAGGAAACCAAACGAAAAATCAATCACATCCTCGAGGTCTATAGGGACCAGCAACTGGAACTCTCTCCTGACAGCATCAACCTGAAAATATCAACAATGGAGGCGGGGTGAGTCCAACACTCAGCAGGTACAATTGATATGCAAAGTAAAGAAATAACACCTAGCACTAATCATGCGTACAGTCTCCTGATAAAGATAAAGGTAACTACAAACCGAAGAAGACAGGAGAGAATCTGTACTAACCAGGACCCGGTAAAAGGACAAACAGTCCGAAAGGTATACCGTATGCATGTCAATCAAGGTATCCAAGCAATGCGGCATATAAGTGCAACAAACACAAACACAAACAATAAATGCATCATGCATATGATGCGAATGTCATGGTCACCACGCCAGTCAGCCGACTCACAACAACGGTGGGACCGAGTGGGTAGGTGTGACGCTCCGCTGCAACACTACTCCCGATGAGTGATCGAGTGTACGGGATGTCGGAGTACATACGTACTCCTACCCCAAATCATAAATGGGGGAGCGCAATGCTCTCAACTCCCGGTACGCTGTGACGGGGAGGGATCTCTAACGTGCTACACGCTGCGTCACACTACCCATGAGCGGACCAACGGAGCACCGGAAGAGCCAAACTGACGTGCTACCACGCTGTGTCCCGCTACCCATGAGCGTCACAACGGAGCACCGAACAGTGATGAAACTGGCAAAGTGCTCGACAATAAAGGAGCAATCAATCACTCAGCATGCAATCATGCGAATGGTGCATGTCACTAAACATGGTAATATACTAAACCAATCTCTGGACATATCATAATGTGCACCAAAGCGAATGAATCATATCAAGGTATCTGATCATATAAGGTATCAAACCTAGGTCCTGACATGGTAAAATATGGTTATATCACTACCCATGAGCATGTGGAATCAGGTACATATCCATACAAGATGTAAACAAACAATCAATCAACAAGTAGCATGTATTGGGCAGTGATTAACCGAAACAAGTAAGAAACACAATTAATGCATCTTGTTAATTTAATTACTAAGCATATCAAAGACAATAAGTCAAAAGTACCCGCCTCCGATAAAATAGAAAGGTCCAAGCTGACTCCGAGATACTCGTCTCGCGTCAAAGTCCTGAATCAATTCGCACAGTTTAGCTAATTTAATTTTTAAACAAATAGCTAAACTAATTTCTAATCCACTGATCATTTAGGGTTAGTTTCATTAATCCTGATTACACTATTATATAACTTATAAACTTAAGTTATTAATTATTGCTAACACAACTAGCAATAATCTACCATGAAAATCAAAACTCTAAACCTTACCTCAATTCACGGCCGTGATTAATCCATAATCAAGGAATGTATTTGCTGCTGGAACAAGGTGAGTGGCTGGAAATCCACTTGCAAAACAATCAAGAAGGAAACTCACTAATCAACAAAATAACTCAATTCAAAACATAACCTACTGACCTTACCTCTTCCTTGATGCCCTCAACCAAAGCAAGATTGCCACGACAAGTTCCAACAGCCCCAAATCAAACCTACTGGCCAGACGTAACAACCTACTGCCCTGATCAAGTTGCTGTCCACCAACCGGATCAAGAAGAAATGATCAAGAAATCACAAGACACTCTATTAACAATTAAAGTCCAGTAATAATTTGTTCCCATTACCTCTTCTTCGATGATGACAGCGAGAATCAGAAGTTGGTGAAGCCGCTGTCCACCAAACCCTATACACTAAATTAGCCATCCCACACCCAAGTGCTGCTCACGGCAGGATAAGAATCAAAGCACAGAATTGAAAACAAAAACAAACCCTAAGCCCTCACCTTCAGTCCCACTGGCCGGGTTACAACTACCCCCTGTCACCTTCTTAAGCTCTTGATTTCCGGCGACCTAGGCATAGTGTACAGAGGCGGCGTCGCATAGGGCAGAAACAAGGCCGCAATCACTCTAGATCAGAGACACAAGGAAGGGAAACTTCGGCCGGCGCACAGGGAAGTCGGAGAGGTGGCTCGTCACCGGCGGCAGAGGGGGTCAGCATCGCGGGCAGAAGGCCGGCGCTAGAGTAAAAGGTGCGGCGGTGCTACGGTGGTCAGTGGCGCTCGGCACCTAGGGCACGGCGACGGCGATGCTAGGCAGAGGCGACAGCGCTGCTCAAGTCCAGTGAGGGCAGCGGCTTCGGCAGGGCTCAGTGGCGGCCGACTGTCGGCTATGGTGGCGGCGTGAGGTGGCTAGGGCAGAGGACACCGGCGGTTAGGGCTTTTTTTTTTTTTTCTCGGCGTCGGGTTTGGGAGTGAGGCTCGGGAGAGAAGGAACACGGGGGGGAAGAAAATAAATGAAAAAGAAAAAGGAATTAGGAATTTTTATAAAAGAAACAATTCCTCGCTTAAATGGGTCGTCCAAACAGGCTTTTCCAGGCCCCATTTTTATCCCGTTAACTCGTCCGTACGAGCTCCGAAAAATTCCCGAAAAATGTCCAAAAATTCCGGAAAATTCATTTATTAATAATCGTCATTTTTTTCCGGTATTTTACATTCTCCCCCACTAATAAAAATTTGGTCCCCAAATTTCAGTATCTACCATCAGCAAGTACTAATAACAAATAACAATAATAAATATTGAACGGTAAATAAATCACATACCTCAAGTGAAAAGATGGGGATACTGAGCTCGGATCGTATCCTCGAGCTCCCAAGTAGCCTCCTCATCCGAATGGTGTTGCCATCCGACTTTAACTAGCCGGATAGTCTTATTCCGCAACTGACGATCTTTTCGATCGAGAATCCGTACCGAAACCTCCTCATAAGTAGCATCAGGCTGAAGGGAACTGGAATATCTGTCAGCACATGCGTCGGATCGGGTACGTATCTCCTCAGCATGGATACGTAGAATACATCGTGGACGCCTGCCAGGGACGGCGATAGTGCCAACCAGTAAGCTACTGCTCCAATCCTTTCCGAGATCTGGAAAGGTCCAATGTATCACGGAGCTAGCTTACCTCTGAGGCCAATCTCTTCACCCCTTTCTTGGGTGAAACTCGCAAAAATACCTGGTCACGAATGGAGAACTCTAAGAGTCTCCCACTCCGGTCAGCGTAACCCTTCTGGCAGTCTTATGCCTCTAACATCCTCTGTCCGATAGTATGTACCACTTTGCCTCACGTTGAGCTCTATGAAGTCCCAACAACTGGGCCTCTCGGATTCTCGTCCAGATTAACGACTGAGCAACTATGGTAACAAAAATACCCTGCTCTGTCTGTCCCTGCTCCTCAAAGTCTAACTCGGAGAAACCCTAAATCCAGTCTGTTACCACTACTCGG
Organism: Zingiber officinale; assembly: GCF_018446385.1. NCBI lineage: Eukaryota > Viridiplantae > Streptophyta > Magnoliopsida > Zingiberales > Zingiberaceae > Zingiber > Zingiber officinale. The sequence continues at coordinate 110,232,118 of NC_056003.1, read as the reverse complement.
TGGCAAACTAAAGTCCCTTTGGACTTCTGGTCAAGTACATTGGCAACCACATTAGCTTTTCTCGGGTGATAGCTAATGGTACACTCATAATCCTTCAGGAACTCCATCCATCTCCTCTATCGAAGATTAAGTTCCTTCCAAGTAATCAGATATTTAAAATTCTGATGATCAGTGAGAATCTCAATGTAATATCTTACAGGTAATGCCGCCAAATCTTCAGGGCAAAAATAATAGCGGCCAACTCCAGATCATGAACTGGGTATTTCTTCTCATACTCCTTCAACTACGGAGAAGCATATGAGAATACTCTACCATGCTACATTAGAACAGCACCCATATCCTGTAGAAACGTGTCGGTGTAGAGGACAAATCCGTCCTCTCCAGAAGGTAAAAACCAAAAATCGAAGCCGACATTAGTCTCCGCTTCTGCTCCTAGGAACTGGTCTTGAAATCCTCAATCCAAGTAAACTTCACACCTTTCATGGTCAGGCGTGTAAGTAGCGTAGCAATCCGTGAGAAACCCTCAACGTATCTCCGGAAATATCGAACCAAACAGAGGAAGTTGCGAGCTTCCTGTATAGACTCTGTCTACTCCCAACGGTAACAACCTCGATCTCATGTGAAACCACGGTATACTCCTATTGGTGACCGTGTGGCTCAAACATCTCACATAAGACAAACCCAAAACGCACTACTGAACTTCGTATATAGATATTCTCATCGAAACATCTCTATCCTATGCAAAGATGATGTGCGTGACTCACCGCTGATTCGTAATAGATCACATCATCGTCTACAAAGACAATGGAATCCGATCCAAACATCCTGGAAATACCAAAATCATCAAGTCTCTGTAAGCCTATATGGCCAAAAACCAAAACACATAATGTCCGTATCACAGACATTTCTAACCATAAGATCTATGATAATAAGTCAAAAATCTGATCATCAATAACATAAATCACCATAGAATAAATCCTCCAGTGTGAGAGCAACGCTCCATCACAGGAAACATCACATATGTGGGAGCAACGCTCTACCACAAATAGTCTGAAATAGGTATCTGCAATAAATATAGGAGCTATGCTCCGCTACCAGCAATCCGTAATATGTGGGAGCAACGCTCCACCACAAAATAATATATAAGTACCCAAAGGCACCTAACTATCCAGCTAGAGACTGTACAAGATCTCTCTACCACAAATCACTGTGGTTAACCTAGGCTATAACAACCTAGTAAACTAAGCAAATCCATCATCAACTCTATCAGTATCCTAGTGGGTTATCCCCTGATAGAAGAATTAGTTGATGAGTTAATCCAACAAATGACATAATGCAGTCACTCCACATTCTGCATTCAGCATAAGTAAAATCATCATGCTGCTACCAATATATACCTAGCACACATGCTCACACAACATATGTATGATCGACATATTCCTCCAATTAATATACACCAAACATACTCACAACATAGGTATAAATCATCTTGATACCTCCAACAATGCATACCGAACCCGTGTACAAAATCAACATAGGTAAAATCAACAATACACCTCGAACAACACTCATATGACATATATACACCTATGTCAAGAGTATAACCAACATATACTTCCAATAAAGCATACTAAATCCAGGTGCACTCATCAAACATAATAAAAAAGATACCTCAAATACCACACCAAACACATATGTACATATCACAACTCAGATTAAATCGACAAAATGCCTCCATCAAAACACCACCGATGTACTTATACTACATCTCGGATTTAATCAACAAGACATCTTCAATAATACCTCCCGATACATACACCGAACTACATAGCTATGATCCATAAGAAACCTACAAACCATATCAGAACATGGATACATATACTATTTGCAAATCGACAGTCTTCCACAAGACTCTTACAACACATAACAATCAAAATTACATGCAACATAGACATGTAAAATGAGCATACCAGCTCAATCAAAGAGACCAACCTTAAGCTACCAACACTCATGGATTACGGGTACATCTAAACAAGATTCATGCATATGTATCAAGCATGAATACATCACTCAAAAGTAACCCAAAATAAAGTAGCCTAATCATCCAGTAACAACTCTGCTCTAAGTTCAAAGGAACTAGTATCGGACAAGAAAGGTATACACACCCTGGTATAACATTGCAAGTCAATGTCATATGCTACCAAGACTATATCTAATGGGAAGATTTTATCATCATAAATCCAAATGTACTCTTCCAGTATACACTAGTAACGAGTGTATCCCATAAGTGTTAAGCAATTAGCTCTACACTTCCTTACATCAGCGGGGCCATATACCCCAATGCACCCTCTAAGTTATCCCACCAGATATATACAGTCCATGGTCAAAGTCTTCATGGAATAGGATACATCGATCCGCTATAAACTATCCAAGCCGACAATGATATACGGCTGAATCCGTCCTTTCCACATCAGTACAAAGCATGTACTCAAATGTGCTCTAGATACATAACTAAGCACAAACAACCTAAAAGTTCAAACCTCTAAAAATAGAGTATGACAATCCTCTACTGATCAACCAACAAAACTAAATCATTCATCTACTAACTAATCAAGAATACCTTAATCCTCCACAAGCAACTAAGGTATATCAAACCACGATCAAATGGTATACTACATTATCAAATAACTAAATCAGTTCATGGGTCAATTCAACACTAATACATCATCTCAAACTAGAGAATGTCAATCCACATAATATCATATGAATAAATGTGTACAACCCAAAAGAAAAAAACTAGAATTCAATATCATCGAGACACCCTCATTTTTTTTTTATCCTCAAAAATATCAGCCCACTAATATCAGATGAATAAGTCTCTACTCTCCATGAGGGTAAGTTAGCATTCAAAACATCAAATTATTATTTATCCACATAGTTCAATATCAGATGAAACAAATATCAATTTTATCATCCTGTTAACTAACCACAATTAACCAGATTTATTAAAATCAAAAATCTCATAGGCACATAAACTCTCTAGCTTCCAATTTATAATCTGATCATCAACTATAAACATCAACCTGTGAACACCATACATGATACTCACTATATCACCATCAATGACAACCCAAATAAAAGATCATCAAAATAGTTATCCCCTAAAAGATCATCAACAACCACATAACATTTACTCTCTTAAATCATTAGAAATCAACACATCAAAATATCTGATCTCACAATATCCCTCAACCTCAAACCATTCTCAACAATGATCAAACATGGTAACTCCCCAATAAACAATTTTCATCGTATCGGGTACCCTAATATCCAAAAGATATGAGTATAAAAACTCAACTGACTAAGTCAACAGGAATAGGTAAGTGTCATCCACTACCCAACTAACAATAGCAGAGACTGGTATGTGCCTCCATCTCCTACTAGTAGTAACAGAAGATAAAACTACTGATGCTATGATAAGAAAATCACTAGAGATAATAATCCTTGATATCTATTAAGGTCAATCATGCTCAATGGATAACCCATCACATGTAATATGTGCTACAACATCCAGACAAGTACTAAATAAAGAATGCTAATACCTGTCATAAACTATAAAATTAAACATCATACCTATATGCCGTCTGGAGATATTCTGTCGCTGTCCAGTCCCCAACTTCTGACCTCAAAATTCCGAACGTACATATCGCCGGAAATCCAAATAAATCCGAAACGGAAATCCGAAACATCACCATATCGAAAATCCGATAATGCCCAGTTTGACTCGCAAACCTGGCTAACCCAAATATCCAGAATACCAACAACCGGTATCCGATAAATCTCCAGAACACCAAAAGCAGGTATCATAACCCGCTCTGATACCAAATAAATTGGTATCAGATAAATCTCAAAAATCCAAAATACAAAAATTCAACAAGTATCGCCAAACTTGGCGCTCTGATACCAAGTAAATAAATTGGTATCAGGTTATCCCAAACATCAAAAATACGAAAACAAAAGATCGTATACCTGCGCTCTGATACCACTAAATTGTCACGCCCCAGAGGAGTCCCTGTCCGAGAAAATTTCGACAGCATCTCTCTTGTACGGTGGACAATCTGAAACTTTTCTACATCTCACAAATACCTCAGCCACAAGCGGCTGGAATAATAACAATAAAATAAAACATCACCACGCAGTTATATATAATCTATTCAGCCTCTGGCTGTCACAACCACGCAGTTAAGATAATTAAACAGTAAAATAATACTCTGACTCGAAATCCACCCTACTCCACTACACTCGTAAAACTCAAATCCGACGAACTCACCTCTTCTGCCGTCCAGGCAGGCATGTAGTAGAATAAAAACCAAATCCAAATCCATCGATATAATAAAATCTATATCATGTCCATAAGCAAATAAATCCAGAACATAACAAGTGCAAACAGTCTAGAACAGAGAAGGAAACCAAACGAAAAATCAATCACATCCTCGAGGTCTGTAGGGACCAGCAACTGGAACTCTCTCCTGACAGCATCAACCTGAAAATATCAACAATGGAGGCGGGGTGAGTCCAACACTCAGCAGGTACAATTGATATGCAAAGTAAAGAAATAACACCTAGCACTAATCATGCGTACAGTCTCCTGATAAAGATAAAGGTAACTACAAACCGAAGAAGACAGGAGAGAATCTGTACTAACCAGGACCCGGTAAAAGGACAAATAGTCCGAAAGGTATAGAAGACCTGTATGCATGTCAATCAAGGTATCCAAGCAATGTGCAGCATATAAGTGCAACAAACACAAACACAAACAATAAATGCATCATGCATATGATGCCAATGTCATGGTCACCCCTGACGCCAGTCAGCCGACTCACAACAACAGTGGGACCGAGTGGGTAGGGCTGTGACAACCGTGCACTCAGCAACACTACTCCTGATGAGTGATCGAGTGTACGGGATGCTGTCGGAGTACATACGTACTCCTACCCCAAATCATAAATGGGGGAGCGCAATGCTCTCAACTCCCGGTACGCTGTGACGGGGAGGGATCTCTAACGTGCTACACGCTGCGTCACACTACCCATGGGCGGACCAACGGAGCACCGGAAGAGCCAAACTGACGTGCTACCACGCTGTGTCCCGCTACCCATGAGCGTCACAACGGAGCACCGAACAGTGATGAAACTGGCAAAGTGCTCGACAATAAAGGAGCAATCAATCACTCAGCATGCAATCATGCGAATGGTGCATGTCACTAAACATGGTAATATACTAAACCAATCTCTGGACATATCATAATGTGCACCAAAGCGAATGAATCATATCAAGGTATCTGATCATATAAGGTATCAAACCTAGGTCCTGACATGGTAAAATATGGTTATATCACTACCCATGAGCATGTGGAATCAGGTACATATCCATACAAGATGTAAACAAACAATCAATCAACAGGTAGCATGTATTGGGCAGTGATTAACCGAAACAAGTAAGAAACACAATTAATGCATCTTGTTAATTTAATTACTAAGCATATCAAAGACAATAAGTCAAAAGTACCCGCCTCCGATAAAATAGAAAGGTCCAAGCTGACTCCGAGATACTCGTCTCGCGTCAAAGTCTCGAATCAATTCGCACAGTTTAGCTAATTTAATTTTTAAACAAATAGCTAAACTAATTTCTAATCCACTGATCATTTAGGGTTAGTTTCATTAATCCTGATTACACTATTATATAACTTATAAACTTAAGTTATTAATTATTGCTAACACAACTAGCAATAATCTACCATGAAAATCAAAACTCTAAACCTTACCTCAATTCACGGCCGTGATTAATCCATAATCAAGGAATGTATTTGCTGCTGGAACAAGGTGAGTGGCTGGAAATCCACTTGCAAAACAATCAAGAAGGAAACTCACTAATCAACAAAATAACTCAATTCAAAACATAACCTACTGACCTTACCTCTTCCTTGATGCCCTCAACCAAAGCAAGATTGCCACGACAAGTTCCAACAGCCCCAAATCAAACCTACTGGCCAGATGTAACAACCTACTGCCCTGATCAAGTTGCTGTCCACCAACCGGATCAAGAAGAAATGATCAAGAAATCATAAGACACTCTATTAACAATTAAAGTCCAGTAATAATTTGTTCCCATTACCTCTTCTTCGATGATGACAGCGAGAATCAGAAGTTGGTGAAGCCGCTGTCCACCAAACCCTATACACTAAATTAGCCATCCCACACCCAAGTGCTGCTCACGGCAGGATAAGAATCAAAGCACAGAATTGAAAACAAAAACAAACCCTAAGCCCTCACCTTCAGTCCCACTGGCCGGGTTACAACTACCCCCTGTCACCTTCTTAAGCTCTTGATTTCCGGCGACCTAGGCATAGTGTACAGAGGCGGCGTCGCATAGGGCAGAAACAAGGCCGCAATCACTCTAGATCAGAGACACAAGGAAGGGAAACTTCGGCCGACGCACAGGGAAGTCGGAGAGGTGGCTCGTCACCGGCGGCAGAGGGGGTCAGCATCGCGGGCAGAAGGCCGGCGCTAGAGTAAAAGGTGCGGCGGTGCTACGGTGGTCAGTGGCGCTCGGCACCTAGGGCACGGCGACGGCGATGCTAGGCAGAGGCGACGGCGATGCTAGGAAGAGGCGACAGCGCTGCTCAAGTCCAGTGAGGGCAGCGGCTTCGGTAGGGCTCAGTGGCGGCCGACTGTCGGCTATGGTGGCGGCGTGAGGTGGCTAGGGCAGAGGACACAGGGGGAAGAAACCGCCGGCGCCGGCGGTTAGGGCTTTTTTTTTTTTTCTCGGCGTCGGGTTTGGGAGTGAGGCTCGGGAGAGAAGGAACACGGGGGGGAAGAAAATAAATGAAAAAGAAAAAGGAATTAGGAATTTTTATAAAAGAAACAATTCCTCGCTTAAATGGGTCGTCCAAACAGGCTTTTCCAGGCCCCATTTTTATCCCGTTAACTCGTCCGTACGAGCTCCGAAAAATTCCCTAAAAATGTCCAAAAATTCCGGAAAATTCATTTATTAATAATCGTCATTTTTTTCCGGTATTTTACACGCGCGACTCTGAATGAGGAGAAGGCTAGAGTTGGATTTGAGTGAGCTCAACTCTGGATAGTCAGAGTATCACCCAAGTGACCAGATGGGAAAAAAAGTAAACTTGGAAGTTGACCGACTCTAGGCGCCTAGACCTATACTTGGAAGTTGACTGAGGCTAGGCGCCCCAACTAGGTTCATGCACCTGGACCCCAGGCACCCAGACCAGTCTTGGCCAGATTAGCGAGTTGTTGCCGCAAGAATCAACATTGGAGTCCACATCAGCAGACTGGTTCAGACACTTGGGAAGTGATAACCTCTGGAAAAGATGTTGTTGTGGAGTGGATCGGATCGACCCAGTCTAGGCGCCCGGATGGGGTCTAAGTGCTCGGGAGCTGCCACGTTAGCTAATGGCTAACTTCGACCAGTAGGCTATAAATAGAGCCCTGATCCTCAAAGTCCAATACAACAACACTTGTACTTTCTGTTTCCTTATTCATTTTTAAGTCTGTGCTTTCAACATCTGTAAGAGGCTACTCCGCCTGTTTAAAAGGAGTTTTTTTAAGAGCTTTCATTGTCTTGGATTAGCAACCTTTCCGATTGAAAATCAACTAAATCTTTGTCTCTTCTTTAATTCATGTTTTTTTATTACTTTTAATTAACCTGTGGTGTGTCCTTATTAATTAAGTAGCAAGAGAAGTACTAAAATTATATTGTAGTCTATTCACCCCTCTAGCCAATCTACCTAAATCTACAATTAGTATCAGAGTTCAACCATTTCAAAAGGACTAACACCCGACTAAAGCAATAAGAAGATGGCAGGACCAAGTATTCACCCATCAAAGTTTGACAGGGAGTTCACAATCGGGAAAAAGAAGATGAAGGTATTTTTCAAAATAGATTTTGATTTATTTCTAATAATCAAATATAGTTTTACAGCACCCAAAGATCAACACAGAGAAGAAAAAAAGAGTATCTTTGGAGAAAGAAAAAGCATAACAACTTTGTAGCCAACGGTAAGGCCGAATTCCTCCTTTTGAGCGTACTGTCACCTCAAGAAGTTAACCGGATCGACGCTTACAACTCCACCAAAGAACTCTATGAGAAGTTCCTAGAACTGCATGAAGAAACCTCAGAGATCAAGTTGGTAAGATGAGATGTGCTACACAACAAACTCAGCAACCTTCGACTAGAAAAGGGTGAGACGGTTGCCTAACTATTCACAAAGCTAAAAGAGGTAATCACTGGACTAACCAACCTAGGAGAAACTCTGCCAAATCGAGGTTCCCTCTGATATGCATGAAATGTATTCCCAAGAACCCTTGAATGCACATCGATTATAGACTCATATTACATCTCCAAAGATCTAGAGGTAAGTACTTTAAAGAATTTATTTTCAACCTTAGAATTACATGAGTCTCGATGTACAGGACAAAAAAAAAAGAACCAAATCATAGTTTAGTAGTATTAGCCAACAAGATTGAGCTAGATTCTGAATCATCGTCCGATGAAGACAAAGCAGCTTTTATGGTAAGGAGCTTTTCAAAGTTCTTTAAGTCTAATAACTTTTATAAGAGATAGGCCAACAAGATTCTCTAGACAAAGAGGAAATTCAGATGCTACAACTGCCAAGAAGAAGGGCACATCAAGAACAACTGCCTGAAATTCAAAATCAAGAAAAAAGATAAAGGGCCAAGACGATCAAAGCACAAGAACCTGAAAGCTATGTGGGATGAAACGTCATCAGAATCCGAAGTTGAAGCATACGCCATACTTGCACTAATGGCAAGTCACCAAGAATAAGAAGATGATGAAACCTTGTTTGAGATGAGCATCATGAGCATTGATGAAAGGACAACTTCAAATTACGAGTCTGACACGGTAAATTAGGTATAACTCTTACCTCCTGATCAACTTTATGAAGTAGTGAAAATGCTATCTAGATCTTTATGCAAACTATGAACTAAATGTATGAATCTGAAAAAAAAAAGAAAGATAACAATGAGTTAAAAATAAACTTAGCTAATGCATGTCCATTAGAACATTTTGATAAAATTCAAATGAAAAATTCTAAATTAAAAGAACAAATAGATTTATTGAAAAAGGATTATGCATGCTCCAATGCTTTACCAATTTCAAATTTTAGAAATACCATAGGGCTAAATTGCAAATATACCTAGAAATTATACACTAAGAAAATTTTTAATAAGTCTAATAGGTAAAAATTTATTTTGGATTCCGAAATATGTTCTAAACTATTAAATTGATTTTATTTGCATGTTTAAATTTAATTTGGTTTAATTTTAACATTGTTAGAAAATTTAATTATTTTGTAAATCTTCTCTTCGTATTTTCAATTAATTTTTTTTAAAAAAATAAGATATTATATGCTAAAAAATTCAAATTCTATTGACTGTTAATTTTTTGATCAAAAATATAATTTTAAAATTTAAAACATTTCTGAGTTTAATTTTAAAAAACCTAATATTTTGGAAAATTGCCATTATATTTTGAATTCTTAGAAAAATTATCAAGATTTTTTGAAAAAAAAAATCTATTTTTAATAAATAAAAATATTTCTTTCTAGTCAAAAATATTTACTCAGGTCAAAATGGAAACATATTTTTCATGAAATTCTTAATCCTGATCGGATTATTTCTGTTTGACCATGATAAAAAAATTTAGAATTTTTTGAAATGTAAAAATAATTTTTAAATTATTTTTAGAAAAATAGAGAATTAATTGGTAAAATTTCTGTCTTTGAAAAATAATTTTGATAAAAAAATACTTATTCTTGAATACTCTATTTTAAACCACTAATAAATTTCCTAATATTTTTCTAACTATTTTTATATTTTTCTAATATTATTTTTAATGTAATCAAAGTGAGAGAAATTAGGGATTAAGTTAGGGGAAGGTATAACATTTTTTTGATAATTATTTCAAATCTATTACTTGTAATAATTGCTAATACATTTGTTTAACCTATTTATTATTATTTGTTTATCCTAACTTACCTTGAGTTGATACACATCAAAAAGGGGGAGATTGTAAGTACCCCGGATTAGTTTTGATGTGATTAACTGAGTTAAGTTAGACTCTGCACTTTTTGATGTCTTACGTCTAAATGTGCAGGGACTTAGGAACATAAAAAGTTGAGTGGAAGATGTGGCTAGCGAGAAAGATGACACAGAAAGCGAGTCAACAGACTCAGTGCATCTGAGGGATGAGAAGTTGCAAAAGAGTACATTGACAGACGAGAAGGACATGTGGGGCACTTCCAAGGGACGAGAAGCCGAGAAGGAAGACTGCTTAAGGAGAAGGTCGAAATTGGATTCGGATGAGCTCAACTCTGGATGGTCAGAGTATTACCCAAGTGACTAGACAGAAAATTGATCAATTTAGAAGTTAACCGAGTCCAGGTGTCTGGACCAGGTCCAGGCACCCGGACCCCAAACGCCCGGACTAGGTCTAGGCACCTAGAGCAGCCTTGGCTAGATTAGTGAGCCATTGCAATGAGGATCAACACTAGAGTCCACATCAGTAGACTCCAAGCGCACGGACTGGGTCCAAGTGCCCAGGAAGCGATAACCTTTGGAAAGATATCATTGTGGAGTGGATCGGATTACCCAGTCTAGGCTATCAGATGGGGTTCAGGTGCCCGAGAGTTTTCACGTTAATCAATAGCTAACTTCGACTAGTGGGCTACAAATAGAGCCCTGGTCCTCAAAGTGTATTACAACAATACTTGTACTTTTCATTTCGTTATTCATTTTTAAGTATGTGTTTTTCAATGTCTATAAGAGGCTACTCCGCCTGCTTCAAAGGAAATCTTTTATTAGAGCTTTCATTATCTTAGATTAGCAACCTCTCCAATTGTAAACCAAGTAAATCTCCATCTCTTCTTTAATTCATGTTTTTTATTGTTTTTAATTAACCTGTGTTATGTCCTTGCTAAGTAAGTGTTAAAATTCTATTCCAGTCTATTCAGCCACTTCTAGCTGGCCTACCTGGATCTACACTATTAAGACAGGGCTATATTCGTGAGAGTATGAACCCTTGTTCAATCATTGCCCTACTCGTGCCAAAGAAAGATAGTTCATAATGCATGTGTATTGATAGCCGAGTTATCAACAAAATCAAGTACAAATTTTTGATTTCTCGCTTAGACGACATGCTGCATCAACTTTTCAATTCTAATTCTCCAAAATCGATCTTAGGAGTGGATGCCACCAAATTTGAATCAAGCCTGGAGATAAATGAAAAATCTCCTTCAAGACACAACATGGGTTGTACGAATGGATGGTTATGTGGATTGTCCAATGCACCCAACTCATTCATGGGATTCATGCATTACGTCTTGCAATCTTTCATGGGAAGATTCGTGACCGTATACTTTGATGACATCCTCATTGATAGTCCAACATGGGTGTTGCACCTTGATCACCTCCAAACTATTTTTGAGAAGCCAAAGGCGGAACACTTGTTCATCAATAGGAAGTGTTCTTTTTTCAAGACCTTAATCTCATTTCTTGAATTTATAAAATTACGGAACCACCACATTAACAACCTCCCTTCAACGACCCCACATCATATGGAGGGAGCTTTAATAGGAGCACATGTGACAAGAACATGGCAGGGCCTTTACAAGCCGTGGAATCCTGGGATCGACCCCTACCCGATTTCGATATAATACCATGTTGAGATATGGCTGATGCGGTGTGTGCTAAAATACGTTTCGTAAACATGGGCAGCAGAAAATAAAATAATAATAATTCCTAAATTATTACATCACATACACTACATGCATACAAGGATACAACATGCCAAACATGATCGCATAATTAAATTTTAAAGAAAGTAAATTTATGCTAGATGTACTTTACGGATGACTTGTAACGAGAAGGGTATCAATCGTAGCGATGTTGTCAAACCTTGCCTCTATTCGTATCCACGCCGAGCTACTCAAGATAACTCCTTGAGTGCAAGCCTCTTCTTCAAAAGTTACTAGCCACGAGCAAAGAAGAGGGATCAAGAGGAAGAGGAAGAAAAGCACACAAGGAAGAGATTTCTTCCTTGTGGTGGTCACGACAACAAGGGGAAGGGCTTCCCCTTATTGGAGACGGTAAAGAGAGAGGGGAGAGGGAGAGGAGAAGAAAAATTTGGTTAAGGTTGTCCAAAAACCTTACAAGTCAATTAATGATTTCATGTATATAATTTCATTAACACATAAATTAAATTTATATTTAGGGATTTTAGTGTTTCAAGAGATAGTAATAGAAAAAAGTCAGCGAAGGAGGAAGAAAAGGTATGCTCGACTCCTTCGTACATATTATTTTTACTATAAAAAAATCGATAAGGTTTTATAATTTAATGTTTTTTTGGAGTTTGTATTTACTTTTAAAAAATATATAAATTTTATAAAAAAAATTGGTCCACCATTTTAATTTTATTATTATTTTTTTTGGAATGAATGCTTTGTTAGTCTTTACTTAAAAAATATTAAAAAATGGAGCCGACGAAGGTGGGGGCTGTGCATCAGCCCCACCTTGACTACTGCAGGGCCGGTAATGGGGGTAAGCAACTAGAGAATGTTAGGTTTCTTGGCCGCTTGCTGTGAACTCTTCCCAATTTATCTTGACGGCCGGTGAAAAATTTTTGTGGGATTGAATCGATTTTTAACCTAATATATTTAGTTTCGTGATTTTTTTAACACAGATATGACCTAATTTGGGGTTAAAAAATCACTAAACTAAATATATTGTTGGGACCGATGCGCCCGCTAGAGGGGGGTGAATAGCGTCTCATCGCGCGCTCGTCGGTTGCGTCTTGATGATATACAGCGGAAAGAAAGACACAACAAACCAAAACGCTAACACCTAGGGTTTACTTGGTATCCACCTCAAGAAGAGGTGACTAATCCAAGGATTCACACACCGACTCACTCCTCCACTATGAAATACTTCTTCTCGGTCATAACCGGAGGCGGAGAAGCCTCGTACAAACACACACAACACTACAACACTCACACAAGAAGAAAATACAAGAATACAACTAAAATACACCCTTCTTCTTGCTTACTTGTTGTTTGTTGTTTGTTGTTGTTGCCTCTTGAATCTTGGAGATGCACTCTAAGAACCCTCAAGAACTGGCAAGAATCTCGGAGGAGATCGCTGGTGAAAATCACAGAAAATCGTAGGAGAAGAACGCAAAGTTCTGGCGAAGAAAACGCTCCGCCCAGACTTTAAACAGTGCTCCCAATCGATCGAATTCATCCCCAATCGATTGCCACGTCAGCACCGCTCCATCGCAGTCGTCCATCACCTGCATCCTGCACAATGGTCACTTCCCAATCGATCGACCGATCGATTGGGACTTCCTGAATCGATCGCCCGATCGATTCAGAACCTTTCTGTGCTCTCGCATCCGCGTGAGAGCTTCTACTGCCCAATCGATCGACCGATCGAATGGCAGCTCCCAATCGATCGCCCGATCGATTGGGAAAGCCTCTGTGCTCGGATTCCACATCCCAATCGATCGACCAATCGATTGGGTCTTCCCACAATCGCAGCACACTCCAATCGATCAGTGGATCGATTGGACCCTGGTTCAATCGATCGCCCGATCGATTGACCAGCCTGGACTCGACTCAAACTCAAGTTCAAAGTTCCAAACCCAACTTCTGGTCAACCATAGCCTTAATCTCTTCTTTATACCAATGCTAAATCTCATAGCCTTAACCTCTTCTTTGTACAAAGGCTAAATCCCATAGCCTTAACCTCTTCTTTGTACCAAGGCTAAATCTCATAGCCTTAACCTCTTCTTTATACCAATGCTAAATCCCATAGCCTTAACCTCTTCTTTGTACCAAGGCTAAATCTCATAGCCTTAACCTCTTCTTTATACCAATGTTAAATCCCATAGCCTTAACCCTTTCATGACAAGACATGAATGAAGGTTTCCTTCATTCTTTCCCTTTCCTAGAGGGCAAACTCCCCCTGCTTGGGATGAAGGTCTAACTTAACCTTCCATTCTCCCCCTTTGTCACATATCAAAAACTGAAAACAAACTCTTCTCCATAAGAGTTAACTCTACGTTGTTTACAACCTCATATGTTGTTAACAACCCCACAATGAAGCGCACATATCCTCCATTGTCTCCAAAGCTCCCCTTTGAGCTCTACTTCACTTCACAATGCTCATCCTAGAGCATGCATTAACTTCCCAATGAAACTCCCATTCATTGTATTCAATGCTCCCCCTTGAGCAGTAATCTTCTTTTTAATGCTCATCCAAGAGCATTTTTCACTTTACCAATGAAGGTACGATCCCCTTCATTACTCCAACTCTCCCCCTTGAGCAGTAACCTACTCCACAATACTCATCTGAGAGCATTTATCATCCTAGCAATGAAGATAACCAGTCTTCCATTGCTCCCCAATACTCGACCCTGAGTATTATCCATCACGAAGGTTTAACCCCCTTCCAAGGTCCTTGAAGATAAATTTCCATGCACTCAAGGAGTAACTCCCCCTAAAAATATGGTCAAACTTCTATCATTGTACCAATAATGACTTGGAGTTCCTAAACAGTTAGGAAAACCAAAACTTAAAGTTTTGAGGTTCAAAATTCAATAATAAAACTAAACCCCAACCTAAACTTCACCTAAGTCTACCCTAACCAATCCATGTTTGCTTTCATCATGAAAACTCCCCCTAAATGTATACAAGTGTATTCCAAAGGGTCAGGAATGGTTAATGACCCTTGAAAACCAAAACTTGAAGTTTTGAGGTTCCAAAATTCGAAATTGAAACTAAACCCCATCCTAAACTTCATTTTGATTTATCTTAACCAATCCATACCTGTTATCATCAAGGAAACTCCCTCTAAATGTATATAAATGTATTCCAAGGGATTTGGAATGGTTATTAGAACTTGAAGTGGATTAATATGCTGAAATCAAGCTTTTTCAGCCATAATCAGACTTTCCAATCCATTGAAGTTGGGACTCAATCGATTGAAGCTACTTCAATCAATCCATTATCGATTCCGCAAGCTACTGCTCGCAGAAATTACCTCTGAATCGATTGGCTGATTGATCCAGCCTGGGTCAATCGATCGACTGATCAATCCACTGACTCTGTTCACGGGAATTGACTTCCCAATTGATCGACTGATCGATTAAAATCATCCAATCGATCGATTGGGTTTCTGATTTCTCTGAAATTCAATTTCAGCAGACTTCAGAAACTCTCCAAAAATTCTACAAACCTCTAAAAATCATGAAAACTCATGTAGACATTATTTAGGGTATACTCTATCAAGAAAAAATAGTTTTCTATGGAAATACTTCCTATTTTCAAAGAGTGACACAAATTTGAAAACTTCAATATTTTCTCCTAGTTTGTGTCTAACTTTTCAATGATGAATACTATCAAAAGATAGTCTTCACCAAGGTTTTCAAAAGCATTTTAAAAACTTTTTAAAAATCAATATCCAACCATGTTCTTTGGGCTCAATGCACATGACTTGTACATTAGCTTTCCCAATGATCGGAAAATACATAACTATGTGTTTTGATGAACCTAAAACTCAACAAGATGCACTAAATCAACATCTTGAGTTTTGTTCACCATCCTAACATCTCACTTGTATCTAATGTATACTAAAACACATACAAGTCACCTTATGGTTCTTTGTGAGATGTATATTTGATTTTGCCCTAAACTAAGGGATCATGCATATCTACATAGGTATTTTGATGGTTACAAACATCCGCCAAGGATGTTACTTGTTAGTGAATGTCATTGGTCCTTAATTGCAAGGAATTTAAACATGATGCATGATATGTTATGACATAAATCAAAAAGAAATAATTTTCAAAAGAAAATTTCCTATAACTACATGATATATGTATGACATGACATGATATTTTTATATTTTTCATACTAAAAATGAATGCAACACATGATGTCATGACATGTGATAAGCAATCAATCATGACACTTTAGCATATATAAAATATACCTAGATAGACTATCTAAGTATCCTTAATCCTTAGCTAGACCCTAAAATTAACCTAGATTGCCTATTTCTTAAGGAAATGTCAAAACCCAACTTGACATTTCTTTTACCCTTTTTATTTGTGCCAATTGAGATTAAAAATTAAATCCTCACATTTTGTTTGGCACATGTTACTCTCTCGAGGAGTAATCTTCTTAGATTTAAAACTTAGGTTTGCTCTTAACTCTTAAAGAAGTTATCTAAGTCCCAACTTGACATTTCTTTTGCTTTCCCAAGTGTGCCAATTTAACCTAATTTCAAATCCTCAAAACTTGGCACCTTTTTGCCCTTCAAGGTTTAATCACATTTGATTAAAGTATGAATTTTCTCTTAATTTCTTAAGAAAATATCAAAATTCTAACTCAATTTTTCTTATACTTTTCTTAAGTATGCCAATTTAGATTAAGTTCAACTCTTCAAATTTTGGCACATATATCAATCTTTCAAAGAGTAACCCAATAATCCTTTTCATTTTCAAAGGTTAATAATAACCTTAAAAGTGCTCTCAAGTGTCAACTTTACCAAGGTTGGGTTAACTACCTTTCCAATTGGAGTTGGCACTCTCTAAACTCATCTAGGGTGTAGAGAATATGCTCCTAGGAACCCAAAACCTATTGGTACTCCTTGGATGCTCTAGGTACTCACTAGGGATGACTTCCCTAGATACCTTCCCAAGAACCTTTCTAGGCTTATTAGAAGCCTTGGTCACTTCTACTAGGTTACTCCTAGGGATAACTTTCCTTGTAACCTTCTTTGTAACTTTGTTAGACTTCTTGGAAGTCTTAGTCACATTGGTCTTGTCAAAAGAACCTTTAGGGATTCCTTCTCTAGTATCCTTGACTTGACCTCTACATCTAGGGTTGGTCCCATAGCTATATGGAACCCTATGAAAAGAAGTCACATCCTTCTTGACTTTAGGTTTGTATCTCAAACCCCTATAGCCATTGGATGACTCTTGTCTAGCTTGTCCTAGGTTATGCTCATTTTGACCCCTAAGCATGTTTTCTATTCTTGCTAGAGTCCTTTCTAAATTATCAAATCTTGTCCTCAAACCTTGATTTTCACTCCATAAATATCTAGATTTTGGTTTTTCCTTAAATTCTTGAGCATTTCTATTCTTAGGCATATATCTAAAGTCCTTGATGTTATTGCCTAAGTTGTTATTTACCTTCCTAACCTTAGGTGTGGTAGTTCTAGCATGAGGAGGAATGTATTTTCCCTTAACGCTATCATGCTTCCTATTTTCATGATAATTTGCATTAAAATGATAAGGATTATTTCTAACACGCATTTTATCATGACTAAGAGGAATTGCACTATTAAAGTTTACCTTGGGTTTGCTCTTAAAAGCTCCCCTTTGACTTGTGCTTTCTCCTTTGACTTTGGTTGTTTTCTTCCCCTTTGGACATTGGCTTCGATAATGCCCATTTTGGTTGCACAAGAAACACACAATGTGTTCCTTGCTCTTCTTTGTTGTGAGGATTGTTTCCTTGGGCTTCCCCTTGCCCTTGAATACTACTTGGCTCTTCTTCTTGGCCAACTTGGGACACTTGCTCTTGTAGTGTCCATGCTTCCTACACTCAAAGCAAATGATATGGTTTTTGATATTTATAATTAAAATTTCTATACCTTTGCTTGTAGGGATGATGCTTGATTCTCCATTTGATTTATCTTGCATTGTGGAGGTTGCATCATCTTTTTCTTCTTCTCCTCTTGAGGATGTGGGTGCTTCCACCTCTTCAACTCTTGAGGATGTGGATACTTCCGCCTCTTCCTCTCTTGAAGATGTAGAAGATCTCTCATCTTCTTCTTTCTTCTCCTCTTCCTTCTTCTCCTCGAATGTTGACCTTATGTCAACATCGGATTGGTCCTTCTCTTCTTGGACCAATGAGCCCTTCTCCTTAGACTCCTCTACTCCTTGGAATTGTGACGGGTCTTCATGATAGACAATGATCTTCTTCCAAAGATCACATGCACTTGTGCATTCACCTACACTCACAATGATATTAGAAGGTAATAGATTTAACAAAAAAAATTTTACCTCCTTATCCGCCTTCGCTTGCTCCCTTTGTTCCTCGGTCCAATGTCGAGGTCGGAGGCGCTTCCCCTTTTTGTCCTTTGGAGGGTCAAATGGATCTTTCAATGCAACCCATTGATTCCAATCCATTTAGAACTAAGTTTCCAACCTCGTCCTCCAATAATTGAAGTCTTCTTTGTCGTACGGAGGTAGAATTCGGATATCCCATCCGAGTAGTCCTTCGAACTCCATCTTCTTCTTCCTCTAGCTTCTTGCTCTCTTGGCGGTTAGTCCGTAGAAGAGCGACCTCGCTCTGATACCAATTGTTGGGACTGATGTGTCCGCTAGAGGGGGGGTGAATAGCATCTCGTCGCGCGCTCGTTGGTTGCGTCTTGATGATATGCAACGGAAAGAAAGACACAACAAACCAAAACGCTAACACCTAGGGTTTACTTGGTAGCCACCTCAAGAAGAGATGACTAATCCAAGGATCCACAAATCGACTCACTCCTCCACTATGAAATACTCCTTCTCGGTCGCAGCCGGAGGCGGAGAAGCCTCGTACAAACACACACAACACTACAACACTCACACAAGAAGGAAATACAAGAATACAACACCCTTCTTCTTGCTTACTTGTTGCTTGTTGTTGTTGCATCTTGAATCTTGGAGATGCACTCCAAGAATCCTCACGAACTGGCAAGAATCTTAGAGGAGATCGCTGGTGAAAATCGCAGAAAACCGTAGGAGAAGAATGCAAAGTTCTGGGGAAGAAAACGCTCCACCCAGGCTTTAAACAGTGTTCCCAATCGATCAAATTCATCCCCAATCGATTTCCATGTCAGCACTGCTCTATCACAGTCGTCCATCACCTACATCCTACGCAACGGTCACTTCCCAATCGATCGACCGATCGATTGAGACTTCCTGAATCGATTGCCCGATCGATTCAGAACCTTTCTGTGCTCTTGCATCCGCGTGAGAGCTTCTGCTGCCCAATCGATCGATTGATCGATTGACAGCTCCCATTCAATCGCTCGATCGATTGGGAAAGCCTCTGTGCTTGCGATTCCACATCCCAATCGATCAACCGATCGATTGGGCCTTCCCACAATCACAACACACTCCAATCGATCAATGGATCGATTGGAACCTGGTTCAATCGATCGCCCGATCACTTGACCAGCCTGGACTTGACTCAAACTCAAGTCCAAAGTTCCAAACCTAACTTCTGGTCAACCGTGACCTGTTGGGTCTCCATGCCTAGCATTTAGCCACACCCGACCAACCTCGAACTAGCCTTCTAGCCTCCTCCATCAGCCTTGCGTTCCTCGGATATCTCCCCATCCTTCACGCCTTGCCTTCAGGAGCTTCCTTCGGCCTCATCCTATTTGTTGGGTCTTCTTTGCCAAGTCATACCAGGACTTACCTTGCCAAGACCACATGCTTGGACTTTCTAATTGCCTGGCTCCTCACCAGGACTTTCTCCTTTGCCAAGATCACACTTAGACTTTCCAACTACCTGGCTCCTCACCAAGACTTTCTCCTGCCTAGCTCTACACTAGGACTTTCCCGTTGCCTGGCTCCTCACCAAGACTTTCTCCTTTGTTAAGATCACACTTGGACTTTCCAACTACCTGGCTCCTCACCAGGACTTTCTCTTTCCTAGCTAGCTCCTTACTAGGACTTTTCCATTACCTGGCTCCTCACAAGGACTTTCTCAAATGCCTAACATCCAGTTAGGACTTTCCCAATCAAGTCTCCTGTCAACCTTGACCTATTTGACTTGTATTCTCATCAACCTGGTCAACCCTTTGACCATCTCCATAACCAGACGATTGCTCCAGCAATCTCCTTATATTGTCAAACATCAAAACTCAAATCCCGACTCAAGCTTGACTCAACTCAAACTTAGTCAAACTGGTTAAACTTGACCTAGGAAAATTGCCCCAACATATATTAGGTTAAAAATCGGGATGAGTATATTTTTATGATGAGGATAAAACTAGGAATCCATAGAAATTTATTTCATGAATTTCCGACATCTCTAGGTCAATTTTTAGACCCTCCGAATGATTTTCCTTTTATTTTAAAAATATTTTAAATCTGGGATGAATCTTGGATTTGTCCCAGATTTGGGGACAAATTTTTAGATTCGTCCCAGATTTTGGAATGAATTCAAAAATTCATCCCAGATTTAACAAAATTAAAAAAATAATAATAAACATTTGGAGGACCTAAAAATTGACCTAGAGATGTCGGAATTTCATGAAACAAGTTTCTATGGATTCCTAATTTTCAAATGATCTTAAAAATATATTTATTCTTAATTTTAACCTAATATATTTAGTGTTGTGATTTTTTAACTCTAATTACACCTAATTAAAGCTTAAAAAATCACTAAACTCAATATATTTGGTCAAAATTATGGATGAGGATATTTTTACGATTAGGAGGATGATACAACATCATAAAATCTTGTTTCATGAAATTCTGACATCAGTAGGTATATATTTTAAGTTTTAGGCACATATTCAAACATGCGTTGAACGTTAGCATACTTATTTCATACTAAACTATCTATGTTTCACTAAATATGGAATTAGATGTAAAATACCAAAAAATGACGAATAATGATAAGGGATTTTTCCAAAATTTTTAGAAATTTTTCTGAAATTTTTCGGAGACCGTATGGACGAGTTTAAGGGGATAAAAACGGAGTCCGGGAAAGCCGGTTTAGGCTACCCATTTAAGCGAGGAAATATTTATTTTCTTAATTCCTTTTTCCTTTCTTTTTTATTTTCTTTCCTCCTTTCCCCTGCGTGCCCGTGTTCTTCCCCCGACGCCGAACTGATCTGCCCTAACCGCTTGACGACAGTTTCCTTTCCCTCACGATAAAGGAATCGGCCAAGGGAAGCTTCGCCTCTTTCTCACGCCCCTGCCGATTTTCCTCTTCGTTTTCTTTGCGTCGACTCTACTCGACGTCACCGCTGCTCGATGTTGCACCCCTCTTCCTTCGCCGATTCTTCCTCCTCATCTATTCAGAGCTGTGCGTCGATCACCAGCCACTGGAATCCAGCGCCGTCGCCTGTGCCCTAGCACACCGCCCATCGCTGTTCCCTTGATCTGAGCAGCACAACCCGTTGCACACCGCCGCCTTCTCCCTACTCGAGTTGTGTTGTAGCGACGAGAAGAGTCCGAGCGCCGGCCACCAGGTCCGACCCAGCGCCGACGCCACCACCGCCATCTCCCTCTATTAAATCTCCGGCAGAGAGGATCGAGCCACCATCAAGCCTCGCTGCCGCACCTCTGCACAGTGCCGACGTCGCTGCCCTTGATCAATCCACGGTGAGGTTCAATTTTGGTTTTTTTTTAGGTTAATAGGGATTTGATTCTATGCTATGGATGAATCCCAAATCTGATCCGTGATCTCCACCCTTGACCTCACCTTGATCCGAACAGTGTACTGGAATTCAGAAGAGAAGTGCTTGCGGTGGGGTGTTTCTTTGGTCCAGCAGCCACGTTCTTGACTGTGGATCAGTAGAGGAGGGTGTGAAGTGAGATCTTGTTCTCTGAATCGCGGCGGTGAGTTGCTGATTGACTACTATACCTTAAGGTGGGCATCTGTACAGTGATGAATTTTAGATTTATAATTGGATTTGGATTTATGTTAGCTTCTCGAGGATTTGATTTAGCTAATTTTTTTATATATATAATTAGCTAAATCTGGATACCATGTACTACAGGACTTTGACGCGAGACGAGTATCTCGACATCAGATTTGGACCGGATACGATCCCTTTATTGGAGGCGGGTACTTTGACTTTATGCCATTTGATATGTATAGTAGTGTTTTTAACAAATAACAATGATTATGCTTCTTATCTGCTTCGGTTGGTCACTACCCGATCTGTTACATGCTTGTTTTTTTTATTTATTATGCACTTCATGTTAGTACCTACCTGATTATACATGCTTATAGGGCTAGTGGCACAACCATATTTTTATTATGTTCAGGACCTAGGTTTTTGATACCTTATCTGATCTGTGTACCTTGACCATTGATTTGGTCAATTTGTTCTAGGGTACACATTATATATATGGATAGGTTCCGGATATTTCCTTTATGCTTAGTGTCATGCACCATTTCGCATGATTGCATGTTGTGCGATAGTCGGCTCCATTATTGTTGAGCACATCGCCAGTTACATAGATCTGCACACACCACCACTCATGGGTTAGTGGTATGTCAGGTAGGTGTGTGCCAGTTTTGCTGTTAGGCTCCGCTGGTCCGGTGACTCAGCGTGGTAGCCGACAGACAGTTCTGCTCTGTCAGGTTCCGTTGATCAGGAGATGCAGCGTGGTAGCCGGCAGACAGTTTGATCTGTTTGGCTCCGTTGGTCTGCTCATGGGTAGTGGACGCAGCGTGGTAGTCGGCAGGGATCCCTCCCCGTCATCATGTACCGAGAGATGAGAGCATTGAGCTCCCCCACTTATGATTTGGGGTAGGAGAATAGGTGTACTCCGACAGCATCCCGTCCACTCGGTCACTCATCAGAAGCAGTGATGGCAGAGTGCACGGTTGTCACAGCCCTACCCACTCGGTCTCACCATCGTGTGTGAGATGGCTGACTGGCGTCAGGGGTGACCATGACATTGACATCATATGCATGATGCATTTATTGCTTGTGTTTACTGCATTTATTTACTGCATTTGGATGGATGCATATGATTGACATGCATACAGGATTTATGACACTGTCGGTCTGACGACCTTGTTATACTTATTTCCAGGTTCTGGTTAGTACAGTTTTTCTCCTGTTTATTTAGTTGCATTTCTGTCTTTCTTATATCAGGAGACTGTACGCATGATTACTGCTAGTTGTTATTTTCTTACTATGCATGTCGATATTACCCGCTGAGGAGTTGACTCACCCCGTTGATATTATCATTTCAGGTTGAGGCTGTATGGAGAAGTTCCAGTCGCTAGTCCCCTGCAGTCCACGAGGACGTTTGTTGGTCTTTTGGTTTTTCTTTATTAGACTATGTTTAGACTTGTTCTGTTTTGATACTTTGGATCTTGTATGGAATTTTACTTGTCGATAGATTTGGTTTGGATATGTTCTGCTACATGCCTGCCTGGATAGCAGAAGAGGTATGTTTGTTGTGATTTGTGTTTTATAAGTGTAGTGGAGTAGGACATCGGTTTTGTGCTTTATGGGTGTAGTTAAGTAGGGTTGTTTTTGAGTCTTCTTATCACTGTTCTAGTTTGTTAACTATTAAACTGCGTGGATGTATATGTGTTGTGTTTTAATTATTATTATTATTCCGGCCGTGCTGGCCGATGTATATGTGGCCCTGGTGGCAATGTATTAAGTTTCAGATTGCCGCCCGTACAGGGGAGATGCTGCTGAAATTTTATTCGGGCAGGGACTACCTGGGGCGTGACAATTTATTTGGTATCAGAGCCAGGTTGGCGATACTTGTTTGTATATCGTGTTACAGATTTCGAGATTTATCTGATACCAATTTATTGGTATCAGAGCGGATTACGAATACCTACTTTTGGTGTTCTGGATTTTTGGGTTAGCCCAAATTTGCGAGTAAACTTGGGTACTTATTTTTCGGATTTATATGATTTCTGTTGGTTTTCTTGTATGGAATTTCGAGGTAAAAGAGAACTGGACAGCGACGGAACATCTCCAGATGGCTAATAGGTATAAAGGTAATTTAAGTAATTTTATACTTGTAGTGATATTTGTGTTATCACTTAACAGATATGAGGAGATCTACACGAATAGCTGCGAGACGTGGTGCTGGACGGCCACGTACGAGGACTTTGGAATCTCTGGACTCGCCAGAGATGCCTATTGTGGTTGAGCCTGTCAGTCAGGGACAGACTCAGGATATTGCGGGTGCGTCGGGCTCTCAGACCCCGATGGCTCCTTTAGAGGTACCCACCTCGGCTATACTGGCTATACTCATCCCTACTGTATTTACGGTACCACCAGGGGTACTACCGGCATACCCCGCACCTACTCCGGCCGAGCCTACGGCGTACCCAGCACCACCGCCACTTGGACCTAGCGTGTACCCGACACCAGCGGCACTTGTGCCCCCTAGTACCTACAGTGTACCCAGCAGTACCTGCACCAGCGATACCGATCGCTCCACATCCGGTACCATTACCTACCGTACATCCATCCGCGGCCACCTATGCTGACCTTGTAGTACCACCAGCGGTATATGCTCCAGTTTATGCAGTAGCACCGGGAGTACCTCCCCCGGTCTATGCAGCGGTACCACCTGTAGCACCAGCTCCAGTGTTTTCGCCAGTTCCTGCAGCCGTCCCTACACACCTCACTGATATTGTTGAGGCACGAGCTCGGATCCCAACATTAGCAGAATCGATGAAGAGTCAATTTACACTCTTACGAGGAGAGACTGATCCGAGTGTGGCCCAATCCTGGTTAGAGCCCATGGAGCGGACTTTCTTCTACATGGCTTGTTCCGAGTGGGAGAAAGCGGAGCTAGCTGCTTTTCACTTACAGGACGAGGCCGACACTTGGTGGGTTACGCAGCGGTCCATCATAGGCAAGCAGAACATCACTTGGGCCAGATTCAGAGAGGCTTTTGAGAGCCGTTACTTTCCACGGGCCTATCAAATGACTCGCCGTCAGGATTTTCTGAGTCTGCGGCAGAACAACCGCTCAGTGACAGAATATAATACAGAGTTTAACAGATTGGCCAGGTTTTGTCCAGAACTGGTTGCTGAGGACAGTTCCCATATGCTGCAGTTTATTCAGGGACGGGATGGACATCTGCAAATAAAGCTTGCCGGTTTTGGGAACGCATCTTACTTAGAGACACTGGACAGAGCCCTTATGATTGAGTCAGCTCACCAGAGAGTGTATCCGGATAAGAAAAGGAAGCAGCCGGGTCAGACATCTGGACAGACCCAGCAGCCACAGGCTACACAGCAGCAAAGTGGTCACAGTCAGCTAGGTCAGGGTACTTCTGGGGCTTCTGGTCAGCCTCAGAAGTCAGGGCGATTTACATCAGGACGTTTCTGATCTTCTCAGCATAATCGGAAACAATCCGCTAGTGACATTCGCAGCGACATTCGCTGCATCAAATGTGGGTCCAGAGACCACATCACCTCAGAATGCGCTATGGGATAGTCAGTTTGCTATTATTGCAAACTGCCTGGGCACCAGAGTCGAGATTGTCCGCGAAAGGCTCAGCAGATTGCTTCCAGAGTTTCTGCTTATGGAGGACAACATAGTTAGTCAGGGACTCATCGAGGAGGGCGTAGAGCCCAATCTTCGTATGGCCAGCAGAGGATTGCTCCCCCTGCAGCTGCTGCTTATGACATGTATGGACAAGAGCACCCCAGTGCCCTCTTGGTACCACAGAGTTTTGTCGTGGGACCCCAGTATCAGTATCAGCCATAGCCACTAGTCCAGTACCAGTCATCGCCCCAGCCGTCGGTCCAGTATCAGTCTCAGCCTACCTATCAGTCATTGGCTCAGTGCCCAACACCGTCACAGTGGCAGGCTCAGACACAGGCATAGCAACCTATGGCCGCACTACCACCTCCTCCACCGCCAGAGACTGGACGTATTCATGCGGTGACCAGAGAGGATGCGCAGCGGGCCGACGGATCCGTTTTCCGCGGTACGATTTCTATTTATGCCTTATCTGCTGATATGCTGATAGATACTGGTAGCTCACATTCATTTATATCCCGTACCTTTATGCGGGAGATTGGTAGATTACCCACTTTCAGACCGCAACGACTGACTGTCTCCCTACCATCCGGTGATACCTTGGACTGTTGGGTTTTTCGGGCCGCAAAAATCGCTTTTCGCGTCGCGGAAACCCCGAATCACCCAAAGCCATAGGATCCGTGCAAGGAAAAATTTCGAAAACACGAGTACGAGTTATAAACTACGATCTACAGTAGATCTACAAAGAAAACACTTTATACCTTTGATGCGTGCCCTCGCAAAATTCCCGCTCGTCCAAGGTATGTGTCGGATCTCCAAAGTATCAAGGTAGATACTTCTCTAGTGATATCCACACGAACAAGGAGTGTCTCTCACACTCAAAGGATGGAGAAGAGAGCCCCAAGTGTGCTAGCACTTTCTAGGGCTCTCGGGTAGGATTTAAAAGGAAGAAAAGAAAGGATGCAAAAGGAATGTCTTACACTCAAGAAGTAGTATCCCTCCTTTGTGACCTTCACTCTTCCTTTGCTCTTGGAACTCACTCAACCACCTTCATCTTTTCTTGGAACCCACGGCAACCACAAGAGAAGAGGAGGAAGAAGCTAGGAAGAAGATGGAATAATTACCACACATCAATTACACTAAATGAAAACCTTATCATCCTTTAGTGTGGCCGGCCACACACTCATTACTCCCTCATTTAATGTGGCCGGCCACATTAAATGGAATGGGAGGTGTTGTAACCTCCATGAGGTGGCACACCTCATGAGGTGGAGATGATGTGGCAAGGTTAGTCATGCCATGTAGGATGAGTCAACCTTATGATGTGGCAATACATCAAGTCAAACTTGATGTTTCAACTTCTACTTGGTCAAGTCAAACTTGACCAATTGTCTTCCTTGTTGAGTTAAATCCAACCTTTGACTCAAGTCAATTTTAATTTAATGAATCTCAATTCATTAATATAAATTGACTCAATGAATCAAATCTAAATTAGACTCATTCAACAATTGAATCTAATTGAGTCTAACTCAATAAGTCTAATTTGAATCCAATTGGTTCATCATATGAACCCAATCTCCATCCACTTGTTCTTTGTGTGTGACCCAATAGGTTCTTGTAACGTTGGCAATGTTTCTAAACTCCTTTAGAAACATAAGCAATGAGCGGCATCTAGCAATACATCATTGCTACCCAAGTTACAAGAAATGTTGAGATCCAACATCACCTTGTGACTATTAATTATGACTTCTCACAATATATGACAAGTGTCCTTCTATCCTAGACATCTAGATTGATCAATGTGAGGCATAGACCGTGTCATCCTCTGACCAATCTAATTCTTGAACTCCAAGTAGACTCACTCAATCAAATGAGCTCAATATCTCATATTGACTCATTTGGGTATGACCATACACTTCGTGGTCTCACTCTATCAAGAATATCGATGTCACTCCTGTCATATAGGAGGGATAGATCACATCTACATCACTCACATCCCTCTGCATAATTCGTTACATACCCAGTAATCGCCTTTATAGTCCACCCAGTTACGGGTGACGTTTGACGAAACCAAAGTACATAACTCCTTATGTAGGGATCCATGGTGACTTCAGGTCTAAGGACTAGTAGTCATACTAATAGCCACATGAGAAAGTATATGACACTCATATAACGATCCATGATACTTTCTCATGGCGGGTCATTCAGTATACATTCTCTAATGTATACCCATGTGTCAACTTGATATCTCTATATCCATGACTTGTGAGATCAAGTCTTCGAGCTGACCTATATGCTAGTCTTATTGTATTAACATTGTCCCTGAATGTTAATACTCGACTAGGAATGATTTAGAGTAGTGTTCCCTATATCATCTCACTATCGATTCAACTAATCGATTGATATAGGTATGAACCTTCTACTCAAGGACGTTGTTATACTTAGTCTATTTGGCACTAATACAAATAAGTATAATAACCAAACAAATGCCTTTATTAATATACAAGAATATCATACAATGAGTCCATACAATCATCAAATGATTGGCTCTAGAGCTCTAACTAACAATCTCCCACTAGCACTAGTGCCAATCAGTATAGGCTCTAAGGCCTAATGACCTAGTGTGACCATCATGCTTTCTCTGTGCCAAAGCCTTGGTCAAGGGATCTGTGATGTTAGCCTCTGTAGGTACTCTGCAAATCTTCACATCTCCTCTATCGATAATCTCTCGAATGAGATGGAAGCGCCGTAGTATGTGCTTGGTCCGCTGGTGTGAGCGAGGTTCCTTCGCCTGTGCAATATCTCCATTGTTGTCACAATAGAGCTCAACTGGGTCAGCGATGCTAGGAACCACCCCAAGTTCAGTGATGAACTTGCAGATCCAAACTGCCTCCTTTGTTGCCTCTGATGCAGCAATATACTCGGCCTCTGTTGTAGAATCAGCTACTGTGTCCTGCTTTGAACTCTTCCAGCTTACAGCACCACCATTTAAGCAAAACATGAACCCCGACTGCGATCTATAGTCATCCTGGTCTGTCTGGAAGCTAGCATCACTGTAACCCTTTACAGCTAGCTCATCATTACCTCCATATATCAAGAAATATTCTTTAGTCCTTCTTAAGTACTTAAGAATATTCTTGACCGCTATCCAGTGACTTTCACCTGGATCTGACTGGTATCTACTCGTCATGCTCAAAGCATACGAGACATCAGGTCGAGTACATAGCATGGCATACATGATCGATCCTATGGCTGAGGCATAAGGGATCTGATCCATACGGTCTCTCTCCTCTCTAAAAGAGGGACCTTGAGTCTTTGAAAGACTCACGCCATGTGACATCGGCAGAAATCCCTTCTTGGAGTTCTGCATGGCAAACCGAAGGAGTACCTTGTCAATGTATATACTCTGACTTAGGCCAAGCAATCTCTTAGATCTATCCCTATGGATCTGTATCTCTAGAATGCGAGAAGCCTCACCTAAGGCCAGGTCTTGACAGACTGAAACATAGGGATGTCCTTCCAAATGAGTAGTATGTCATCCACATACAATATGAGGAAGACAACTATATCCCCTACAACCTTCTTGTAGACACAAGGCTCATCTTCATTCTTGTTGAAACCAAACTGTTTGATTGCATCATCGAAACGAAGATTCCAGCTCCGAGAATCTTGCTTTAGTCCATAAATGGACCTATGCAGCTTGCATACTCTGCTAGTATGCTGTGGATCTACAAAACCCTTAGGTTGTGTCATGTACACATCCTCGAGCAGGTTTCCATTCAGAAACGCGGTTTTGACATCCATCTGCCATATCTCATAGTCATGGTAGGCTGCAATAGCAAGCATGATCTGAATGGACTTAAACATCGCTACTGGAGAAAAAGTTTCATCATAGTCAATACCATGAATCTGCTTGAAACCTTTAGCTACCAAGCGACCCTTATAGATAAGTTCATCCATGTCAGTCTTTCTCTTAAAGACTCACTTGCACCCAATGGGTTTTACCCTTTCAGGTGGATCAACCAAAGTCCATACTTGGTTGGTGTACATGGATTCCATTTCGGATCTCATGGCCTCTAGCCATTTCTCGAAATCTGGTCTCATCACAGCTTCCTGATAGTGTTAGGATCCTTCGTACGGCTAGAGAGGGGGGTGTGAATAGCCGACCCCAAATCTTTCTCGTTTCTTCCTACGATTAGGGTTAGCGCAGCGGAAAATACAACAAAGAAACGAAAGAGAAGAAAACCAAACCTTAACACAAGGATGTAACGAGGTTCGGAGATTAGGGCTCCTACTCCTCGGCGTGTCCGTAAGGTGGACGAGCCCTGTCAATCCGTCGGTGGATGAATCCCCGGAAACCCGGCTAATAAATACTCCTTATGGGTGGAGAAACCTCGCCACAGTCTTTTGCAACAGCAAACAAAGGAGTACAACAATAGAGACAACAAACAAGAACAACAGAAATTGTAAAACACTTGCTTGCCTCTTGTTGTCGACTGGAACCTTGATGAAGCAGCAGCCAGCAGCTAGAACACCAGCAGGAAACTCACGCAGAGCTTCAAGACGATGAGAGCTCAGAAAGCTCAAGAGCACACCTGCAGAGAAGAGAAGAGGAAGGGGAGTAATGCGGCCCCCCCTTTATACTGCGAAGAAGAAAAAACTAGGCGTTGCGTCGCGGCGCTAGAACCTCGATCGGCCGATCGTGGAAGAAGCCTTAGCTGATCGGTCCATGGACCGATCGGAACCTCTGATCGGTCGTGGGGACCGATCAGGGCCTATCGAGTCGGTTCCTCGCACTCCTCAAGACCGATCGCCTCGTCTCACGATCGGTCGTGAGACCGATCGATACACTGATCGGTCCTGGACCGATCAGAGGAAGCTCTTCGCCGATCCCTGATCGGCCTGTGGACCGATCAGAACTCCCAACTCTCTGGGTGGAATCTGATCGGTCACCCGATCAAGAAACATCGAGATCGGATAGACCGATCCAACTCCTGGGTTTAGATTGCCCTCTCTAACCTAGTTCGGAGAGCGAGCCACCGAGCCCTCTCCGACTCCATATGCCAAGCTTTACTCACTTGGACTTCTCAACACCGGATGTCCGATCACCCTTGATCCATCTGGATTTTCCCTCGCCCGGCTTCACTCACCAGTTTCCACTTCACTCACCAGGATTTCCACACCGCCTAACATCCCACTTAGGACTCTTTACTTACTTTTCAACCTTTTTCTTCAGGACTTTCCCACTGCCCGGCTTCACTCACGGGACTTTCCAACCGCCTAACATCCCTTAGGACTTTCCCCTCGCTTCACTCACTGGACTTTCCAACCGCCTAACATCCCAGTTAGGACTTTCCCACTGCCTTCATCCCAGGACTTTCCAACCGCCTAACATCCCAGTTAGGACTTTCCTCGTGCCAAGCTCCCCGCTTGGACTTCTCCGTCCAAGTCTCCATACTTGACTTTTCCCAAGTCTCCATACTTGACTTTTCCCAAGTCTCCATACTTGACTTTTCGCCAAGCTCCTGCTTGGACTTTTCCCGAATCAGGTCAACCAGGTCAACCTTGACCTAAGGTTGCACCTATAATCTCCCAAACACCTATTCTTGTCAAACATCAAGAATACAACTCTCTCACGAGTGTCAAACATCAACATGCAACTCAACTAGGTCAACCTTGACCTAAGGTTGCACCGACAATCTTCCCAAGTCAAACATCAAAATACAACTCGAGTCAAGTCACCTCGAGTCGGGTCAACCAGGTCAACCTTCACCTAAGGTTGCACCAACAATCTCCCCCTTTTTGATGTTTGACAAAACCCATAATCAAGTTAGGTTAACCCGATAACCTAACTTAGGTTTTCCAACCATCTTCCAATGTCCAATGTTCTTTCCTTGAACATTCTCTGGACATTCTCCCCTTAGGTTAACCCGATAACCTAACTTGGGTTCTCCAATAATTCTCCCCCTTTTTGACACACATCAAAAAGAATTTCAATGTTCTTTTCTTGAACATTCCTTGACATTCTTTTCCTAGCTTAGGTTAACCCGATAACCTAATTTGGGTTCTCCAATAATTTCTCCAATGAACACTCTCCCCTTTTTGACACACATCAAAAAGGAAAAAGAGGGTATCAAGGTCAAGAGTTTCTTCCTAATGAAAGTCTCATACCTTTCATTGACACTCTTAATTTCCCCCTTGACACTAAACTCAACAATCAACTTAGTGATAATCCCATATCACTCAAGTCTTTAAGAGTAAAAACTCCCCCTAAAAGTCAACTCCCCCTTGACTAATAGGTAAAACTCCCCCTAAAGGTCAACTCCCCCTTGACCATTGCACCAACAATGTCTTGGAGAGTTCCAAACCTTTAGAAATCCAAAACACCAATTCCGCTGAATTTCGGACAAACAATCGAAAATCAGCAGATTGGCACGCCCTGATCGGTCAGATCCCATTGGATCGGTCCCCAGACCGATCCACATTCACTGCGATCGGACTGCCTCACTGCCTCTTACTGGATCGGTCTCCGGACCGATCCACACCTCCCTGGATTGGTCCAGTGACCGATCCAAGCTCCCTTATCAGAATTCCTGAATTTCTTTTACCCGAAATTCAGAAACCCATAAACAATTCCAAAAAATTTCAAAAATTATGAAACTTTGAGGATACACTCCTCATAACATATACTATCAAGAAAAAATAGTTTTCTATGAAAATAACTTCCATTTTTCAATCTTGATACAAAGTTCAAAAACTTTGAAATAGTTCAAGTTTAGCTCAACTTTGTATCACTTTGGTCAATGATGAATGCTATCACTAGGAAAGCTTCATCAAGGTTTTCCAAATCAATTTCAAAATGATTTTAAACCTTTTAATTTAGGACCATAATCTTAGGGCTAAATGTACATGACTTGTACACAAGCTTTCCCTATGATCCTCCTTTTCTTGAATTAGGCTCATCTAGGTACAAAAACTATGCACCTTGATCCTAACTCATGATCCTAATATCTCACATACATCTAAAGTGTATCAAACACATCCAAGTCAATGTTGATGTGAGATATGGGTTTAGGTATCTTAGACTAAGGTCTCATGCATTTTCTAAACACAAATTTGATCTCAATATCAAAATGTGTTTTCATCCTTAAATCAATTTCATTGATTATTAATGCAAGAGATGATGACATGGCATAAAATGATATCATAAGTAAAAACATGTGCCAATGTCATGATGTCATGACATAAAGTTTGAAAACTTAAATAAACATGACATATAGATAACCTAAGCATTATCATGACATTTCAAATGATAATAAAATAAATATGATGTCATGGCATGGCATATGGCAACCAATCATGGCAAGTTAGCACAAATAAAATACCTAAATTCCCTATCTAAGTATCCTTGGCCTTTGCTAACTTAAAATCTAACCCTAGATTGCCCATATATCCCTAAGAGAAAACCAAAATCCCAATTATGGTATTTCTCTAGGTTTTCTTAAATTGTGCCAAATAAGATTAAAATCGATATTTTTCAAATATGGCACAATTTACTCTTCAAGGAGTAAACGATAATTCCTTTTCATTTTCAAAGGTTCACAAAACCTTGAAAATGCTCCTTGAGTGTCAATTTCCTCAAAGTTGGGTTAACTACCCTTCTTATTGGAGTTGGCACTCTCTAACCCATTTATGGGGTAGAGAAGATGCTCCTAGGAACCCAATACATATTTGAGCTCATTGGGTTCACTAAATATTCACTGGGGATGACTTCCCTAGCAACCCTCCTAATGACCCTCTTAGGCTTTGAAGCCTTGGTCATTTGGGTCTCGTCAAGGTCAACTATAGGGGTGACTCCCCTTGTAACCTTGGTAATAGTCTTCCTAGCCCTAGGTTTTGTTCTATAATCGAATGGAACATTGTGGTAAGTGGGCTTGACCATTTGGGACTTAGGTTTGTGACCCAAACCTTTCTTGTCCTTGGACTTGAGTTTTTGACTCTTAAACCCTAGAGATGACTTCTCCAAATTTTTAAGAGCCTTTTCTAAATTATCAAGTCTTGACCTCAAGACTTGATTTTCTCTCTCTAATACCTCAAGTTTTAATTTGTCATTTTCTCTTGAGATATTCCTAGGCATGTGTCTAGTCTTCTTGGGATTTCTACCTAGGTTTTCCTTAACTTTAGAAGCGTTAATCCTAGGGTTGGTATTTCTAGTGTTATCCTTACCTAGGCTAACATGTTTAGCTCCTAAGCACATGTATTGGTTCCTAAAGTTAACATGCTTATCATTATTAACAATTGCAACAAAACTACTAGCATGAGTTTTATTAGAATTGCAATAATGAACCTTAGAGGTTACCTTAGGGTTTGCCTTAGCTCCCCCTATCGTTGTGCCCGGTCTCTTGCCCTTGTGAGGTTGCCTCCCCCTCGGACAATGGCTCCTATAGTGTCCCCTTTGCTTGCATTGGAAGCACACGATGTGCTCCTTGCCTTTGCGTGTTGGGACTCCGGCTTCCTTGACCTTTGGTGCCGGTGGAGTCTTTCTTACCCTCTTTGGACACTTACTCTTGTAATGTCCATGTTCCCTACACTCAAAGCACATAATGTGTAATTTAATTGAACTTAAATTGCTTGAGTTACCTAGGGTTGAGGGTGGAGATGAGCTTTCTTCTTCAACCCTTCCGGAGGTGGAAACTTCTTCTTCTTGCTCCGAACTTGAACAAGAGGAACTCTCCTCCTCTTCTTCCTTGGATGTTGAGTAGCCCTCAACTCTCAATTCGCTCCCTCCATGATGTGAGCTACTTGGCTCACTAGGCTCCTCTTCATGGCTTGAAGTGGAGCTCTCCTCATGAAACTTGGCCAAGTTATCCCACAACTCCTTGGCATTGTTGTATTTACCTATCTTACACAAAATATTAGTAGGTAATGAAAATTCAATTGTTTTCGTTACCTCTTCGTTGATTTCGGATTTGTGAATTTGTTCTCCGGTCCACTCCTTCTTCTCAAGAGGTTTTCCTTCCCTATCCACCAGAGGAGAAAAGCCTTCTTGTACACAAAACCAATTCATTATGTTAGTCATAAGAAAGTACTTCATCCTTACCTTCCAATACGCGAAGTCACCGCATTCGTAGAAGGGTGGAATGGTGACATCTTCTCCGAGTAGATCCATCCTCTAGCTCGTGCTCCCCGGGTGTTAATCCGATGAAGAGCAAACCTTGCTCTGATACCACTTGTTAGGATCCTTCGTACGGCTAGAGAGGGGGGTGTGAATAGCCGACCCCAAATCTTTCTCGTTTCTTCCTACGATTAGGGTTAGCACAGCGGAAAATACAACAAAGAAACAAAAGAGAAGAAAACCAAACCTTAACACAAGGATGTAACGAGGTTCGGAGATTAGGGCTCCTACTCCTCGGCGTGTCCGTAAGGTGGACGAGCCTTGTCAATCCGTCGGTGGATGAATCCCCGGAAACCCGGCTAATAAATACTCCTTATGGGTGGAGAAACCTCGCCACAGTCTTTTGCAACAGTAAACAAAGGAGTACAACAATAGAGACAACAAACAAGAACAACAGAAATTGTAAAACACTTGCTTGCCTCTTGTTGTCGACTGGAACCTTGATGAACTTCTCGGATCCAGCAGCTAGAACACCGGCAAGAAACTCACGCAGAGCTTCAGAATGAGAGCTCAGAAAGCTCAAGAGCACACGGCTCAAGAGCGTAAGAGAAGAGGAAGGGAGTAATGCGGCGACCCCTTTATACCGCCAAGAAGACGGCGAATGAAAACTAGCCGTTGCGTCGCGGCTAGAACTCGATCGGTGGACCGATCGTGGAAGAAGCCTTAGCTTGCTCCGTCCCCGATCGGTCCATGGACCGATCAGGAACCTCCTCTGATCGGTTGTGGGGACCGATCAGGCTCTATGCTGGTCCCCAGACCGATCCCACCTCTCAGAGAGGTGGCTGCGTCTCCGATCGGTCGTGGAGACCGATCAGAGAACCTGATCGGTCCTGGACCGATCAGAGCTTTCTTCGCTCGATCGTTGCCGACGGCGTGGACCGATCAGAACTCCACAAAGACGCCATCGAGTGGAATCTGATCGGTCACCGCACCGATCAAGAAACACCGAGATCCGGATCGGTCTGCACCGATCCAACTCTGGTTTAGATTGCCCTCTCTAACCTAGTTCGGAGAACGAGCCACCGAGCCCTCTCCGACTCCATATGCCAAGCTTTACTCACTTGGACTTCTCAACACCGGATGTCCGATCACCCTTGATCCATCTGGATTTTCCTTGCCCGGCTTCACTCACGAGACTTTCCACGGCTTCACTCACCAGATTTCCACACCGCCTAACATCCCAGTTAGGTCTAGCCTCACTTACTAGGGCTTTTCAACCGCCTAACATCCTTAGGACTTTCCCCCTGGCTTCACTCACGAGACTTTCCAACCGCCTAACATCCCACTAGGACTTTCCCACCGCCTGGCTTCACCAGGACTTTCCAACCGCCTAACATCCCAGTTAGGACTTTCCCAGTCGACTTCACTCACCAGACTTTCCAACCGCCTAACATCCCAGCTTAGGACTTTCCCTCGTGCCAAGCTCCCTGCTTGGACTTCTCCGTGCCAAGTCCATACTTGGACTTTTCCATGCCAAGTCTCCATACTTGACTTTTCCGCCAAGTCTCCATACTTGGACTTTTCGCGTGCCAAGCTCCTTGCTTACTTTTCAATCAGTCAACCAGTCAACCTTGACCTAAGGTTGCACCTATAATCTCCCAAACACCTATTCTTGTCAACCATCAAGAATACAACTCTCACACGAGAGTCAAACATCAACATGCAACTCAACTAGGTCAACCTTGACCTAAGGTTGCACCGACAATCTTCCCAAGTCAAACATCAAAATACAACTCGAGTCAAGTCACCTCGAGTCGGGTCAACCAGGTCAACCTTGACCTAAGGTTGCACCAACAATCTCCCCCTTTTTGATGTTTGACAAAACCCATAATCAAGTTAGGTTAACCCGATAACCTAACTTAGGTTTTCCAACCATCTTCCAATGTCCAATGTTCTTTCCTTGAACATTCTCTGGACATTCTCCCCTTAGGTTAACCCGATAACCTAACTTGGGTTCTCCAATAATTCTCCCCCTTTTTGACACACATCAAAAAGAATTTCAATGTTCTTTTCTTGAACATTCCTTGACATTCTTTTCCTAGCTTAGGTTAACCCGATAACCTAATTTGGGTTCTCCAATAATTTCTCCAATGAACACTCTCCCCTTTTTGACACACATCAAAAAGGAAAAAGAGGGTATCAAGGTCAAGAGTTTCTTCCTAATGAAAGTCTCATACCTTTCATTGACACTCTTAATTTCCCCCTTGACACTAAACTCAACAATCAACTTAGTGATAATCCCATATCACTCAAGTCTTTAAGAGTAAAAACTCCCCCTAAAAGTCAACTCCCCCTTGACTAATAGGTAAAACTCCCCCTAAAGGTCAACTCCCCCTTGACCATTGCACCAACAATGTCTTGGAGAGTTCCAAACCTTTAGAAATCCAAAACACCAATTCCCAGCTGAATTTCAGACACGCCCTAATCGGTCAGCAGACCGATCAGGATCCCATTGGATCGGTCCCCAGACCGATCCACATTCACTGGGATCGGACTGCCTCACTGCCTCTTACTGGATCGGTCTCCGGACCGATCCACACCTCCCTGGATTGGTCCAGTGACCGATCCAAGCTCCCTTATCAGAATTCCTGAATTTCTTTTACCCGAAATTCAGAAACCCATAAACAATTCCAAAAAATTTCAAAAATTATGAAACTTTGAGGATACACTCCTCATAACATATACTATCAAGAAAAAATAGTTTTCTATGAAAATAACTTCCATTTTTCAATCTTGATACAAAGTTCAAAAACTTTGAAATAGTTCAAGTTTAGCTCAACTTTGTATCACTTTGGTCAATGATGAATGCTATCACTAGGAAAGCTTCATCAAGGTTTTCCAAATCAATTTCAAAATGATTTTAAACCTTTTAATTTAGGACCATAATCTTAGGGCTAAATGTACATGACTTGTACACAAGCTTTCCCTATGATCCTCCTTTTCTTGAATTAGGCTCATCTAGGTACAAAAACTATGCACCTTGATCCTAACTCATGATCCTAATATCTCACATACATCTAAAGTGTATCAAACACATCCAAGTCAATGTTGATGTGAGATATGGGTTTAGGTATCTTAGACTAAGGTCTCATGCATTTTCTAAACACAAATTTGATCTCAATATCAAAATGTGTTTTTCATCCTTAAATCAATTTCATTGATTATTAATGCAAGAGATGATGACATGGCATAAAATGATATCATAAGTAAAAACATGTGCCAATGTCATGATGTCATGACATAAAGTTTGAAAACTTAAATAAACATGACATATAGATAACCTAAGCATTATCATGACATTTCAAATGATAATAAAATAAATATGATGTCATGGCATGGCATATGGCAACCAATCATGGCAAGTTAGCACAAATAAAATACCTAAATTCCCTATCTAAGTATCCTTGGCCTTTGCTAACTTAAAATCTAACCCTAGATTGCCCATATATCCCTAAGAGAAAACCAAAATCCCAATTATGGTATTTCTCTAGGTTTTCTTAAATTGTGCCAAATAAGATTAAAATCGATATTTTTCAAATATGGCACAATTTACTCTTCAAGGAGTAAACGATAATTCCTTTTCATTTTCAAAGGTTCACAAAACCTTGAAAATGCTCCTTGAGTGTCAATTTCCTCAAAGTTGGGTTAACTACCCTTCTTATTGGAGTTGGCACTCTCTAACCCATTTATGGGGTAGAGAAGATGCTCCTAGGAACCCAATACATATTTGAGCTCATTGGGTTCACTAAATATTCACTGGGGATGACTTCCCTAGCAACCCTCCTAATGACCCTCTTAGGCTTTGAAGCCTTGGTCATTTGGGTCTCGTCAAGGTCAACTATAGGGGTGACTCCCCTTGTAACCTTGGTAATAGTCTTCCTAGCCCTAGGTTTTGTTCTATAATCGAATGGAACATTGTGGTAAGTGGGCTTGACCATTTGGGACTTAGGTTTGTGACCCAAACCTTTCTTGTCCTTGGACTTGAGTTTTTGACTCTTAAACCCTAGAGATGACTTCTCCAAATTTTTAAGAGCCTTTTCTAAATTATCAAGTCTTGACCTCAAGACTTGATTTTCTCTCTCTAATACCTCAAGTTTTAATTTGTCATTTTCTCTTGAGATATTCCTAGGCATGTGTCTAGTCTTCTTGGGATTTCTACCTAGGTTTTCCTTAACTTTAGAAGCGTTAATCCTAGGGTTGGTATTTCTAGTGTTATCCTTACCTAGGCTAACATGTTTAGCTCCTAAGCACATGTATTGGTTCCTAAAGTTAACATGCTTATCATTATTAACAATTGCAACAAAACTACTAGCATGAGTTTTATTAGAATTGCAATAATGAACCTTAGAGGTTACCTTAGGGTTTGCCTTAGCTCCCCCTATCGTTGTGCCCGGTCTCTTGCCCTTGTGAGGTTGCCTCCCCCTCGGACAATGGCTCCTATAGTGTCCCCTTTGCTTGCATTGGAAGCACACGATGTGCTCCTTGCCCTTGCGTTTCGGGACTCCGGCTTCCTTGACCTTTGGCGCCGGTGGAGTCTTTCTTACCCTCTTTGGACACTTACTCTTGTAATGTCCATGTTCCCTACACTCAAAGCACATAATGTGTAATTTAATTGAACTTAAATTGCTTGAGTTACCTAGGGTTGAGGGTGGAGATGAGCTTTCTTCTTCAACCCTTCCGGAGGTGGAAACTTCTTCTTCTTGCTCCGAACTTGAACAAGAGGAACTCTCCTCCTCTTCTTCCTTGGATGTTGAGTAGCCCTCAACTCTCAATTCGCTCCCTCCATGATGTGAGCTACTTGGCTCACTAGGCTCCTCTTCATGGCTTGAAGTGGAGCTCTCCTCATGAAACTTGGCCAAGTTATCCCACAACTCCTTGGCATTGTTGTATTTACCTATCTTACACAAAATATTAGTAGGTAATGAAAATTCAATTGTTTTCGTTACCTCTTCATTGATTTCGGATTTGTGAATTTGTTCTCCGGTCCACTCCTTCTTCTCAAGAGGTTTTCCTTCCCTATCCACCAGAGGAGAAAAGCCTTCTTGTACACAAAACCAATTCATTATGTTAGTCATAAGAAAGTACTTCATCCTTACCTTCCAATACGCGAAGTCACCGCATTCGTAGAAGGGTGGAATGGTGACATCTTCTCCGAGTAGATCCATCCTCTAGCTCGTGCTCCCCGGGTGTTAATCCGATGAAGAGCAAACCTTGCTCTGATACCACTTGTTAGGATCCTTCGTACGGCTAGAGAGGAGGGTGTGAATAGCCGACCCCAAATCTTTCTCGTTTCTTCCTACGATTAGGGTTAGCACAGCGGAAAATACAACAAAGAAACGAAAGAGAAGAAAACCAAACCTTAACACAAGGATGTAACGAGGTTCGGAGATTAGGGCTCCTACTCCTCGGCGTGTCCGTAAGGTGGACGAGCCCTGTCAATCCGTCGGTGGATGAATCCCCGGAAACCCGGCTAATAAATACTCCTTATGGGTGGAGAAACCTCGCCACAGTCTTTTGCAACAGCAAACAAAGGAGTACAACAATAGAGACAACAAACAAGAACAACAGAAATTGTAAAACACTTGCTTGCCTCTTGTTGTCGACTGGAACCTTGATGAAGCAGCAGCTTCTCAGATCCAGCAGCTAGAACACCAGCAGGAAACTCACGCAGAGCTTCAGCAGCGATGAGAGCTCAGCAAAGCTCAAGAGCACACCAGCAGCTCAGTAGCAGAAGAGAAGAGGAAGGGGAGTAATGCAGCAGCAGCCCTTGACCCCTTTATACCTGCGAAGAAGACAGCGAAAAAACTAGCCGTTGCGCATCGTAGAACCTGATCGGCGTGGACCGATCGGAAGAAGCCTTAGTTGCCCTGATCGGTCCATGGACCGATCGAACCTCTGACGGCGTGGGGACCGATCAGGCGGCCGATCGGTCCCCGATCGATCCCAGCCTCCCACCTGTGAGAGACCGATCGATTTTCGTCTCCGATCGGTCGTGGAGACCGATCAGATACACCTGATCGGTCCTCGGACCGATCAGAGCTCGTTCTTCGCTACGATGGATCGGTCTGTGGACCGATCAGGAACTCCACAGACGCTACTGAGTGGAATCGATCGGTCACCGGACCGATCAAGAAACACTGAGTATCACCGGATCGGTCTGCAGACCGATCCAACTCCTAGGTTTAGATTGCCCTCTCTAACCTAGTTCGGAGAACGAGCCACCGAGCCCTCTCCGACTCCATATGCCAAGCTTTACTCACTTGGACTTCTCAACACCGGATGTCCGATCACCCTTGATCCATCTGATTTTCCCTCCCGGCTTCACTCACCAGACTTTCCACCTCACTCACCAGGATTTCCACACCGCCTAACATCCCGCTTAAGACTTTCTCACCGCCTCGCTTCACTTACCAGACTTTTCAACCGCCTAACATCCCGCTTAGGACTTTCCCACCCGGCTTCACTCACGGACTTTCCAACCGCCTAACATCCAGTTAGGACTTTCCCACCGCCTAGCTTCACTCACCAGACTTTCCAACCGCCTAACATCCCGGTTAGGACTTTCCT
The DNA here is from genome assembly GCF_018446385.1 of Zingiber officinale. Taxonomy (NCBI): domain Eukaryota; kingdom Viridiplantae; phylum Streptophyta; class Magnoliopsida; order Zingiberales; family Zingiberaceae; genus Zingiber; species Zingiber officinale. The sequence goes on along the minus strand of NC_056003.1, from coordinate 110,191,006 downwards.
CGTGCCAAGCTCCTGCTTGGACTTTTGCCAAGTCTCCATACTTGGACTTTTCCAGTGCCAAGTCTCCATACTTGGACTTTTCCAGTGCCAAGTCTCCATACTTGGACTTTTCGCGTGCCAAGCTCCCTGCTTGGACTTTTCCCGAATCAGGTCAACCTTGACCTAAGGTTGCACCTACAATCTCCCAAACACCTATTCTTGTCAAACATCAAGAATACAACTCTCTCACGAGTGTCAAACATCAACATGCAACTCAACTAGGTCAACCTTGACCTAAGGTTGCACCGACAATCTTCCCAAGTCAAACATCAAAATACAACTCGAGTCAAGTCACCTCGAGTCGGGTCAACCAGGTCAACCTTGACCTAAGGTTGCACCAACAGATAGGTGGTAGGCTCATCCTCTATGAGCATAACGTCATCATGGTCAGACAAGAGAAATGAGTATCTCTCAGGCTGACGACGTACCCTATCAGACCTGCGAAGAGGTATGTCTACTTGAACCGGTTGTTGTTCCTCAACTCCTTGTGGAACATCATCCACAACACTTTGTGGTTCCAGTTCAACTTCCATCGAGGCTTCAGTGCTAGTATTCGCATCTTGAACTTCTTCAAGATCAAACGTGCTCCCACTAGTCTTTCTAGAAACAAAGTCCCTTTCTAGAAAGACCCCAGTCTTTGCCACAACTACCTTGTGCTGACTGGGAATGTATAAGTAATATCCCTTAGTTTCCTTGGGATATCCAATGAAAAAGCACTTGTCGGATTTGGGTCCTAATTTGTCTGAGACTTGACGTCTAACGTAAGCCTCACAACCCCAAATCCTCATGAAAGACACCTGGGCATCTCTCCCAGTCCATATCCTATATGGTGTCTTTATCACGACCTTTGATGGAACTCGGTTGAGTATGAAAGCTGCCGTGTCTAGAGCATATCCCCATAGATATGTCGGAAGATCTGTGTGACTCATCATAGATCGTACCATATCTAATAAGGTACGATTCCTCCTTTCGGATACACCATTCCACTGTGGTGTTCCAGGAGGAGTGAGTTGGGATAGAATCCCACACTCAGCTAGATAGTCACGGAACTCATGGCTAAGGTATTCTCCACCTCGATCGGATCGAAGTATCTTAATACTCTTGCCAAGCTGGTTCTTTACTTCATTCTTCAATTCTTTAAACTTTTCAAAGGATTCGGACTTATGTGTCATTAAGTACATATCTACTGAAGTCATCAGTAAATGTGATGAAGTACCTATAACCGCCTCTAGCAGTGACATTGAAAGGGTCACATACATCACTATGTATGAGTCCTAACAAATCGATCGCTCTCTCACTGTGCCCACTAAAGGGAGTCTTGGTCATCTTGCCTCGTAGGCATGACTCGCATACTCATATGATTCAAAATCAAATGAGTCCAGCATACCATCCTTATGGAGCTGGGATAAGCGCTTGTCATTTATATGACCTAAGCGACAGTGCCAGAGGTAGGTTTGATTCATGTCATTTGACTTGAACCTCTTGGTATTTATGTTATAGATAGGGCTCTCAAGGTCTAGAATATAGAGTCCGTTTATCAGAGGTGCACTACAATAGAACATATCGTTTAAATAGACAGAACAACATTTGTTCTTTATTATAAACGAGAATCCTTTCTTGTCCAAACAAGAAACTGAAATTATGTTCTTAGTCAAGGCAGGCACATAACAACAATCATCTAATTCTAGTACAAGCCCAGAGGGAAGAGATAGATGATAAGTTCCTACAGCAATAGCAGCAACTCGTGCTCCATTGCCTACTCGTAGGTCTATCTCACCCTTCGTCAATGCCCTGCTATTTCTCAGCGCTTGTACATTAGTACAAATGTGCGAAGCACATCCGGTATCTAATACCCACGATGAAGAAATAGAGAGGTTGACTTCTATAACATGTATACCTGAAGTAGAAATCTTATTTCTCTTCTTCGTAAGATCTTCCAGGTATTCTTTGGAGTTCCTCTTCCAGTGCCTTGCTTGTCCTTGATATAGGTGACAAAGATGTTCAACCATATCGTAAGCGCTCATCAACTCATGTTGCTTCTGAAGTTCAGAGTTCATGGTTGCGAGCATAAGACAGGACACATCTAATGCGTTATCTTGATGCTTCTTGTAAGCATCCCGGTCAGCTCGCGTGGCAGTGGCAGGAGGAGCCTCCGGAATGGGCTGCTCCAGAACGTACAGTTTACGTTCCTGAGTGAGAACTATTCTCAGGTTCCTGTACCAGTCCAGGAAATTTGCTCCGTTGAGCTTGTCCTTCTTAAGGACAGATCGCAGAGAGAAAGTGTTCGTATTCGACGTCATGGATATTCTACAACAGAAATAAATGCAGAAATAAATATCATATTCTTTTAAAATCATTTAATTAGGCCTTTAATTAAATGATGCTCCCACTGAATTCTATAATTCTTGTGGGACAAGATCCACATCATACTAACCTTTGAGTTAGCTTTGGCTAATACGCCCAAGGCTTAGTATGATCGGTAGGTAACGATTATCAATTACATCTCTATGCAACTCTTGTTTATAAAATTAATATCCGCATTTATATTAAAACTCGAGTTAGCTTTGGCTAATACGCCCGAGAGTTAATATAGATGTGATTTTGACCTATCATTCCAACTATTGGAAGAATGCCTATAGTTGACTCGATCCAACCGAGTAACTAGGAATACTCAATCTAATTGAGTTTGTATTCACCCATGCGTTGATAGGCGGGACCAAGATTGTCCCTCCGTACCCTACCAAGATAATATGTATTGCTCTGCTTTGGCAGATTCAACAATACATGTGATCGAGGTAGTGATAGGTATCACGGCACGATTAGGCATTTAGAGTTGGTTCGATCAAGATCTAATCTAATCGAAAAGGATGCATCTTGTGCACGACTTAGATCTAATCTAATCGCAAGGGTGCATCATGTGCACGACTTAGATCTAATCTAATCGTAAGGCACTAATTAATTAATTACTTATTAAACATGCATCATATACATAAGCAATTAACTAATTAATATATTTGTGATTTAGTAATGGCCCTACTACGATCTTCTCAAGCCAATGAGAAGATCGAATGGTCAACCTAGGGTCAACAGCTTCTCCAAGCTCCTCCACCGCTCCAATTTGTACATTATAATTTGAAACTCGAGTTACATTCGAGTCTAAATCTAATTTACAACAAGAATATAAGAGAAAGGCACGACGCGCAGGTCGCGGAAAAATAAAACATACAACACGCGCAAACACATAACGGCACGCAGGCCGTATTATGAATTACAACATAATCCAATCATATTGGGTTTTTGGGCCATGACTATCACAAAATTAATATATAATTCAAAATTATATATTTTCATAATTTTCTATAATTTTAAAAATAAATTTTTTTACAATTTTTACGTTTAGCAGTTTCGGGCGCAATCGCGGAACGGATCCCCTTGCGGGGCCAGGGGCAGCGCCCCTACCCGCGATCTAACCATCGCGAGGGTTCCTTTGCGATCCAACAGCGCCCAAACTCGCTTTCCCAAAACGATTTGGGTCGAGACATTGCCGTTTCGGAAAAATCTTCTCGGCAGGTTCGTTTTTAGCGATTTCGGGTGTAATCGCGGAGCAAATCCCCTTGCGGGGTTAGGGGCAGTACCCCTACCCACGATCTAACTATCGTGAGTTGCTCCTTTGCGATCTAATGGCACCCAAGCCCGCTGTCCCAAACGGATTTGGGGCAAAACGAAGCCGTTTTGGAAAAATCTTTCCGGTAGCCGAAGCCTACAAGTGCCGAGACACTTGTGCTTCGCTTCTACGGAAAAATTACCCATAAAAATTATAAAAATCATAATTTTACAGAAAATTACAGAAACTTTAGTTTCCATAAAACCAAAAATTAAACTCGTACAAGCCTTGCACGTGGCTCTGATACCACTGTTGGGTTTTTCGTGAAAACCCCGAATCACCCAAAGCTGTAGGATCCGTGCAAGGAAAAATTTCGAAAACACGAGTACGAGTTATAAACTACGATCTACAGTAGATCTACAAAGAAAACACTTTATACCTTTGATGCGTGCCCTCGCAAAATTCTCGCTCGTCCAAGGTATGTGTCGGATCTCCAAAGTATCAAGGTAGATACTTCTCTAGTGATATCCACACGAACAAGGAGTGTCTCTCACACTCAAAGGATGGAGAAGAGAGCCCCAAGTGTGCTAGCACTTTCTAGGGCTCTCGGGTAGGATTTAAAAGGAAGAAAAGAAAGGATGCAAAAGGAATGTCTTACACTCAAGAAGTAGTATCCCTCCTTTGTGACCTTCACTCTTCCTTTGCTCTTGGAACTCACTCAACCACCTTCATCTTTTCTTGGAACCCACGGCAACCACAAGAGAAGAGGAGGAAGAAGCTAGGAAGAAGATGGAATAATTACCACACATCAATTACACTAAATGAAAACCTTATCATCCTTTAGTGTGGCCGACCACACACTCATAACTCCCTCATTTAATATGGCCGGCCACATTAAATGGAATGGGAGGTGTTGTAACCTCCATGAGGTGGCACACCTCATGAGGTGGAGATGATGTGGCAAGGTTAGTCATGCCATGTAGGATGAGTCAACCTTATGATGTGGCAATACATCAAGTCAAACTTGATGTTTCAACTTCTACTTGGTCAAGTCAAACTTGACCAATTGTCTTCCTTGTTGAGTTAAATCCAACCTTTGACTCAAGTCAATTTTAATTTAATGAATCTCAATTCATTAATATAAATTGACTCAATGAATCAAATCTAAATTAGACTCATTCAACAATTGAATCTAATTGAGTCTAACTCAATAAGTCTAATTTGAATCCAATTGGTTCATCATATGAACCCAATCCAATTGGTTCATCATATGAACCCAATCTCCATCCACTTGTTCTTTGTGTGTGACCCAATAGGTTCTTGTAACGTTGGTAATGTTTCTAAACTCCTTTAGAAACATAAGCAATGAGCGGCATCTAGCAATACATCATTGCTACCCAAGTTACAAGAAATGTTGAGATCCAACATCACCTTGTGACTATTAATTGTGACTTCTCACAATATATGACAAGTGTCCTTCTATCCTAGACATCTAGATTGATCAATGTGAGGCATAGACCGTGTCATCCTCTGACCAATCTAAATCTTGAACTCCAAGTAGACTCACTCAATCAAATGAGCTCAATATCTCATATTGACTCATTTGGGTATGGCCATACACTTCGTGATCTCACTCTATCAAGAATATCGATGTCACTCCTGTCATATAGGAGGGATAGATCCCATCTACATCACTCACATCCCTCTGCATAATTCGTTACATACCCAGTAATCGCCTTTATAGTCCACCCAGTTACGGGTGACGTTTGACGAAACCAAAGTACATAACTCCTTATGTAGGGATCCATGGTGACTTCATGTCTAAGGACTAGTAGTCATACTAATAGCCACATGAGAAAGTATATGACACTCATATAACGATCCATGATACTTTCTCATGGCGGGTCATTCAGTATACATTCTCTAATGTATACCCATGTGTCAACTTGATATATCTATATCCATGACTTGTGAGATCAAGTCATCGAGCTGACCTACATGCTAGTCTTATTGTATTAACATTGTCCCTGAATGTTAATACTCGACTAGGAATGATTTAGAGTAGTGTTCCCTATATCATCTCACTATCGATTCAACTAATCGATTGATATAGGTATGAACCTTCTACTCAAGGACGCTATTATACTTAGTTTATTTGGCACTAATACAAATAAGTATAATAACCAAACAAATGCCTTTATTAATATACAAGAATATGATACAATGAGTCCATACAATCATCAAATGATTTGCTCTAGAGCTCTAACTAACATGGACGTCACTCAGGAGGTTAGAGGTTGCCCGTTAGATTTTGGCAACATGATACTTACGATAGATCTGTTAGTATTGGAAATGGTCGACTTTGATATTGTTCTTGGCATGGACTGTTTGTCAGCATATCATGCCACTGTTGATTGCCAGACGAGGGTGGTCACATTCTGACCTCCGAACCAACCCTCGTGGGATTTCACTGGCATCAGAGACGACGGCATATCGATCATTTCAGCGATTCAGGCTCAGAAGCTACTGTTACATGGCTGTCAGGGTTTTATGTTATCCTTGATTCATACTGAAGATGGAAGTAGTTCTCAATTCTCCAACGTTCCCATAGTCCGAGAGTATCAGGATGTATTTCCAGAGGAGCTACCAGGTTTGCCTCCCCGAAGGTAAGTGGAGTTTGCTATTGAGTTGATTCGGGGACCACGCCGACATCGAAAGCTCCTTATCGTATGACACCAAAAGAGTTGAACAAACTGAAGGTTCAACTCCAGGAGCTTTTGGATAGGGGATTTATTCACCCTAGTGTTTCTCCATGGGGTTCTCCAGTATTGTTTGTCAAGAAAAAAGATGGTACACTGAGGTTGTGCATTGACTACAGACAGCTGAATACAGTGGTCGTCAGCAATAACTACCCTCTTCCACGGATCGAGGATTTGTTTGATCAGCTCAGAGGTACATCAGTGTATTCTAAGATTGATCTGCGATCCGGATATCATCAACTGAGAGTCAGAGAATCTGATATTCAGAAGACATTATTCCGTACCAGATACGGTCATTATGAGTTTTTGGTAATGCCATTTGGGCTTACCAATGCTCCAGCGGTGTTTATGGATTTGATGAACCGCGTCTTCCTAGAGTATCTTGATCAGTTTGTTATCATTTTCATCAATGACATATTGGTCTACTCGCGTTCCGAGGAGGAACATGCGCAACATCTTCACATAGTCTTGGAGACTCTTCGACGACATCAGCTGTACGTGATGTTCAACAAGTGTGTCTTCTGGCTATCCTCAGTCGGTTTTCTGGGGCACGTGGTCTCTAGTAGAGGTATTTCAGTAGATCCTCAGAAGATCGAGGCTGTCGCCAGTTGGGAGCAGCCGAAATCAGTTCAGGAGATCCGCAGTTTTCTGGGACTAGCAGGATATTACAGACGGTTCGTCGAGGGTTTCTCCCGGATTGCTATGCCACTGACACGCCTGACTAGGAAAGGCGTGAAGTTCACTTGGACCGAGGACTGCGAGACCAGTTTCCAGGAGCTGAAGCGGAGATTAGTGTCGGCTCCAGTCTTGGTTTTGCCCTCTAGAGAGGACGGATTTGTGCTCTACACCGATGCGTCTCTATAGGGTTTGGGCGATGTTCTAATGTAGCACGGCAGGGTAGTGTTGGAACCCCAAGGTTGTTTTGGTGTGATCAACAAGTTAAGTTAGGTCCTGCGTTGTTTCTAACCTTGTGTCTAAGTGTGCAGGAGCTTAGGAGCACAGGTACTCGAGCGGAAGACGCAGCTAGCCAGAAGGACGGCACGCTGTGCGTCCGAGGGACGAGGTGCTGCGGAAGAGTACACCGGCGGACGAGAAGGAAGTGCGCGCGGTGGTTCCGAGGTACGAAAGCCGGAGCGGAAGATTGCTCAGGGAGCAAGAGACGCAGCTAGCGCGAAGGTCGGCACGGGGTGCAACCGAGGGACGAAGTGTGCGGATGAGTACGCTGGTGGACGAGAAGGGACACGCGGTAATTCCGAGGGATGAGAAGCCGGAGGGAAGCACGCTCGAGAAGACCGGAAGATGGGTTCGGGTGAGCCCTATTCCGGATGTCAGAGATCACCCAAGCAAGCGGAGCCAGAGCAGAAAGACCCGGACCATAGGCGAGCTGAACCAGAGAAGAGAGCACGGACCAAAAGTCAACTGGGTTGACTTTTGGCTCCGGGGCGCCCGGAACCATCCGGGGCGCCTGGAAGGGACTTTTTCACAGGATCGAGCTTTGACTCGATCCAACTGTTGGGGGATAAATTTTATCCCCCCAGGGTGCCCAGAACCCATCCAGGCGCCCCGACCAAGGCTATAAATATAGCCTTGGTCCAGAAGCTTTTCAACCATCACGATCATTCTATTTCCAAACACTTGTATGCTTTAGTTGTAGTTAAGCTTCTGTTTTCTGTGCCTAAACACTGTAAGAGGCTTCTCCGCCTGAAGGAGTTTTTGAGCTTAATCTTCCTTGGATTAACAACCACATCGGTTGTAACCAAGTAAATATCCGGTGCCTCGTTTTTTCTTTTATGCTTTTATTTATCTGCTTAATTCATTTTACAAGTGTTAGCTTAATCGTTCGAGGAAGGGTTGTCTGTTTTTAATTGACAGGTTATTTACCAACCCTCCTAGCCGGCCCAACGGTCCTACAGGTAGTCTCCTATGCTTCTCGACAGTTGAAGGAGCATGAGAAGAACTACCGTGTACATGATCTGGAGCTAGCCGCAATCATCTTTGCTTTGAAGATTTGGCGACATCATCTGTACAGCATTACCTTTGAGATTCTTACAGATCATAAGAGTCTCAAATATATTTTCACCCAGAAGGAACTTAATCTCCGACAGAGGAGATGGATGGAGTTCCTGAAGGATTATGATTGTACCATTAGCTATCACCCGGGGAAAGCTAATGTGGTTGCCGATGCACTCAACAGGAAGTCCAGAGGTACTTTGGCTTGCCACTGAGTTTCAGTCACAGACTTGGTTCAGGGTTTTTTCGAGTTGGGCCTTCAGGAGCAGGGACAGACAGAGCAGGGTATTTTGGTTACCAGGGTTGCTCAGTCGTCAATCTGGATGAGGATCCGAGAGGCCCAGGCCGGTGATCAGCATTTGTAGTTTATTGGCAGCCAGATAGCTTCCGAGCAGCAGACCGAGTTCACACAAGATGAGGAGGGTATTATATACTTCCGAGGCAGATTATGCGTGTAAAATACCGGAAAAATGACGAATAATGATAAGTGAATTTTTCGAAATTTTACATTAAATTTTTCAGGAATCTTTCGGAGACCGTATGGACGAGTTTACGGGGATAGAAACGGGGCCCGGGGAAAGCCTGTTTAGGTTACCCAATTTAAGTGAGGAAAAGTTTTATTTTTTCCTTTTTGGTTTTCTTTTTCTTTATTTTGTTTTCTCCTCCTCTTCTGTCGTCGTGTCCCCAAGCCTTCCCCGCGCGCCTTCTCTTCCTCTCACGCGTGCCCTACACCGCCGCCTCCCTCTCCTCTGCCCGACGCCGGAACAGAGAGTCGGCGATTGAGCATCTCCTCCCTCCCTCTTCCTTTCTTCTTCTCTCTCGCCACTAAGGTCGGGATGCGCCGCCCTCCTGGAAACTACCTCCAAGCCAAGCCCTAGTGAGGTCCGAGCCCATTCCCCGCCTGAGCAGTGCCACCGGCCTTCCTTTTTTCCCTAGCGCCGGTGGCCGCGAGCCCTAATTGTGGGCGTAGGGTTCTGCCAAACCCTCTTCTCCATTTGGTTGATCTCTCGCTGTGCCCTAGTTTGGGTTCACAGCCGCCGCCACTCCTCTGCCCTAGCCTCAGTCGACGCCCCACTCCGATGCTGACAGCCACCACCAAGCCCATTTTCTCCTTCTGATTCTTCACTACCGGTCGCGGTTGCTGCTCTCCTCTAGAACAGTCACTGGAGTTGGAGTTCTCTCCGACCACTGATATTCTTCTTCGGGTCATGGACAGAAGCAGAGCATCCAAGTCGTTTCTGTGGTCCCGTTTTGTTGTACCGTGCCCTAGCAGTGGTTGAAGTGGTAAGGGAGATTATTTTACAGCTGGATTTCAGTTGTGATTGTGCATCTCATCTCAGTATTGTGATGATTAGGTGTGGGATTGCTAATTTAGAGTTTATGGTTTGGTTGGGCAGTAATTTCTCTTAGTGTTGACCACTGTTATCGACAGGAGGATGTTTCGGTCGCGAGGCAACTGTAGAGTCCTCAGATTTGGGAGGGACAGTGATTTCATCTACGCTGGCAGAGAGTTATACCAGCTATACGTCATTGGTGGAGCCATCAATTCTGGTGAGTGGTTAGCATTGATAAATGTGTAGTCTAATCTAATGGATTATAGACTTAGTTTATGTGTTCTTGGATTAAATTGATGTGAAGGATTTGAGTTGGATGCGATCTCTTGGACTTATTGAGGACGGTTGATACGACATGCGTATGAAGGCGGGTACCTCTTGACTTATCTTTTATGATATTGTCATTTGTATATGCATAGTATTTTATAACTACAAGCAATGAACATGTTTGCCTTTGGTATGTCACTGTTTGATATCCATAGCATGTTAGGTTTGTCGCCTGTGATGTGTCCATGCTTATATCTCGTGATTTGTTGCCATGAGTATCTTAGTTTCTAGAGTGACATACCATGCTTTACTGAGGTTAGGATTAGGTTCTGGATTTTTGTTTCTGGCATGTGTATCTAAATTATCTGATACTTAGGTTTTTGTGTCATACCAGATTTGAGTACCTCTATTTGTATGTCATATATGATTCGTGTACCTAGACCTTGATTCTTTGATCTTTGTATATAGTTGGTACATATGTTATGGAAGGGGGATATGTTTAGGATCTAGGTTGTTATACCTTAGAGTACTTGTATACCCTAGATCCGTGGATTTGACCTACTGATACTGTGGTACCCATATTATATATATATGGATTTTTCTATGCTGATCAGGATATACCATACTTGTTATGTTCAGGACATATGTTTTTGATATTTTATCTGACCTCTGTACTCTAGATTTTGGTATGTGACCATCGCTTTTACAGTACCCATTTTGTATATATGGATATGGTTATGTTGATCAGTTTTTGCTATGCATAGTGACATGCATCATGATTGCATGTTGTGCGATTGTCGGCTCCACTATGGTTGAGCCCATCGCCAGTTACATGTACTGCACACACCCCCACTCATGGTTTAGTGGTATATCAGGCAGGTGTGTGGCGGTTCTGCTGTTTAGCTCCGTTGGTCATGCGACTCAGCGTGGTAGCCGGCAGACAGTTCCGCTCTGTTTGGCTCCGCTGGCATTTAGTGTAGCAGCGTGATAGCCGGCAGACGGTGGACTCTGTTTGGCTCCGTTGGTCAGGTGACTCAGCGTGGTAGCCGGCAGAGATATCCTCCCCATCATCGTGTACCGGGAGATGAGAGCATTGAGCTCCCCCATTTATGATTTGGGGTCACAGGACAGGAGTACTCCGACAGCATTCCGTCCACTCGGTCATTGTTCAGGAGCAGTGATGTTAGAGTGCACGGTCATCACATGCATTGATTGTATTTATTTGCTTGTGTTTGCTGCACTTATATGCTGCATTTTGGTGGATGCATTTGTTTGACATACATACAGGAGACATACTGCGTATCGGTTTGATGACCCTTTAGTTCAGGATAGGAGTTCCTGGTGAGTACAGCTTCCTTGGTTACTTTTCAGTTTTGTATATTTCCTATATATTATTCGGAAGCTGTATTCCATGTTTATTGCTGTTAGATATATCTTACTAGGCATGTCTATTGGTATTCGCTGAGTTGTGGAACTCACCCCCGTGGACACTATCTTTTTCAGGTACCAGGTTATTTATGGTGTCGCTTGGAGCATCCTGTTTGCTGGTCCCCGCGTCACATCAGAAGACATATCGCTGCCTTTCTGTTGTTTTATCTTGGTATATGAAATTTCTATATTTCGATTTGTGTTCTGGTTTTGTTTCCGGGTGTTATGTTGTTGGTTGTGTAAGCCTAGCCGGCTAGCAGTTTTGTGTTTGGTTGTATTTGGTTTCTGTCATTTTCCGTTGTGTTGGTTTTGTGACAGGCAGAGGCTGAATATCTATATAAACTGCGTGGTGATTGTTTTTATTTGTTGTTATTATTCCAGCCGCCTGTGGCTGAGGAATATTATGCCTGTAGAAATGCTTCAGATTGTCACCCGTACAGGGGAGGTTCTGTCGAAATTTCTTCGGACAGGGACTCCTTTGGGGCGTGACAATTTAGTGGTATCAGAGCAGGTATACGATACTTGCTATGTGTTTTGGATTTTCGAGATTTATCTGATATCAATTTATTTGGTATCAGAGATCGGCTTACGAGTCTTATTTTCCCGGTGTTTCGGATTTTCTGTTTTGGTCTTCTCGATGTGACTTTTCGGGTTTTGGGACCTGGCAGCAGCAGGACATCTCCAAGCTATAGGAGGTATGTTGGTATACTGTTATCCTACTATTTAGTTAGTGTATGCATCGTTGACTATTATAGTTTATGACATGTATTATTATGACATGTATTAGCACGCTTTACTAGTACCTGTCTAGTTGAGATAGTAGATATTTTATGTATTAGGTAAAACCCTGATGATGATCGACCTTGATAGAGATTAAGGGTTACAGTTTCTGGGGATTTATCATATCATACATCAGTAGTTTTTTTAGCTTATGTTATTACTAGTTGGTTAGCAGATTGAGGCACATACCAGCCTCTGCTTTTATTAGCTTGGTAGTGGATAGTATCTATATCTTTATGTTGACCTAGCCAGTAGTATACCAGGTTATCTTAGTTAATTTCATCCGTAGATAATTGATTTACTCTTGTTAGATCGGTCAGTAGAAGATAGATTGACGTTTGTTGACTTGGGTAGTCGTGATCGATTTACCTTAAATGCTTGTAAAGGCTTTATTTATTCTTGATTAGTTAGTAGATGACCGATTAGTTTTTGCTGATCCGATCAGTAGGGGATTGACCTACTTTACTTTTAGATGTTTGAATCTTGGGTTATTCGTGCTTAGTTGGATATCTTGAGCACATCGAGTACCTAGCGTATACTGACATGGGAAAGGGTTGAACTAGACATATACTATTGACGACTTGGTCAGTCGATAGAGGATCGATGTAACATGTTCCATGAGTACTTTAATTTTAGACTGTATGTACTTAATTGGATAACTTAGAAGGTGGCATAGGATTTGTGTGGTAGATTGGATTAAATATGCTGATCCTGCATATCTATGTAGTGTGTACAGACGATTATTACGGGTTGTAGGAGTGTTTTGATGGACGGTCTAATTGCATGTAGTGGGTGCATACTTTTCCAGTTATGATTATTGTGGGTTTCTAGTAGATTATACCCGAGTGGTCTGGTTGGTTTATTGGAGATATCTTATCGATTTAATCTGAGTTGTGATATGAGCAGAGGTGTTTGGTGTGGTATCTGGGGTATATTGTTGCTTATGTTTGATATGTGAGTGCACCTGGGTTTAGTATGCTTTATTGGAAATTGATGTTGATTATACTCTTAGCATAGACGGATATATGTCATGTGAGTGTTGTTTGAGGTGTATTGTTGATTTTACCTACGATGATATATGCACACGGGTTCGGTATGTATTGTTGGAGATATCACGGTGATTTACACCTATATTGTGAGTATGTTGGGTGTGCACTAATTAGAGGATTATGTTGATCATACCTATGTTGTGTGTGCACGTGTGTTAGGTGTATGGTTGGTAGCATCATGATGAGTCTACTTATGTGGAATGTAGAATGTTAAATGTCTATATTATGACATTAGTTGTATTACCCTGTCAACTAATTCTCCTATTAGTGGGTGACCGACCCACTAGGATGATGATATAATTGACTATGGATTTGATTTGATTACTGGATTGTGATACCCTAGGCTAACCACAGTGATCTGTGGTAGAGAGATCTCGTGCAGTCTCTAGCTAGATAGTTAGGTGCCTTGGACACTTATGTATTGTTGGTGGTGGAGCGTTGCTTCCACACATGTTATGGATTATCTGTGGTGGAGAGTTACTCCCACCTATTGCGGATTGCTTATAGCGGAGCATTGCTCCCATATCTATTGCAGATACATTTTCGGATTATTTGTGGTGGAGCGTTGCTCCCACATATTGAGGATTTCTTGTGGTAGAGCGTTGCTCCCACATTTGTGGTATTTCGTGTGATGGAGCGTTGCTCTCACACTAGAGGATCTTTTCCTTGGTGATTTATGTTGTTGGTGATTAGATTTTTGACTTATTATCAGAGATCTTATGGATAGGGATGTCTGTGATACGGATGTCATGTGTCTTGGTTTTTGCCATATAGGCTTACAGTGCCTTAGATGTTTTCAGGGACTCGATGATTCTGGTAGTTCGAGGATGTTTGGATCGGTTTCCATTGTCTTTGTTGACGATGTTGTGATCTATTTCGGATCCGCGGTGAGTCACGCACACCACTTTGCTTAGATCTAGAGATGTTTCGACGAGAACATCTATATGTGATGATCAGTAGTGCTTATTTGGATTGTCTTATGTGATGATTATTGGGACACGCGGTCACCAGTAGGAGTATACCGTGGTTCCACAGGAGATCGAGGTTGTTACCGTTGGGAGTAGACGGAGTCGATATAAGAGGCTCACAACTTCCTTTGTTTGGCTCGATATTTCCGGAGATACGTTGAGGATTTCTCACGGATTGCTATGTTGTTTACACGCCGGACCGGGAAAGGCGTGAAGTTCACTTGGACTGAGGATTGCGAGACCAGCTTCCAGGAGCTGAAGCGGAGACTAGTGTCAGCTCCGATTTTTGGTTTTACCTTTTGGAGAGGACGAATTTCCTCTACACTGATGCATTTATTCAAGGTTGGGCGCTGTTTTTGATGTCGCACGAATGAGTATTCTTCTATGCTTCTCGTCGGTTGAAGGAGCATGAGAAGAACTACCCTGTACATGATCTGGAGTTAGTCGCCATTATTTTTGCCATGAAGATTTGACGACATTGTTTATATAGCGATACATTTGAGATTCTCACTGACCATAAGAGGCTCAAATATCTGTTTACTTAGAAGGAACTTAATCTCCGACAGAGGAGATGGATGGAGTTCCTGAACGATTATGATTGTACCATTAGCTATCACCCGGGGAGAGCTAATGTGGTTGCCGATGTACTTAGCCGGAAGTCTAGAAGGACTTTGGCTTGCTACCGAGTTGTGGTTATGGATTTGATTCAGGAATTCTCCGAATTAGGCCTTAAGGAGCTGGGACGGACAGAGTAGGGTATTCTGGTTACCATGGATGCTCAATCCTCGATCAGGATGAGGATTCAGGAGGCCCAGGTTGGAGATCAGTATTTACGGTCCATTGGCAGCTGGATAGCTTCCGGGCAGCAGACTAAGTTTCCCCGAGATGAAGCGGGTATTATATACTTCTGAGGCGGATTGTGCCTACCTCAGTCTTACCCGGTCTTATCAGAGTTACGTCAGGAGGCTCATCGCTCACGGTGTGCTATCCATCCAAGCGGGACCCGCATGTATCGAGATTTGAGGTGTTCCTATTGGTGGAACGATATGAGGGAAGACATCGCGTAATCTGTAACGAGAGGTCTTGTCTGTCAGCAGGTGAAGGCAGAGCACCAGATACCTGCTGGATTATTTTAGTGGATCCCTATTCCTGAGTGGGAATGGGAACATATTACCATGGACTGTGTGGTGAGTCTGCCTAGAACACGACGAGGTCATGACACGATTTGGGTAATCGTTGATTTATTTACCCAATCTGCGCACTCGTTAGCGATCCGGAAGACTGATTTCCTGGATCGATTGGTAGATCTGTTTTGTTGGGAGATCATCAGATTACGTGGTGTCCCGTTGACTATTGTTTCGGATAGAGACCCCCGGT
Source organism: Zingiber officinale (assembly GCF_018446385.1). NCBI lineage: Eukaryota > Viridiplantae > Streptophyta > Magnoliopsida > Zingiberales > Zingiberaceae > Zingiber > Zingiber officinale. The sequence goes on along the minus strand of NC_056003.1, from coordinate 110,175,391 downwards.
TCACGTCTCATTTTGACAGAGACTGCAGTAGGCCTTGGGCACGCAGCTCTGTTTCAGTACAGTTTTCTATCCTCAAACAGATAGATAGTCACAGCGGATCATTCAGACTCTAGAGGACTTGCTGAAGTCTTGTGTACTAGATTTTAGGGGCAGTGGGAGGACCATTTTCCATTGGTAGAGTTTGTCTACAACAACGGTTTGCATTCGGCTATCCAAATGCCACCGTTGAAGCGTTGTATGGTAGGCCTTGTCGGACACCTACTCTCTGGATGAGGTTGGGGAGGCCCAGTTGTTGGGACCTTATAGAGCTCAGCATGAGGCGGAGTTGGTCCGTACTATTAGACGGAGAGTGTTAGAGGCACAGGATTGCCGGAAGAGTTATGCTGACCGGAGTCGGAGACTCTTAGAGTTCTCCATTTGCGACTATGTATTTCTGCGAGTTTCACCCACGAAATGGGTGAAGAGATTTGGCCTCAGGGGTAAGCTGGCCCCACGGTATATTGACCCTTTCGAGATCTTGGAGAGGATCGGAGCGGTAGCTTACCGACTGGCACTACCACCGTCCTTGTCAGGCGTTCACGATGTTTTTCACGTATCTATGCTGAGGAGATACGTACCTGACCCGACGCATGTGCTGACAGATGTCTCAGTTCCAGTTCAGCCTGACATTACTTATGAGAAGGTTCCAATACGGATTCTCGACCGGAATGAGCGTCAGTTGCGGAACAAGACTATCCGACTAGTTAAAATCGGATGGCAGCATCATTCGGACGAGGAGGCTACTTGGGAGCTCGAGGATACGATCCGAGCTCGATATCCCCATCTTTTCACTTGAGGTATGTGATTTATTTACCGTTCAGCATTTATACTCTATATCTGTTGTTAGTAATTGCTGATGGTAGATAACGAAATTTGGGGACCAAATTTTTATAAGTGGGGGAGAATGTAAAATACCGGAAAAATGACGAATAATGATAAGTGAATTTTCCGAAATTTTACATTAAATTTTTCAGGAATCTTTCGGAGACCGTATGGACGAGTTTACGGGGATAGAAACGGGGCCCGGGGAAAGCCTGTTTAGGTTACCCAATTTAAGTGAGGAAAAGTTTTATTTTTTCCTTTTTGGTTTTCTTTTTCTTTATTTTGTTTTCTCCTCCTCTTTTGTCGCCGTGTCCCCAAGCCTTCCCCGCGCGCCTTCTCTTCCTCTCACGCGTGCCCTAACCGGCGCCGCAACCGCCGCTGCCTCCCTCTCCTCTGCCCGACGCCGACGACACCAGGGAACAGAAAGTCGGCGATTGAGCATCTCCTCCCTCCCTCTTCCTTTCTTCTTCTCTGTCTCTGCTACTAAGGTCGGGATGCGCCGCCGCCCCTCTCGGCCGGAAACTACCTCCAAGCCGAGCCCTAGCCGCGGTGAGGTCTGAGCCCATTCCCCCTGTCGCCAGCAATGTCAAGCACTTCTGAGCAGTGCCACCGGTCTTCCTTTTTGCCCTAGCGCCGGTGGCCGCGAGCCCTAATTGTGGGCGTAGGGTTCTGCCAAACCCTCTTCTCCATTTGGTTGATCTCTCGCCGTGCCCTAGTTTGGGTTCACAGCCGTCGCCGCTCCTCCGCCCTAGCCTCAGCCGACGCCCCACTCCGATGCTGACAGCCACCACCAAGCCCATTTTCTCCTTCTGATTCTTCACTACCGGTCGCGGTTGCTGCTCTCCTCTAGGACAGTCACTGGAATTGGAGTTCTCTCCGACCACAGATCTTCTTCTTCGTGTCGTGGACAGAAGCAGAGCATCCAAGTCGTTCCTGTGGTCCCGTTTTGTTGTACCGTGCCCTAGCAGTGGTTGAAGTGGTAAGGGAGATTATTTTACTGCTGGATTTCAGTTGTGATTGTGCATCTCATCTCAGTATTGTGATGATTAGGTGTGGGATTGCTAATTTAGAGTTTATGGTTTGGTTGGGCAGTAATTTCTCTTAGTGTTGACCACTGTTATCGACAGGAGGATGTTTCGGTCGCGAGGCAACTGTAGAGTCCTCAGATTTGGGAGGGACAGTGATTTCATCTACGCTGGCAGAGAGTTATACCAGCTATACGTCATTGGTGGAGCCATCAATTCTGGTGAGTGGTTAGCATTGATAAATGTGTAGTCTAATCTAATGGATTATAGACTTAGTTTATGTGTTCTTGGATTAAATTGATGTGAAGGATTTGAGTTGGATGCGATCTCCTGGACTTATTGAGGACGGTTGATACGACATGCGTATGAAGGCGGGTACCTCTTGACTTATCTTTTATGATATTGTCATTTGGATATGCATAGTATTTTATAACTACAAGCAATGAACATGTTTGCCTTTGGTATGTCACTGTTTGATATCCATAACATGTTAGGTTTGTCTCCTGTGATGTGTCCATGCTTATATCTCGTGATTTGTTGCCATGAGTATCTTATTGCCATGAGTATCTTAGTTTCTAGAGTGACATACCATGCTTTACTGAGGTTAGGATTAGGTTCTGGATTTTTGTTTCTGGCATGTGTATCTAAATTATCTGATACTTAGGTTTTTGTGCCATACCAGATTTGAGTACCTCTATTTGTATGTCATATATGATTCGTGTACCTAGACCTTGATTCTTTGATCTGTGTATATAGTTGGTACATATGTTATGGAAGGGGGATATGTTTAGGATCTAGGTTGTTATACCTTAGAGGACTTGTATACCCTAGATCCGTGGATTTGACCTACTGATACTATGGTACCCATATTATATATATATATGGATTTTTCTATGCTGATCAGGATATACCATACTTGTTATGTTCAGGACATATGTTTTTGATATTTTATCTGACCTGTGTACTCTAGATTTTGGTATGAGACCATCGCTTTTACAGTACCCATTTTGTATATATGGATATGGTTATGTTGATCAGTTTTTGCTATGCATAGTGACATGCATCGTGATTGCATGTTGTGCGATTGTCGGCTCCACTATGGTTGAGCCCATCGCCAGTTACATGTACTGCACACACCCCCACTCATGGTTTAGTGGTATATCAGGAAGGTGTGTGGCGGTTCTGCTGTTTGGCTCCGTTGGTCATGCGACTCAGCGTGGTAGACGGTAGACAGTTCCGCTCTGGTTGGCTCCGCTGGCATTTAGTGTAGCAGCGTGGTAGCCGGCAGACGGTGGACTCTGTTTGGCTCCGTTGGTCAGGTGACTCAGCGTGGTAGCCGGCAGAGATATCCTCCCCGTCATCGTGTACCGGGAGATGAGAGCATTGAGCTCCCCTATTTATGATTTGGGGTCACAGGACAGGAGTACTCCGACAGCATTCCGTCCACTCGGTCATTGTTCAGGAGCAGTGATGTTAGAGTGCACGGTCATCACATGCATTGATTGTATTTATTTGCTTGTGTTTGCTGCACTTATATGCTGCATTTTGGTGGATGCATTTGTTTGACATACATACAGGAGACATACTGCGTATCGGTTTGATGACCCTTTAGTTCAGGATAGGAGTTCCTGGTGAGTACAGCTTCCTTGGTTACTTTTCAGTTTTGTATATTTCCTATATATTATTCGGAAGCTGTATTCCATGTTTATTGCTGTTAGATATATCTTACTAGGCATGTCTATTGGTATTCGCTGAGTTGTGGAACTCACCCCCGTGGACACTATCTTTTTCAGGTACCAGGTTATTTATGGTGTCGCTTGGAGCATCCTGTTTGCTGGTCCCCGCGTCACATCAGAAGACATATCGCTGTCTTTCTGTTGTTTTATCTTGGTATATGAAATTTCTGTATTTCGATTTGTGTTCTGGTTTTGTTTCCGGGTGTTATGTTGTTGGTTGTGTAAGCCTAGCCGGCTAGCACTTTTGTGTTTGGTTGTATTTGGTTTCTGTCATTTTCCGTTGTGTTGGTTTTGTGACAGCCAGAGGCTGAATATCTATATAAACTGCGTGGTAATTGTTTTTATTTGTTGTTATTATTCCAGCCGCCTGTGGCTGAGAAATATTATGCCTGTAGAAATGCTTCAGATTGTCACCCGTACAGGGGAGGTTCTGTCGAAATTTCTTCGGACAGGGACTCCTCTGGGGCGTGACAATGCGTACCTCAGTCTCACCCGGTCTTGCAGGAGCTACTTCAGGAGGCTCATCGCTCTCGATTTGCGATCCATCCAGGTGAGACCCATATGTATCGAGATTTAAGGCGTTCCTACTGGTGGAACGGTATGAAGAAAGACATCGCGGAATTTGTAGCTAGATGTCTTGTCTGTCAGCAGGTGAAGGCTATGTTGGTGCGGGAAGCATCCGACGATCGAACTCGTGTTTTGATAATGGCAAAGGATTCAAAGTTAAGGTGTTTTGTAATCTAACAAGTCTAGTTGAGTATTTCAGGAAAGTCCTAGCTGCGGTTAGGCAAAGGGAAAACCCTAGGGGGTGGTAACCCTATGCGGAAAGTCTTGGCAGGTCGATGACTTCAGGCAAAAGTCCTAGGGGGTGGTAACCCTAGGTGGAAAGTCCTGGTGTCGCGAACCAGGTGAAAGACTGGAGTAGCCGGGAAGCGGATGTCCAGCAGAAAGTCCGAAAGCGTCGAGTGCTGAGCAAAAGTCCAGTTGATCTGGAGGATCGACTGGCAACAGGTAAATTTCTTGAGTGGAGTAGGTGAGGATGCGTTCCCCGTAGAGGGAACAGTAGGCGTCGGGTCGACCTAGGGTTTCCGGTTGGAAATCCGAAGTCAGACCCGGACAATCCGAAGACTGTCAGAATATTTTTATCATATTCATATTGCTGTTTTATGCTAACTTTGTGTTTGCAGGATATTGTTTGGGACTAACACATCTTGCAGGTACAAAGAAATGAAGTTCTCCTCGGATGAACAGTGTCCGAGGCGCCTCCATGGGGCTTGGAGGCGCCTCGGGTGCAAAAGTTGATCTGGCCGCGAAACAGGGTTGAAGGCGCCTCAGCTGGCTCTGGTGGCACCTTGGAAGGCGCCTTAAAGACCCTTGAAGGCGCCTTCAAAGGTGATAAGCGCAAACTGGTCAGCGCTCATCTGCACGGTGGACTCAGAGCTATGAAGGAGCCTTCGGAGGCTTCCAAGGCGCCTTGGATGCCCTTTATAAGGGGACTTCGAGTAGCATTGAAGTACAATCAACTTCCAAGCTTCCATTCTGTTGTGTTCTGCTCAAGTACTGCTTCTGAAGTGCTGTTGCAACATTCCGACGACCCGGAGCTCAGATTTCTGTTCTACTACTATTGTCGGTATAATTTTAATTGCAGTTAAATTTGTAATTAGTTTGTAATATTCATACGAGCTTATAGTTGTTGCCCACGGAAAGCGATCAAGGATCGCGGGCCTTCGAGTAGGAGTCGACCTAGGCTCCGAACGAAGTAAACGACCGTGTTCTTGTGTTTGTTTTCTTTATTCCGCTGCTTTAATTACTCGACGAACATTTTATGATTCCGATAATCGAACGATTTAGCCACGAGCGCTATTCACCCCCCTCTAGCGCAATCTCGATCCAACAATTGGTATCAGAGCCCGGACTGCCAGAAGGTTTAACCGCCGACTGTACACAAGAGCTATGGTCTGATTGAGCCATGTGGGTACAATATTGACCTCGAACAAAGAAAGTGGGGGCTCCTATGTTCGGATCAAGAGGATCAGACACCAGGCAGGAAGTCCTAGTTGCGACTAGACAAGGAAGTCCTAATAGGTCGGGTGGACCGAGGGGCAGGAAGACCTGGTGGGTCGAGGATCGGACGTGGGAAGCCTACGGTCCTTTGTTTGAGGGGGGGATTGTTGGGGTTGCAAGGTTGCAAACATAATCCCATATTGGAAACACATGGGAAAGATCATGGGTTTATAAGAGAAAAGATATCTCCATTGGCATGAGGCCTTTTAGGGAGAGCCCAAGAGCAAAGTCATGAGGGCTTAGGCCCAAAGTGGACAATATCATGCCATTGTGGAGATATCTAATCTACCCGAAATGGGTAAAGCAAGAGTAGATTACCCGGCAGGGTAATTAAGGTTAGATTAAAATGGGCTAGGTTTAACTTGACCCATAGTACTGGTAAAGTTTTTGGATGATAGTACGTTAGGGAAGCTTGGGCATCGCATGTCTAGGAAGATATGGCTTCGACCTGGTGCATTTGGCCAAGTGGAACTGACCGAAGCTACCCTTAAATGGATCCTAACTAGTTAGACCAAGGATTAGTATTAAGTTCAATGGGTAGGACTATTTGGGAAACCTCGAAGGCATGGTTACTTTAATGAGCTCCTTGTGACTCACCATAGCCCAGAAGTTTATCCAAAGAATGGTTACTTGTTGAACCCAAAGCTAAACCTGAATCTAACACAAAGTTAAACCAGACCCTTAATTTCAACAATAATTCATCTCACAACAATAATAGGGTTCCCTGATTGACAATTTAGATCGGGTGAGATGACTAGGTTAATTAACAATTAAATAATCTCTAATTTAAATTTCAAAATTATTTTAAAACTTAATTTCAAAATTATTTTAAAATTAAATTTCAAAATCATTTTTTTAAAAAAAAAAATTAATTAACTTAAAATTATTTTCAAAATTAATTAACTTAAAATTTCTTTTCAAAATTAATTAACTTAAAAATTATTTTCAACATTAATTAACTTAAAATCATTTCAAAATTAATTAACTTAAAATTATTTTCAAAATTAATTAACTTAAAATTATTTTCAAAATTAATTAACTTAAAATTTCTTTTCAAAATTAATTAACTTAAAAATTATTTTCAAAATTAATTAACTTAAAATTTCTCTTCAAAATTAATTAACTTATAAAATCTTTTCAAAACGTTAATTAAAAATTAACCATAGGATTAAGTGTTTGCTAAATTATTTCAAATACAATTGAGTGAGATAGTAAATCTAAGGAGTCTACTTCAATTAACCTATCTTTAAATCTATTAAAAACCAATTCAAACTACTTCATGTGTAGGAATTGGATCAATGGATGTTGGATAGTGGATGCTCCAGACATATGACTGGAGATAAGTTGAAGTTTACTAAACTCAAGTACAAGAAGTTAGGATCAGTTGCATTCGGCAACGACGGTAAACTAAAAGTAATCGGAAAAGGTAATATTGAACTTAGTTCCGATTTCATTATTCGAAATGTTTTATTGGTTGAAAATTTTAACTTTAATTTACTAAGTATAAGTCAATTATGTGACAGCGGATATCTAGTCAATTTTGATAAAACTGGATGCCTAGTTGAAAATATCGAAAACCCTGATATTAGACTTAAGGGACTTAGGAAGAATAACATCTACACAATTGACTTATCAATCTCCTCAATAAAGTGTCTCTTGACACAACAAGAGGAAAGCCAACTGTGGCACAGAAGACTGGGTCACACACACACTAGACTCATTTCAAAAATGAGTCAAAATGATCTAGTTAGAGATTTGCCTAAATTAAAATTTATTGAAAACTCAATCTGTGATGCGTGTCAAAAAGGAAAACAAACCAAGTCAACCCACAAGTCAACCAACCTAGAAAGAACTAACACCGTACTTGAGCTCCTTCACCTTGACCTATTTGATTCACATGGAGCCAAATCACTAAGCAAGAACCAATATTGCTTAGTAATAATTGATGACTACTCTAGGTACACATGGGTAAAATTCCTAAAAACAAAAGATGAAATCTATGAAGTATTTAGTAATTTTTGAAAATTAACGAAAAATGAAAAAGATACTCAAATCAAAAGAATAAGAAGTGATCACGGGGGGGGGAGAGATTTGAAAATCATAGGTTTACCCAATTTTGTATAATAAATGGATACCAACATGAATTTTCATGTCCTAGAACCCCCCCCCCCCCCCAACAAAATGGTCTAGTGGAACGTAAAAATAGAACACTACAAGAAGCCGCTAGGACTATGCTAAACGAATATAATTTAAATCATCAATTTTGGGCTGAAGCAATAAATACTGCAAATTATATTCAAAATAGAATTTTAATTAACAAACTTCACAATAAAACACCTTATGAACTTTACTACCATAAAATTCCCAATCTAAACTATCTAAAAGTATTTGGGTGTAAAGTTCACATTTTAAATACTAAAGATTACTTAGGAAAATTTACACCCAAGTCTAACCAAGGAATATTTTTAGGATACTCCTCTACCAGTAGGGCATTTAGAGTATATAATCAAAATACCTTGAAAGTTGAAGAAACAACTAATGTAATATTTAATGAAGAAAACAACCTATCCAATATAAATGAAAATATTGACATCAACCCAAGAGATATAGAAGATGATGAAATCCAACCTAACATTAATGGGTCAGAAGAACCAGTTTCTGACCCACAGATAAGACCATCTAGAGTAAGTATCTCTCACCCACCTGACCAAATTTTGGGTGATCCAAACCTAGGGATCAGAACAAGATCATCCTATAGAAACCTAAGTCAGATTGCCCTTATCTCTAAAATTGAACCTAAGACTATAGAAGAAGCCCTACCTGACCCAGATTGGATCATTGCAATGCAGTAAGAATTAGCACAATTCGAAAGAAACCAAGTCTGGGACCTTGTACCTAAACCCATAGATAAATCAATAATAGACACTAAATGGGTTTTTAGGAACAAGTTGGATGATCAGGGTGATATAATAAGAAACAAAGCTAGACTAGTAGCCAAAGGGTTTAGTCAAGTTGAAGGCTTAGATTATGATGAAACCTATGCTCCGGTAGCTAGACTCGAATCTATTAGGATGTTATTACCCTATGTAGCAAATAAAGGATTTAAATTGTACCAAATGGATGTTATGTCATCCTTTTTAAATGGGTTTATCAAGGAAGAGGTCTACGTAAGCCAACCTCCAGGATTTGAAGACATAGACTACCCAAACCATGTATTCAAATTAAAAAAGGCATTATATGGACTAAAACAAGCCCCTAGGGCATGGTATGAAAGATTATCTAATTACTTAATATCCAAAGGCTTTAACTAAGGACAAATAGATCCGACCTTATTTGTAAAAACTATAGAAAAAGACATCTTCATAGCCCAAATCTATGTTGATAACATAATTTTTGGCTCAACTAACTCTAAATTCTTAAAAGAATTTGTTAAATTAATGGAAAATAAATGCGAAATGAGTATGGTTGGGGAACTCAATTTTTTCTTAGGATTACAAATAAAACAAACCAAAGATGGAATCTACATTTATCAAACTAAATATGCTAAGGAGTTAATTAAAAAATTCTGCATGGAAAATTCAAAAATTATAAATACTCCAATGGCAACCAACATTAACATTGACTCTAACCCTGAAGGAAAACCAGTAGATCCAAAATACTATAGGAGTGCTATAGGTAGCTTACTTTACCTAACTGCAAGCCGACCCGACATATTGTTTGCAGTAGGTATGTGCGCAAGATACCAATCATGTGCAAAAGAGTCACACCTAACATATGTTAAAAGAATACTAATGTATATTAAAGGAACTCTAAATGTAGGACTTTGGTACCCAAGAACTTGCACCTTTGACCTTTATGGCTATTCTGATTCGGACTATGCCGGGTGCAAATTAGATAGAAAAAATACAAGTGGTAGCTGCCTGATTCTAGGTCAGTGCCTAGTAAGTTGGTCAAGCAGAAAGCAACATTGTGTTGCTCTATCCACTACAGAAGCTGAATACATAGCTCTAGGAGAATGTGCATCTCAACTGTTGTGGATGATGCATACATTAAAAGATTATCAACTAGAATATAAAAATACAAAAATCTTTATTGATAATATCAGCTCAATTAATCTGACCAAAAATCCTATTCACCATTCTAGGACTAAACACATAGAGGTAAAACACCACTTTGTAAGGGATCACGTAGCTAAAGGTGAAATTGCACTCAACCATATTGAGTCCAAATCAAACCTAGCTGACATCTTTACAAAACCCTTACCTGAACTGGAGTTCAGTGCACTTAGAAGGCAAATAGGAATGTGTTGGGTAGAGTAGATGTCACATTTTATTATCTCATTTTCTTTCAAAATCTAGGAAAAATAGCTTTCAAAATTCCACTTTATTAGAATTTTATTATCTCATTTTCTTTCAAAATCTAGGAAAAATAGCTTTCAAAATTCCACTTTATTAGAATTTTATTATCTCGTTTTCTTTCAAAATCTAGGAAAAATAGCTTTCAAAATTCCACTTTATTAGATTTTTCAAAAATTGGACTTAGCCTAAGCTTTCCCCCTAGAAATCTTGTTTCCCTAGAATTAAGCCAGAGCATCTCACAAACACGTAGGTATACCTTGATTGTGATTGAAAAACATAGAATGACGTGAGATGCATAGGGTATAGCCTGGACTCAAGTATGCTTATATCTGTGCATCAATATGAGTCTGGGCGTTAAACACGCAATATACATTAATCAAGTCAAGTCTTCCAGCTCTAGTCAAATCTAACTGGACCAAATTGACTTAACTTGACTAACCATGTGAAAGCTGTTGCTCTATAGGCAATCAGCAAGTAGCTAAAGGTTAGACAGTTGGTAAAGGATACTCAATTTTCTAGTTAAGCATGTTTGATCTTTAGGGCTCTGATACCTCTGAAACTCAATCCATTATACTTGACTCATGCTTGGACTTAAGGACCGAATGAATATCCTAAACCAAATTTTCTAACTACTTTGCTCCCTCCTAGCCATAAAATTTTATAAGTATTGTTTAAAATTAAGTACCAATCTTTATTTTCAAAACCTTAAATCTTAGCTCACTTTGAAATCTAACTTTACAAATTCTTATTTTCTTAAATAGAGCAAAGATTTCAAAGCTACTCCAAAGATTTCTAAATAAAGATTATTGTTTTACTAGCTTTTTAAACCATTAAAAAGATCCACTTTCTAGAGAAAAAAAAAAGGGCTAACATCATTTTCTCACTTAGCTAAACTGTTAAATATTTTTCAAAATCTTGTTGAATCAAATGACTATTTTTACTTATTTTTTTTATTTATGGCAAAGGGGGAGAATAGCAAATTCAAAAGTAGCAAATACAAAATACTTTATGAATAATGAATATTAAAGGGGGAGCAACAGTTAAGGGGGAGCCTATACTTTAAATTCATAGAATTTAATTTAACAAAATTAATAAGCTTGTGTTAAATGTGTTAAATTCATAGAATTTAATTTAGCAAATTTGCTAAGCTTATGTTAAAAGTGTTCGTTTGTGATATCGGTTTACTTGACTTTGAATTCGAGTTGCCATAATCAAAAAGAGGGAGATTGTTGGTGCGGGAAGCATCCGACGATCGAACTCGTGTTTTGATAATGGCAAAGGATTCAAAGTTAAGGTGTTTTGTAATCTAACAAGTCTGGTTGAGTATTTCAGGAAAGTCCTAGCTGCAGTTAGGCAAAGGGAAAACCCTAGGGGGTGGTAACCCTAGGTCATAGGGGGCGGTAACCCTATGCGGAAAGTCTTGGCAGGTCGATGACTTCAGGCAAAAGTCCTAGGGGGTGGTAACCCTAGGTGGAAAGTCCTGGTGTCGCGAACTAGGTGAAAGACTGGACTAGCCGGGAAGCGGATGTCCAGCAGAAAGTCCGGAAGCGTCGAGTGCTGAGCAAAAGTTCAGTTGATCTGGAGGATCGACTGGCAACATGTAAATCTCTTGAGTGGAGTAGGTGAGGATGTGTTCCCCGTAGAGGGAACAGTAGGCGTCGGGTCGACCTAGGGTTTCCGGTTGGAAATCCGAAGTCAGACCCGGACAATCCGGAGACTGTCAGAATATTTTTATCATATTCATATTGTTGTTTTATGCTAACTTTGTGTTTGCAAGATATTGTTTGGGACTAACACATCTTGCAGGTACAAAGAAATGAAGTTCTCCTCGGATGAATAGTGTCCGAGGCGCCTCCATGGGGCTTGGAGGCGCCTCGGGTGCAAAAGCTGATCTGGCCGCGAAACAGGGTTGAAGGCGCCTCAGCTGGCTCTGGTGGCACCTTGGAAGGCGCCTTAAAGACCCTTGAAGGCGCCTTCAAAGGTGATAAGCGCAAACTGGTCAGCGCTCATCTGCACGGTGGACTCGGAGCTATGAAGGCCCCTTCGGAGGCTTCCAAGGCGCCTTGGATGCCCTTTATAAGGGGACTTCAAGCAGCATTGAAGTACAATCAACTTCCAAGCTTCCATTCTGTTGTGTTCTGCTCAAGTACTGCTTCCGAAGTGCTGTTGCAACATTCCGACGACCCGGAGCTCAGATTTCTGTTCTACTACTATTGTCGGTATAATTTTAATTGCAGTTAAATTTGTAATTAGTTTGTAATATTTATACGAGCTTATAGTTGTTGCCCACGGAAAGCGATCAAGGATCGCGAGCCTTCGAGTAGGAGTCGACCTAGGCTCCGAACGAAATAAACGATCGTGTTCTTGTGTTTGTTTTCTTTATTCCGCTGCTTTAATTACTCGACGAACATTTTACGATTCCGATAATCGAACGATTTAGCCACGAGCGCTATTCACCCCCCCTCTAGCGCGATCTCGATACAACATGCTAAGCACCAGAGACCTGCCGGATTGCTTCAGTGGATTCCTATTCCTGAGTGGAAATGGGAACATATTACCATGGACTTTGTGGTGGGTTTGCCTAGGACACGACGAGGCCATGATGTGATTTGGGTAATCATTGATCGATTAACCAAATCCACGCACTTCTTAGCGATCAGGAAGACTGATTCCCTGGATCGATTGGCAGATTTGTATTGCCGGAAGATCATCAGATTACATGGTGTCCCTTTGACTATTATTTTGATAGAGACCCTCGGTTCACGTCTCGTTTCTGGCAGAGTCTGCAGCAGGCCTTGGGCACTCAGTTTCGATTCAGTACAGCTTTCCATCCGCAGACAGATGGACAGTCAGAGCGGACCATTCAGACTCTAGAGGACTTGCTGAGGTCATGTGTAATGGATTTTGGAGGCAGTTGGGAGGGCCATTTGTCATTGGTAGAGTTCGCCTACAACAACAACTTTCATTCGGCTATCCAAATGGCACAATTTGAAGCGTTGTATGGTAGGCCTTGTCGGACACCCACCCTTTGGGATGAGGTTGGGGAGGCCCAGTTGTTGGGACCTCATAGAGCTCAGCATGAGGAAGAGTTGGTCCGTACTATCAGACGGAGGATGTCAGAGGCGTAGGACCGCCAGAAGAGTTATGCAGATCGGAGACGCAGACCCCTGGAGTTTTCTACAAGCGACCATGTATTTCTGCGAGTTTCACCCACAAAAGGGGTGAAGAGATTTGGTCTCAGAGGTAAGCTAGCTCCGCGATACATTGACCCTTTCCAGATCCTGGAGAGGATTGGAGCGGTAGCTTATCGGCTGACACTATCACCGTCCTTGGCAGGCGTTCACGACGTTTTCCACGTATCTATGTTGAGGAGATACGTACCTGACCCGACACATGTGCTGACAGATATCCCTGTTCCCCTTCAGCCTGATGCTACTTACAAGGAGGTTCCGGTACGGGTTCTGGACCGGAAGGAGCGTCAGTTGCGGAACAAGACTATCCGACTGGTTAAAGTCGGATGGCAGCATCATACGGACGAGGAGGCTACTTGGGAGCTCGAGGATACTATCCGAGCTCGATATCCCCATCTTTTCACTTGAGGTGTGTGATTTAATTTACCGTTCAGCATTTATACTCTTTACCTGTTGTTAGTATTTGCTGATGGTAGATAATGAAATTTGGGGGACCAAATTTTTATTAGCGGGAGAGAATGTAAAATACCGAAAAATGGAGAATAATGATAAGGGAATTTTTCAGAATTTTTAGAAATTTTTCTAGAATTTTTCGGAGACCGTATGGACGAGTTTATGAGGATAAAAACGGGGTCCGGGAAAGCCTGTTTAGGCTACCCATTTAAGCGAGGAAATATTTAATTTCTTAATTCCTTTTTCCTTTCTTTTTTATTTTATTTTATTTATTTTCTTTCCTCTTTTCCCTTGCGTGTCCGAGTTCTTCCCCCGACGCCGAACTGATTTGCCCTAACCGCTTGACGACGGTTTCCTTTCCCTCATGATAAAGGAATCGACCAAGGGAAGCTTCGCCTCTTTCTCTCGCCCCTGTCGATTTTCCTCTTCCTTTCTTTGCGTCGACTCTACTCGATGTCACCGCCGCTCGACGCCGCACCCCTCTTACTCCGCCGATTCTTCCTTCTTATCTATTCGGAGCTGTGCACCGATCACCGGCCACTGGAATCCAGCGTCGTCGCCTGTGCCCTAGCACACCACCCACCCCTGTTCCCTAGATCTGAGTCGCACAACCCGTTGCACACCGCCGCCTTCTCCCTACTCGGGTTGTGTTGCAGCGACGAGATGAGTCCAAGCGCCGGCCACCAGGTCCGACCCAGCGCCGATTCCACCACCGCCGTCTCCCTCTGTTAACTCTCCGGCAGAGAGGACCGAGCCACCATCAAGCCTCGCTGCCGCACCTCTGCACAGTGCCGACGTCACGGCCCTAGTGCCCTCTGCCCTTGATCAATCCACGGTGAGGTTCAATTTTGGTTGGTATTAGGTTAATAGGGATTTGATTCTATGCTATGGTTGAATCCCAAATATGATCTGTGATCTCCACCCTTGACATCACCTTGATCCGAACAGTGTACTAGAATTCAGAAGAGAAGTGCTTGCGGTGGGGTGTTTCTTTGGTCCAGCAGTCGCGTTCTTGACTGTGGATCAGTAGAGGAGGGTGTGAAGTGAGATCTTGTTCTCTGAATCACTGTGGTGAGTTGCTAATTGACTGCTATACCTTAAGGTGGACATCTATACAGTGATGAATTTTAGGTTTATAATTGGATTTGGATTTATGTTAGCTTCTCGAGGATTTGATTTAGCTAATTTGTTTATATATATAATTAGCTAAATCTGGATACCATGTACTACAGGACTTTGACGCGAGACGAGTATCTCAACGTCAGATTTGGACCGGATACGATCCCTTTATTGGAGGCGGGTACTTTGACTTTATGTCATTTGATATGTATAGTAGTGTTTTTAACAAATAGCAATGATTATGTTTCTTATCTGCTTCGGTTGGTCACTACCCGATCTGTTACATATTTGTTTTGTTTATTTGTTATGCACTTCATGTTAGTACCTACCTGATTATACATCCTTATAGGGGTAGTGACACAACCATGTTTTTATTATGTTCAGGACTTAGGTTTTTTATACCTTATCTGATCTGTGTACCTTGACCATTGATTTGGTCAATTTGTTCTAGGGTGCACATTATATATATGGATAGGTTCCGGATATTTCCTTTATGCTTAGTGTCATGCACAATTTCGCATGATTGCATGCTGTGCGATAGTCGGCTCCATTATTGTTGAGCACATCGCCAGTTACATAGATCTGCACACACCACCACTCATGGGTTAGTGGTATGTCAGGCAGGTGTGTGGTAGTTCTGCTGTTAGGCTCCGCTGGTCTGGTGACTTAGCGTGGTAGCCGGCAGACAGTTCTGCTCTGTTAGGCTCCGTTGGTCAGGAGACGCAGCGTGGTAGCTGGTAGACTGTAACGACCCAATTTTCCCTATTTCAAGTTTTAAAAGTCCATAAAAATATTTGAAAATACTTTTAAAATATTCTAGAGATTTTTAGAAATTTTTAGAGTATTTTTACGTAATTTTTGGAGGTCGTTTAGTAGGGTTACAAAAAGAAAGAAGTTTTAAAAAAAACGTTGAAGGTGAGATTCGAACCCACGACCTCGGGTCGGACTGACCCAAGCAAAACCAGCCCAACCAGCTGAGCTACATGGTTTTATTAACCTTATATGGTGAGAACTATGTTTATAGCATAGCTAATGATTTGGGAATTAATTGGAAGAAAAATGGTTGCAGCCGAGACTCGAACCCGTGAGCTGCGCCTTGAGCAAAACGCAGCCAACCAACCGGTCTGCAATTGTTTTGTGATCAAGAAGGGAAGCGAATATATTTAAGTAGTAGTTGATGACAGAAGTTTTTGGGTATTAAAAGGAGAACTTAGGTTTTAGCCGAAACCTAATTTTCCTTCTCCCCTTTCTCCTCTCTCGCGACGGCGGCTTTTCCCGAGCGAAACCAGAGACGAGGCTAGGGCATCGTCTCCGGCACCGGCCAAGGGGTGTTTCCACGTGATTTTCACACCGTCGAGATCCTCTCGTTGAGGAGAAGCCATAAGCACGAAGCAGAGGCCGAAAGCTTGAGTTCTCCGAACCCTAGCAGCCATCTTCTTTGGTTGTAAGTCCAAGAATAGCGAGGTGAGTTGCTACTCACCTGCAGTAGGAGTAGTTCCGCGAGTTTTGATTTGCGAACGAGCTCTGATTTGGTGTTCCTGCACCTTCCTGTTGTTCGGCTGGTTTCCTTTGGTTTCCTGCGATTTCTGGTGTTTAAGTTAGATCAGTGAAGCTCTGTTTTCTTATTGTAATGAGATTTCTGGCCGGATTTGAATTTGGTGAAGCATTTGTGTTGCCGGCATTTCCATAAGCAGCATTTGTAGATCATAGTTTCCTTTCAAAAAGGGGCACGAACAGTCCCTTTCGAAGCTTACTGTTAAGTTTTGTTTGTGCATGTCCATGGGCAAGAACAACCCACAATCTCATAGCAGTTTAGATCTTGTGATGACTTAGTAAGCATGATATTCCGTTAATTCCAAGTATGATCAGCTTAAAATTCTTTTGCTGTGTAGACCTTTCATTTGCTATTAAATGGGCATGATCGGATTTCATTTAGCCTTGTAGTTGCAAGTTTTGTTATTGGGATAGTAGTGTATTGAGGTCACAACCAATGTTAAACCATTCTCACTGTCCTTATTTGGATACTACAGCAATAAACTTTAGAACCAACGTAGCTGGGGAGTGTTGGATCCTTATGTAGCTAAATGCTTAAAGTTATAGTCATGAATAGGTAGACTTTGATAAAACTGGTCTCCAATTAACAGAAGAAAGAATGCTATCTCCTAGTCCACAACATGCACATTTTCTCATACTTAACCCTTGCTTAAGTTCTGAATTACATGCTTAAATGCTTACCCAACAAGGAATGTGCATATTATGATCAGATCTAGGCTAGCTTGATAGCATACAACCCCAAACATTTTATTAAAGGTAATAACACTACCAAGCTTGAACTCTTTTATGATTAGCATAGTATGCAGATTTTTCTAAGCTAGTATGCAGATTTTTAATAAGCAGATTTTGTAAGTATAGCATGCAGATTTTTTTATAAGTATAGTATGCAGATTTTTAATAAGCAGATTTTCATAAGTATTGCTTGCAGATTTTGATAAGTATTGCATGCAGAACCTCAGTTTTAGAACAGATTTTTTTTTATAGCTTACAGTGCAGAATTTTGATTAAGCTTGTATGCAGATTTGTCTTTTTGCCTTGAAAGTTTAGAATTGTTTAAGCATATCAGATTTAGAACTTGTTTAAACATTTTAGCTTAGTAGAAGCATTCCTTTATTGGAAGTATTAATGAGAACAAGTATTTTACTTGAACAAGTATAAGAAAGTACTAAAGAAAAGAAAGAAAAGGCCAAGGCCTTAAGTAGATCCTAAAGTCAAGACTTTAGGGATTTTGGCACACAGGGTGCTTATTAAAATGCCAAGACATTTTATTATAAGAAGTATTTAAAGATAAAAGTATTTTACTTTTTAATGGCATGTACCGGACACAAGTTCCAAGGGATGGGCTCCAAGTTGCCCCTAGACATAAGGTCTAGAAGTGTCTTAATGGTTTTGGGATTAGCTACCTCAATTCTCATTAAGAAAGGGATGGGCTCCAAGTTGCCCCTAGGCACATGGCCTAGAAGTATCTTAGTAGTTTCGGGATTAGCTACCTCGATTCTTATTAAGAATGCGCGCAAAGTGGTACAATGCCGGGGCCCAAGAGAAGTTGATTATTATTTTGAAGTATAAAAGTAAAAGTTTTTGGAAACAAATGAAACAAACATCAAATATGTTTAGAATTAGAAAGTTTAGCTTCTTGTTATTTGAAGCATGCAGTATCAGTTTCCATTTGCTTCCTTATGAGTTTATTTGAGCATGACTATATGTCTTATCATTTAGTTGATTTCTTGCTATTAGATTATTTAGCATGATTAGTTTTATTTGCTTTTCAGCATGCAGTTATAGTTTTATTCTTGTATAGCATGAGTAGCTTTACATGTTAGCTTTTCAGTTAGTATGATTCCTTTATTGGATTATGAGCATGATTAGCTATACATGTTTAGTATTTTCAGTTAGTATGATTCCTTTATTGGATTATGAGCATGATTAACTATACATGTTTAGTATTTTCAGTTAGTATGATTCCTTTATTGGATTATGAGCATGATTAGCTATACATGTTTAGTATTTCAGTTAGTATGATTCCTTTATTGGATTATGAGCATGATTAGCTATACATGTTTAGTATTTCAGTTAGTATGATTCCTTTATTGGATTATGAGCATGATTAGCTATACATGTTTAGTATTCCAGATAGTATGATTCCTTTACTATTTATGAGCATGAGTAGCTTTACATGTTAGCATTCAGTTTTAGCATGTTTTTATTTATATACATGCATATCGAGTTTTTGTGAGTAGATAGCGCTCACTAAGCTTTATGCTTATAGACTGCACTTCCTCCTACTGCAGATAAAGGAAAGGAAAAGATTTAGCAAGGAAGGCGACAAGGTGGTGGTGATGAAGGTGTGTGATGGCTGGACTATGGAGAGATCATGAGTTTGCTAAGGAGTTGTTAAAACTTACCTGATTAGAGTTTCCTTTTCTTTCTCCTTAATGCTATGATGAAGTTGAGATTGTAATTGAGTCTATTCCGCACTTTGTTATGTTTTATTGTTGGAGTATTATCTGTTTACTATTGCTAGAGTAGTTTCATTCTTCTTATTGAGTTATTATACTGCGTGGTTGAGTGATTATATGTTCCAGCCACCTGTGGCTGAGTATATATTATTTGTATTGTTGATTTGGTCACCGGTACAGGGGAGATTCTGTCGAAATTTTTCGGTAGGGATTTCTCGTAGTTTTTAATTATACCGGTTAAGTAGAGTTAGTAGTTAAGTAACGGTCACTCTTAGAGAGTAGTAATAGTAGTAAGAAGGGTGGTCGTTACATAGACAGTTTGTTCTGTTTGGCTCCGTTGGTCTGCTCATGGGTAGTGGACGCAGCGTGGTAGCCGGCAGAGATCCCTCCCCGTCATCGTGTACTGGGAGATGAGAGCATTGATCTCCCCCACTTATGATTTGGGGTAGGAGAATAGGTGTACTCCGATAGCATCCCGTCCACTCGGTCACTCATCAGGAGCAGTGATGGCAGAGTGCACGGTTGTCACAGCCCTACCCACTCGGTCTCACCATCGTGTGTGAGATGGCTGACTGGCATCAGGGGTGACCATGACATTGGCATCATATGCATGATGCATTTATTGCTTGTGTTTGCTGCATTTATTTGCTGCATTTGGATGGATGCATATGATTGACATGCATACAGGATTTATGACACTCTCGGTCTGACGACCTTGTTATACTTATTTCTAGGTCCTGGTTAGTATAATTTTTTCTCCTGTTTATTCAGTTGCATTTCTATCTTTCTTATATCAGGAGACTGTACGCATGATTACTGCTAGTTGTTATTTTCTTACTATGCATGTCGATATTACCCGCTGAGGAGTTGACTCACCCCGTTGATATTACCATTTTAGGTTGAGGCTGTACAGAGGAGTTCCAATCGCTAGTCCCCTGTAGTCCACGAGGACGTTTGTTAGTCTTTTGGTTTTTCTTTATTAGACTATGTTTAGACTTGTTCTGTTTTGATACTTTGGATCTTGTATGGATTTTTATTTGTCGATGGATTTGGTTTGGATATGTTATGCTACATGCCTGCCTGGATGGCAGAAGAGGTAAGTTCGTTGTGATTTGTGTTTTATGAGTGTAGTGGAGTAGGACATTGGTTTTGTGCTTTATGGGTGTAGTTGAGTAAGGTTATTTTTGTGTCTTCTTATCACTGTTCTAATTTGTTAACTATTAAACTGTGTGGATGTCTATGTGTTGTGTTTTAATTATTATTATTGTTCCGGCCGTGTTGGCCGATGTATATGTGGCCCTGGTGGCAATGTATTAAGTTTCAAATTGTCACCCGTATAGGGAAGATGCTGCCGAAATTTTATTCGGGCAGGGACTATCTGGGGCGTGACATTAGAGATATCAAAATTTTATGAAAAAATTTTCTATGCGTTCGTATTTTTCTCATCATCATAAAAATATCATAATCCTAAATTTTTACCTAATATATTAAGTGTAGTGATTTTTTTTAAACATGAATTAGGTCACATTCGGAGGCACAAAAAATTGACCTAGGAATGTCGAAATTTTATTAAACAAGTTTCTATGGAATCTTAATTTTATCCTCATCATAAAAATATCCTAATCCCGATTTTAACCTAATATATTCAGTTTCGTGATTTTTTAAATACGAATATGACCTAATTTGGGGTTAAAAAATCATAAAACTAAATATATTAGGTTAAAAATTAGGATGAGGATATTTTTATGATGAGGATAAAATTAGGAATCCATAAAAACTTATTTCATAAATTTTCGACATCTCTAGGTCAATTTTTAGGCCCTTCGAATGATTTTTCTTTTTTTTAATTATTTAAATCTAGGACGAATCCTGGATTCGTCCCAGATTTGGGGATGAATCCAGAATTCGTCCCAGATTTTGGGACGAAGCCAGAATTCGTCCCAGATTTTGGGACGAATTTTGAGACGAAAATATTTTTGTTCGGAATTTGCGACGAAAATTTTTTGTTGCATATTTTGTTTCTAATTTGGGTCAAATTTGTTTTTTGTCGCCAAACTTATTGCGATTTTGGAACGAAAATTATTCCTCCCAAAATTATTATTTTTTTATAGTGATCTCAGATTCGATATTATCTGATTTAATATTAATTTTTTTACTATATCATTGGGCAGAATTCAAGTAAATACTCAACTATGAATATCCATAATGAAGGATAGTTAAAGAGGATATTTCTCTAAATATCCATCCCTCTCAAATACCTCCATTAGAAGGGGATATTTGAGAGGTATTAGAAATCAATGGGTTGTGTCCGGTGATTTATTTTTTATTGCATGTAGTGGACCCACCAAAAGGTGAGGGTCATTATTTTTTTATTTTAAATTTAATCGTTTAGAAAAGTTGATGGGGAATGAGATATTTTAGGTGTATGCGTATAAATATTTGATTGGTAAAATATTTAATTGTGAGATTTAAAATATTTAAAAAGTGATATAGAAGTATATAATTAGATTATTTTAATAAAAATCTAAAAATATATATATTTTTATTGGATTATTTTAATAAAGACTAAAAAATATATTTTCCATTAAAATTTAAAAAAAAATCTAAAAAAGATAAGCTAAGAAAGAAAAAAGAAAGAATATAAACTATCCTTTTTTTCCCTTTGCAAGACTTTATTCCTTCTACAACTATTTCTTTTACATAAGTTTGAAGACTCTAAAAAGTAAATTTTTATAGACTCTAAAAAGTAAATTTTTAATCATGAACGATAATTTATTCCCTTTTTCTCTTTTGAATATCTTCTAATTAAATAGAAAGTCTATCCTCTAATTGAAATTTTAGTTTAATCAATATATAAACTTACAATGTAAGTTACCTGTTTATCTATATTTTTTTTATTGTCAATATTCAATATTAATTTTTAATATTGTATTGGAGTTCAATATTTTATGATTTTTCTTGTAGATTTTAAAGAGTTTAAATAAATCATCTCAATTTTAATCATCATAGAACATATTATATTAATTGCTTCAAGCACAAACCATACTTTATTGTTCTTTCACTATTATTTTCACTTCTTGTGTTTGTTTCATTTCTAGCTTTGTTGTTGATTTTGTGTATTTTATTTTTACATTTGAAATTTATAGTACAAACATATTTCCAAATAAATATCAATTTGAGAGTCAGAAAAAAAAAAGAGTGGACCATATTATTAAAACTCACAAAGGTGTTCTTCATAAGTTTTTTTAAAACTAACTCTTCAATTGAAGATTTAGTTGATAAATTACAAGAAGAAAATCAAGAAAAACTAAATGATCATATAACAAATGACCCATCCCATACCCGCCCCGAACATGTCTCATTCCCCCCCCCCCCCCAACCCAAAAAAAAATCCCGAACTCATCCCCATCCCCGAATAAATCAAGGATCCTCGTTCCCATTTTGAGTTTTCCCTGCAGGACTCTGAACCCACGGGAAAAATTGACATCCCTGGTAATGAGGCCTGTGAATGTAACTAGTGTAATAAATGCACAAATTCCTTTTTAAAATATTTTTTATCTTATTTTTATGATTAATAGAGATTATTAAATTTTGGCATTAATTAATGAAGCAAGGCCCAAGCGTTGCTTATCGAACCCTTGGATCAACAGCTAAAGAAGCCATTAAGATTTAAGGCCTATTGACAAAACCGTTGTTATAGCTCAATCAATACCAATGTTTTTTTTTTTGTCTTATCTTAACAAATATTAATTAATTCTAAGTTAATTAATTTCTCCAACTAGATCGACCAACTATCTCGACTAATTCCATCGCTAAATTTGGAGCGACTTGACTAGTTTAACCGACCCATCTAGCCTAATCAGCTTATCAGCTTAATCAACTTGATTGACTAAGCGAATTGCCCAACTCCCTTGGACCGATTGAATCAACTTGCCCAACTAACCTGACTTGACTCTGACAATTGATCCAGCTAGTCTAACCAAACCACTTGACCTAAATAAATCGACCAGTCACTCGGACCAATCAATCAACTCGAGTACTCCATTGTTGATAAATCATTAAAAAATTTAGGATAATCTATCTTCATCGAACCGTACCGTCCACCCAAGCAAATTGTCCAGCTCACTCGGCTTGACAATTATGTCAATCAAATGCATTATTAGGATAATAATTAGTTGTTGTTAGAATAGAGTAAACAGTATTTATTTCTTATTGATTTTAAATAATAATTTTATGAGAATTGATATTTTAAAGTTTTAATCAATTATAAAAAAATAATTATTAGTACATTCGGAAGCAAATTTGGGGTGATGACTTGATGAAAATGACTTATTGTTCAGTACGATCTACGAAATTCTAAATTGGTATATCCTATTAAAAAAATCAGTAAAAAAAATTATATATCGTTTATATTAAAATTTTAATATTGGTACGGTATATATAGTATATCGATATTAAATTTTATAGATGCATATAAAAAATTTGTTATTAAAATTTTTAATATATTGATAATATTGATATATTTAATATGATAGGTGTGATATTCTAAATTTTTGATATTTTTTTTTCGTCTCACTAATCCAAGCAGTTCGTGCAGTAATTTGTAACTAAATGGGACCAACGCTACAGTACGTAAGCTTGCAAATTTTGTTTCCTTCGGAGCTTGTTGGCATGTTTCTTTCCATGCACACCGAAAACGTACACCTGTCATGGCTGAGTTCACTGTTAAGGTTTGGACCATAAATGCAAGGCTTGGTATATGGACAAGGCGAGTCGGCTAACCGAAACAGAGTGCCTGAGGTTGATAAAACAGAAGAAGGACAAGGATCATGAAGCCTCTGACAAGTTGATTTCATGCGCACTGTTGCACATGGACCATGCATGACCTAAAAAAGACGGCGGTTGCGTTAATAAATAGGTCCTAAAGGCTTGATGACTTGATAGCCAAAGACCTTTTCCTTGAGAGATCTCATGCACAATCTCTTTCACTAAATCCCCCTGTAAATTCCCATATATCTGTCCAGTATTGTCAGAATGAGTCCAGTTTCCAGTAACAGGTCAGGAGAGAGGTCAAATGAATGTGGTCATGAGACCAAACTGTGTGCTAGAAGAGCTCACTGGATGCCTCAGGAGGACTGCAGGCTAAGAGATCTGGTGCTACTCCATGGCCCTCAGAACTGGAATCTCATAGCTGCTCAGCTGCAAGGAAGGTCAGGTACGGTATAATTTAAGTTTATGTTGAGGCTGATATTACTTGGATATATCTTATTTTATCTCGAGTCACATGATCTTGTGTGTTCAATTAAGGGAAGAGTTGCAGGCTGAGATGGTTCAACCAGCTCGATCCGAGCATCGACCGAACCGCGTTCACCGAGAAAGAGGACGAGAAGCTAATTGTAGCTCAGGGATTGTACGGCAACAAGTGGGCTATGATCTCCTGCCTCTTTCCCGGTCGGACTGATAATGCAATCAAGAACCATTGGCATTTGCTCGAGGCGAGGAAGTGGAGAGAGGTGCAGCCTGATGGCTACAGGAAACGGAGGTTTAAGAAATCTGAACCCACCATTAGAAGCTATATATCACAATCAGCGTCATCAGAAGTTTCATGCACTGAAAGAAATGAAGAGCGCAGCTGCTTCGAGCGTAATGCATCACCTCCATTCATAGATTTTCTTGGAGTAGGAGACAGTTGAAGGAAGAGAGAACTATACACAATTATATTTGTGCATCTGTTTTAAGATTCCTTTGTCTTATTTGATGAAGCCTCTTTCATTCCAAATTTGATCCACCGAAGAACAGCTTTCCATGCTTGCCTTGATCTGCATTGATCACATGGTCTGGTCTCTACCATAAGGCTACCAACTCGAGCTTTTTTGGAAGCAGCCAAGGTTACAAATATGACTTGTGTGGACGCTTCCAGTGCCATCTTATCTGTTGTCCTTTTCGTGGGGTGAGTTATAGGTCCGCCTGGCGCGTAGCCACGAAAACTATCTGTAATTGGTATAATAAATTAATTAATTCAAAATATAAATGATGCGGATGATATTAAAAAACTCAGGATCAGATTGTCAACCCTTTTAGTGATGAGGTGGTCAAACGCCGGTCAGAAACTAGAATTCCTCTCAGACTTGGAAACTTGTTACCGATAGGATTCTGCAACCTCTATGGATTGGTTCCACTTTTCTTAGTTCTAAGACACTTAGTCGAGCATTATCGCAATCCTAAAGGTTCTGCTCTTTTCGACTCGGTGCTCCATTCTGCTAGGCTGGGAAGATCATCAATTGATCGAATTAGCCTAATCATAATAGACGTTCCCGATTCCGTCCGGAAGCTGAGTCGGACAGAGGCTAGTCGCGCTATCGTCGGTGTTGACGGAAAGTCGTGGAAGCGCCTGGTTGATCTGGCACCTACCGGAAGGGTTCTCACGAGCGGATGAGGGGGGTGATGACGAGGATGACGACGCGAGGGCTCTGCGCACACTCAGACAAGTCACCTCTGCGTTAGAGACCAAGAATCAGGGAAAGAGTCCTCGGGTCAGACCCTCCGACGTTCAAGTCAGGTATTTTTTCCCCAGAAGCATAGTGAAAGGACGAAAAGTAAAAGACGATAATGAAAAGACGAGTAAGCGTACCTACACAGAGACAAAGCCTCACTTTTTATATGGCAGTGGATGCTTCTGGAGTCTGACGAGTGTCAGGGAATGTCGGGTGTCAGGATTTGTCTGACGGTGAATGACACGTGACATCTTTCTATAGGTCTGAGGAGGGATCAGGAGGCAACGAGTCACAGACCGTTAGCATATTCCCTGACAGGTGGTGATTATTCTCTGACGGATTGTTACGATTCTCTGTCTTGATTGTCGTGTAATGCCTGTCCGCTCTGATCTGTTAACCTTAGACTGGGTCTTCGTACTTGTAAATCTTGACCTGTAGGCCCAAACCCGCATTCACTGGGGCAATCCCTAGCTTGTGTTTGTTGTACCACAAATCCAGATCTGTACGCCCCACCCTGCATTTGCTATTCGGTCTATCTCAGTAGATCCAGACCTGCGCCTACCGCCTTGCACAACCCTGTTCTATATTTTCTCCTGACCTGTAAGCCTTCGTCCGCATATCCTGGCTTGTACGTCTTTAGTTCGTGTATCCTGTTCTGCATATCTTGTCCTGTAGATCCCGGCCTGTAAGCCCTAGTCCACATATCTCGACCTGTATGCCTTTGATCCGCATATCCTGCTCTGCAAGCCTTGGTTTGCGTTTCCCGACCTGTATGCCTAGGTCCATGTATCCCATTCCGCAAATCTATAAGTCCTGCCCTATAATCCTTGGCTTGCATATTTCGATCTATACGCTTTGGTCCGTGTATCCTGCGCCGCAAGTCTATAATTCCTGACTTGTAATCCTTGGCTTGCATATTTCGACCTGTACGCTTTGGTCTGTGTATCCTGCACTGCAAGTGTATAATTCCTGACTTGTAATCCTTGGCTTGCATATTCCGACCTGTACGCTTTGGTCTGTGTATCCTGCGCCGCAAGTCTATAAGTCCTAACCTGTAATCCTTGGCTTGCATATTCCGACCTGTACGCTTGGGTCTGTGTATCCTGCGCCGCAAGTCCATAATTCCTGACTTGTAATCCTTGGATTGCATATTCCGACATGTACGCTTTGGTCTGTGTATCCTGCACTGCAAGTCTATAATTCCTGACCTGTAATCCTTGGTTTGCATATTCCGACCTGTACGCCTTGGTCTGTGTATCCTGCGCCGCAAGTCCATAATTCCTGACCTGTAATCCTTGGCTTGCATATTCTGACCTGTACGCTTTGGTCTGTGTATCCTGCGTCGCAAGTCTATTAGTCCTGACCTGTAACCCTTGGCTTGCATATTCCGACCTGTACGCTTTGGTCCGTGTATCTTACGCCGCAAGTCTATAAATCCTGCCATGTAATCTGTAACGACCCAAAATTCCTCATTTCAAGTCCTAATAGTACGTAAAAATATTTAGAAATGCTTTAGAAAAATTCTAGAGATTTTTAGAAATTTTTAGAGTATTTTTATGTAATTTTTGGAGGTCGTTTAGTATTTTTACTAAACGAAAGAAGTTTCGACAAAAATAATGTCCAAGCCAAGAATCGAACCGGAGACCTCCGGCTAAGCCAACTTTTAAACGAATCCGGCTGACCAAGTGTACCAACGGGCGTTGCTGATTAAAGAAGGAGCAAAAATCTATTTAAGCAGTAGTTGAGGAATAGGAAATAAATTGAAATAAAAAGGAGCGGCTGAGGAATCGAACCCGCGACCTCTGACCCGGTCAAGATTTAGCAAAGCGCAGCTGACCAAGTGTCGCAGCGAGCGTTGCCGATTAAAAAGGGGAATGAAATTTATTTAAGTAATAGGTAATAGGAAACAGAAAATAAATAGGAATAAAAGGGGCGGCTGAGGAATCGAACCCGCGACCTCTGACCTGGTCAGAGGTTTCGGTGAATCCGGCGGACCAAGAATCCAAGCAGACGGATCTGTTTAGAAAAGATAGAAAATTTTATTTAAGGAGTTAACATAAATATTAAATTATAAAAAGGGATAAGTTGATGCTCTGTTTTCCGGTGACCTAAACCATTCTCTCCTTCTCTTCTGCGTGCGACGGCGGAGCTCGGGCAGAAAACAAAAGGGAGTTAGGGCATCGTCTCCGGCGACCGACCAAGGTCCTAGAAGCCCTTCTTGTTCGGTTATGAGTCCAAGAAGCAAGGTAAGTGCTTCCTCACCTGCAGTAGAGTAGTTTCGGATTCATGTGTTCTTGATTTCCGACGCATGCCGCAAAGATTGATGATTTTGAAGAGATTTCCTGCCGTGAGTTTCATAAAGAAGATGAGAAGAGGTTTTAATTAATTTGAATATGTGGTTTAGTTTATTCCTTATTGTTTGATTGGTGCTGCTGCCATGAAACTAAATTTGGTTCATTTAGATTTGGAAAAGAGTAAATTGTTTTGTTATGCAATGAGCATGAGACAGATATCATATTGATTAATTTATGGGAAGAGAATGCATAAATTTAAGGAAATATTATATTCAGAAAAGATGATGATCAAATGTTGATGACGGAAATTAAGGATGGAAACTTTACTTTCAGATTTTTGATGGTTTAGCATTGGAAGATCCAAAATGCAGATTTCTTTAGAGCAGATTTCTTTAGAGCTTATAGTGCAGATTTTTGGTGGAACTTGTAGTGCAGATTTTTTGTGGAGCTTATAGTACAGATTTAATTAAGCTTATAGTGCAGAATTTTGATTAAGCTTATAGTGCAGAATTTTGATTAAGTTTGTAGGCAGATTTGATTAAGCTTATAGTGCAGAATTTTGATTAAATTTATAGTGCAGAATTTTGATTAAGTTTGTAGGCAGATTTGATTAAGCTTGTATGCAGATTTAGTTTTAGTGCAGTTTCAATAAGCATTTCAGTACAGTTTTATTAAGTATTTCCATGCAATTCTGTTAAGCATTTCGGTGCAGAGTTAATAAGCATTTTAGTGCAGTTTTGTATGAGACATCTTTTTAATAGAGGTATTAACAAGTATAAGCAAGGTAAAGAAAAGAAAGAAAAATGTCAAGGCCTTAAGTAGATCCCAAAGTTAAGACTTTAGGGATTTTGGCACACAAGATGCTTATTAAAATGCCGAGGCATTATATATTAGAAGTAATAAAAGATAACGAGTATTTTACTTTTTTTAAGAGGCTAGTACCCGACTTCCGAGGTTGTCGTTAAACAAATCCAGGTGTCCAATTCCGAGGTCTTGGCCCTGGTAGACCAAGGTCTGCTCTTTTAGAATTGGTGGCTCGCTACCCCAACCTATTAGGGAACGCGCATAAGATGGTACTACGCCTGGGCCCAAGAGAAGTTGATTATTATTTTGAAGTATTAAAGTATAAGTTTTTAAACAAAAGAAATAAGCTTCACATAAGTTTAAAATTCAGCAAGTTTAGTTTTCTTATATATTGACATGTTGTTTAGATTTGCTTACATGTTTAGTATTTCAGTATGCTATGCTATTAGATGAGCATTCAGTTTCTAGATTTCTTTCAGCTTACATGCATACTCAAGTTTTGTGAGTTAGATAGCGCTTACTAAGCAATTTTGCTTATAGATGCATTTTCCTCTTACTGCAGATAAAGGAAAGGAAAAGATATAGCAAAGGAAGACGACAATGAGGTGCGGATGGATGTGTGATGTCTGGACTATAGAAGCCTTGGGACATAGTTCAGAAATTTATTAAGATTGCTATGTATTTAGACTATTGAAATTGTTTATTTAGTCTTCCGCTGCCAGTTAATTGCATGTTTTGAGTTTTAAGTATAGATATTTTCATGCGAACAATTTTAATTAAAGTATAGTTAGTAGTCAAGTAGCGCTCTACCCTCACAGTCTAGTAGTGAGGAGGGTGGAGTGTTACATAATCCTTGGCTTCCAAGTTCCTACTCGACACGTAGGCCTAACTCCGGAATGCCACTTATGCCTGACCAGGACTATCCTATAACCTGGCCCTTTAAACACCACGTAGGCCTGACTTTTGACCTTCACGTAGGCTTGACTTTTGACCGCCACGTGAGCTTGACTTTTGACTGCCTCATGAGCTTGACTTCTGACCGCCCCGTGGCTTGACTTCCGACCACGTCGGCTGTCCGACCCTACTATCTTGCGCCGTATCACAAGCCTCCCCCTCAAGTCTAGTCGAAGGAGGCTCCAGTCCGACTAACTAGACCCAAGTCTCATTCTTACCTGACCTAGCCTTTGTGTCTCTTTGGCTGCTGGCCCTTTTCCCGATATCCTACTCAGAAGTTATCACCCTTCCTAATTGAGTCTTTATTGCTTGCGCGTTTACTCCACTATCCTCGATCCTGCTATTTTCCCATAAATGCCACACTATTTTCCAAATATCCTCACATGTTCCGAAGTTAACTCTTCACATTCCCCTCCTTTAAAAGAGGGGGCGCGTATACTGTTACCTTTACTTTCCTCAGGCTCCCTTGGTACTCATGAATCAGATGAGGTATCTTCTCTGCGTCATCAACTCGCTCATTTGACCCAGTCGCTAACTCACAGAGATGAGGCTCTACTTGAAATGACACAGAGTAGGGACCTTCAGTCCTCTCTCCGTCGGGAAATGGAAGAACTCTGGCTAGCGGCTAAATCTAGAACTCGAGCCGAGGTAGCTCTCAAGCATAAGGCTTATTCAGACCTGAGGAGTCAGACTCATTTTATTGCCTATCTGAAACTGAAACATGAGGATACTGAAACCCTCCTGCAAGAGGAAAATCGGATCAAAGATGAAACCATCACCCATCTGCAAAGCAGCATCCAACGCATCAAGGAAGAACTGGCTCAAGTGCAGGCTCATCTGATGAAAAGGAACCAGGCGTCTTGTTCTTGTAATAGTGTGAACCCTTGACAAATGTTGCCCAACTTTTTAAATAAACCTTGTTCTCTGCCTTATCTGCCTATTGAGTTGTGGGTCTGTATTTCCTTGTCTTTCCAATTATCATGTTCCATATGCGAATGTCCCCAAGAGAATTTGCTAGAAAAGATAATTTATAAAGGACAATTTACTTACCACACTTTTTTCTTACCATAAGGGGTGGGAAGTCATGGTTCATACGGACCCGCCTGCTTGCATCTCATATTGGCAATAGAAGTGTGGCTACAGATCTGTTGAGCATGAAAGTATACCTCGCGGCTTCACATTGAGGTGAGAGTAGGAAATACTTACCGAGAAAGTCATTAGTCGTGAGAGTAAGTTCACTTAAAACTCGCACTGAGGCAAGAGTCTGGGACCCGACCTGGAAGGTCGTTGGACATGAGAGCATGCTCACTTATAACTCGCACTGGGGCGAGAGTCTGGGGCAACGACCTGGAAAGGTCGTTGGGCGTGAGAGCATGCTCACTTATAACTCGCACTGGGACGAGAGTCTGGGACACCGACCTGAAAAGGTCGTTGGGCGTGAGAGCATGCTCACTTATAACTCGCACTGAGGCGAGAGTCTAGGACCCGACCTGGAAGGTCGTTGGGCGTGAGAGCATGCTCACTTATAACTCGCACTGGGGCGAGAGTCTGGGACACCGACCTGAAAAGGTCGTTGGGCGTGAGAGCATGCTCACTTATAATTCGCACTGAGACGAGAGTCTAGGACCCGACCTGGAAGGTCGTTGGGTGTGAGAGCATGTTCACTTATAACTCTCACTGGGAGAGAGTCTGGGACACCGACCTAGAAAGGTCGTTGGGCGTGAGAGCATACTCACTTATAACTCGAACTGGAGCGAGAGTCTAGGACACCGACCTTGAAAGGTCGTTGGGCGTGAGAGCATGCTCACTTATAACTCACACTGAGGCGAGTTTTTGGGACCTGACCTGGAAAAGTCGTTGGGCGTGAGAGCATGCTCACTTATAACTCGTACTGGGGTAAGAGTCTGGGACACCGACCTGGAAAGGTCGTTGGGCGTGAGAGCATGCTCACTTATAACTCGTACTAGGGCGAGAGTCTGGGACATCGACCTGGAAAGGTCGTTGGGCGTGAGAGCATGCTCACTTATAACTCGCACTGGGGCAAGAGTCTGGGACCCGACCTAGAAGGTCGTTGAGCGTGAGAGCATGCTTACTTATAACTCGCACTGGGGCGAGAGTCTGGGACATCGACCCGGAAAGGTTGTTAGGTGTGAGAGCATGCTCACTTATAACTCGCACTGGGGCGAGAGTCTGGGACCCGACCTGGAAAGGTCGTTGGGTGTGAGAGCATGCTCACTTATAACTCGCACTGGGGCGAGAGTCTGGGACACCGACCTAGAAAGGTAGAAAGGTCGTTGGACGTGAGAGCATGCTCACTTATAACTCGCACTGAGGCGAGAGTCTGGGACCCGACCTGGAAAGGTCGTTGGGCGTGAGAGCATGCTCACTTATAACTCGCACTAGGGCGAGAGTCTGGGACCCGACCTGGACGGTCGTTGGGTGTGAGAGCATAGCTCACTTATAACTCGCACTGGGATGATAGTCTGGGACCCAACCTGGACGGTCATTGGGCGTGAGAGCATGCTCACTTATAACTCGCACTGGGGCGAGAGTCTGGGACACCGACCTGGAAAGGTCAGTAAGAAGTTCTTTGGGGGCTGATCCAGGAATTGACTTTGATATTTGAGGATTAGCTTGAGGATTATCCCCAAAATACCCGCCCTGGTGCCACATCTTGAGTGTCTAGCCAATTGTGCGCGACCTCAGATATTTCCTGCAAATATCTCATACAAACTTTAATTAGCTCAGTCATTTGTTTATTTTAAATCTCATGGAGCGCCAAATTCAAATTCTTGCTTTTCTTCATTTTCCTCCCTCTTTCCCGAGGTGGCCACATAACCCTTACGTATGGATTTTCTTTGTTTTTCCCGAGGTAACCGCATGACCGTCTTTCCTTCTGACGTATGATCTTCTTGTGCCAGAATAATGCCGTACGAAAATCTTTTTTCATGATTGGCTTGTCACATCCATCATTAATACCTTTTTAATACCTTCCATAGGAGAGTGACGCGTGCCGCACTAACCTTTCTTGCCACTGTGGCTGATTAGCGCCTTTTGGCACGCGACCCTAGATCTGAAGACTTAAATTATTATACATTCCCTCCTTTCGATGCTTCCTAGGGGTTTGGCTTTATAAACCCTAAAGGTTGTCCGCTGTCTTCTTCTCATCGTTCGTGCTTCTTTCGACTCTTTCACTTCTTTTTGCTCTTCCTGTTAAGTCTTCCTTCCATGTTTGTTTCTTGTGAACACTTCTTCTCCTCTTCATCTCCCTCAGTTCCCTCATGGCTAAAGGTAATGAGGTACTCTAGTATTCGTATTATATTTCAGACTTGGATGATGGCGACCTGTTCCAGATCAGTACTAACTTGCACCTTACCGAAGACTATCAACTGCGAGCTCCCCGACCGGATGAACACCCTTCTTCCCCTCCCCTAGGCTTTGTAACTTTCTTTAAGGACCAACTTTTGGGAGGTCTCCGCTTTCCTCTTCATCCAAATTTTTCTTCCTTGAGGCAATATTTTAGTATTCCACTTTCACAGTTTACTCCCAATGTCATTCGTGATATCTCTGGCATGGTCATCCTCTGTAGGGTATACCAGGTTCCTTTAACCGCACAACTCTTCCACCACTTCTATTCTCTGAAACGATCTGAGCCTGGCGTGATCATGGTGCAATCCAGGGTCGGGTGTAAATTTTTCCCTGATATGCCCTCCTCCAATAAGGGTTGGAAGTCCCGCTTCTTCTTCATCAGACTGCCTGAGTTGGTATCCTGGCCGACCAACTGGCGTTCCAGCCTTCCCTCACCTTTTGAATTACCAGAGCATAAGCATCTACCTATCTGCCATACGTCTTCAGAGAAATAAAGGGCGTCCGCCTTCTCCTGTCTATAATATTGCGAGAAGGCTTTTTACACTTTTTTGGACTCAGCCCGATCCCCTCAGATATAGGAGCTCCATTCGGTAAGACTTTGTTTTTCCTTCTGCTGGTCTTCGCTAACTGAGGTATTTACTTCTTGCTTTGCAGAGGCTGCTATGTTCTGGGCCTATTCGCGTGAATCAAGAAGGCTGCCCAGCAATGTTTTGAAGGCTATGGGCGAGGAAATCGCAAGAGGCCTCGCTGTTCCCTCGACTACTTCCTCCCAGGAAACAGCAACGGAGCCAGCAGAGTCCTCCAGCCAACTTCTTCTGGAAGTTGTCCTCCTAGAAGCTAGCTCTGCAGCCCTGGAGCCCATCGCGGAGGAGCGGCCTCTTTCTCCACCTCTAGATAAGCGCCCGCGCCTCACTTAATTAGTGGACATTCGACATCTTAAACATAGGGAAACTAACACACTCATAATAAGAAAGAGCCCAAAAATATAATTTGGGATTGGTGCGGTAGTTCAATAATAGTTCTCTAGTGGAATGAATTATTATTAATAAAATTAAGTTGTGTGTTCGGGGCGAACACGGGATGCTTAATTTTATCGGGAGACCAAAACCAATTCCTCCTCTCGGTCCCTATCGTAGCCTCTTATTTATAGAGTACTATACCCACCTATATCCACCTTCATACCCATGATGTAGGGGCCGGCCAAGCTAGCTTGTGAATCAAGCTAGGGCCGGCCAAGCCTTGATTCATGGGTGGTCGGCCCTAGCTTGAACCCAAGCTTAGGTGGCCGTCCCCCATTAAATTTAAAAGAATTTTAATTTTAAAATTTTCTTATGTGGAAGATATAATTTATTGGAGAGAATTAAAATTAAAATATCTCTTCTACAAAAGATTAAGAAAAGAGATTAGATCTCTTTCCTTATTTGTAGATAGGAAAGATATTTTATTTTTTCTCTTTGTAAATTATTCACATGTTGAAAAATTAAAATTATAGAAATTTCTTTTTATCAACCATGAAGAGATTTTAAAGGGAAATTTTATTTTTTAAAAATTTCCGAAGACAAATAAGGAATTTTTAATTGTTGATTAAAAGTTGTCTTGTTTGATCTCCATGAGGTGGCCGGCCATTACAAGGTTAATTGGGAAATTTTATTTTATTTTTCTCAATTAATTCATGTCAAGGAAAGTTAAGGAAATTTTATTATAATTAAATTTCCTTATTTGCCAAAGCTAAGGAATATAAAAGAGGGGGTTGGGGTGCCTTCATGACACACAACTTTTATTATTCTTCTTCCTCTCTTCTTCCTTGGTGTGGCCGACCCCTTCAAGTTCACTCTTCTCCTTGTTGTGGCCGAACCTTCTCTTCCTCTAGGAGATCAAGTGGTGGCCGGATTCAAGCTTGGAGAAGGAGAGAAAGCTTTATCCCTTGGAGCATTGGTGGTGTTTTTCTCTTCATCCTTGGAGGAGCTATTGACTTGGCCGAACCTTGCAAGGGGGAGAAGAAGGTGTATTGGTGGTCCTC
Organism: Zingiber officinale; assembly: GCF_018446385.1. NCBI lineage: Eukaryota > Viridiplantae > Streptophyta > Magnoliopsida > Zingiberales > Zingiberaceae > Zingiber > Zingiber officinale. The sequence continues at coordinate 110,140,636 of NC_056003.1, read as the reverse complement.
ATCTTGGAAGATCGTTGCCCACACAACGTCCGAGGTTAGAAGAGGAATACGGTAGAAGATCAAGAGGTTTTTCTAAAAGGTATAACTAGTATTTTTCCTTTCCGCATCATGCTAGTTATTTTTGGAAATAATACCAAATACAAGAGGCATTCGATTCTAGTATTCGAATTTTGTTTTCGATGTTGTGTTCTTTTGTATTTTTTTCTTTTCCTTGTGATTTGATTGTTCTTTTCGGTTGACCTAAAGTTATTTAAGGAAATTAAATATTAACTTTCCTTAAAAGGCTTTGTCTAGTCGGTGGTGGTTGTTCCAATATCCAAGAAGGTCATGTGTCTCGCCACGTCAGTACTGGGAGCCAATTTTGGAAACTAATATTTAATGAAATTAATAACCTAGGTGATTTGGATCGAACGTGTTAAATTCCGCAGGAGATCCGAGTCACTAAGGGCTCAGGTTCAAGAATTGGAGTTGTCCCTCACTCCCCGCGATCTGCTCGACCCTCTGACTGTGGATGACCTTCTGGATTCTTATCTTCACTCTGTAGGGGAGTCCGCTCGGTCAGCTAGGAATCTGGCTCAGGTATCATCCGAAAATATAAAGGAATTACAAGCGGCCCTGAAGACCAGTGATTCAAAATTGAACTCAAAGGGTCAGCGTCATCACCAGTTGGCGACAGAGTTGGAGGAGAAAGAGTCAGAGCTGGTCGCTTTCTCTGCGGATCTGAAGGCACTCCAGGAGTCTAATAAAGCCTTGCAGAAAGACCTAGGAGTTGCACGAGCAGACCTGGCCGCAAGTGCTGACCGGGAAAAAGCTCTCCAGGCTCAACGGGATCTGGACCAGGCTACTATCAAGTCTCTTCAGGCAGATCTTCTCAAAGTCCAGGCGAAGGCTTCTACCCTCAAGCAGGAGAATGCGCTGGCTCTGGCAGCTGCAGACAAAGTAAAGGTAGAGCTGGTGGAGTACAGGTCAGGCGAAAATGATCGTCTTAGAGCCTATAGAATTTCCTACGTTGAGTCTCCGCTCTTCCAGAAGAAGATAGGTGATCTAATCGATCGGATGCTCTGCTACGGGGGCATGGGTGTTGTGCCCCAGTTGTTTGAACAAGGACTTCTTCGCTCTACCCCCTTAAACGACTTCCTGGATAGGGATCGCCTGATGCGAGAACTTCCTGATGAAGCCTTCCCATCCTTCATTGCAGACGATGACTTTCTGGCTGTTCCTGTTCCTCCCCCGAGGGATATACCTCCTACAGAGCCTCAGCCATAATGTAAAACTTTTAATGTGTAAATATTCCAGATCTGCTTTTATTCGAAGTTGTTTAAACTTATGAAATCCATCGGTCTGCTTTTATCCGAACTTGCTTAAACTTAGGAAACTCCTCGGCGATCCTCTATCTTTAAAATTCTCTATTTTACTTGTTCCCAGACCCCAGATCTGTTTTGCCCATGATGGCATTCCGACTGGCGCCCCTGACCTGGGCTTCTAGTTGTTTAATTTCCCGAGCTGGCTCCCTAACGGGGTTCTCCCTCCAAACTTTGGCAAACCAGGACTAAGGTAGGAGAGAGAAAATGTGCGGAGATCTCAAACGCTTTGTACTACAGTAGCGCGCTTTCCCGAGGCAACCTCATGATGACCCTCGTACATCGTGCCATCTACAGTGGCTCCATTTTCTATGATGATCCGACGACCCCCTTTGCTTGGATATCTCAAACTTCTTTTATTGTGAGCCACTGGATGGTGTTTTGAACTTAATACCCTTATGAATGTCGGCTATAAATAGGCCGCCTCCTCTACCCCATGGAACTTTTCGCCTGCTTCCTCCTTCTGCTCTCGCTTTCTGTTCACTCCGTGCTGTTCCTGCCTGACCTCTCGCTCCCTCTTGCCTCCTACTTCGCCTTCTTGTCCTTTGCCTCGCCCTTGACTACTTTCTATGGCTTTTCCTAACATCATTTACCCCCCCCTCCCCCGGGAGTTTCGTCCTTCGCAGGTGTAGATCTAGATGATCTTCGTTTCACTTACGAAATCCCAGATGACTTTCACATCATAATTCCTAACATTCTCTACCAGGCTTCCTCCCCTCCAGCGAGGTACGTCACCTTTTACAAGGAGCAGTTTGTCGCTGGGCTACGCTTTCCCATTCACCCTTTATTTTCGGATGTAAGTCGATATTTTCGAATCTCACTGGGCCAATTAACCCCCAATTCCATAAGAATCCTATGTGGGTTTGTGGTCCTGTGTGAAGTTTGCGAACTTTCCTGGTCTGCCCGCCTATTCCATTATTTCTTCACTCCTTGCCAGCACAGTGAGGGCTTGTTTCGCTTCCAGGTCCGTACCCGGACCACTTTCTTTTGTCACATTCCCTCCTCTGAACCTAATTGGAAGGATAAATACTTTTTCCTTAAGTTTCCTTTTGCTGTGGAGTGGCCTACTCGCTGGTAGCGAATTCTCCCTGGAGCACCCTACGTGGGGGACTTCAGCACTGATTCCCTCTTCACAGAGGCTCTGGCTCAGATGAGATGTTGGAGGCTGGACTTAACGAGATTGCTATCCGAGGAGGTCTTGTCTTTCTTCAGGCTGAGTCGCATCTCCTCTTCCGAGCTGCCTCGCTCCTTGGGTGAGTCTTATTATTCTTTAGCCTCTGTATGTCATTATATATATATATGTGTGTGTGTGTGTGTGTGTGTGTGTGTGTGTGTGTGTGTGTGAGTTACATCTAGTATCTAATATCTAAGTGTTAGAAGAAATAGTATGACATTCAATAAGGAAGACATTTGAAGTAGATGGGGTATCAGATGTCATCTTCTTCTTCATGGACTCAAGATAAATCTTGCAGTTTCTTCGCTAGTGGCCCATCTTGCCACAATGGTGACACGACCCCTTTAGTGTTGGTTCTTCTTTCTTAGTCTTTTTTTTTCCCTTTAGCAACCTTTCTTTGAAGTGTCAAACAACATCACAACTTTCTATTCTTTCTTAACAAATGACTCCACTATCTTAAGCATGCTGATCAACTCTAGAATTGTGGATTCAAGATGGTTCATCTGATAGTTCATCACAGATTGCAAATAGCTATCAGGCAAAATGTATAGAATTAAGTCAATACTTTATTCATGATCCATGACAAATTCAAGTGATTCCAACCGCCCAATATAGTGATTCATCTTTAGTACATATTGCACTACATATGTACCCTCCTACAACTTTAAGCGAAAGAGAAACTTGGTGACGTTGAATTGTTCGGATCTAGCTTGCTCATCGAACAACTCACTAAGATTATAAACAATCGTATATGCATCCATATGCTCATGTTATTTTTATAGTTCAGGAGACATCAAGACTAGCATGATGCAACTAGCAAGTTCAAAATCAGTCGTATATTTCTGATATGCCAACATTTGGTCCAATGTAGCATCATTAGCCACACTTGGGGGGAGAGGCTCTTCGAGGACATATACTATCTTTTCAACCTTGAGAACCATTCTCAGGGTTCGAAGTCAATCCAAGAAGTTTAACCCAATCAAATTATTTGTATCCAAAATTGAGTGCAAATTTAAAGAAGACATTCTAATCCTATTAACCTAGCAATACAAAATTGAGCAAATATAAGATATATGAATTAACTATGTAACGCAAACTATTTACACACATAGAAGGAAGTCTCACTTGCTTATCGAATTTAGGAGCCCTTACTTTGAATTTAGTATATGTCTGGTTTTCTCCAAGTGGGTTGATATCCTCTATAGATAAGAACAACCTTAGAGTGAGTCCAACAATTTATTCTTAGTTCTGGTGGTAGGTATCGACTATACCAATTATATATCGCATATATATAGCTATCACATTATGTTATCAATTGATTGATATTTGCATAAACATCTGGTTGTTAACTCATTAACATATATACATCATATACATGTCACCCAACTTCACCCCCTATCCACATTAAGGTGGGGTTTGGTATGATGTAATATGTCTTGTAATGTAATCAGGGTTACATTACAAGGTTGATTATTTTGTTTGGTTTACTTTTAAACTGTAATGTAATGTAATCTCAATTACAAAAGGTAGTGAAGTTTTATAATTTAGATTACAAAGTAAATACTATGTAATCTGATTATATTACGAGGTCATCGTTTAACCAAAATTTGAATGTCGAATATACCCCTAGTCTGCCGCCGCTCATCGGCCGCCTATCGACCGTCGGCAGCCCCACAGCCGCCGCCGACTGCCGTCATCGCTCGCTGGCGATGGCCGACGGTTGTCGGCGGTCGATGGTTGCCGGTGGTTGCCCAAGCTTCGGCAGAGGTGCAATGATCGCCAGTAGAAGTCGAAGAATATTTTTTTTATTTTATAATAATACGAATTACATTTCTTATAAAAAATAATGGACACCAACAAACAAAAGAATATAACCACCCTTGTAATCAAAGATTACATACATTATATTATCAAATGTAGTAATGTAATCAATATTACATTACATTGCAAATTTGATTATATTACAAGCTCGATTACATTACATCCAACCAAAAAATAGCCTAACTTTGGAGTGAGTCCAACAAATCAATGCTTTAATATAAAGCTGACCCATTAATCATGAGATCATATATTAATATTTTGAATTTATCTACTTTTTCAAGTTAGGCTTAGAGTGAATCCAATAACCCAAGCTTAAAAATTAAACTTTGATTTTAGACCATATTAATGGAATGTGTAAGCTTTAAAATTAAATAAGGGATTTCTATTTATTGGTCTCATCAATTACATGCAAAATAAGTAAATTATCTACATGCATACATGGTATAATCATAGCATAAATATCATGGCATAAATCATAGCATAAAATATGACATCAATCATGACATTAATCATGGCATAATTGTTATAAATTAATTATAAAATCAAATATTATAAAGAACTTGGTTTCCTTAAACCAAGATACCGATTAGGAAATAATTTCTAAATCTAACCTAATATCTTATTAGGGCATGGCCAATGGGACTAAATTTTCAGATTTAAAAAATAAACCTCTATTTTTAAACTTATTACCTTTGGGTGGCTTGGAATTTTGGTTTAAATAAAAAACTTAGTTCCAAAATCAAGAACCAAATTTTTATGGCCCCATTAATATCTAACCACCATGTTTAACTATATATTCCAGTGACAATATATGGAACATCAATCTACTTGGATGAGTCAAGTTGTACATAACCCTAAGATCGAACATCAATTAAACTAAATGGTATTCCAGTGACAATATATGGAACATTATGATGGGCAGATCAATTGTGCTGCCTCAACTCTAGATGAGGCTAATGACACATTTACTTTATAAACCACATGAAAGCCAAAGATCTAAAAGAAACTTTAAAGACTGTTATTACTTATAGAAACTGATGTTGTTACTTCGAAGAGCAATAACATTTTGCATAAGTGTTAAAAGGGAATTCGAAGAACAAACAAAAACCATAACAATATGTCGTATAAAAACAAATCTGCCAAGCTGAACAAAACACTGCGATCGAACATCAATTAAACTACTGATTTCTTATAAGATCAAACCTGCAATAGAAACAGAAAGAAACAAACGAGGTTTTACCTACAAGAGAAACCCTAGATTTCGTTGGGTGGGCGTGTGAGGGAGGCGCCTGAAACCCTAGATATGCCGAGAGCTTGGGAACCCTAGCTTCGTCTCGCCGAGCCTCACAGCCTATTTGTAAGCCTTGTCGCGGCACGAGGTCGTCTGTCGCGAGGGCACCGGCCACGAGCAGAGCTTGCGAGGGAGGGAGGTCGAGCTGCTGGTGGAAAGGGACGCGAGAAAGAGGGAACGAGGGCACGGCGATGAGTCAGGTGCCGGCGGACGCGAGAAGAAGGAAGCCAAGGTCGGCGGGAGGCGTCAGATCTTCTCGCGGCGGACGCGAGAAGAAGGAAGCCGAGGTCGGCGGGAGGCGTCAGATCTTCTCGCGACGGACGCGAGAAGAAGGGCTAGGGAGTAGCTTTCCACGACGCAAGAAGGGAGGAACCCCTGGCTGCGGGAGGCGAGCAGATCTTCTCGCGGCGAAAAAAATAGTGAGAAGGGTTAGGGCAAAGAATGCTTCACAAAAGTCGCTGCGGGGAAAAAAAACGTTTACAAATATGACGTGGCAACTGCCACGTCCGCAACGGTCCGCAGGAGTTGTTCCGCAGCAGAACAACTCTGTATATATATATATATATATATATATATATATATATATATATGTATATAAAATAGTGGGCTAATAAACTTACATTTTAGGTTTACCATTGGGGATACCCTTAGTGGGGTTATAATTTTTGATGTGGTAGGTGATGTGGCAAAAATAAATCTACATTTTAGGTTTACCATTGGGATGCCCTTAGGAACCAATTTTTAAAATTGGAAGTCCCTAATTAATTAGGAAATAATTTCTAAAATTGGAACTCCTAACAAATTAGAAAAAATACTCCGGATTTGATTTCCTAATAAATTAGAAAATATTTTAAAAATTAGAAATTTCCTAACATATTAGAAAACTATTTCTAAAATTAGATTTCATATAAAATTAGAACATAAATTTTAAAAATTAAAAATTTTATATAGAATTAGAAAACAATTTTGTATCTAAATTTACATAAATAAACTAGCTCTATGATCTATGTCGAAACACAAATAGCTCTGATACCACTGTTGAGGTTTCAGGAACATGAATTTTAAATTTTGTTTACTAAACATGCAGCAGAAGATTAATAATTTCCTCAATTATTATAACATATATCAGTATCACACATACAACCATAGGACATACATGCATTCGACATAATCATAGAGATAATAACTTTGTAAGAAATTATACCTGTTGGATGATGTGAAGCAGAAACGACATCAATGAGCAAGCTTAACGAAGTTAGCCTCTACTCATATCCACGTTGAGAAATCCTCAAGACGACTTCCCTAAGTCACGTGTTGTGTCTCCGCTTCAGTACTAGCCTAAGGGGGGAGACAAAGCGATCTGAGAGAGGCACCATGACTCGACTTGGTATCCGGCGGTAAGAAGCAACCAGGTGATACCAAACGAGGTCAACAACAACGTTGAAGTTGTTTGGGGTCAAAAAGCTCGCTGCCGGTGAGGGGTAGCAAGTTCAGCTATGCTAGAGTTTCGACAGGAACCCTTGCTTGCCATAACAACACCTGGGACGTCGAAACAGGGCAGACGACGATTGGAAAAGCTGTTGCTGGCTGCAAAACTTGTTTTTAGCGGCTATTCAAGCTGCTATCTGCCAAGACAACAACTATGGGATGGAGGTGAGGATGATTGGAGCTTCCCTCGAGGCAGAGTAGCTACTAGGAAGGTTGGCCTATGTCCTTTGGGAGGCGACGTAAAGAGTCTTCCTCCTCGTGGTCTGTGACAGTAAAGAGAGAAGAGGAGAAGAGGGATCAAAAAGCTAGCAATTAGGTTTTTAATCAAATTGATGTTCAAATTTTCTCTTCTACCCAGATCTATATATAGATCTCCTAACGGGTTTAAAGAGCAAGTTTAAACCCGTATCCGCTAACACAAAACCATATCCATTAGCTTTAAGTTTGGTTCAAAACCAACCCATCTTGGTTGAAAACCAAACCACCTAAGTTTAAAAAACCAAAACCTCTTTGTTTAAAACCAAACCAATTTGGTTCATGATTAGACCAAAAAGGGGCTAACTTGTCTACAAGATCAACTTCATACACCAATTCATTCTCCAATTGCTACATCTCTTCTTCCACGTCTTCCTCAATCAATAATTTTTTTGCCTTTCTAATAAGCAAGAGTAGGTTTCCTACATTGGTTTACCCTATGTCCATATTCATCACAATGATAACACTTGAAATGAGCCTTAGAATTAACTTATGGTGGCTACCATTGAGAAGGATGAGAATCCTGAGGGAAAACTGGCCAGCTATTTTGGTCGCCTCTACCCACTGGTTTCTAATTCTGCTACTTTTCAACTATCAGCGCACACTAGAAGGCCTCTAAAACTATCAACAATGAATGAAAGCTGAGAACATCTTGTAAGGCAAGACCTAGCGTAATCCTCCTAAGTATCGTACCACCATCTACTCCTCCATCAAGGATAAGTTGTTTCGGGTAACCAACTAGTAGAACTCATCTGTATATTTATTGATTGACCTCATACCCTGTCTCAACAAGTGAAGTAGTTGGAATAGAGTTTGGGTGCAGCCGAAAGAAAGGAAGTGTTCCCTCGTCTTCTTCTTCATTTTTTTCCCAATCAGTTATTTGGGATTTACCATATCTGTCTCATGAGCACCGCATCTACTCCCACTATGTCAATGCTCACCTCTTGAGTCTAATGACAATCAACTTCACTTCATCTGATCTAGAACTTGCTTATAGTAAAATATCTACTCCATTTCATTGATCTAATCAATGAAACCCTCTACTTGTAATGTACCAGAAAATTCAGGCAGTTCAACCCGAAAATTGAGGTCTCCATAAGGCTCGTCCCAACCATAGTGTTCCTAGTATGTAGCCTGATGGTGATATGGTTTCTCGAAGGTAGACTCAGATCCACGATTTGAAATCTCACGATCTTTGAGATCTCACGCCGCTAGACGTTGGGTTAAATCTACAACTTGTCTCTGTAAATCCTTCATTGTCAACTAATGAACGCAATGGTCATGGTGTTTGGCTTCCTCAATCAGAACCTGCCTGTTATTGCGACCGTGATGACAACCGCGACGACCTTCCATTGGATTTGATCTACTCTGATACCAACTTACGCTGGGCAAAATAGCGATAATCCTACGGGCTGTCAAGAAGGGGAAATTGAGGAGAAGGCAAGAAGAGAAATCGTCAAAACAAATGAAAATCTATCATTCTCTAGGTTTTACCAAAAAATAAAACTTTATTAATAATAGAGGATAATTCCTCAAACAACTAAACAGAGCGCTTATATAGACAAACCCTAACTCATAAATACTCGACATACAAAAAATATCCTAAATAATATAAAATAGATATTACTAAAAATAGCAAAAAGATGTTCGGATCCTATGAAAAATAACCTAAATGGTATTTTTTAACCCGAAACTTGGCGATTATGGGTTCCCCAATAACAAACGTAGATCTCTAAATTTTACATGCGTAAGGACAGACAGAACCTGACTCTGAATCCCAAGTCAAAAGTTATGACCCATTGAAGATTGAATACTTCTATGTTAGTCCTGCATCAATATCCGAATTTCATAGTTAGTGAATTGAGTCGTTAGTGTTTGTTGCTAACCTTAAATTCAGTTCACCCAACATGTCTTTTCATTTTCAGCAGTTTGATCAGAACGAATCTGCTATGAATTCTCCATCTCTGTAACAAGCTGATATACAGTGATTCTCAAATCAGTGCAACTATTGAAAACGTTGGTGAACTTAGGCTTCAATGATGTATCATCCTTGAGAATGCTTAAGAATGCTGACTTGTTAAGATTTTCTGGGGCTTATGTTGGATCTGACCTCTGTGCTAGGAATATATATGATTTTGTATTTTAGATAGATACCAAAGATTTCAATGGCATGCGATAAGTGTTATATTCTTCTACTTCTTTGAATGCTGTAATTTTAGCAACAAATTTTCTTTTGAGCAGTATTAATGATGCCTTTTTTGCAAGCTTTGAACATTTTTTTTTATTACTCTACGTTTTTCCTGAAATATATTTTGAATTCTATGGTTATCAGATATGGTTAACAACCTAGCTAGATTCAGTCATAAAGTGTGTGTGTGTGTATACTTGTGCAAAGCTGAAGTATAGTCTTAGCAAATCCTTCTTCTTGATAAAAGTAAGACAAATAAAATCTACAAGTTTGGATTATTTTGCTTGTTTTTTATTCCCCGTGTACACTGTACATGGCCTAGCTATCTTCTCAGTTCATACTTCACTAGGCATGATGCTGAGGTCATTGGGGCCATGCTTGCAACTTTTTCCTTGTCTTTGATGGGGAAGAACACTCATGCATTGCCCAAGTGTATAAGCTTTATGAACCTGAGTGCTTCAATGACACATGAAGCTTCCAATCGGTAGATGACAAAGAGGTGGCTAAATGCTTAATGCACCACAAAGTCAAAAGAAGCTCAACTCTTTTCATTAGTGGCCTGAAAACTATACATGAGGAAGTAGAAATTAACATGGAGACATGTTCTAACCATGGTCCTACTTGAAAGTTTGGTTCAACAATTAGATAACCTCTATTTTGATCAATGGACTCAGCATCAAACTATTGATCCAGAATTCAGCCAATTTAATTTTCAGCTCAGTTTTTATAGCTACACTTTGTTTACTTGTGATTGTGAAAACAATGATATTTCTCAATTATCTTCCCCATCACTTTTAGCTTTTGATAGGAGTCAACTTGGTTGTGGCCTTTGAGAAAGTGAAGATGCTTGTCTGTCTATACTCAATGGAGGAAAAGTGGGCCAAAGTAGAACCATCTTTCAGTTGTGCTTCTTATAATTGCAAGCACATTAGTTATAAACTGAATGTTTCTTTCACTCTTATATTCCCTTCCTTGTCATAAGCAAGACATTCTCATTGATCCATTTGGTCCTAAAATTCTTCCTTTTAGACATTCTCACCCTTGAATTCATAGACTTTAAGAGGATGAAAGTGTTAAATCATTTTCTTTTCCAATCAACTTCTCAAAGTCATGATGTTCAAAGGAACTCTCTTGCTCTTCCTCCAGTTATCATAAGCCTTCTCACTTCTTATCTATTTACATGCAGAAAACTACTCAAACCATTAAACTGAAGACTAACTATTAAACTTCTACCGTTACATTAGTAATGGCTTCTTCTTCCTCCTATGAAAAATTTCAGGCTCTGCTTTCAGTAGAATTCGCATGTTGTGGTCCGACTAGGAGGTCTCTTGGAAGTGGAGAGATCGAGCAAATGCTGCAGGGTTAGCATGCAGCAGAGAAGGCACCTCAAATCCGTGATTCTTGATGCCGCCCTTGGGCTGGAAGGCCTTGAGCAGCCCTCCACCACTGCTCGCGCTACTTACCATCGTCCGGATAGAGCTCTTGGAAACTTCTTCGGAGTCATCAATCTTAAATGTTCTGGCAAGATTCATCTGCTCGCATCCATCTTCTCCATCTCGCACATGCTTGCCTAAGGTAGAACCGGCTGTCATCACAGGAGATAGCCATGGCGTATTCCATGCTCCGGGAGGAACCGCGCAGCTCCAATAGGCTGCAGCATGATAAACCGGAATCGGCACGTTTGGAGCACAAAAAGGAAGTGCTGTGTTCCATAGATATGGCCAGGTAGATCCAGTGAGACATGGAAGTTGAGTGCCTGCTTCTTGAGAACTCTCGTGGACCTTGCCGCTCAGTGCAAGTTCGGACGTGTCGTCCTCGTTTGCGGTGATCAAGGAATTTGTATTGCGCAGAGGTGCATTAGAACCAAAGCTGAGCACACTGCCATTTGGGGCTAAACATGGATAGTGAGCTGATTCAGGTATGGTGATGTGCCCGTAGTGGCACGAGTTCTTGTTCTTGCGTCGACCAGCGCCTACGGGGACGTTCCTCATGGTGCCTCCGGCAGTCCAGTACCTTTGGCAGTTCTTGCAGAAGTGCCGGGGCTGGTTTACATTGTAGTTATTGTAGTAGCAGAACTTGGTGTCCATGCTTTTGCACCGGGGGCACGAAAGGATCTTGTCGGGCTTCTTCAGAGTTTTCTCCTTCGAGTTGCTTCCTTCGATCGATTGTTCATCGCATGGCGACTTCTTGGTAGAGGCATCTTCTTGGTCGACCGAAGGAGAGTTCGAACACTCATGCTTCTCCTGTGAATCTGTTGTTTCTTCTTGGCTTGTCTTTGGAGCAGTTTCCTCATGTGGATCCTGAGGCTGAAACAGGGTCGTGTTACTTTTGCAAGAGGAAAGTAGAGAATAATCAAAGCTTTTGTCATTGCTTTCTAAGAAAGACAAGACTGGGAGTTAATTTTAATATTTTCGAACTATTACTTTTGATCTTTTGAGATCGATATAAAGGTTCAAAGCATGTCTCTTCAATTAAGGTATGAACAAGGTGACTTATTGGCAAATCCAAGAAACCAATTCCTCAAAAGAACATGAAAAGCAAAAAAAAAAAAAAAAGTTCTGCTCAATTTATATGAAGTAACTTGAAACGGAAATAGTTTTTATTAGGTAATCAAAGAGAAAAGCCAATCAAATCAAGTACAATTTAAAAAAAAAAAATCAAATCTTGAGAACGCGTACGAGAAAGAGCTGACTCCCCTGTTTTCCTTAACAAGACCGACTGAAAACCCACCACCTCAGGAAATCAATCTTTCATATAACACGAGAACAAAAAGGAATAACTACCTTCCCTCCTTCTCCGACTTCTCCTTGGCGTAACGTTATCGTCTTCCCGAAGAGCTTGATCGCGGCAGCGGAGTCTCTTATCTCAGGCATCGTCCTCCCCTGTTTTAACTTCTCTTTCTCTTTCTCTTTCTCTTTCCCCTCTAATTTGACTTATTCCTTCCGCTTGCGGCTCGTCTCTTCCTCAGCTCTCTCTCAGTGTTTAACTGCATCAGAAGAGGAGGGCCAGGTCAGCACTCAGAGTGGATTTTGAGCCACAAGTTCCTTTGTGGCCTTGGGAGGGCGTTATTTGATTCTCTCTGCCTTTTCCTCCGACCTCGCCATTTACTTTTGCAGCAAACCCTTGCCACCCAAGTACAAGTGTTCAGTGAGGGCTGTAAATATGTCGAATTGAGCCGAATCGAAGAGCTCATGTCTAAACTTATTTGATAAAATAATTAAGTTAAACCGAGTCGAGTTTAAAATGAATGAAGTTTTGGAAGTGATTATTCAAAATTAACTTAGTTTATTTTTTTATGAGCATGAACTTATTTAAAGCTTGACTTGAATTTGGTTCGTCTAGATATTATCGAACTCTCAATTCAAATTTGGCTTAAACTTAGTTCAAGCTTGACTTGAACTTGGTTCGAGCTTAGTTCGTTTAGATGTTGTTGAGCTCTTAATTTAAATTTTTATTATTATTTAAAATTTTTAGTTGTTTAATTGGTTATTAAACTTGATAATTTAAATTTATTTATTTATTTTATTATTTATTTAGCATATTAAAAAGAGTTTTATTAATAAATATGATTCGTGAACAACGTTCATGAACGTTATTCACGAACGTTAACGAACTGAACACATATGTATTCAAACTTGTTTGTTTAGCTTAACAAGTTGTTCAAGGATGTTTATTTAATTAATCTTGTGTATATTAAACGAACATAAATAAATTTTTACCAAGTCAAATATTAAATTTATTCACGAACGTTTAATTCATTTATAGCTCTATTAGTGCTCGACCAAATGCTCACCAACTGTTGTTGAAGATGTTTTTAAAATCAAATCAGCCCGATCTGTTCACTCGATTGAATAGCATATCACACTTGATTCTTGGATGGGTTCAAACGAAACTCAAAGTTCAAGTTGATCGATAACCAATAAGTCGCAGAGTCATGAACCAAAGGGAGGCTCCATGGATCATTTCCTTCCCAACTCAAACTATGAATATACCTCCTATCCTTTTCTTGAAAAAATAAATTTAAACTTTTTTTATTATTTCAATTAACCAATTTATCCATCCAATTATCTTTGTTCTATGTTTTTGAGTAGGAATACCAATTTCTTTTATATAATAAAATAGAATTTTGGAGAAGGCTTTGCCTGGATACCTTAAGTATAGCTTTGGGAGATTTACCCCCTCCTTTTTCCTTTTGCAAAATTCTATTAAAATTCGAATATCATCCGACACTCAAAAAAAGTCCCTAGGCGGCCCTACTATTAAAATTCTAATATTCCCCCTTTCGTTGAATTTATAGATCAACAAAGGTTGGCTTTATATTTTTGTTTTTATTATAACTTTTCTTTCGATTATACTTATTGATCAAAGTAATCACATTGTCAACTCCAAAATAACTTTAATAATATATATATATATATATATATATATATATATATATATATATATATATATAAATAAAGGATGTTATTAAGGAAGAATAAAATAAAGATATTAATATTTATGAATAATAAATTAAAAGTTCATTTATTTAATTAAAGTATATGCAACTTAAATTAAACTTGCTGTTCTGTTCTGCCCACTGTTTTGTAGTATTTATTGTGGACGGATGAAATTCCTGGTTTTCTTCTCTCCCAGTGGCACAAAAGTCATCGGTCACGGTGGATAAGGATGGCAATTGGTCGAGTTCGGATCAGATTTTATATCTTTCGTATTTATATCCATCGGATATAGGATATCCAATGATATCCATACCCATTAAAAGATCAGATATATTCTATACGTGTAATTTTTCTTCTTTCTATCGAGCTATTATCATTCAACAAAAACATATTAAAATTAACATTATATATATATATATATATATATAGATTAAACATCTATATAGGCCTATTAATATCAACAAAAAATAATAAGTTGATTTTAGAAAAAAAAAAAAATTCTTTAATATATGTATATATATTATTTAATCGGATATTCGGGTTGAGTATTGGGTATTGATAGTCCCTCCATACCCTCTTCTATTCGGGTCGGATATCAAATCTTTCATCGGATTCAGATGAAATTATCATCCTTAATAACTGACAAGTGACAAGGTTGAGAAGATTCTAGAACAATGCATTGAAGTTGTTCTAATAGATTATAGGACCAATTTTCAACTGATATAAAATGTGTTACAAATGTCTCCGTAATTTATTCTCTTTCCAAGAGTGAGGGCATTGAAAACATCACTAAGATGATGGCCTCAAAAACGCATTGAGAGAAGAACCGACCACTGAGCCTGGAGGAGAACGTTGCATAGTGATGGGATAGAGACTGATTCCTCCGTTCTCACTTGTGTGTGTGTTTTTTTTATCTCAAGTAGTAGTGATGCCAACGCGCCTCCGTACAACTGATCTTTCATTTGCTTTTCTTGCTCTTCGTCAGGCTTGAACGCGTTGTGCTCGCGCGGCTGATGATGGCGAGTGAGATGGTTAGGAACAGCGTGTGTTTAATCTCCAGCAGCTCAAGCAGACACGCGAGGTGTTCGGTGGATTGCCTTGGCGCCAGAAACAGGGATGTTGAAGTTTTCGTACGAGAGTTATTGTTCTTTAATCTTTGTTGAGTCAGCCCAAGACACGCCATCGTGCTTAGCATGACGAATCTTAGCCGTATCAGACCTAACGCTATCCACCAAGAACAGCCAAAGGACTTGTGCAAAGGTAAACATTCTTAAATTCAATCGTCGAATTGACTCTCACTCTCCTTAATGACCTGATTAGAACAACCATCAAAGGTTGAAAAAGGAAAAAGAAAAATGGATGCCAAACACCAAGAGAAAAGTGGCATTCAGCGGTTGCAAGTTGTATCCGCTGCATAGCAATAACATAAAATACACTTGTTTTTGTGTAGTGGTGTTGGGTGCTCTCAGAAAAGATCTTACATTGCACTCCAACCTGGTTCATCCCCTTCGTCCTACATCCTAATTATCTCATCCCACTTTCTTTTCTTTTCACAAATGGGATGTGCATTCACTTTCTGGACTCAGTATGCATCAGCAAACCTTTGGACAGCATTATCCAACGGTTCAAATCCACTAATTTTGCATATGATCAACCCAGCCCAAGGAAATTTTCCTCCTCGGCTATGGTGCAACGGTAAGGAGTTTATGTAGTTAATAAGGCACTCATGGATTAATTCTTGACTATGGCGTACTGCAGATTAATTTCTAGAATGGTATTGCAAAGTGGAATTATTCTCCCATAAAAAAGCACCCAAAAATTTTGATGGAATGTTCATCAATGGCACTGCATAAAGGGATTCCTCATGACAATACTATGGAGAGGCTGACCTGCCTTAGTTGTTACTGATCTCATTGGCCTTCTCTCAGCTCATTGCTTCATGCTGCCATGGAATTCCAACAAGTAGTCATCTGCTGCACCATCATCATAGGAAATCAAGTAAATTATTTTAAAAAATATATATCTAAACGCAATTGTTTGGTTCTTTCTGGGTGTCGAGATTTGTTCAGATTGGAGAGAGAAGTGTTAATGATGCTATGCAGATGTTTGTTCTCTCCCATTGTTTGTTCTGTTAAGCTTGAACCAAATATAGTTTTAAGTTCACGTTCTTCGACTGGAATGCAGACTAGAAATGGAGGTGAAGTGTTTCAGGAAGCCAAAAGTGAAAGAATGGATTTTGAGATCAATGATTACCCAGGATCGAGTGTTAATGTTCGCTATAATCCCAAACCACCAGAATAATTGTTCATTTCTGTTAAAAGTCAAAAATAATAATAATAATAATAATAAAACAGCTGAAGTACGAGTATTTGTACTGTAGCAGTTGGTGTGGCCGTCTGACATTAATACTTGCAGACAACTAAACTTTGGATCATCTCCCCCGAATTAGTCGATTCCAAAAACTATATTGGGATTACTTGAAAACAAGAAAAAACTTTGGATCTTCTTCTTCATCATCATGTGTGTATATGTATCTAATGATACACTCAATTATCTTTTGATTGAATTTCAAGTATAAAAATACATTATATAATTTTTTAGTTTGTGCTAAAAATGTGTTGTATTACGTCAAAGCAACTGGTGTCAAAACTTATTTAAACCGATTAATAGGAATCTTAACTTCATTTTCTATAAAGCAATTCATTAGCTGTAGATGGCTTGATGAGCCTTCACTGGAGATAAACACAGAAACCTAGCATTTTTTAATTACGCAGTCCATTTGACGAAAAAAATCCTACAAATTCATTATACCTAAGATCGAATTTTGGATGTCTAGATAACTACTTGAATGTCCTACCACTACATCATAAATCCAGGAGCTATCCCTATTCAAAGAATAACTAAGTGGTCATCTAAAAATGACCCATCACCGATTAAAATATAACCTTGCATAGAATCAATGGATAGAAAATTCATGTAATCAATCTCAAATGGATGAAATTGCATATTATTTACTCACCATTGCAGTCAATTTGAGCAAATACTGGATTGGCAAAAATGTCTACATACTTGAAACTAAAGTTTTTTTTTTCTTTCTGTTTTCTAATCTCTTTTACACTCCACCATCGAAATGCAAATCGAGGCTCTTCCCTCACATGTGATTAGAACCAGAAAAAAAAACAAAGAAAAAATTGTCATCACCACATTTGAATGAATCCATCACTAATCACCAAGAAAATTTTACACTGATAATTTAGTAGCTACATTCTGCATTCTTTCAACTCTAAACGCCTAAACTTGTACTGGATGTAGTCTGCCTCTTGTTCCCAGAACAAGTTCTCTGCATTTCTTCTTGTTATTCGGTGAGATTTTGTTCTCTACCTACAGCATGATGCTGAAATGACCTTTTTCTCAAGAATGTTACATAAATAAATCTCAAAAGAATTTGAAGATATGTAGATAATGTGACCGAGGAAGAGCAAGCCAATGAATGTTTTGGCTTTCTTCAGCTACTTGGTTTGTGGGAAATGATTGCCAACAAATCCAAACCCCATCAAGAGGAAGGAAATAGTTTGAGGGAAAATGAAAAAGAAGTACTGATTTCTTCTGAAGAAGAAATTGTGGCATGCACATAATAAGAGGAATAATCCTAAGGCCAACTCTAAGAATAGGAACCTGTTTGCCATGCAATAAAGGTTAATTAGTAATCATAAATTTTGGATAGCCATGTGGAAGTTAATTTTATGGATATGCTATCAAGATTACCTTTCCCACAAGTTCCTTGGGAATTTCTTAGCAACTGCTGAAATTTGTTTAGTCTTCAATGCATTCCCTAGTTTCTCGGTGACAACCCATTCATTTACCCTCCCAGCTTCAAGAAGACCGATGTAAACAGCTTTGCATCGATGCAAGGACATGACATTTTCGAAAAATATCCAGATGACAATTAGATGTAAAGACCTGTGAAATTAAAGATAAAAAAAAAAGTGAAAATGGTGAAAAAGGAAAAACATATCTAACCTCTTTCTTTCAGTTTTCAGAATACTACCAAGGAAGTTTATTGAATCAATATAAACCAATAGAAGACTGACGCCATGTCAACATAATTTCAGCCTCATTTTTCGGCTTTTGGCTTTTGACTTCACTTTTGTAGTTCATAAGCGCAAAAAAAGGTAAATGTAAACGTGACAAACCTTGGAGTTCCAACTGCATTGAGGATGGTAATGAGAGTTGGAACATAGAACACCCCCCATTTTGGAATCACAACTTCAGGGAAAAAAGAAGACAATGGGATGATGATGCAGTAGAAGAAGAAAGTCACGTTGTGGGATATGATCCTTCTTGCAAAGAAGAAGTTATAGAGCAAAAATAATTTCTTCAATGAGGTCACTTTCTGTTGAAACCAAGTAAAATGAAGTACATTACTAACACTACTTTACTGACAAGTTTAGGATCATTCAGTACATCATTCACATGAGTGAGTGATGATTTCTCTTCTTGATTCTGCCATAAGGTGACATCTCAAGAGAATCTATATAGTTTTGGCACAATCATCACTGATTCATGGATTTGATGTCATAACTAACTGCATGACATACAACAAACTAGCACTGACCTTAGCCATTAGAATATCTAATGCCATTTTCTTAAACAAATTTGCAGGTCCACAGGCCCAACGATGTTGCTGATAACGATATGCTTTATAACTGCTTGGTAGCTCACTTTTGACCTAGCAAACCAAAAATTTGCCTCGGTTAGATATTATCTGAAGAAAAAAGTTGTTATTGAGTTGCAAATATTCTGAATACTTACCTGTATCAAAGCTAGAAGTTCCTGAGGAAGTCCAGGGAAGATTACAAATATTCAAAAAAACTTGTTCTTGTAGATGAAAAAGTCCTTAAATGGGGTATGAAAACAATAGTTGTTGAGAAATTGAATAATATGCCACAACTAAGTTTTACCAATGGGTGATAGATGATTAAGAAACACAATAGGCTGCAAAGCATGGAAATTTTAGAATGCTAGTTGTATCCAACTATATCATTTTCACACATTATGTCAGATAAAGCATCAATCTCATTGAGGCATAATAATACATTATCATCAACAAAAGACTACTAGATATGCTAATAACATGCAACATCATGTGACTTCTTTTGTGTGGGGGCCCATGGTGCGTGTGTGTGGGTTTTGCCATCCCATATGTACAGTTCATAAATTTATCATGTTGGTCTGTTCTAACTGTGCCCCATTCCATATCCAAGTCAGACGCTTCATGGAATAGTTTTGACAAAGAAAACCGGTACCATATCCAGCATAATTCTGAACTCATACTAGTCATGCATTCATTATGATAAGTACAGCTACTCATTAACTTATTATGTAAACACAAACCTTCAGGTCTCCGATGTATAAAAATTTCCAGCCTCGAAGGGTTGCTCTGACTGCTAAATCCATGTCTTCAACAGTAGTTCGCTCTTTCCAACCATCAGCTTCATTAATAGCTAAAATTCTCCACACACCAGCAGTTCCTTGGAAAGAAATCAACAAATCAATTTGATCAGTTAGACTGAAGGTTAAGTCCATCCTTGTTTTCTTGATAAAGGAAAAATGAACAGACGCAAAATATCCATGATCATGTCATTTAGGTGTTGCAAGATATTTCATAGCACATTATGAGTAATCAAGAATTTTTGTGTCCTTGAGAAAATTCTCTCATAGCAAGCCTTCCAATGAGCCTCATTCTATTATGTCTTGTAGATGTGCAGACTTGAAGGGGAGCCTTGGCGCAACGGTAAAGTTGTTGCTTTGTGACCAAAAGGTTATGGGTTCGAATCCTGAAAACAGCCTCTTGCAAAAAATAGAGTAAGGCTGCGTGCGATGGATCCTTCCCCGGGACTCCGCATGGCAAGAGCTTCATGCACCGGGCTGCCCTTTTTTTAGATGTGTAGACTTCATGGGGAAAGTTTATGGTGGCAATAGAAAGCATAACTTACCATTAAATCCAAAAAATGCCATAGTTGACGAACCCGATTGTTGCTCCACTTTGAAATGGTAGTTCAATGACATTTCTTGTATCCTTGTCATTATGCATTCATTGGCATTCACTACAGAGGATACAATCATGCAAATATTAATCAGTTTTACTAAATACAATTTGTGGGTCCTAATACAAAAATAGTATGGCAATGAATGGAAGTTTGAAGTTTATCCTGCATGTTATAGCATTACCAAAGTAGTGGCAGTGGCAGTGCTGTGATGAGAATGAGACGGCATAATAGTTGATGAATGAACCATCAGTTGATCAAATTATTACTTAAAACAACTGAACTTTTCTCCCTTGTTCTTTGTCTATTGTCTATTGTCTACACATATAAGTCATGGATAATAAAGACTAAATGAATACTGAGAAGTTAACGAAACATGTGGACAGTAAAAGGAAGGCTTAGAAAAAATATTCTGGTATGCAATATTTGTAATTATTTTATTTGGACCAAGATGTAATGTTCCTCTAACATCAAGAATATTATGAAGGTTTTGTTAAAAGTATTAGAGGATAATCAATGTTAATCATGGCCTCAATATAACATAATAGTGACAGTTTGCAAGTTCAACTGATGCAAAATATGGATAAAAGTTCTCTGTTTTAGAAGAACGGATATAGAGAGTTGGTTATGCATAAACTTACCAAACTTCCACCGTGCTTGAACAAGTGCAATCTCATGATTGTGCATGAGGAAAGGAACAGATCTTAAAAGGAAATCAGTTGGGGGCTCATGATCTGCATCAAATATTGCCACATAATCACATTTTTTCACATAGTCAAGTTCCATTGCTTCTTTCAGAGCACCAGCCTTGTATCCATTTCGGTTATCCCTAGATATATAATGTATGTTCCGACCCTTTCTCTGCCACTTTCCACATTCCTCTTGCACTAGTTCCTAAATATACATTGATATTTTTCTCTTAATATCAATTTTGATGAGTAATTGCAAATATATATGGTTTAGCACTGTTATAACAGTAAAAGAATCTTGACATGCAACTTTTAGTAGGAAGTGATTCTTATCCTGCAATATATTTTGGGTTTAGCACTGATATAAGAGAAAAAACAATCTTCAAATGCAACATTTAGGAGGAAGTCAACAATAAGGGGAAACTTACCCTAATTGTGATGTCGGTCGAATCATCAAGAACTTGAATTATGAGTTTGTCATTTGGCCATGCAAGTGTGCAAACTGCTCCAATTGAAATTTCATAGACCTGCATAGATGTAACCTGATAGAGTAAAGAGGGAATAGAACATGGAACATAAACTATGGTCCTTATTTTTGTTCATTTTTTTCTTTTTTGAACAACACAAACTCCTGCATTTTTCCTTAATTGACACCATATAGCAACACTGACTTTTTCTTAGACTAAAGGACAAGGTCTCATCTTCATAAAGCCATGTTTCGATATCCAAGTCTACACGAGCATTGTTGAACTTTCATTCAGTTATCAATTATTTAGTTACAGATCGCCCTTAGCTTTACTTTGATCCACAATGTATAATTTTTTATTGCCTGAGTTGACACTCCAACTGAGGGGATGTTGTCAACATAATTTGTATGCCTTTATAATTGTGTCCACATGTTACTGACTGCTACATGCTTAGAGCTGAGAAACAGATTAAGTGTTCCAACTCCAACTTTACCTGATGTAAAAAAAAGGTTTGGAAGGTTTGACAAATGCAGAACTAACTCCATGACAGTAAATAATTGTCGGATTTTGTCTCAGCCGAGAACAATGAAGATGTACCCTAATTTTATCTAGTGACTCAGTCTCTCTAAGGGCAAAGACCAGTACAAACTAAAATAAACTAGATCTGCCAAAGTATTCCACCATAATAGTGGTTTCACAGCGCAGCAGCTTCATATAAAATTCTGGTCCATCACGTGAAGATAGGATATACTTGATTTGAGGATCCAGAAGAAATATATCATATATATTATATGATAACATAACATATCATATATATCACGTTGTAGACTGCTTACAATAATTGTAAGGCAACTCTTGGTAAATAGCAAGTTGGCAAACGCGCTTTTGGCCCCTACATCCACTGATAACCAAGCACAAAGCTGCAGCCTGTCGTCCTACTTACTGTCTAAAGATTAAGATTTGAGCACATTAAAAAATTCCAGCCATATTTCATGATTTTTAGAATTGTCATACAAGACTCTAAATAGTCCATAACGCACTCCATCTATCGATCCTATATTTGTGGTTAATTAATGATATGTCTAACCTTAAAACGCTGATATTTAGTAAGCCTGAATTAGACAGAAAATTGATGCTTAATTTTCTTCGGTCCTACAATGGAAAAGACCACTCCAAACAAGAGACGGGGTCTTGAGCACCATCACATGAATAGTGTCGGTAAGCACAAAAAATTCAACAAATTTTGCTGCTATAACGTGAGACACACAGATCCAATCCAACCAAACCAAGCATCCTCCACACATCAGATGGATGCCAATATTGCATTGGTCCACATCAACAAATTAACAAAATCAGCATTGACTCACACATATAATTGAGACCCAACATAGAACCACAATAACCTAATTTAACTGGCACTAAGTTCTCGAATAAGGGTAATTTAGTCCAAAACCACTGTAATAACCAGCTAGAAGCCTTATGCATTGAAAAAGAGAGTGCCTTTCGAGAAGATGCTAGGTCTTGGTTCACTGCGCAAAAGATGACTTACAGAGTGGAAAGATTGCAGACTTTGGTGAAGATGACTCGACTCAAACGTTCACACACACCAAAAGGACAAAATAAAAATAGAAAAAAAAAAATAGTGTTCCTCATCTCTCGACAATGCTCAAGATGATCTGTAACTTCTGATGCGCGTTTTGAGGGAGAACAAACTAGTCTGAGTTCCAGACTTCCAGTGTTTAAAAAATGAACTCTTTTAAAGGGTAAGTGTAAAAAAAACAGAGCTTTAGGATCCGCCGAGAGAAATAATCTTTACCTCTCGCTCATTGAACATGGGGATCTGGACCAGGACCATGGGGTAGGGCAGTGAGCCGAGCTCCGGATCCTGCGGCATCTCTTGCCACTTGTACACCTTCTCCGGCGTGCGTCCGAAGACCTTCACGTAGAGAGCGACGAGCGCCATCGACAGCTTCTCGACGACAAGGATCAACGACATAACCAAGCACAGGACCACCGCCGTCTTCATCAGCGGCAGAAGCACCGCGGCCCTCACCGCCTCCCATACCGGCGCCACCCGGCTCAAGGAAGATAAGATGAAATCGGAAGCAGCATCCAAGTAAAGAGCCAAGGAGGTCGACAGATCGGCAATGCCTCCTGCATCGACACGCATTAACCCAAGTGGTAGCCGCAAGAACAAGAGTGGGAAAAAACCAAACTTGAGCTCAATCACGTACCTTCCATGGCCCCGACCACCGCCAACGCCTATTCGGCTGTCCTCTCTCTCTTCCCCTCTCCCTCGACTTGGAGTCATTATTTATTCTGCGAATAATTTTTTAAAAAAAACAAATAAAATAAATAATTTTCATTATTATTAAAGAGAATGAAAGAAAAATGCCAGTCTCATTGCGTGCCAAACAGCCAATAGAATTGAGAGGAAAGAAACAAAAATGGCAAGTACGTGAGTAGGACCCACACGTTATATATTTAATGATTTTATATATTTAAAAATAGTAATTTTTTGAGTTATTTAATTAATGGTTTCTAACTTGACAAAATCTTGTACAAATAACGACGAAGTCGATTATGGCAATTCGTATCTTGTTTATGCAAAATAGTAGTAAAGGGGCTAGTTTACGAAGGAGCAAAGATGGTTTAAGGCTTAATCATCCATTAATCGCGCGGGAGTAGCATTAACAGCAGGGCTGGTTCGCCATTAAGTAGTCAACGACGAGTTGGAAAAAAATCGCAAGAGCATGTGGTAGATGCAATGATAAAAACGTTAAGTCGACGTTGACTCGAGCAAACTTATCAAGCTTAATTAGCTTGCATTTGTATTTTTTTTTTTTCCAATCTAACAATCTGTCTCACTGTATTTTTCCAATCTAACGTTAAGTCAACGTTGACTCGAGCACATGTTTCGCACGTGTGATAGATGGACTTGGAGATTCATACGACGTCAGGCACATAAGATGGTCAGGTTTGTGTTTGGGCCTCTGTCCAAATTACAGGCAGCCGATCTGGAAAAAAAAAAAAAATTAATAGTTATCTTTAAAATGATGAATCTGATTCTATGAAGATTTTTTTATCGGTCATCATCAAGATAAATTAAAAAATACATGTAATAATTATCCTAAAAATTCAACATTCTTTGATTATGCTTTTCATTTGGAAAAAAAATTTCTATAAATACATCGTAGTTGGGGTTCGAACCGTGAATATCTGGATGATAATCTAAATATCTTACCACGATATCATGATCCCGAGGACTACAAGCAACCGATTTAGATGGTATGAAGCATTACATTTGATTTGATCAGTCGAATTAAATTGACTAGTTTTCTCGACTAATCAGCTAACTCAATTCGATAAATTCACTTGACCCAGCCGAACCATTCCTTTAATTTACTCCGACGGGTTGATCACCTTAATAATTTTCAAGACCTACATTCAATCTGTGGTTTTTTAGTATTTATATGGTTTAAAACGCTAGTTTCGATTAATTAAAAAAAATAAAATAAAAAAATGATAATTTCAGTTACCCTCATTGACTTTCTCGGAATGATCGATCCGGTCCCACGGAAGTTTCCTATCGACCACCAGGATAAATCGGGAAGTACACGCGTCAGTCAACTCAGACGACCAGCATCCTTTGATTGTACTCCCCATTTAGAAAAAAATTCCTACAAATACGTCGTAGTTGGGGATCGAATCGTGAATATCTGAATGATAACTTGGATATTCTACCGCGACACCATACCCCGAGAACACTAGATCCGATTAATTAGAGCTAAGTGCAGATGCGACTAGATTTATTTAATAAATAGGTACTTCAAATTTTTGTCTTTATTAATCATGTATTTTGGGTCTAATTTGATAATAAAATTATATGTATTTCTAATTCCTTAATTGCTTCGGCAGTTTGTATGCACTCTTTAGCCTAAGAAGTGGTGATAATTATGGGGCAAAAATTAAAAGGTCTTCCTATATTTTTCAGAAACATTAAAGGAGTGTCTCTTTTGATTTTTTTTTCATCAAAAGTATCCCACCCTACCAGCAACTTATATAAAATGATTGAATTTGATGACCATACAATTAAAATTCCATGTTAAAAATAAAGGAAAAAGATCATAGGTTTACAAAATGAAAGATATTTTTATTAGTATAAAGTTTTTTGATATGTAAATTATTTTGATCCTAACAAGTTTGGATAAACTCAAAAATAAATTTATGAGGACTAGACTCAAAGTAAATAATATCATAGAGATATATGAATTTTTTTAATACTAACAAAATTGCCTTCAAATATAGTATTTAATATTATTATCTCCTATCATATATACATTAAATATTAAATATAATGTTAGATAGATTTTAAATGTTCAACAATATTTACTTTATAGTAGCAACGAGTTTATACAAAATAATAACTACAATATTGTAAAAATAAAAAGGCTAGCTCGGCTATCATTAGAAATCAAAAAGGGTATCCCATTGTTAAAAAATATATATATATATATGACCCTTTTAATTTTTGCCCATAAGTGTTCCTATAGCTCTCAACCTCATGAGATATATATTGAAAGGAGAGTAAACATTTTCATTTTCTTTGTTCCCTCAATTGATTTTCCCTTGTTTGAGACTTTTATGGGGCTTATATTCCTTGACAGATTAGTGAGCAATCTATATTGGGGATTATTGTCGCTAGCTCTGCTACCATCTTTCATTTAGTGGTCCTCTTCTTTAATTCTTCTTTCTTTGTCAAAGTTTAGTTTTAATGAATCGTCGCTCTCTCTACTACGATCATACATTTAGTGGTCCTCTTCTTGCTTCTGTCTTCTGTCTTTTTTCTTCTTTCTTTATCAAAATTTAGTATTAATGAATCATCTCATCTTGTCTCAAAAAGATAAGTGTCACCCCGTTCATGCAAATTTAGTATTAATTTTTTTTTTCGTCGCAAAATTTAGCAACGTCATTTTTTTAGACGAATATATTTCGTTCCAAAATTCATCGTAAAAAATTTTACAACAAATTTTTTTAAACAAATTCGTCCCAAAATTCGTCCTTAAAATATTATTTTTTTTAGTGATATCATATTAATTATCTTGACTCTTTTTTACATATGTTATTGTTACGGGACGAAACCTTCTATGATTTACCTCCTAATGGGCGGCCATCCTGGAAGGATTGTCGAAGTGATGATTTCACCATTTACTATCAATATATATAAAATTTTATTATATTATGAGTTGATGTTCATATAAGGATATTTCTAAATTTTGAACGGACATATGTCTCATTAATTATTTCAACCCTTCTTTACATATGCCAATATTATTAGGTGAAACGTTTTAATTTACCTCCTTTGAGCGAGGAAAATCATTTTTGAAGTCGATCAGGTGAGTATTTCACCGTTAATAATTAGGATTTTATTGCTATGTCAGGTAAAGTATATACATGAGAGAAGAGCCAAAATTTTATTCTTATTAATTTGTCATTGTCGCTCTTCTTTTCTTCTTTAATTTCATAGTTTTTTAATCATTTAAGATATTTCATGCAATTTGTGTGCATCTTGCTTTGAGTTGGGTTGTTTATTTTTTTATATCTTTTATTACAAAGTGGTATTAGAGCCAAAAATCTTTCTTTTGATCTTTATTTCGGCAACTATGAAATATGATATTTTGTTGTTAGATAACAATACTAAAATTTTACTATGGAAGATCAAAATGTGAGTTGTGGTCATGTAAATGGATTTGGATGACACGCTATTAGGGTTTGAAAAGGTGTGTTCGTGTTGGTCACCGTAAGAAAAGCAACTTATGAACTAAAAAGTGTTGGTAAATCATATTTCAACTAGTCGTATTTGACCCAGTGAAGATTGAAAAGGTTATTGATATAATCACACCAAGTGTACTATGAGAAAATAATTCAGACATGATAAGATTAAGTCTCCACATCGTTAGTTTGTTTATTTTTATTTATTTTCTTGATAATTTTTTATTACTCAGCCGATCCTATTTTTATGGATCTAATGTTAGCTTATCCTATTTTTATGGATCTCGTAGTCTTTGCTCTTATCATTTATGGTGTATTTAAAGGGTCATAGAGACGTGTAGAAGGTATCTCAATGTAAGATTTTCTTTTATAAGTTAAATTTCTATTTGTCCTATTCTTCTTATATATACATGTGTGTTGTGGGTGTGTTATTCATCGATTCTAAGCCAACATCTGGTATCAGAGCTTTGGCAGTATAGAACACCTAAGAATCCACGATTCCACAAAAATGTCTGGCACCCCACAAGTTGCTGCGAAGGAGAACGACGGAGTATCATTTCTGATGCTAAGCCCTCATAATTACACTGTGTGGACAATAAAGACAGAGGCGATTCTTGATGCCCAGGGAATCTGGGAGGCGGTGGAGCCAGTGGAAGGAGCCCAAGTAGATACAAAGAAGGACAAAAAGACGCGTGCATACATCTTGCAATGTATCCCCGAAGACATCCTTCTTCAGATTGCAAAAAAGAAAGACGACGAAGGAAGTCTGAGACAACCTCAAAATGAGGTACCTTGGTAGTGATCGGGTGAAGAAGGCACGTGTATAAACGTTGAAGAGAGAGTTTGATGCCCTCCGGATGAAGGAGATCAAGACGATTGATGAGTTTGCTGGCAAGCTGAGCGCCATGAGCAGCAAGTTCTCCACTCTTGGTGCCACGCTTGAAGATTCCTCTTTGGTAAAGAAGTTGCTTGATTCTGTCCCTGATAAGTTCTTCCCTATTGTTACCGGTATTGAGCAATTTCACGATCTTAAGACGATACCATTTGAGGAGACTATTGGACGACTGAAGGCGTATGAGGAACGTGTTGGAACCCCAAGGTTGTTTTGGTGTGATCAACAAGTTAAGTTAGGTCCTGTGTTGTTTTAACCTTGTGTCTAAGTGTGCAGGATCTTAGGAGCACAGGTACTCTAGCGGAAGGCGCAGCTAGCGAGAAGGACGTCACGCGGTTCGTCCGAGGGGAAGAGGTGCTGCGAAAGAGTACCCCGGTGGACGAGAAGGAAGCGTGCGGTGGTTCCGAGAAACGAAAGTCGAAGCGGAAGATTGCTCAGGGAGCAAGAGACGCAGCTAGTGAGAAGGTCGGCACGGGGTGCGATCGAGGGATGAAGACTGCGGATGAGTACGCTGGTGGACGAGAAGGAAACACACGGCGATTCCGAGGGACGAGAAGCCGGAGCGGAAGGCTGCTCGAGAAGACCGGAAGTTGGGTTCGGGTGAGCCCTTTTCCGGATGGCAGAGATCACACAAGTGAGCGGATCCGGAGGAGAAGAACCGGACCGAGGCGGGACTGAACCAGAGACGAGGTCCCGGACGAAAATGTCAACAGCTGTTGACTTTGGGCTCCGGGGCGCCCGGAACAGCCCGGGGCGCCCGGAGCAGCCCGGGGCGGTCGGAATGGCTCCGGGCGCCCGGACCAGTATTGTTGACCAGAACACGTCATTCACGTTCTGAACGTCGGGGGGATAAAGTTTTATCCCCCCCAGGGCATCCGGAACCCTTCCAGGCACCCCGACCAAGGCTATAAATATAGCCTTGGTCCAGAAGTTTTTCAACAATCACGAGCATTTCATTTCCAAACACTTGTACGCTTTAGTTGTAGTTAAGCTTCTGTTTCTGCACTTCAACGTTGTAAGAGGCTTCTCCGCCTGAAGAAGTTTTAGTGCTTAATCTTCCTTGGATTAACAACCACATCGGTTGTAACCAAGTAAATCCCTGTGCCTCGTTCTTTTTAATGTTCTATTTACTTTCTGCTTATTATTTATGCATGTGTTAGCTTAAAGATTTCTAGAAGGGTTGTTTGCCTTTTGTCTTTACAGGACTAACCAACAACCCCCTCCTAGCCGGTCCAACGGTCCTACAAGTGGTATCAGAGCCGAGACGCCTCAGAAGGACTAACCGCCGTGTGAAGCAACAAAACGATGGCCGGAGCTAGCGACTACCCACCAGCATTCGAGGGGGAGTTTGCCGTTTGGAAACAAAAAATGAAGGTATATCTTAATTCTGATTTTGGTATTTCTTTAATATTAAAATTTGGCTATGAAGCACCAAAGACAACGAATGGAGAAGAACTCGATCTACGCCTCTGGAACAAGAAGCAACGTGACGAGTCAATGGCAAACGGTCGGGCAGAATTTCATATTCTAACCGTAATATCAAATGAAGATCTCAATAGAGTTGGCGAGTACAAAAGCACAAAAGAACTTTGGGAAAAGTTCTTGAAGATTCATGAAGAATCAGAAGAAGCCAAATCCGAGACTAAAGAAATTGCCGAAACAGCAATCATAGCAGAAGACCCACCTAAAGATGAAGAAAGCTCAACCGAGATGAGCATTGAGAAAGAGGGAGAGTCTTCAGAAGAGAGTAATTTAACAAGGGGAGAACCAACGGTCGATGAGGTAAGTAAGGTATGGTCTCTACCCTCAGAACAACTGGTTAATTCAATAGAAAAGTTGTCTGGAGATTATTGTGATTTAAAAATTTATTTATCAAATAATTCAATAGAAAAGTTGCCTGAAGATTTTTGTGATTTAAAAATTGAACCATCGAAAAAGTTTTTCGGTTTACCAATATTATCGAAAGAATTTTTAGAATTGCAAAAAGTTTTGACGAAAGATTCTTGCGAATTACAAATTATTTTGTCAAAAAAAAATTTCAAATCAGAAATATTGCCAAAAGATTCTTGCAAGTTACAAAATATTTTGTCGAATGAATCTTGCAAATTAGAAAAATTGTCAAAAGAATTTTTACCAATTATTTTATCAATACAATTTCTTGCATGTTTAATATTTGTTGCTTTAAAGTTGAAAAAAATAGCTTGTCGATTAAAGTATCTCGACAAACTATTAACAGATATTAACATGATACAATTCTTCGCATGTTCAAATTTTCTTACTTCAAATTTGAGAATTTGTAATAAGTTAAAATGGAAATTTAAAACCTTCTGATAAAAGCATAAAAAAAATGATGAAATAAAATTAAAAATAAACACATAGATTTTTTATTATTTCTGCATGTTCCAAAAAAAATTTTATGCATAAAGTTTTCTACTGAGAAAATTCTTAATTTTCATGATGAAAACTTGGAAATTTTCCAAAAGTTATTTTTAACTTAGAAATTTTCTCTGATATTTTGAGATTGCTTTTGTGGAAATTATTACAAAATTTTCAAAGTTCTCAAAATTTTCTAAAAGTTCTTAATGACTTAGAATTTTTTTTTTAAAATTTTCTTTGACTTAGAAATATTATCCAGAAAATCAGTGAAATAGATCTTTATAAAGTTTCTAAGTGTCAAACCTTAGATTTTTCTTGCAACCCCAATTTTTTATGTGATCAAAGGGGGAGAAGAAAAAGCATAAGTCTAGGGGAGGTAGAAATTGAAAAATTAAAAAAGGAATTTAATTTTTTCTATCTTGTTGAAAAATTAAAATGTTTAATTTTTATATCTATTTTTGTCACTAGCTTAACTTGGGTTGATCACATCAAAAAGGGAGAGATTGTTGGAACCCCAAGGTTGTTTTGGTGTGATCAACAAGTTAAGTTAGGTTCTATGTTGTTTTAACCTTGTGTCTAAGTGTGCAGGAGCTTAGAGCACAAGTACTCGAGTGGAAGACGCAGCTAGCGAGAATGGCGGCACGTGGTTCGTCTGAGGGACGAGGTGCTGCGGAAGAGTACCCCGGTGGACGAGAAGAAAGCGTGCGGTGGTTTCGAGGGACGAAAGCCGAAGCGGAAGATTGCTCGAAGAGCAAGAGACGCAACTAGCGAGAAGGTCGGCACGGGGTGCGACCGAGGGATGAAGACTGCGGATGAGTACGTTAGTGAACGAGAAGGAAACACGCGGCGATTCCGAGGGACGAGAAGCCGAAGCGGAAGGCTGCTCGAGAAGACCGGAAGTTGGGTTCGGGTGAGCCCTTTTTCGGATGGCAGAGATCACCCAAACGAGCGGATCCGGAGGAGAAGAACCAGACCGAGGTGGGACTGAACCAGAGACGAGGTCCCGGACGGAAAAGTCAACAGCTATTGACTTTGGGCTCTGGGGCGCCCGGACCAGTATTGTTGATCGAAACGCATCATTTGCGTTCTGAACGTCGGAGGATAAAGTTTTATCCCTCCCAGGGCGCCCAGAACCCTTCTAGGCGCCCCGACCAAAGCTATAAATATAGCCTTAGTCCAGAAGCTTTTCAACAATCACGAGCATTTCATTTCCAAACACTTGTACGCTTTAATTGTAGTTAAGCTTCTGTTTCTGCGCTTCAACGTTGTAAGAGGCTTCTCCGCCTGAAGAAGTTTTAGTGCTTAATCTTCCTTGGATTAACAACCACATCAGTTGTAACCAAGTAAATCCCTGTGCCTCGTTCTTTTTAATGTTCTATTTACTTTCTGCTTATTATTTATGCAAGTGTTAGCTTAAAGATTTCGAGAATGGTTGTTTGCCTTTTGTCTTTACAGGACTAACCAACAACCCCCTCCTAGTCGGCCCAACGGTCCTACAGAACGAACACTACGATTACACGGCAACACCAATGACACTGAAGGTGAGCTCCTACTTACTCATGTCGCATGGCAAATGCAATAGAAGGGGAGCAACGTGGACACTTCATCAGGAGGCAAGGGGTGTGGGTCTAGCAGCCCTAGCATGGCAAATGGCGTGGGTGTGGGCGAGGGCGCAGTCGTGGCCGTGGTACGTCGAGCCAAGACAGTGCAGGAGGCACTAGCAGCAACGGCAGAGGCACTCGTGACAAGAGTCGTATAAAGTGTTTCAATTGTAAGAAAATGGGGCATTACGCGTTCGAATGCTACAATAAGCGTCATGATGATGAGGCTCACCTCACTTGCGCCACCGATGAAGAGCCAGCACTGATGATGACTGTGTCCCATGAGGAGCCTGACACTAGGCGTGAGCGGCATGATACCATTCTGCTTAGTGAAGATAAGTTACTACCGGAGATATACCATGACGTTAATAAAGGAGATAAAGACGTCTGGTACCTTGACAACGGTGCTAGCAACCACATGACTGGCCATCGCGAGAAGTTTCAAGAACTAGATGAAACCATCACCGGGAGGGTGAGGTTTGGCGATGGATCAACCATTGAGATCATGGGCAAGGGGCGGTTGTGTTCGAATGCAAGAACGGCGATCGGAAGGCTCTCCACGAGGTATACTACATTCTGAAACTTTGTAGTAATATCATAAGTCTCGGTCAATTGACAGAAACTAGGAACGAGGTGCACATGGAAAGAGATATCATGAAGGTGATTGATAGGAGCGGGAAGCTCTTGATGATGATAAAGCGAATACAAAATCGCTTGTACAAGATAACCTTGAAGATTCAAGCAAGTCTATCTCCTAGCAAGACTAGAAGACCCAACCTAGTTATGGCATATAAGGCTCGGACATGTCAATTTCCATGACTTGAAGCTGTTAGGGGAGAAGAAATTGGCAGTTGATGTGCCTCCATTGCCCTAGCCGAACAAGCTTTGCGAGGTGTGTGTGATCGCCAAGCATGCAAGGTCGCCATTCCAGTGCCAAGCAAACTGTAGAGCGGAGAAGCCGTTGGAACTTCTCCATGCTGATATTTGCGGGTCAATCTCACCATGTACACTAGCCGATAACAAGTACTTTCTTCTGATTGTTGATGATTTCACAAGGTGGATGTCGGTGTTTATATTGGCATCAAAGAATGATGCATTCCGAGCATTCAAGAAGTTCAAATTCTTGACGGAGAATAAGACTGAATATAAGATCAAAACACTCCGGACAGACCTGGACAGCGAGTTTCTATCCACAGAGTTCACTCAATTCCGTGAAAATGAAGGAATCAAGCAACATCTCATGACTCCCTACACACCCTAATAAAATGGTGTTGTCGAGCGCCGTAATCGCACCGTGATGGCCATGGCAAGATCTCTCCTCAAGGGTACACATATGTCGGCAAGGTTCTGGGGAGAGGGGGTTCGGCATGCTTTCTATCTGTTAAACCGTCTCCCAACTAAAGCGCTAGGAGAGCGCACGTCATTTGAAGCTTGGATGGGGAGAATGCCACATCTCGCCCACTTGAGAGTGTTCAATTGTGTTGCATATGTGAAAAATACAGCCCCTCACCTCAAGAAACCTGACGATAGAAGCTCACCCATGGTATACTTGGGTGTCGAGGAAGGTTGCAAAGCTCATCGTCTATTTGATCCAAGGCATGGCAAGCTACAAGTAAGTAGAGATGTGATGTTTCGAGAAAATTGTGAATGGACATGGAATGCAGGTGCCAACAATAAAGAAAAGGTACCAGAGTTTATGGTGGTGGATGCATTCGGCACCGACGAGGTGATTGTTACAGCAGACATTGAGGCCACAGTGGAAGATGTCACAACACCAGCAGTAGTCGTGGTACCCATGACAGGAGCGTCAAGTCCATCTACACCATCATCGAACACTCATACAACTTCCTCACCTTCGATAACAAACTCACCCGATTCTTATGAAGGACCGGTCCGTTTTAGATCCATTGATGATATCTACGCCAACACTGAGGAAGTTGTTGGTATTGATGAAGAAGAGGGTGAGGTGATGATGGTGATATCTGAAGAGCCGACATGTTATCAAGAAGATGCAACCGAAACTTGCTGGTATGAAGCAATGGAGAAAGAACTTAAATCTATTGAGATGAACAATACTTGGAACCTAACTGAGCTCCCATTAGGCCACAAGCCTATCGGCCTAAAGTGAGTGTTCAAATTGAAGAAAGATTCAGATGGGAAAGTCGTTAAGCACAAAGCAAGATTAGTGGCTAAAGGCTATGTACAAAGATAAGGCATCGACTTTGAAGAAGTGTTTGCGCCTGTCGCTAGACTTGACACTATTCGAGTCATTCTTGTGCTTGCGGCAAATCAAAGCTAGGAGGTACACCATCTAGATGTGAAGTCAGCATTTCTTAACGGAGAATTAGAAGAAGAAATATATGTCACTCAACCAGAAGGGTTTGAAGTACAAAATCAGAAACATAAGGTATACAGGTTGTTCAAGGCCCTCTATGGATTGTGGCAAGCTCCACGAGCTTGGAACATGCGTTTGAACAGGAGTCTGGAAGAGCTTGGCTTCAAAAAAATGTACTCAAGAACATGCAGTATATACAAGAGGTAAAGGAGAAGCAAGTATACTTGTTGGAGTGTATGTCGACGATCTCATCGTGACAGGAAGTAGCACAGAGAAAATCAACAAGTTCAAACAACAAATGATGACAAAATTTGAGATGAGTGATTTGGGTCTTCTCTCCTACTACTTAGGAATTGAAGTGGAGCAGCAGAAGAGTCGAATTTTACTTAGACAATCAGCTTATGCCAAGAAAATTCTATCTCAGTTCAAGATGGCAGACTGCAATGCCACAAATCATCTAATGGAACCCAAAACACAGTTGCATAAGGACTTGGAAGGGACTCTAATTGACGCCACGGAGTATAAACACATTATTGGTTGTCTGAGATATTTGCTACACACACGATCGGACCTGTCATATTCTGTCGGAATGGCGCCAAATACATGGAGAGGCCTACAATCATGCATCACAAGGTGGTCAAACAGTTTCTCAGGTATTTGAAAGGTACAATCTATTTTGGGCTTGTTTACATAAAGGGACCCCACGAAATTGGTATATTCTGCTACTCGGACAATGATTTAGCCGGCGATCTAGATGGGAGGAAAAACACAAGTGGAATGACTTTCTATTTTAATGAAAGTTTGGTGTCTTGGAATTCACAGAAGCAGAAGACAGTGGTGCTTTCATCGTGTGAGGCATAGTTCATGGCAGCCGCAACTGTGACCTGCCATGCTTTGTGGTTGAGGAGCCTTGTTAGCGAATTAACCGGAGTAGAGCCAAAGCTAGTACTTTGTTTGTTGACAACAAATCTGCGATAGCTCTCATGAAGAATCCGGCATTCCATGATCGAAGCAAGCATATAAATACAAGGTTTCATTTTATCAGAGAATGTATTGAAAGGGGACAGATTGTGGTTGAGTTCGTTAATACCGGAGAACAACAAGCCGATGTGTTAACTAAAGCATTGCCAGGTGTGAAGTTAGCTTCCATGCGACATCTACTCAGCGTCCATGATTTACAACCATGTCAGGATTAGGTGGAGTAATGTAAGAAAATAATCCAAACATGACAAGGTTAAGTCCCCACATCGTTAGTTTTTTTTTTAAATTTATTTTCTTGATAATTTCTTATTACTCAGCCGATCCTATTTTTATTGATCTAGTATTAGCCGATCATATTTTTATGGATCTCGTAGTCTTTGCTCTTATCATTCGTGGTGTATTTAAAGGGTCGTAGAGACGTGTTGAATGTATCTCGATGTAAGATTTTCTTTCATAAGTTAAATTTCTATTTGTCCTATTCTTTTTATATATACCTGTGTACTTTGGGTGTGCTATTCATCGATTCTAAGTCAACATGCACGAGAATAACCAAGATTTTTTGATGTTTAATCAGAGGTTTATGTTAGGCTAACTAAATGTGGTGTGCCAGTAAGTCGAGGTTATGTTGGCATCAAAGGGATACAATAGGTATTGATAGTGAAGAATAATCAAATTGTTCAAGGATGACCAAACACTTAATAATTAGAAAAGTCTATAAGATTGGAGTCTAGAGTGACTTGTATTTTGGATAAACTTTGGCTTAGGCAATATCTCGACCTTATATTTAGTTGATTGTAGTCGATGATTCAATCAAATAGATAGTCAGCACAAGTTGATTTGCCACATAATAAAATATTTTTGTTCAGAGCTCAATCAATTGGTCCATCAATGAAGGTAAATGTTAGGATTCGTGCGAGCTAGAGGGGGAAGGAGTGAATAGCTTCGATCGTTTTGTCTTGATCTTGTGCTCGTTGTTTGAATGTGCAGGAATTTTGATTCAAAACTAATTCCACATGCACGATACTTGGATTTTATTTTATATCTGTCTCCTTGAAACGACTAATCAAAGGTTCTACTCCTAACTCTCCAGTTCCACTAAAAACTTCATCCTTCTTAGAAATCTTTTAAAACCGGAGAAACTTCTTACAACAAATTCACGATAATATAATAACAAAAATGATTACAACTTGCAAATGAAAGTAACATAACTTTAGGAGATGAGAACTTTGCTTTGATCGTTGTTGATAGCTTTGGAATATTTCTTGTTGGTCTAGATGTTGGCGTCATTGTGCTAGAAACGACGCTTGCCGAACTCTACCCACCAATAAGTTACTGCTGCGACAGTAACATAAGGCAATTATTGCCAATAACTGCACGCCATAACAGTTACAACGTCCAAATTATACAAGAAGAAGAAGACGGGAAGAAGAAGAATGAACGAGAGAGTAAGGTCAATTCGAGATTTGATTTGTGAAATTTGAAAGGCTTTCAATTTCATCATTGATCGTTCTTCCGATGGCCAATTATTCTTCGACCACTACAAGAAAAACGTCATTCAACAACACTCAAACGACAACGGTTTTATACCAAACCATTGTCTTTTTGCCTTTTAACAACGATTTTAACAAAAACTGTTGTCTTTTAGTAATTTTTTTGGCCTATGACAACGGTTTTTAAAAACCGTTGTCTATTTATGTTTTTTTTGGGATACGACAACGGTTTTTAAAGGGTACGACAACAGTTTTTTAAAACTGTTGTCTATGTGTGCTTTTTTAGGATTACGAAAACGGTTTTTAAAAACCGTTGTCTATTAAGTGTTGTTGAATGCGATTGTTTTTTCTTTCGCCATTTTTCTCCTTCGTCATTTTTCTGTCTATTAAGTGTTGTTTACGCCTTGTTTTTTTCTGTCTCTTTCCAAAAACCCTACTCTTCGTCGCCTCCTCCTCATCGCCCTCTTCGTCGCCTCCCTCCTCACCACCCTCTTCACCGCCTTCTTCTCCGCCTCCCTCCTCACCGCCCTCTTCGCCGCCTCCCTCTTCGCCGCCTCCCTCCTCACCACCCTCTTCGTTGCCTCCTTCCTCGCCACCCTCTTCGTCGCCTCAACTTTCGGCCTCGCCACCTCCTCCTCGCGGCCTCTACTTTCAGCCATCTTCACCACCTCCTCCTCGTCGCCTCGACTTTCAGCCATCTTTGTTGCCTCCTTCTCACCAGCGCCTCCTCCTCGCCACCTCGACTTTCATCCATCTTCGCTGCCTCCTCACTAGTGCCTCCTCACTTCTGCCGTTGGAACATGCATGTTTGAAAGTTCTAAATCTAACTCCTAGCTAGATTACTTAGATATTTAGATCTTCCCAAGTCCTTGAGCCCGTGTATGTACTAGCACTATTCTAGTTATTTCAAATTCCTATTTAATATTTTTTTCTTATCAAAATTAGCATTAATTGTTCTTTTATTACTTTTTCTCATCAATAAAATGCTTTCCAGATATGAGGATTTTTTTGGGGGCAACAAGAAAAAACAACAAAAAAAGGGTGGTACTGTTGGAAAGAGAAAACGCTCTTCCTCTGAACTTGACTCTGCTGATCATTTTGAGAACACTGATGAAGATGTTGAGAAGAATGATAGCAAGGTCACAAAGCCTAGACATTGTGCTTAATTTCTCTGATTCAACTATTAGAATGAGTTTGACATCTTATTAGGCATGTGTGTTTATTTTTGCAATTTCCTTTGATGCAACAGCAAAAGTTACTCTCAACTCATGAAAAGGAGCTTCAAAAGATGCGTTCAAAAATAGAAGAAATGGAGAAAGCAAACTTGGATCCTAAATCCTGGACCATGCAAGGAGAGGTACATCTTTTTATTTGTATATTTATAGAGAGATCTATATAAAAAAACCAAGAGTTGTTTTTTTTTTTGTAGTTTTCGATTTTGCATTTACAAGAAAGAAAATGATTTTATTTCAGTAGCATTTTGAATTATATTGAAGACTAGATATTGGGTTTAACAATTTACTTCTTGCAATAGGTTACTGCTGCTAAAAGGCCGAAGAATAGTGCTTTGGAAGTGGACCTTGATTTTGAGCACAATGTAAGACCTGCTCCAGCAATCACAGAGGAAGTTACTGCTTCCCTTGAAGATATAATCAAAAAAAGATCATCGAGGTAGTTTCGTTGTGTTACAATATTAACAGCATTAGATACTTGTTTTCCACCAATGTGCATAGTCATTCATAAAAAAGAGCAGAATGAAATTGTTATCACTTGTCTTTAATGATCAACTAATGCTCTTCACTCTTCGGTCCTTACTAAAATGATTAAGATATTCTAAAGTTAGATTTCAGCCT
The DNA here is from genome assembly GCF_018446385.1 of Zingiber officinale. Classification (NCBI taxonomy): domain Eukaryota; kingdom Viridiplantae; phylum Streptophyta; class Magnoliopsida; order Zingiberales; family Zingiberaceae; genus Zingiber; species Zingiber officinale. The sequence goes on along the minus strand of NC_056003.1, from coordinate 110,102,116 downwards.
GATGAAGAATGTTCTTTGTGACTGTACAATAGTGCAAGCAGAGCAATTAAATGTGCTAGTTGTTGTAAGATTTTTACTGAAAATGTGTGATAATACATATAGTTTGTCAGGAGTAGGTTTATTTGCTGAAATCACTCATTTTACAATTTAACAACATTTAGGAAGTGCATTTCTCGGTGCTCTAGCATTATGTTTAGGCAAAGTTATGGAATTAATTTATATTTTTTTATCTAACAGAAGTGTTAAGTAATTATCTTTACAACCTTTTATTCTTGGACTTTCATTTACAAAAGTATTTATCCTCTGTTGATGGTAATTTTCTTAGCAGATGAACTATTCAATCTGGCTAACCGGTCATTGTGCATACCTAGTCTTAGCGTTCATCTTTATTTTAAAATTAATTGTAAAAGATTCAGTTTAAGTCTAGTCAATCAGTGTCAGTTCCAGGATTGTGGATACTATTTTTGTGCCATCATCAGACAATCTAATTCAAGTTTATGATTGCTTCCAGGGTCATTTTGATGACGTTGAAAGAGCACCTATCTTGCCATCTAAACCCCCTAAGGAGACCAAAGAGATGGTAATTTTCTTGTTCTGTCTAAATTTGGCAACATTAAGATATATAAATTGAACACTTCTAAGTGGGAACAATGTCATAATGGACTTTTTAACAGGATGAAAATAAGAGTAAGAAGGGTCTTGCCGAGATATATGAGGTTCGCTGCTTCATTCATGCAAATCATTTTTATTAATCAGCTAATGCGTAATACATAGACTATGCTCACTTCTCTCTCTCTCCTTTTTTTTTTTTGTAATTTAGGAAGAATATGCGCAGAAGACGGGTCTAGCTCCAGCTCTTCTTTCTGCTTCTGATAAACTTAAGATTGAGGTATTTTACTTGTCCACTTATTTACTATTCCTATGTGGTAAATTTTGTCATAAAAATTCAAACTGAACCCTGGCAATTAGTAGCTATTTTTACTAAAATTATCTGCATTTTTTTCAATTTCTAATTTCAGTTGCTGGTAGGATAGTAATCATGTTGGATCGAGACGCGCTAGAGGGAGGGGGGTGAATAGCGCTCGTGGCTAAAATCGTTCTATTATCGGAATCGTAAAAACTATCGGAGAAGTAACGCAGCGGAAAGTAAACAAACACACAGAAAGACAAGAGAATTTACTTCGTTCGGAGCCTGTGACGACTCCTACTCGAAGGCCAGCGATCCTTGATCACTTTCCGTGGGCAACAACTATAAGCTCGACAAGAGTACAAGTATTACAGTTAAGTATAATGAAAAAGTACAGTTATACCGACGACAATATCGTAATCTGAAGATTTCGGAGCTCCGGGTCGTCGGTGTCTCGTAGCAGCACTTCGAGATCGTCTCGTGAGCAGCTTGTAGCAGAAAGATTGCTTGGAAGTTGTTGTACAGAGCTGCTGGTCGAAACCCCTTATAAAGGGTGTTCAAGGCGCCTTGAACAGCCGAGTCAGCCGCGGAGATCAGCACAGACTTGGTCGAACTTCATCCAGTTCAAGGCGCCTTCAACCTACCCAAGGCGCCTTCAACCTTCGACCCAAGGCGCCTTGAACTTCATCTAAGGCGCCTCCAACCTTCTGCGCTGGCTTTTCCTGGTTCGCACCCGAGGCGCCTCCAAGCTCCATGGAGGCGCCTCGGACATTGTTCATCCGAGTTGTAACTTGCTCCTTTGTTCCTGCAAAATGTGTTAGTCCCAAACACATACCCTGCAAAACAAAGTTAGCACAGAATACAATAAATATTATAAATGAAGTATTTAACAGTCTCCGGACTGTCCGAGTCTGACTTCAGGTTTCCTACCGGAAACCCTAGGTCGACCCGACGCCTATTGTTCCCTCTACGGGGAACGCGTCCTCACCTACTCCACTCAGGAGATTTACCTGTTGCCAGTGCGATCCTCCAGATCGACTGGACTTTTGCTCAGCACTCGACGCTTCCGGACTTTCTGCTGGACATCCACTTCCCGGCTATCCAGACTTTCACCTGGTTCGCGACACCAGGACTTTCCACCTAGGGTTACCACCCCCTAGGACTTTTGTCTGAAGCCATCGACCTGCCAAGACTTTCCGCATAGGGTTACCACCCCCTATGACCTAGGGTTACCACCCCCTAGGGTTTTCACCTGCCTAACCGCAGCTAGGACTTTTGCCTAAGTATCACTTAGGACTTTCCTGCAAGCTCCATGAACTTTGTTAGATAACACCACCACTTAACTTTTAGCCCTTTGCCATAATCAAAACTCAGGTTCGATCATCTGGTGCTCACTGCACCAACAATCTCCCCCTTTTTGATTATGGCAATCTTGGTTCAAAGTTAAGTAAAACATAAAAATAAAGGAATAAAGAATGAAAGTTAACCAGAAGCATCAATGCATAAATAAAATTTAAAGTTTATGCTCCCCCTTTCATTCTTGATTTCTTAACTTTGACTTTTCTCTCCCCCTTTGACATAAATCAAAAAGAATTAAGAAGAGAGAAATAGTCTAGTTAATTTAAGTACTCAGACTTAAAAAAAATTTAGGTGAAGTACTTAGCTCAATTCATAAGGTGTTTGAAAAGAATTGTTGCATAGATAATTTAAATTTTAAGTTAATGCCTTAATAACTTCTTTTAGTTTAGGTGTCCAAGCATGAGTCAAATTTATTTAACTTGATTGGGTATCAGAGCCCTAAAGGAATTTGTTTAGCCTTAAAGTACTAGCATGACTCTGTTCATTCCCCCTTAATTAATGCCAAATTAAATTCTTAGGGTCTTAGAGTACAAGCATAAGAAGAACTTTATATTATCCTAATTCTAGCTCATCCATTCTAGATTATCAAACATGTGCAGCTTATGAATGAGTTTGAGATGAGATTATTTGAAAATATTGAAAATTTAAGTTCCAAATGAGAAAATGCTAAACTTTTGAGAATTTATTGAAAATTAATTAGAGTTAACTTTAGCAATCACTTTAGCAATCAGAATTAGATAATTAAATCCTTTTAAATCCTTTTAAATTAATATTTTGACAGTAATTGAATTAATTTTAAAAGATTTTGAAAAGAATTTTCAAAGATTTTTGAAATGAATTTTCAAAGGATTTTTAAATAAGTTTTTCAAAGATTTTTCAAATCATTTTTAAATAAGTTTTTCAAAGATTTTTCAAAGGATTTTGAAATTAAGTTTAAAATGATTTTTTTTAATTAAATAAATTTTTCAAATAATTTTTAAATAAGTTTTTCAAAGATTTTTCAAATAATTTTGAAATGATTTTGAAATGAATAAAAGAATTTTACAAACAATTTTGACATGAATTTTCAAAGGATTTTTAAATGAGTTTTTCAAAGATTTTTGAAATGATTTTTAAATAATTTTGAAATTGATTTTCTAAAATAATTTTGAAATTAATTTTCAAAAGATTTTTGAAATGATTTTTAAATAATTTTGAAATTGATTTTCAAAAGATTTTTGAAATGATTTTGAAATTAAGTTTTAAATGATTTTTGAAATGATTTTGAAATTAAGTTTTAAAATATTTTTGAAATGATTTTTAAATAATTTTGAAATTGATTTTCTAAAATAATTTTGAAATTAATTTTCAAAAGATTTTTGAAATGATTTTTAAATAATTTTGAAATTGATTTTTAAAAGATTTTTGAAATGATTTTGAAATTAAGTTTTAAAAGATTTTTGAAATGATTTTTAAATAATTTTGAAATTGATTTTCTAAAATAATTTTGAAATTAATTTTCAAAAGATTTTTGAAATGATTTTGAAATTAAGTTTTAAAAGATTTTTGAAATGATTTTTAAATAATTTTGAAATTGATTTTCTAAAATAATTTTGAAATTAAGTTTTAAAATAGTTTTGAAATTAAGTTTTAAAATAGTTTTGAAATTAAGTTTGAATTAACTTGATTTAAGTTAATTTTAGTTTTAATTTCTTAGTCATCTCACCCGATCTAAATTTTCAATCAGGTAATCCTATAATTGTGGTGAGATGAATTGTGGTTCAGTTTAAGGGGTTGGTTTAACTTTGTGTTAGATTCAGGTTTAGCTTTTGGTTCAACAAGTAAGCATTCTTTGGATAAACTTCTGGGCTATGGTGAGTCACAAGGAACTCATTAAAGTAACCATGCCTTCGAGGTTTTCCAAATAGTCTTACCCATTGAACTTAATACTAAAACTTGGTCTAACTAGTTAGGATCCATTTAAGGGTAGCTTCGGTCACTTCCAAATGCACCAGGTCGAAGCCATATCTTCCTAGACATGCGATGCCCAAGCTTCCCTAACGTACTATCATCCAAAAACTTCACCAGTACTGTTAGTAAAGTTAAACCTAGCCTATTTTATCTAACCTTAATTACCCTGCCGGGTAGTCTACTCTTGTTTACCCATTTCGGGTAGATTAAGTTCGGTTACCCAGTCGGGTAATTTAGCCAGCTATTCTGGATCCTCCTTCTATTGAATTTTAAATTTCAAATTTTGAATTTAATTTTGAATTTGTAATTTGAATTTTGAATTTTTGAATTTTAATTTCGAATTTTGAATTTTAATTAAATTTCGAATTTTAATTTTTGAATTTTAATTTAATTGTGAATTTTAGATTTATGAATTTTGAATTTAATTTATTAAAATTGTTTTCCTTCTTGCTCCCCCTGGATCATAGCCTCGATATGGTCTATCGAGGTAGTGGACCTGATCCTTGGGGACCCAATATTGTCCAAGTCCAATTTGATTAACGAGGTTGGACTTGGGGACCCATGCTTGAATTATGTTCCTTTTATTTCTATCTACCAACGACAGATATGATCTATATTTAGTTTTGGGCTTGAATCCAAGTCCGGATTTGTTGTAAACGGCACGCTGTTTTCCAAGAATCAGATCCAAATTCTTGGAACCCAACGTAAAGCGTTCTAACGTATCCTTGAGTTCTTTAATTTGAGTTTTCAAATTGGAATTTTCTTCCTCAAGTTGTTGGACTTGAGTTGAACTTCCAACTTGAACTGACTCAGTTAAAGAACTCGAGTCAGTCGCTTCCTTAAGGGCTATTACTTCCTTTTGGAGCGACTTAGCCCGGATGTTGGATTTAGCCAATTTTTTAAGCAAATAAAGAACTAAATTTCTTAAGTCATCTATTTGAGTTTCGGCGAGAAAAGAACTTACAGTGGGGATCGGGCCTTCGGAAACGGATGCGGATCCGTGGCTTCGCTCGGACTCTGTTTCTGACTCGTTCTCGGCTTCGGACTCGAGTTCGGACTCGATTTCGTCAATTAGGTTAGCCTGCGCTGGTAATGCGAGAAAGCTCGTTGGTTCTTCTTCCTTGTCAGTCTCGGATTCGTCTGACGACTCGGACCAGGTTGCTTTCAATGCCTTTCTTCTTTTCTTCTTGTTTGGGCAATCTGGCTTGTAGTGACCTTTTTGGTTACAGCCGTAGCAGGTGACATCTGATCTGTCCTTTGTGTTCATTTGAGTTGCCTTCTTCGACTTGCACATCTTCCGTACGAGTTTTATCAACTTGGAAATAACTTCGTCTTCGTCTTCTGTGTCTGATTCATCGTCTTCGTCCTCTGATATTTTAGATTTGCGCCTTGACGTCGATTCACACGTTCTGCTAGTACCTGCAACCAAAGCAACACCTTTCTCGACCGGGCGTGCATTAGTCTGCTCATGCAATTCTAATTCAGAAAACAATTCATCTAGTTTTATTGAGGATAAATCCTTGGAAACTTTGTAAGCATCAACCATGGATGCCCACAAAGTGTTCCTCGGAAAAGCACTTAGCGCGTACCTTATTACGTCGCGGTTTTCCACCTTTTGGCCGATCGCATGAAGCCCGTTGAGTAGGTCCCGGATGCGTGCATGAAGCTGGTTCGCCGTCTCACCTTCCTGCATTTTAATATTATATAATTTATTTAAAATTAAATCACGCTTACTTACTTTAGCGTCTGACGTGCCCTCGTGCAGCTCGATTAGTTTGTTCCACAGCTCCTTCGCACTTGAAAATGGTCCGACTCTATTCAGTTCTTCTTTTGTCAACCCGCATTGCAGCATACAGGTTGCTTTGGCATCAGCTTCGACCTTCTTTCTTATGCTGGTATCCCAGTTAGTGCATGAAACGAGTTCTCCAGCGCCGTCAAGTGGTAGCTCGAGGCCGGTCTGGATGATGATCCACATCTCGACTTGCGTCTTGAGATGGTAGATCATCCGGTTCTTCCAATAGGTAAAGTCTTCGCCGGAGAAGAGCGGGGGGCGAGAAGTGCTAAAGCCTTCTTGGAGGGCCATTTAAAAGAACCTTGCCCACAAAAAATTGCAAAAAAAAATGTACCAGGACTTGATCCTGGATTAGCAGCGCGGTATGGAAGGATAGAAATAGAAGTTCACCAGTTTAAAAAAAAAATAATAAAATATTTAAAAAAAATATTTTTAAAAAATACTATTTCAAATTTTGTCAAATTCAATATTTTATCAATACTAATAAACCGTGAAAGGATGAAAATGAATTTTTCGAAAATAATTTAGGAGGGAAAAAAAACGAAAGGCGTAAGGTTTTATTTTTACCCTATATACACGACAAAGCCACGAAAAATGCTTGAATGGTGGTTGCACCAGTTCAAAGCAACCCTGCTCTGATACCAATTGTTGGATCGAGACACGCTAGAGGGGGGGGGTGAATAGCGCTCGTGGCTAAAATTGTTCTATTATCGGAATCGTAAAAACTATCGGAGAAGTAACGCAGCGGAAAGTAAACAAACACACAGAAAGACAAGAGAATTTACTTCGTTCGGAGCCTATGACGACTCCTACTCGAAGGCCCGCGATCCTTGATCGCTTTCCGTGGGCAACAACTATAAGCTCGACAAGAGTACAAGTATTACAGTTAAGTATAATGAAAAAGTACAGTTATACCGACGACAATATCGTAATCTGAAGATTTCGGAGCTCCGGGTCGTCGGTGTCTCGTAGCAGCACTTCGGGATCGTCTCGTGAGCAGCTTGTAGCAGAAAGATTGCTTGGAAGTTGTTGTACAGAGCTGCTGGTCGAAACCCCTTATAAAGGGTGTTCAAGGTGCCTTCTACTGTTCACCAAGGCGCCTTGAACAGCCGAGTCAGCCGCACAGACTTGGTCGAACTTCATCCAGTTCAAGGCGCCTTCAACCTTCGACCCAAGGCGCCTTGAACTTCATCTAAGGCGCCTCCAAGCTCCATGGAGGCGCCTCGGACATTGTTCATCCGAGTTGTAACTTGCTCCTTTGTTCCTGCAAAATGTGTTAGTCCCAAACACATACCCTGCAAAACAAAGTTAGCACAGAATACAATAAATATTATAAATGAAGTATTTAACAGTCTCCGGACTGTCCGAGTCTGACTTCAGGTTTCCTACCGGAAACCCTAGGTCGACCCGACGCCTATTGTTCCCTCTACGGGGAACGCGTCCTCACCTACTTCACTCAGGAGATTTACCTGTTGCCAGTGCGATCCTCCAGATCAACTGGACTTTTGCTCAGCACTCGACGCTTCCGGACTTTCTGCTGGACATCCGCTTCCCGGCTAGTCCAGACTTTCACCTGGTTCGCGACATCAGGACTTTCCACCTAGGGTTACCACCCCCTAGGACTTTTGCCTGAAGCCATCGACCTGCCAAGACTTTCCGCATAGGGTTACCACCCCCTATGACCTAGGGTTACCACCCCCTAGGGTTTTCACCTGCCTAACCGCAGCTAGGACTTTTGCCTAAGTATCACTTAGGACTTTCCTGCAAGCTCCATGAACTTTGTTAGATAACACCACCACTTAACTTTTAGCCCTTTGCCATAATCAAAACTCAGGTTCGATCATCTGGTGCTCACTGCACCAACAACCCGCTGCGTTCTATTTTCAAGTGCCCCCCGCTCTTCTCCGGCGAAGACTTTACCTATTGGAAGAACCGGATGATCTACCATCTCAAGACGCAAGTCGAGATGTGGATCATCATCCAGACCGGTCTCGAGCTACCACTTGACGGCGCTGGAGAACTTGTTTCATGCACTAACTGGGATACCAGCATAAGAAAGAAGGTCGAAGCTGATGCCAAAGCAACCTGTATGCTGCAATGCAGGTTTAACTCTAGGTCGACCTTCTTTCGTATGCTGCAATGCAGGTTCATAGTTTAGTGATTGATGGCTGATGAGAATGCGAATTTGTATGTCTTAGGTGTCAGTTTATAAGTCTTCATCGACGTATTTTCTTTAAGCTCCTTACAACTGTTGTATTCTCACTATTGAGAAATTATATTGAAACCTCTCAAGCTCTTTGGGTTTTCCCTCCTTTCTGTTTGTTTTCCTGGGAAACTTTCTCAGAAGTCCTGATGGAAGATTATATTATCGATAGATGTCTTTCTTACCGATGCATATAATGACTTTACTTTATAGCAAAAAAAAAACTGACATTGGGATATATGCAATCTGAATTTGTTAATAATACAGATCCACTAGATCTATGGTATTGATCTGCGATAACATCTGGCTGCTTGTGTAGCTTCTCAGCTTTTCTCATACACTTTTTCTTTTATGCCTGCAGGCAACAATGCTATTCAAAAATATTTCCTTAAAGTTGGATGCGCTGTCTCACTTCCATTTTGCTCCAAAGCCGGTTAGCAATAAAGCTTATCAAGTTTTTAATTCTTTTAGTATTTATTTCTTGATTGACCATAAGTTATGATGTAGGTTATTGAGGACATGTCTATACAAGTCAATATACCTGCTCTAGCAATGGAAGAGGTAAAAATATCTTTTGGAGTTGTCTTTTAGTTTATGGTAAAAACAATTTCGAGTCACTAAAATACAATGGTTTTGTAGGTTGTTCCATTGGTCGTCTCAGATGCGGCTATGCTTGCCCCTGAGGAGATTTTTCATGGAAAAGGAAACATCAAAGAAGAGGCAGAGTTAACAAAAGAAGAGAGGAAAAGGAGGCGGGCCAACCAGAAAAGAAGATTTAGAAGATTGAAAGGTATCCTTTATTCGCTTATATTTATGGTTCTGCTTATTTTCATGCTTGTCTACAATCTGTGCAAAATGGTCAAAAAAATTAGTGGCGAACTTATGACAGACATGATCCACCACTTAGAATTACATAGTTCTTATGCACAGGATTACATAATTTCATTATGCTCTTTTTAGGTGTCCTTAAGAGTATTGGGAAGAATGCCGACAAGCTAAAAAAATGAAGAGACTTTAATAAATTAAGGAGCACTAGGAGTTGCAATCCCTCCTCTTCACCGACATCTAAGTAGAAAATCTTGTGTTATATTGTTCTACCTTTATTTTAATAGTGTTATCATTTTGTTGGTTGCTTATGAAATTTTATTGGTTGCTTATGAAATTTCTTCAGAATGTTATAGATATTATTTTTGAATGTTAGAAAATTGTATATTAAATTTTATTTTGAAATTTAGTATTTTGAATGATTTATAATATTGAAAAATTATGTATTAATTTTTGTTATATTTTTTCTAAAAAAGACAACGGTTTTTCACCGTTGTCGTAGATAGTTTAAAACTGTTGTTGAAGACTCTGTTATTAAAGGTAGACGTTCAAAGACAACGGTGAAAAACTGTTGTCTTTGAAGAAAAAGACAACAGTTTTTCACTGTTGTAAAAATATTGTCTTTGCCTTCAAAGACAACGGTTAAAAACTGTTGTCTTTGGGCACCCCTTATAACAACACGGCCTTTAACAACAATTCAAAATGGGCTACGACAACGGTGAAAAACCGTTGTTGTTAGGTTTTTTTCTTATAGTGGACATCTTCCTCAATCTTCTTCTCTGAGTATCAAAGTTAATTATTCATTTTGTACGAATCTTTTTCTTATAAAATAATAATGGTATTAGAGCATATTGCTCGAGAGAGGAGAAATCTCTCTGGCAATCGATCACATCGCGGCCTCTGCCTTGTAGTCTTGCAAGGGAAAAAAAAGCGATTGGGTCACTTTTTCTCAATCGATGGAATTGACACAAGCACCGATGAGAGGGATGACGACCAGTGTCCTTCACCGACGAGAGCCCTCTACCGTGTTAAAATGCTGGCGATCGGCGCCTAGTGCATTCGCTGTGGTTGAGAAGAAGAATGAGTAAGTGTGACAGAGTAAAGTATTATGAGAAAAAGTTTGATTTTTAAAAATTAAAAAGAAAAAAAAAACAAAACGTGAAAGTTTCTCACGATAATTAAAAAAATCAAAAAGTTTTTTTCTTTTGAAACACAGGGTTTTTTTTTGTGAAATTAGTTGAAAAAAAATTAAAATTTATGTTTTAAATTTTCAATTAATTATACTTATTTTGTTTAGATTTACATGACTATCTAATGGTCAAATCCTAAGTAGTCTAATTCATTTGAACTAGATCATATCAAATTAGGTTGGTCCAAATAGATCCTAATTTGGTTCAAATCATTGGTTGGTTTAACCAAATCAATTAGGATGGTATAATTAAATGTGCTTAGATTAAATAAAAATAACTGAACATCCCAATTAAATTAGTTCTAATGAAGACAAGGTACTTAGGATCAGTTTCTCAATCAACTGATCCAGTGTGTTAGTCAACTAAAACTCCTTAAATAAATAAAAATATATTTTTCTTATAGACTTATGGATTCTGTATATTGTTCCATACATATGTGAGAATTGAATTTGATCAGTTTTGTTAATGGTTTGTCAGTTTTGTACTGACATTATTATTTTCAGTTCTAGATACCACGGACAACATACATGATAACAAGTCGCAATATATGACACATGAGCTTTGGGAGTATATCAAGGCGCTTGATTATGATCTGATTCATGGAGTCTGATGGCTTATTGGTCTGCTCGATCAGTTGTTCTGGAAACTAGAACGAGAAGAGTTTCCAATCTTGGACGAACATAGAAGATGGGCTCTGGTTCGGTCACTACTGGGACATCTTAGAGATATAGCACACCAACTAATGGATCATTCTGAAGGGCACATCTCATATTCAGAGATGTGCAAGGATTTACTCCATTTAGCATGAGATCTTGAAGAATCGGAAGAGAATACATATCTCGCAGATATGGATTCTAAAGAATCTGAGGAGAATCTAGAAATGGATCCTGAAGAATCTAAGGAGGATTCAGAAGAAGATCCTAAAGAATTATAGGAGGATCCAGAAGAGTGTGTGGAGAATCCAGACATAGATCCGAATATGGATCTGATAGATAATTTTGAGGATGATCTTGCCTTCATCGTGTCCGTAATGAACGGGATAGTACTGTCCACTGTACTAGTATTTTTTCTAATGGGAGTGGTGCTAACTTATCTTGTAAAGTAGAGTTCAATTATTATTACTATCACTATATATGGACAATATTAAGCTCATATTAATAAAATCATGTAATAGAAACTGTTGTTCTATACTAACAATGCTATTTTAATAAAATGTTATGTTATGCGTTAACGAACTTAAAAAAAATAATGTTATGTGTTAACAGTCTTGATAGAATGATTAGTTCATTTAATGATACGTTCATTACATGATTAGTTCATTTGATGGGATACGTGTAATATAATTGATCAATATTTATTATATTAGAACACACAAATGATGAGTGGAAACATAATTATTGCTTTATTTTGTAAATCAATTCTAATTTACATTGAGTCAATAATTAATTATATGCATATGAATTACACTGAAATAATAAATTATTTATTTATTTATTATAAAGTATGGCAACTAAGAATATCATAGCTGAACTTAATAAGGGAGAGAAATTATTGTTGGGACCTTGACGTCCGCTAGAGGGGGGGTGAATAGCGTCTCATCCAAAACGTCACTTCCTACAATGGTTAGTACGCACAGTGAAATACAAAAATAAATACTAACAATAGAAAGCAAACCTAACACGTTGATTTAACATGGTTCAGAGATAAAGCTCCTACTCCATGGTTATCCGTAAGGTGGACGATCCCGATCCGTCGGTGGATGATTCCTCGGAGAACTTTCAACTAGCTCACGTAGCTCCTTATGGGTGGAGAAACCTCGCCAAAACCTCGTACAAACACGCTAGATCACTTGGGCACTTAGAGACTCTAATTAGAGTTAAGCACCACTAATTTCGTCAACCTTGGTCAAGCACCCCGAGCTTTATTAAATAGAGATCTGGAGGAAAACACCTACTGTTTTCCTCGCCACCAGTCGACTGGTCATAAGTGAAATTCGACCGCTACAAGCTAATGGTCGACTACCAGTCGACTGATGAAAACATCAGTCGACTGCTACAGTAATGCTATAGCGAAACTCTAATCCTAGGATTTAACCCCCGAGTACATTCACTCAACACTCGTCCTCATCCGACCAACCTAGACCTAGCCTTCTAGCCTCCTCCATCAGCCTTGCGTCCCTCGGATGCCTCCCCATCCTTCACGTCTTACCTTCTGGAGCTTCTATCAGCCTTGTCATTGTTGTCGGATCTTCCTTTGCCAAAAGGTTGCGCCTCTGGGACTTCATCCATTGCCAAGTCACACTTGGACTTACGTTGCCAAGACTACATGCTTGGATTTACACTGCCAAGACTCATCCTTGGACTTTCCTCCTTTGCTAAGATCACACTTGGACTTTCCTTGTTATACTTATATCCTACATACTCACAATGCATATCAAATACAACAATAAATCTAATTTAAACCTTTGCCCAAACATCAAAATCTAGGGCACCTTGATTGCTTCAACAATTATATGGGAATAACTACAAAATCTGACACCTCAAGATACAATATATTCTTGAGGAACAAGAAGATCTAGAGGTTGTAGATTAATTCATGGAAGAACCTATTGATGGTTCTACAGCACAGCATAGATGTGATCTTGATGCCTATAAGACATAGAAAAAAAAGGACTTCATTGCTAAGGGAATATTGATTAGTTCAATGGTGGATGACCTGATATTTGAGTATGAGTCATTACCATCGGCTCATGTTGTCTGGGTAGCCCTTAGAGAGAAGTATAGTGAAATAAGTCTGAGTAAGTTTCGTCAACTGACAATTAAGTTTGACAGCTATAAAAAATGCTTGAATGTTACCATGACCCAACATCTGAGAGAAATAGCCAATACAATTCGAGAGCTTAAGACTGTTGGTCATGAGTTGACTAATGAACAATAAGTTCAAGAAATAATTCGTTCCCTTCCTGATTCTTAGGAAACAATAAAACAGAACCTTACACATAGTGAAAGTATCAAGACTTTAACTGATGTCTCATGTCATGTTGAGCTGGAGGCGGAGAGAATAGAATCTATAAGGATTTCTGGCTAAGCTTTTGTACCTGAAGGTTCTAATTCCAAGAATTATAAAAGATAGTTTAAGAGAGGAAAGGGAAATCGAAAAGAAGCTGGTGCTGCTGCTAGACAAGACCAAATCAAGAAGAAGGGAAAGAAATATGGATAAAAACCTAAGAGCAAGCTAACTTTCTACAACTATGACAAGAAGGGTCATTTTGCTCGGGATTGTACTGAGCCAAAAAAGGTAGATTAGAATTGATTTACAAAATCAAGCTAACTTTCATTACATTTATTGATAACTTCACATGTTTTGGTCATGTGTATTTTTAATTTCTCATAAATCTGAAGCATTAGATTGCTTTAATCGTTACTTGAACGAAATTGAGAATCAATTGGAATGTAATGTTAAAACCTTGCGCACTGACCGTGGAGGTGAATATTTGTCTGATCAGTTCAAGACAATGTGTAATAATAAAAGGATCATTAGACAACTAGCTATCCCTAGAACTCCACAGCAAAATTGGGTTACTGAAAGAAAAAATTGAACTCTTCTAAATATGGTTAGATCTATGATGGCTCAAGTTAATTTACTAATTTCTTATTGGGAAGATGCATTATTAGCTCCAACCTATATACTTAATTGAGTGCCTTTTAAATCTATTCCATCCACTCCATATGAACATTGGATAGGCAGAAAATCAATTTGAGTAATCTGAGACCCCGGGGGCCAGCTGCTTACGTTCATGATAAGATTCATAAATATTAAAAATTAGGATCCAGAGTTAAGAAGTGTATCTTTATAAGATATTCTAAGACTTCTAAGAGTTATGTCTTCATTGGTGAGTAATAAGATGGAATCATCTCTGAAATAGAGCTAAGAGATGTTATTTTTCTCAAAACTAAGTTCCTAATAAGAGGTGAAATTGATAAAACAATTTCTCTATTTATGATAGAGGAGGAGGATAATATTCCTTTATCAACAAATTAGGTATCACGAGCGATCCCTGAATCTAGTCAACATAGTGAGAGTGATTTGCCGATGAATGCTAACCTACAAAAAAATAGTTGTCAGATTATTCCTCGGAGAAGGTTTAATATTGAGAATGAGGTATTGATGATTCTCGTAGTTGACGATGAGGAACCTCGAATGGTTAAGGAACCTTTGAGATACTTAGTGAGAGAATAATGGAAAATTGCAATAGATAAGGAGATGGAATTTATGAGAAAGAACCAAGTTTGAGATTTAGTCGATCTTCCTCTAGGCTGAAGGATTATTGGGAATAAGTGGATTCTCAAAATCAAGAGAAAAGCAAATAGATCGATTAATTGATACAAAGCTCATTTAGTTGCAAAAGGATATATCCAAATGGAGGGTATTGATTTTAAAGAGACATTCTCTCCAGTTGTGAAGTTTGTGTCAATATGTGCCATCCTAGCTATAGTAGCACATTTTGACATGAAGTTACATTAGATAGAAGTAAAAATGGCTTTCCTTAATAGTAATTTTGATGAAAAAATCTATATGACACAGCCAGAAGGTTACATTGCTAAAGGCCAAGATAATAGAGTATGTAAACTTAAGAAATTTATATATGGTTAAAGCAAGTGTCGAGATAATAGAACATAAGATTTAATGAAGTCATTTTATCTTATGGTTTTGAAATGATTAATGAGGATCATTGTGTTTACCTAAGAAAGAAAAAAAGAATGTAATCTTATCACTATATATTGATGATATGCTAATAGCTGGAAGTGATATAAAGTGTGTGATAAAAGTCAAATTATGGCTTTCATCATAATTTGACATAATAGATATGGGAGAAGTTAAGTACATCTCAGGAGTGAAGATTATTAGAGATCGACCAAAAAAGCTTTTGGATTTGTCTCAAAAGGCTTATATCACTAAGATACTACAACATTTCAATATGTCAGATTGCAACATTGAACAAACACCTACAGCGAAAGGGACTATTCTGAGCAAAAGTATATATTCCAAGACTCCTGAAGAAATAATCGAAATGAAAAAAAAACATGTGCTAGTGCTATTGACAGTTTAATGTACACTATGTTGTGTACTCATCCTGATATAAGCTATGTTGTTGGTTTAGTTAGTTATTTCCAGTCAAACTTAGGATCAAGACACTAGAAAGCGGTGAAGAGGATATTTAGATATCTCAAAGGGACAATGGATTATTATCTCTATTTCTAAGGATCAAATATAAGCTTGAGTGGTTACACAAATGCAGATTGGGCGAGGGACCTTGACAGAAAATCCCTATTTAGCTATACCTTCTTGCTAAATGGTGGCGTCTGTCGGTGCAGTGGGGTCGGCAAGAGGGGAGTGAATTGTATGTAAAAATAAAAATTAACCTTTCTCGATCTTCCAACTTGGATTAGTAGCACAATTATAACAAAAGAAATTAAACAACTAAAAATAGAAGAGGCTAAGAAATTAACTTGGTTACAACCTAGATGGTTGTTAATCCAATACAGTGAAGAGCACTAGTAGATATCCTTTATTGCAGGCGGAGAAGCCTCTTACAGACGTTAACAGCTCAAGAAATAGACTAGGAAAGAATACAAGAGTTGTAATTACAGTTGTTGTTACTTTCCTAGGTCCAAGAGTCTCTTTATAACCCATGGAAAATCTTATCTGAGGCTGGAAAACGCCTTCAATGGGGTGGAAGGTGCCTCTAGCATGACAAAGCTTATAACCGAAGATAAAGTCTTATCTTCGGCTAATGGCTACTGTTTGCCCAGTCTAAGGCGCCTTTAATGGGCTGAAGGTGCCTTCCATAAAGGCGCCAAAGCACGAACCCATTTTCCGGCCTTCTCCTCGAGCAGTCTTCCTTCTCGGCTTCTCATCCCTTGAACTTTCACGCACACCCTTCTTGTCCATCGGTATACTCTTTCATAGCATCTCGTCCTTCGGATGCACCGAGCCCGTCGACTCCCTTCGTATGTCATTTTTCTCGCTAGCCGCATCTTTCATTCGACTTATATGTTCCTAAGCTCCTGCACACTTAGGCACAAGGATTAAACACAACAGTACCTAACTGAACTTGGTTGATCACATCAAAGCTATCCCCGAGCTATCCCGAGGTACTTACAGAGTTATCTCATAGAATAACAAGAAATAGGCTTGTGTAGCGCTATCAACAATGGAAGCTGAGCATATGGCTTGTGCAACAGCTGTGCAAGAGGCTGTCTAGTTAAGAAGGTTCCTAAAGCATCTAAAAATTGTTGAGGACAGTGAGAGTTTTATTACAGTGTACTATGGCAGTTAAGCTGCTATAGCTTTTTCTAAAGATTCCAAATATCACAGCAAAGACGAGCATATAAAAATTAAGTATAATTTTATAAGGAATATTATTGACAAAAAAAAGATAGTTCTTAA
This sequence comes from Zingiber officinale, assembly GCF_018446385.1. Taxonomy (NCBI): domain Eukaryota; kingdom Viridiplantae; phylum Streptophyta; class Magnoliopsida; order Zingiberales; family Zingiberaceae; genus Zingiber; species Zingiber officinale. Next base: position 110,085,440 of record NC_056003.1, on the reverse strand, counting down.
ATGCATCCCTACACGTAATATGCTTGCATATCCTTTTACTGAGTCATTGACTAAAGAGTCATTTGAATGACATGTAAAGTCTTTGGGACTTCAAAAAATATAATATATTGTAAAGACAATTATATATATAAAAATATCATGATCTATTTAGTGTATATGTCTTTGTTACATTTGAATAAAGTCTTGATAAGTATGTTGGCAAGTTGAAATTGATCCATTCACATAGACAATCATATCTATTTATTAAGTATAAATAAAGGTAAGACCGTTACTTATGGGACAACTTATGTAAATATGAATAAAGACATATCCATAAGTTAAGGTAGTCTTGATAATTGTGTCAAGATAAGATTATATATGTAATGATTAGAGTAAATGAACTCATCATTTACTGAAGCAAGAGGTTGCCTAGTTAAGAAGGTTCCTAAATCATCTGAAGATCACTGAGGACAATGGGAATCCTGCTACAGTGTACTGTGACAATTAAGTTATTATAGTTTTTTCTAAATATCCCAAATATCACAGTAAAGGTAATCATATAGAAATTAAATATAATTTTGTATGAGATATTGTTGACAAGAAAAAGATAGTTCTTGAGTACATCCCTACACATAATACTTACATATCCTTTTACTAAATCATTGACTAAATGAATTCACCACTTACTCAATCTGTTTAAAGTCATATTCGAATTCGTATGTTGAATTTAGGATTAGATATTAGATATGTCTAGATCGAAATATGTACGATGTTAAATTTTTGAGAAAAACATGTGCTTCTTTTAGTAAAGAAAATAACATCGTAGCGAGTTATTTATACCACATATGCTATGACAACAATAAGGGTAGTAAGAGAATGGATCCCTATTTCTCTATTATGTGAGACCCTTGAGATTATAAGTTAATCTCAAACTTACCCTAAGTGACTATTTAGTATTGGGGTTGCAAGGTTGCAAACATAGTCCCACATTGAAAACACATGGGAAAGATTATAAGTTTATAAGAGAAAAGATATCTCCATTAACATGAGGCCTTTTGGGTAGAACCCAAGAGCAAAACCATGAGGGTTTAGACCCAAAGTGAACAATATTATACCATTGTGGAGATATCTAAATTCTTTTTGATCCTACATTTAGGTGTCTACTTGAAGTTATGATCAGTGTCTGCTACTTTAGCATGTTTCGTATTGACTATGAGTGATTCAGTCTATGGAGCATAACTATGAAAGTGACTGATTAAAATGAATAGATTCTAGCTAAAAAGGAAGATTAAGATTGATTTGCATCTTTGACATTTATTCATTGGTAGCAATTATATTTTTGTTCAATACGTAAAATGTAATTGTGAATAATTGTATTGATTGAAGATATTGAACATGCTCTTGACATAATACTCATTATGAGGGATCAAAGATATTCATAATTATATAAATAATTTAATCTAGGGTACATGCAAGATATTAATATCTCAAATTTATTCTATAGAACAGCTAAGTTATTTGTAACAACTTTCTTAGCAATAATTGCTCATTGTGCTTACTGTCACACAAACCATATTTCCTGAAGTATAAATTAAATGTCCTTACATGGTCTTTGTGACTATTGTCTTTCTTCTTCATGATCTATGGTTTTTGTGACTATCGGTCTTTATTCTTCATGATCTTTATGATCATTCTCTTTTATGGTTTAACTTAGATGAGTGGGAGATGTTGGCGTTACTTGCTAGAAATAGTGCTTGCTGAACTCCGCCACTAAAAAATTATTACTGCGGCAATAACGTAAGGCGATTATTGCCAATAACTGCACGTTGTAATAGTTACAATGTCCAAGTTGTAAAAGAAGCAGAAGATAGAAAGAAGAATGAACGAGAGAGTAAGTTTCAATTCGGGATTTGGTTTGTGAAGTTCAAAGGGCTTTTCGGTTTCATCCGTGATCGTTCTTCTGACAACCATTTATTCTTCGACATCTTCCCCAATCATCTTCTCTGAGCATCACTGCGAGTTATTCGTTTTGTATGAATCTTTTCTTATGAAATAACACTAGAAATGTAATAGCACTTCGCCCTCAAACCTCTAAGAATTGGCACCTTCAAACCTTTTTGAAATCACCTTTTAAAGGTTGTTGCTCAAGCTGATGTTTGCTTATCATTCAACTAATCTAATGAATTTGACCATTAAAATCTACATAATATCTCTTTTTTTGACTTGTTTGACCATATCAATCGATTGATTTCTCATATCAGTTGATTGATATTCCAAATCAGTCAAGTTGATTTGCTTTTGGATCAAATCGATTCAACTAGTTTTCCTAAGCAGTTGAATCAATTTGCTTCTGCTTACTTCTGGATCAAATCGATTGAATTGATTTTTCCAATCAGTTGAATTGATTTGCTTTTATTTGCTTCTCATTAAATCGACTCAATTGGTTTTCCCAACCAGTTGAATCAATTTGCTTCTATATCATTATCAATCGATTTATTTTCTCACCTAGTTGAATCAATCTGAGATTCCAATCCAAATAGTTGCTTTCTTGAATATCAGTCAACTGATACTTCTATATCAATCGACTGATCTCTGAATTTGGTCATTCTAATGATCAAATTCGTCTAAACTTCTTTACCACCCTTGTATCCAACCCAACAATCGATTCTAACTTTCATCTCTGGCCAAGAATCTAGTCCTCAACCTTCTTGGACTTTTCTTGTCTTGCATTTGACCTTACGATCTATAAGGATTTTCTCTTGCCTAGTATCCGGTTGACTTTAACTTACTAGGACTTTCTTTTCTCAGCATTTGGTTCATTATGACTTGTTGAGACTTTCGTCATCACTAAGTGTCTGGTTCTCTATAACCCATCTGGAGTTTCCATCTTCTCCCAAGTATCTAGTCTTCCATAATCCACTTGGATTTTCCTTCTCGTGTTAACTCCTTGTTAAGTTTCCAATCACCAAGTGTCTGATCAATTTTGACTCACTTAAACTTTTCGTCTCAACTAATTAATATATTGATCAAATATCAAAATTCAACGTGAGTCAACTTAATTTTGATCAATTTGGTCAACCTTAACGATGAGTTGATTGCACCAACAGTAAAATCAATCAATTAGGCAGTTGACATTTGAAGTTTTTTACTAGAAGTTGAAAGAAGACTACTAATATGATAGAAGAAGATAAGTGTTGTCAATTGGCTTATGTGATTGAGCAGTTTAGTTGATTGAGAACAAGAGCAATTGACTAAAGTATTAGTTGTCATGCAGAGCAGACAACTGAAAGCAGATGGAATCGATTAATAGAATTATTGTTGGCCAAAAAGTTGAAGTGATCATAAAATTAAAAAATAACAAGTTCCTAGTATAGAACTTGAAGACTATAAATCAGGACACAAAGAGGAGTTTGTGGTAGCAAGGGAATATAAACGAAATGAAGTTAAAGCAAATGTAGAAGTGTTGGGAAGAGTTCTAAGCTTATATTACTTCCTTCTGGTATATCTTATTCTTTTACTTACAATTGTTTTTTTTCTTATTACTATTACGAACAAGAAAATTATAAAAGATTTCTCTGCTTTTGAAAAGTTATAGAGGGATTCAAAGGATGGCTCATCTGAGTTATAAGCAATAGATTAAGAATCAATAGTTCTTGAATCATATAAAATATTAGCAATTGTCATCTCATCTTATTGTCCATTCATATTTATGTTGTGCAACTAACAATAACATTAAGGACGGAACTGGACATTTTATCAAGGAAGAACGATGAAGTCAATTAGGTACTAAACCCCTCTTCTAACAAAAATTAAAAGGGGAAAGAGTTAAATGGAGAGGCGATTTTAGCTATCTACTATTCACCTCCCTCTCTAGTATTCCCATTTGATCTCCTAAGCTTCAATTGAGCAAATGATTGTTACAAGTTTCTTATGCTGAATTTTGCTAACAAGGTCATAACTCGATTGCTTGATCTACCCTATCTAAGTTGTGAAACTCGCAATTACCAAGTCTTGATGACAATTCCCAATGATATGAAGATTAAAAAATGACCAAAACCAAAAGCATACATCCAATGAGAAAAGTTTAGCAAAGACAAATTGCATTTTAAAACTCTTGCCTACAATATTTTTTTTAAATTTTTTTGATTCTTTTAAATTAAAATGTATGTGGCGCCAACTCATAGTTTGACAATTCTATGCATAAATGATAAATTGTGAGTTAAATTCTCTCATTAATTGGGATATGGACCTTAACAACAAGATAAGATTATAATATCACTCCTAAGTCAAATCAATCTGTATCATATTTCTTCTTTAAAAATTAGTTAGATTGGACAACAAGCTAATTGGGGCCCACTTCCTTTTCACATTTTGTGGCCCATTTAATCCAGCCCATGATAGGACAGCTCCCACGTGTAAGAACCGCAGCCGGTCTAATTATGGAAATGGGCCAGCCGGTTTAATAAACCGGCTCGACGTGGGCAATTTTGGACGTCTTGGTTCATGTGGCGTTCCACGTATTAATAAAATAATATATTTCCTTGCCTATGGCCGGCAAATAAATTTGATATCTACCTTGTTTTTTTTTACTTATTTTCTAATCATAAAATAATAAAAATAAGATGGAGGATTCTAGAGACGATATAAATTTAATTTTGTTGACTTTTGTTTGCATTATTTTTTTAAAAAATAAAATGAATTTTTTTAATTCAACTTGAAGTCTTAAAGTCAAACAATAAATTTTAAAACTTAATAAGATATATTTATAAATTTTAGTTATATATTATTATTTTTATAATCAAGTGTTTAGGTTTTGTTCAGTTAACGAGAAAGAGACCGTCTTCCCCTTAATTTATCAATAATTTATGTACCTTCATTCTGATTAAATTCAAATTGTAATTCTCTTATTTATTCTCTTAAACGTGAAAGTTAAAGGGTAACTTGAGCGAAGTCTGGAAAATAGTCTCGACTAGTATAATTAATTTAATATCTTATTATTTTATTAAAAATCTATAATCTTAACTAACTAATTGCGATGAAATTTAAGATAAAATTATATTAATATTTTTTTTTTCTATTCATACTAAAAAAAAATTTTACAGTCTATTAGTAATTTTCAGAAACGCATGATAATTCAAGACTCAGTGTGTTATTGAGAATTTTCTAAACTATGGTGTATTATTAAAAAATTTTCTTATTAATCAATCAGGGATCTAAAGTTCGAGACTCAACTGTGATATATTATTGAGAATATTTTTTATTAATCAATTAAAAATTTAAAATCTCTTTAATCCTATGTCTTAAGATAGATAACATTGTAAATAGAGAATCTTCTATAAATACCAATAACATTAAAAAAGTGTACTTTTCTACTTGATATATTACATTATTTTTTATAAGGGTGAGTTTATTACATTAATTTGTTGTGAGCATGCGTGTCTTCATTTAGTGTCGTAATTTGACATTTCTTGGTACTCCAGATAAACAGAAAAATATTTTCTAAATTTTTTAAATATTTAAGACTCGAGTCTATTTTGATGAATTAATAAATTAATTTTTTTAATGGACACGATAAATTATGAGTACTTTTTAATTTATCATGATAAATAATAAAAAGCTTTCACAAAATTAAATTAATCACTCTAAAATTAATAGTGGATATCCCGTACCAATTAAAAAAATACGTATTTAATTAAGTTTTTTTTCTTTACATGCTTATTAATCATTAGACACCATCGATAAACTAAACTAAAATAAAATATGAGGAAGAAAAAAATGGCAAGGGAAGGTTATCTAGTGGCATGTGCCATATATATGCATATATTATTTTTTAAGAATTAGTTTCTCTGCAAATTCTAATTTGACAATGTTGGTAAAAAAATAAATGGCTTCATTAAAATTAATTTTCTCAACAAAAATATACAATGATAATTAAAGAGGAAATGGGATAACATTATTAATTAATTAATTGCATACAACTACTTTATTCATATATTTTCATTCCTGACTTTCAGGATATAATAAGTCTATAAAGCCGATAAAAATTTCCTAATGAATTATTTCAGTTTCTTTATTTACTTGCTACGAGGGACAGCCATAGAGGTTATTAAGATGATGGATTTCACTTGTAGAATATATTCTCATTTGCGGATGTTTTTTTTTTCTTATCCATGATGTTTCTCCAAAACTTCATAAATCGATGAAGCAAATAGCACCGATAAAGCAATTTGTAGATCTTGGCATTTTCCACGTTGCTTTAATCTTGTTTTGAGACAAAATTTATGAGCTAAATTAAATAAAATCATATTAAAATAGAGGTATATAAAGGACCTTACTTTGTTTCTGTGTTTTAAAACAAAATTAATGTGAAGTGATAAAAGATTTAAGATGAAGGAAGAATGCATGCAAAAAAAGTGGCATGAGCTGCCCAAATTATGTCGCAATTAATGTCATTGCATTAACTAATTGGACCAAGTTTGCATCCATTAGACATCGTCTCTAGATTTATATGTATGTCAAACATGTTTATCCAAAGCGGTTAAGATTTATTTATTAATAGCATAAGAGGAGATGTATCTAGGGAGTTAAAGGAGCTAAATCGAGTGAAGTTGTTTTATATTTCAACTTGATTTTAAATTATTTAAATTTATTTATTTAATTGACCTTATATGTATTGAATAAAAGTAAATAAATATTTATCAAATTCAAAGTTAAATTTGTTCATGAATATTAAATTTAATTACGGTCCTAGATGAATAAGAGAAAGTGATTGAAGTCATTTTTGCAAAATACTTTACTTTACTTGCATTTTGTTTCTATCTCCAGCGTCGACAAATCTATCCCAAAGATCTTCACATTTACCGTTTGCGTTGAGAAATAGATACACAACTCGGCGCCTCGAACTTTAAGCTCCTTTTCGAGGATAAATAAACAGTCATTGAATGAAGTTTGACTCCTGTGCGTTGACTTTTGCTCAGGCGAGCGGTCTCGGTAGCTTCGTTCTGGATCCGTCAGCAGGAGGCAATAACTCATCCCCCCATTGAAGCTGGTCAAAGGCCGCAGTAAAACCAGAGACGACCAGTTCGCGTTCAATCTCTTCTACTACTACTACTACTACTACCCGGAGGCCGGAGACCATTATTTAATTCGCACCAGAGAAACAGGATTGGATCAAGCTGCTGACTTTTTGGGTCTCATCATGGTCAACGCCTGCTTCCCTTTCTTCCTTCCCCAGTCTTTATATCGACCCCTTGACAAGCTTGCAAACATCACTCTTGGACGCTTGTCCTCTCTTTTTCTTCTTCTTCTTCGTCTTCTTCGAACTGAAACAGAGTGGACCTTGTTCTACAGAGTCCTCTGTTCTGAACATGGGAAGGCCACCGTGCTGTGACAAGGAGGGTGTCAAGAAGGGGCCGTGGACTCCAGAAGAAGACATAATCTTGGTCTCCTACATCCAAGAACATGGCCCTGGTAATTGGAGAGCTGTTCCCACAAATACTGGTTAGTTTTTGTTGTTTTATCTTTTGTTTGTTTGTTTTTTTCTGTTCTTGAATTTGAGGGTTTTTTTTTAAAAAAAAAATTTGCAGGGCTTTTGAGATGCAGCAAAAGTTGCAGGCTCCGGTGGTCAAATTACCTCCGGCCGGGGATCAAGCGGGGAAGCTTCACGGATCAGGAGGAGAGGCTCATCGTCCACCTGCAAGCGCTGCTCGGAAACAGATGGGCGGCGATCGCTTCGTATCTGCCGGCGAGAACGGACAACGACATCAAGAACCACTGGAACACGCACCTGAAGAAGAAGCTGGGGAATCAGGCAGCAAATGTCCCCGAGAACGGTAGCCGGGCCAGCTGCCGGTCGGTGGCGAAGGGGCGGTGGGAGAAGTGCCTGCAGACGGACGTCGGCATGGCGAAGCGGGCGCTCAGCGAGGCCCTGGCGGTGGAGAGGCCTCCTGCCGCCACCAGCTACGCCTCCAGCACCGAGAACATCTCTCGGCTCCTGCAGTCGTGGCTTAATCCCGGCCTGTGCGCCGCCGCCGCAGCCGCCTCCAGGGGGTCGGGGACGAGCGAGTCGGCGTCGAGCCAGGCAAGTGTCAGTACGTCGACGGTGGTGTGTCCGAACGAGGACTCCTCTCCGCCGTCGCCGCCTCTGATGTCGTATCTGGAGTCGTGGTTGCTGGACGAGGACGAGAGGCAGGACGTGTTCCTGGAGGACATGGCTGCTGTTAGTGACACGTGTAATTTTCTCTGATTAATGGTTGATTTTCTAGGCGATGGAAGGAAAAAATGGCTAAGTTTTTGATCTTCTGATCGTAATACGAATCGATTGAAAGAGACTGATCGATACGTAGACGATCAAAAAGAAGTGTAAAATTATGTTTTTTTTTTTTTTTCTGTTCTGCAGGGAGAACAAGATATGATTTCTCGTGTATTATTGATTATAATGTCGTCTATTTAATTTGTGGTCAGACTGTTTGTCTTTTTTTAAAAAAAAAAAAAATTTAATGGTTTTTTTCTTTTTCTTTTTGATAATTAAATAAGTTAAATATATATATGAGCGACCCAAGCATATAAGACAAGGTATACCATCAATATTTAACCAAATAAAAGTTTAGTTACGTTTGTTTAAAATGATTTTTTTTAAATGCAAATTTGAAGTTAATTTGTAGTTTGCCAAGAATAAAGAACGAGTTTAAACATGTGTGAAGTACTTTTATATGACCTAGTCATCCTTCTAGTAGTGATACATTACCATTTCTATAATAAATATAATAAAAATAAGTATTTCTTAATCTAGTTTATGAAATCAAATAAACATGCAATAATTATCATTACATTTGGTTAATAGACCCTAAACCCTATGTAAATATGTTATCCAAATCATTTAGTTTTACATGCCTAACATGCTCCACTCATATAGCTTAATTAAATCAGTAGTTTCAATCGGCTTGTCCAGCCTCCCAATCCAACATAGCTCATACACTCAATTGACCACACTCTAATCGTGCACCCCTAACTGATCTAATCGACTTGTTCAACTCAACTAGTCTAATTGATCTACCAAATTCAATCAACTCATATCTATGATTATTTAGGTTGTGTCCTATTCAACTCGATTGACCTAATTGGCTAGCCATCAGTTGTGTGGTTATCACATGAAAAGCAATCATCATCGACAAGATTGCTCAAACCGCCAGTAGGCTGTGATTATAAGGCCCTCCGGGTGAGTTGGGCGCTAATGAACTACCGGTTGCATGGTATCTCGGGCGCTCGATCGGCTATTCAAGCATGCCCTGGACTGGACCATCTTTTATCATGATCCAATCTAACTAGATTGACCAGGGCTTAGACTTGTTGACTCGACTAGCAAGACTGGCCCACTAATTAGGCCAATTAATCAATCCCTTGACCCACCTAGTCTTCCCTCCCTTACATTGTCTATAGCTATCATAGTACATGTGAAATTAATTAAGACCCTTCAGCAACTCCACATGGTCAGTTCTTGCCATAAATTCCTCTTCTAGATGAACAGCTAATTACCCAAGAATGAATATGTATTGCAGTCATTAATTTCCAACATTAATGAATCCAAATTGATTAACATTTCTGGTGCATGCATTCATTCCCTAGCTAGCAAGAAGAAGCAAAACTAGATCCTGCAACCTAAGCTTCTGTCTCATGGCCATGAACGAGGGAATTAGCAGGAAACGAGCTGTTAAGCTCTTGAATACTCCACGTGAGAGTTAATATGACTGTTGCTTCGCTGTCGTCGAATGTTCGCCTATGATCGAACTTACAGTTCATTCACAATCGTGATGTGTTTTGGAAAGCCAGAAACTTGATATAAATAGGGAAGATCTGGTGAGCAAATGTGAAGGAAGTCATTAATAATAGTCCAGCATTACATTAATTACGAGCTTTAATTTGTTCCCAAGTCTTCATAGCCTTTCGAATCCAAGTAGCAACAAGGAAGGCATTAGTTAAGTGATCAATGATGCCATGGATAGAAAAGGAAGGTGTAGATAGAGCTCGACTATCTCCGATGTATCTTTGGTGGGCACGGATGAAACAAATTAGACATTCATGTAGAGCTCAACTATCGCTGTTGGGATCATTAGTTGTATCAATCAACACCTACTTTGTTAAGCAATTTGCAATTTGACATAAGACCATAAAATATCATAAGTTGGTATAGCCGAGTTGGTATTCAGATGATCGAGTTATTTCATTGAATAAAAAACATTTTATGTGGGATTCATTCTCTTGAAGATTAAATACCCTCTCACTTAGAAGGTCGTTCATATGTAATTTACCTTTCTTCGTCTCGTTGTGGGGCAGACGACGAGAGATACTCGGAGTGAGTAAAATTACCATTTGCTTTCCAAAATATCATAGTTTCCTTTGCTTTAACAAAGTTCCATTTCTACCAAGTGTGACATGCAAATCAAAGCACAAGTGAAACCCACCCCACCTTCACACATGTTCCAATATATATGAATTAATGGAGTACTTGTTCGTGAACGTATCCTAAATTGATCTTCCGCATGAATCTTAAAATCAGTGTATACCCGAGTAGTTGATCGTAGAATTTGATTTAGAATTTTAGGACTAATGGAGTGAAAAATATAATTGACTAAAATGGTTAAATATATTGAAAAATTCTAAAATATATGAGCTTCTTCTCTAAATCTTAAAAATGAGCCCTGAGTTAAAGCTTAGGGAGGCTAACACCTACCTCCGCCCTTGCTTAAAACATTGTTTTGCATGTATAGCCCCAAAGTGCTAAGAGATTATAGTATAGATTAGGGGTGTAAATGAATAGAATCAAGCTCAATAATGTGAAAATATTGATATTTGAGTTCAAACTCAAAAAATATATATAATTTTTGAATTCAATTTAAAGCTAAAAACCTAAATAATTTTGTCTCGAGCTTGATTTGAAATAAAATTTGAGCTCGAGTTCAGTTCAAATTGTTCGAACATTAATTCAAGTAGAATCAAACTATAATTCAAAAATACTTAATTTGTGTTTGGTTAGAATTATTTGATTCTAATCTAAGTATATTTAAATTAAAATTATGTAAAAATAATCAGAGTTGAATTTGAGTTCGGATCATAAGCGACTCGTGAACAATAGGACAAAATATTATGTATTCACATTCAGTTCAAAAAAAATTATCGAACGTGTTCAAACTCAACTCATATTCGATAATTTTAAATATGAATCAAATAATTGTTGAACTAGCTCGAAAACACACAAACATGTTCCATTTGTTTGCACTCTAGTATAGATTTACCAAATTATGTTATAGATATTACTAAGTGTTGGTGCAATCGACCTCTAAGATTTTTATGTTTAACAATATGTTTAATGGAGCTTGGTCAAGGTTGACATAGTCAAGTGAGAAATCTAGTCAGGTCAAGATTCACTAGATGACTAGCAAGTAGTGAGTAGTCTACCGAGTGACTAGCAAGTCCAAGCAGGTTAAGGTGACCTAATACTTGGTAAAAGGAAAATCTTAGGGGGAGGTAACCGTAAGTCTTGAAGGAGTGAACTCCAAGTAAAAGTCCTAGTGGGTAAAGGTAGGTCTTAGTGAGTGAAGCTAGGTGGTAAAAATCCTAGTGAGTGAAACTAAACTCTAGTGATTGAAGCTAGGTGGTGAAAGTCCTGGTGAGTGAAGCTAGGTCCTAGCGAGTGAAGCTATGTGGTGAAAGTCCTGGTAAGTGAAGCTAGACAATGGAAAATCCTTGAGGGAGGTAACCTTAGGTAATGAGAATCCTTGGAGCAGTGAACTCCAAGCACATGTGACAGAATGGTTTCCAGTCGATCGCGCACGGTCGACCGGAACAGCAGATTTTGATAAACCTAAGTATAATTTTACCAATACTATTTTACATTACTGTTGTTTGTGGTTATGTTAATTTAGTATTGTAGAAAAAGTCTTACTGGATCAGGTGATGAAACACTAGCAGAGAAATTTCAAACAGGTCTGGAAGACTAGATGTCTGGCAGGTGAGTTGAGGTAAACTGGTGGAGGTAATAAAGTGAGGTCGTGTCTCATTAGGGACAAACCTTATACACTGATTCAATTGAAGAGACCAAAGGAGGTTTCTAAGTTAAAATTAAGACAGTCATTACTGTCTCATTCATGCATACTATATTTATACTAATCTTACTCTGCAGATTTATGTTCTAACTCTATTTTGCAAAGTAATTATTATATATGTTAGTAACATTATTTTGCAGAAAATGAGGTTCCATCGACGAAACAAATGTGTTCAGTCTATAGATCGATGAAATATTAGAACAATGAAATTTGAATTAGAGCATAAAAGGAAAAAGTTGCTCAGTCGACAAATAAAGTCTGATCAGTCGACAGAACAACGTGATTTCAGGGATTGGGCGGATTAGATATAAGCAAACAGGGAAAGCAAGGTTCAGTCAACTAAAAGACCTTGTTCCATCGAGAAAAAGTGAGATTTTCACGATCGAATGGATCGGATCACCGCAAATAAGGAAGGAATAGAGAATCCATCGATAGATAGAAGGATCAGTCGATTGATAGTTTCAGTTGATGGAACCTTTTATTAGTTGATGAAACGAGACCTATAAAAGAAGCCTTCGAGCTCTGAGCCATGCATAACTCCTGCTTTTCAATTTTCTGGTGTGCTCATTCTCTACTCATGCAAGCTGCAACTACTACGACGCTGAGAGGTTTATGACAAACTATGTTTCTTCTTATATTCATTGTTGTCGATATATTTGTTTTACTTGCACATTGTATTCATATTTATAATATCACTTTATTATTTAGTGGATTGTCCAATAAAAATGATTGTCGATCGCGGGTCTTAGAGTAGGAGTCGTCAAAGGCTCTGAACCAAGTAAAAAATAGACTTGTCTTTTGTCTTTCTTGTTTCACTTTATTCCGTTGCATACTATAAGTTTTTACGAAAGAAAAGAAAAGTTTTTAAAGCTATGAGATTCACCCCCCCTCGTTCTCTTATGATCCAACACTAAGTTGTATTTTATATGCACTTGACTTATAGTATAAGTGTTACTAAGTAGTATAGTATGCCAGGTATTATCAATTTTCCACATGAGCTAGTGGAGTCAAGAGTCATGTTGAGCTGTAAGTCAAAGTCAACCAAGTCAAACCTACTTGCGCCATAATCAAACCTAGTTAAGGGTGAGCCTGGGGTAGGTTGGGTCTACTCAACCAGCCGAGCCCAAGAGACTCAAAAGTCAGACCCAGGCAGGACAAATCAACTCTCAAACCCATGTTGGCCACGCCTGACCTCTACAACTCTGCTGCGCTAGACCTCTCTAGCTTCACTACACTAGACCTCTATAGCTCTACTACGCCAAACCTCTCCAGCTTTGCTATACAAGACCTCTACAACTCTATAATGCTAGACCCCTCCAGATCGATTACGTCCAACCCCTTCAACATGACCCACTCTTGATATCTGTGGAAGTGGTCACCAACTCCCTCTGATCATGGGGAATGTAGGGACCATGATAAGCAGAGAACATGGGGTAACGGGGGATGATAATAAAACATGCGGATCTACATGGCTATCCCATGACCTGAAATTGGGATTTATGTCTCCCTCTTAGGAGATAGTATAAAGGGTAGCCCACTTTCTTTGGCACAGGTGCACACCTTCTACTTTCCAACTTCTTTATCATCAGACTAACTTGAGTGTGGCTATATTGGGGTCTACCTCGATGCCATTCTAACCTCTATTGTTGGATTCACAAGTTCATCAGTTCTCGATCATTGACATGTCCTCTGCGTTAGGATCTCTTCGTACGGCTAGAGAGGGGGGTGTGAATAGCCGCCCCAAATCGCTCTCGTTTCTTCCTACAATTAGGTTAGTCGCAGCGGAAAATACAAAGAAACGAAGGAGAAGAAAACCAAACCTTAACACGAGGATGTAACGAGGTTCGGAGATTAGGGCTCCTACTCCTCGGCGTGTCCGTAAGGTGGACGAGTCCGGTCAATCCGTCGGTGGATGAGTCCCCGGAGAACCGGCTAATACAATATACTCCTTGTGGGTGGAGAAACCTCGCCACAAACGTTTGCAACAGCAAACAAAGAGTACAAGAGCAGTAAGAAAAGCAATACAATATGAATACAATCGCACTCTACCAATTGCTTGCTTTCTTGTCGACTGGAGGTGAAGCAGCAACTTCACGCGACGCCTACAACAGCAGGAACCCAGCCAGAAGCTCACGCGAAGCTTTGGAGGAGCTCAACAAAGCTCAAGCACAGCAGCACTTAGAACGGCAAGAAGGAAGAAGGAGAGCTCTTCCCACGGAAGATGCCTCGATCCTTTATACTGCGAAGAAGAACAATGAAGAAACTAACGTTGTGTCGCGGCTAGAACCCCGATCGGTCTACGACCGATCGGCCTAAGCGCATGAGGCTTGCTTTGTCACCGATCGGTCCCGGACCGATCGGTGTCGCGATCAGCCACGATCGATGCGTGGACCGATCAGAACCTCTGATCGGTCGACTGAACCGATCAGGATGATCCTCGATCGGTCCAGGGACCGATCAGGCGGAAACGAGCATGGATCGGTCGGCAGACCGATCCACGGTTTTCTTCGCGAGTTTCCCGATCGGTCTCGGACCGATCGATTACTGTCGATGAGCCATCGATCGATTACGATCGGTCACCGGCACCGATCGAAACGCAGATATCCGGATCGGTCACCGACCGATCCAATTCCTGCTTAGAGTGCCCCTCTAACCTAGTTCGGAGAACGAGCTACCGAGCCCTCTCCGACTCCATATGCCAAGCTTCACTCACTTGGACTTCTCAACACCGGATGTCCGATCACCCTTGATCCATCTGGATTTTCCTCGCCGGCTTCACTCACGGGACTTTCCACTGCTTCACACCAGATTTCCAACGCCTAACATCCAGTTAGGACTTTCTCATTCACCTAGCTTCACTCACTAGGATTTTCACCGCTTCACTTTCCAACTGCCCGGCTTCACTCACGGGACTTTCATCTGGCTTCACTCACCAGGACTTTCCTTGCCCGGCTTCACTCACGGGACTTCCCAACCGCCTAACATCCCGTTAGGACTTTCCCTTGCTGGCTTCACTCACGGGACTTTCCAACCGCCTAACATCCCGTTAGGACTTTCCCTGCTTCACTCACTGGGACTTCTCCGTGCCAAGTCTTCATACTTGGACTTTTCGTGCCAAGTCTCCATACTTGGACTTTTCCGTGCCAAGCTCCTGGACTTTTCCGATGCCAAGTCTCCATACTTGGACTTTTCCCGTGCCAAGCTCCCTTGTTGATTTTCGATGCAAGTCTCCATACTTGGACTTTTCGTGCCAAGCTCCCTGCTTGGACTTTTCCGCCAAGTCTCCATACTTGACTTTTCCCGTGCAAGCTCCCTGCTTGGACTTTTCCGTGCCAAGTCTCCATACTTGGACTTTTTCCGAATCA
The DNA here is from genome assembly GCF_018446385.1 of Zingiber officinale. NCBI lineage: Eukaryota > Viridiplantae > Streptophyta > Magnoliopsida > Zingiberales > Zingiberaceae > Zingiber > Zingiber officinale. The sequence continues at coordinate 110,069,995 of NC_056003.1, read as the reverse complement.
GTCAACCAGTCAACCTTGACCTACGGTTGCACCAATAATCTCCCAAACATCTATTCTTGTCCCATATCAAGAATAGAACTCTCTCACGAGTGTCAAACATCAACATGCAACACAACTAGGTCAACCTTGACCTAAGGTTGCACCGACAATCTTCCCAAGTCAAACATCAAAATACAACTCGAGTCAAGTCAACTCGAGTCGGGTCAACCAGGTCAACCTTGACCTAAGGTTGCACCAACAATCTCCCCCTTTTTGATGTTTGACAAAACCATAATCAAGTTAGGTTAACCCGATAACCTAACTTAGGTTTTCCAACCATCTTCCAATGTCCAATGTTCTTTCCTTGAACATTCTCTAGACATTCTCCCCTTAGGTTAACCCGATAACCTAACTTGGGTTCTCTAATAATTCTCCCCTTTTTGACACACATCCAAAAGTATTCCAATGTTCTTCCTCGAACATTCCTTGACAATCTTCCCCTAGCTTAGGTTAAACCGATAACCTAACTTGGGTTCTCCAATAATTCTCCAATGAACACTCTCCCCTTTTTGACACACATCAAAAGAATAAGGAGGTATCAAGGTCAAGAGTTTCTTCCTAATGAAAGTCCCATACCTTTCATTGAAACTCTTATTTTCCCCTTGATACTAAGCTCAACAATCCACTTAGTGATAATCCCATATCACTAATCCTCAAGGAGTAAAAACTCCCCCTAAAAGTCAACTCCCCTTGACTAATAGTTAAAACTCCCCCTAAAGGCCAACTCCCCCTTGACCATTGCACCAACAATGTCTTGGAGAGTTTCAAACCTTTAGAAATCTAAAAACCAACTTTCAGCCGAAATTTCAGACATGCAGTCGAATTTCAGCACATTGGCACGCTATCAGACCTCACTGGATCGGTCACCAGACCGATCCACAGCACTCTGGATCGGTCCAGTGACCGATCCAGCCCTCCCTGGATCGGTCCAGCGACCGATCCAGACACTGATCAGGGATTTCTGATTTTTCCTCTCCTGAAATTCAGAAACCCCTAATAAATTCCAGAAAATTCGAAAAATTGTGAAATTTTGAGGATACATTCCTCATATCATACACTACCATGGAAAAATAATTTTCTATGAAAATAGTTTCCATTTTCAAATCTTGATACAAAGTTCAAAAACTTTGAAATAGTTCAAGTTTTAACTCAACTTTGTATCACAATGTTCAATGATGAATGCTATCACTAGGAAAGCTTCATCAAGGTTTTCAAATCAATTTTAAAATGCTTTTAAAACCATTTGAATTTAGGACCATAATCTTAGGGCTAAATGTACATGACTTGTACATAAGCTTTCCCTATGATCCTCCATTTCTTGAATTAGGGTCATCTAGGTACAAGAATTATGCACCTTGATCCTAACTCATGATCCTAATATCTCACACACATCTAAAGTGTATCAAACCACATTCAAGTCAATTTGATGTGAGATATGGGTTAAGGTCAACTTAGGCTAAGTTCTCATGCATTTTCTAAACATCAATTTGATCTCAATATCAAAATGTGTTTTTCCTTAAATCAATTACATTGATTATAATGCAAGAGATGATGACATGGCATATAATGATATCATAAGTAAAAACATGTGCCAATGTCATGATGTCATGGCATAAAGTTTGAAAACTTAAATAAAGCATGACATATAAACTAGCCTAGCACTATCATGACATTTCAAATGATGATAAAACTAAACATGATGTCATGACATGTCATATGGCAAACAACCATGGTAAGTTAACACAAATAAAATACCTAGATTACCTATCTAAGTATCCTTAATCTCTTAGTTAACTTAAATTCTAATCCTAGATTGCCCATATATCCCTAAGAGAAACCAAAATCCCAATTATGGTTTTTCTCTAGGTTTCATAAATTGTGCCAAATAAGATTAAAATATTCTCACTTTGGCACACTTTACTCTTCCAAGGAGTGAATGATAAAGATTATCCCCTTTCATTTTCAAAGGTTCCCAAAACCTTGAAAATGCTCCTTGAGTGTCAATTTCCTCAAAGTTGGGTTAACTACCCTTCTTATTGGAGTTGACACTCTCTAACCCATCTATGGGGTAGAAAATGCTCCTAGGAACCCAATACCTACTTGAGCTCATTGGGTTCACTAAAAATTCACTAGGGATGACTTCCTAGCAACCCTCCTAATGACCCTCTTAGGCTTTAAAGCCTTGGTCATTTGGGTCTCATCAAGATCAACTCTAGGGGTGACTCCTTGTGACCTTGGTGGTGGTCTTCCTAGCCCTAGGTTTTGTTCCATAATCGAATGGAACATTATGATAGGTGGGCTTGACCATTTGGGACTTAGGTTTGTGACCCAAACCTTTCTTGTCCTTGGGCTTTGGTTTTTGACCCTTAAACCCTAGAGATGACTTCTCCATGTTTTTAAGAGCCTTTTCTAAATTATCAAGTCTTGACCTCAAGACTTGATTTCCCTCTCTAATACCTCAAGTTTTAATTTGTCATTTTCTCTTGAGATATTCCTAGGCATGTGTCTAGTCTTTTTGGGATTTCTACCTAGGTTTTCCTTAACTTTAGAAGCGTTAATCCTAGGGTTGATATTTCTAGTGTTATCCTTACCTAGGCTAACATGTTTAGCTCCTAAGCACATGTATTGGTTCCTAAAGTTAACATGCTTATCATTATTAACAATTGCAACAAAACTACTAGCATGAGTTTTATTAGAATTGCAATAATGAACCTTAGAGGTTACCTTAGGGTTTGCCTTAGCTCCCCCTATCGTTGTGCCCGGTCTCTTGCCCTTGTGAGGTTGCCTCCCCCTCGGACAATGACTCCTATAGTGTCCCCTTTGCTTGCATTGGAAGCACACGATGTGCTCCTTGCCCTTGCGTTTCGGGACTCCGGCTTCCTTGACCTTTGGCGCCGGTGGAGTCTTTCTTACCCTCTTTGGACACTTACTCTTGTAGTGCCCAAATTCCCTACACTCAAAACACATTATATGCAATTTACTTGAACTTAAAGTGTTTGAGTTACCTAGGATTGAGGATGAATGGATGTTCTCTTCTTCATCCCTCCCGGAGGTAGAAGCTTCTTCTTCGTGCTCCGAACTTGAGCAAGAGGAACTCTCCTCCTCTTCTTCCTTGGATGTTGAGTAGCCCTCAACTCCCAATTTGCTCCCTCCATGATGTGAGCTACTTGGCTCACTAGGCTCCTCTTCATGGCTTGAAGTGGAACTCTCCTCATGGTACTTGGCCAAGTTATCCCACAACTCCTTGGCATTGTTGTATTCACCTATCTTACGCAAAATATTAGTAGGTAATGAAAATTCAATTGTTTTAGTTACCTCATTGTTGATCGTTGATTGATGGACTTGTTCCTTTGTCCACTTGTTCTTCTCTAGAGGCTCTCCTTCTTTATCCATTGGAGGAGTAAACCCTTCTTGTACACAAAACCAATTCCACATATTAGTCCTAAGAAAATACATCATCCTTACCTTCCAATATGCGAAGTTGTCGTTGTAGAAGGGTGGAATGGTGATGTCTTCTCCGAATTGATCCATCTCTAGCGCTTGTGCTCCCACGGGTGTGAATCCGATGAAGAGCGACCTCGCTCTGATACCACTTGTAGGATCTCTTCGTACGGCTAGAGAGGGGGGTGTGAATAGCCGCCTCAAATCGCTCTCGTTTCTTCCTACAATTAGGTTAGTCGCAGCGGAAAATACAAAGAAACGAAGGAGAAGAAAACCAAACCTTAACACGAGGATGTAACGAGGTTCGGAGATTAGGGCTCCTACTCCTCGGCGTGTCCGTAAGGTGGACGAGTCCGGTCAATCCGTCGGTGGATGAGTCCCCGGAGAACCGGCTAATACAATATACTCCTTGTGGGTGGAGAAACCTCGCCACAAACGTTTGCAACAGCAAACAAAGAGTACAAGAGCAGTAAGAAAAGCAATACAATATGAATACAATCGCACTCTACCAATTGCTTGCTTTCTTGTCGACTGGAGGTGAAGCAGCAACTTCACGCGACGCCTACAACAGCAGGAACCCAGCCGGAAGCTCACGCGAAGCTTTGGAGGAGCTCAACAAAGCTCAAGCACAGCAGCACTTAGAACAGCAAGAAGGAAGAAGGAGAGCTCTTCCCACAGAAGATGCCTCGATCCTTTATACCTGCGAAGAAGAAACAGCGAAGAAACTAACCGTTGTGTCGCGGCTAGAACCACGATCGGTCTGGATCGATCGGCCTAAGCGCATGAGGCTTGTTTGTCACCGATCGGTCCCGCACCGATCGGTGTCGCGATCAAGCCCCGATCGGTGCGTGGACCGATCAGGAACCTCGATCGGTCCATGAGACCGATCGGCTCGCTCCTCACGCCATCGATCTATTCACGATCGGTGCGGACCGATCAGGCCATAAATGGATCGGTCGGCCAGACCGATCCACGTTTTCTTCCGCGAGTTCTGATCGGTCTCCGGACCGATCGCTATCAATTCAGCACGCCCGATCGGTCACCGGACCGATCGAGGCAAGATCTGATCGGATCGGTCACCGGACCGATCCAACTCCTCGGTTTAGAGTGCCTCTCTAACCTAGTTCGGAGAACGAGCTCACCGAGCCCTCTCCGACTCCATATGCCAAGCTTCACTCACTTGGACTTCTCAACACCGGATGTCCGATCACCCTTGATCCATCTGGATTTTCTCACTGCCTGGCTTCACTCACCAGACTTTCCAATTGCCTAACATCCCAGTTAGGACTTTCTCATTCACCTAGCTTCACTCACTAGGATTTTCACCGGCTTCACTCACCAGATTTCCAATCTGCGGCTTCACTCACCAGGACTGCTTGGCTTCACTCACGGGACTTTCCTTCGCTTCACTCACCAGGACTTCCCAACCGCCTAACATCCCGTTAGGACTTTCCGCTTCACTCACCAGGACTTTCCAACCGCCTAACATCCAGTTAGGACTTTCCACCGCCTGGCTTCACTCACGGACTTCTCGTGCCAAGTCTTCATACTTGGACTTTTCCGTGCCAAGTCTCCATACTTGGACTTTTCCGTGCCAAGCTCCTCGCTTGGACTTTTCCGTGCCAAGTCTCCATACTTGGACTTTTCGCGATCAAGCTCCTTGGACTTTTCCAGTGCCAAGTCTCCATACTTGGACTTTTCCAGTGCCAAGCTCCCTGCTTGGACTTTTCCGTTGCCAAGTCTCCATACTTGGACTTTTTCCCGAATCAGGTCAACCAGGTCAACCTTGACCTACGGTTGCACCAATAATCTCCCAAACATCTATTCTTGTCCCATATCAAGAATAGAACTCTCTCACGAGTGTCAAACATCAACATGCAACACAACTAGGTCAACCTTGACCTAAGGTTGCACCGACAATCTTCCCAAGTCAAACATCAAAATACAACTCGAGTCAAGTCAACTCGAGTCGGGTCAACCAGGTCAACCTTGACCTAAGGTTGCACCAACACTCTGGTAGCTCAATCATCCATGGTTTCTAGACAGAACATAGTATTATATATGCTATCAAATAGTATGATAAGTACTATCGAAATCATATCCTAAATGATACCAAATTTATTATTGATACCACCTAATTATATGATAAGTACTACTAACTTATAAGTGCAAGCGATAAATGAAAGCTTATAGATACATCGAAACAAAACCATATAATGCATCTAATGATATAGTTATCATCATCAATAAGGCTAATATTGAAATCGAATGCAACGGAAAATGAATGGGCTAACCTGAATCCATCATTAAAGTCATTGCTTCTTATTTATTGTCGGACCTCCTGCAAGTGTAGAATGATTTTCTACAGGAGTGGGCGACAATAAAATCGTGGTCTCAATGGAGAAGAGTTTAAAGAAGACGTAGAAGAGCCAAGGCAAAAGATCCCCAAATTGAATGGGGCTATTGCACAGGCTAAGGAACCTCGTTCTCATCAGAGATCCAAACACATACTACGACGATTCCATCTCATTCGAGAGATCATTGATAGAGGAGATGTAAAGATATGCATAGTACCGACCGATGCTAACATTGCAGATTCTTTGACCAAGGCTTTGGCACAGAGAAAGCATGATGGTCACACTAGGTCAATGGGTATTCGATATCTCAGTGATTGACACTAGTGCTAGTGGAAGATTGTTAGTATTAGCCTAGTACCAATTATCAGATGATTGTAAAGGGCACATTATTGTATCATATTTCATTATAAATATGATAGGCAAAGTTAGTTATTATATTTATTTCAGTTCAGTGTCGATTGAATAAATATAATAATGTCCTTGGGTAGTAGGTTCTTATCTACAGTATATCAATTGGTTGAATTGATAGTGAGATATTGTAGAGAACACTACTCTTAACTATTCCTAGTCGAGCATTAATATACAAGGATAATATTAATGCGTTGAGACTAGCATGTAGGTCAACTGATGACTTGATCTCACAAGTCATGGATATGAGATATCAGGTTGACACATGACTATATATTAAAGAATATATACTGAATGACCCTCCATAAGAATGTTTCATGGATCGTTATATGAGTGTCATAAACATTCTCATGTGACTACTGGTATGAATAGTCCTTAGACCTGAAGTCACTACGGTTCCCTACATAAGGAGTTGTGTACTTTAGTATCGGCAAACGTCACCTGTAACAAGATGGACAATAAAGTTGATCATTGGGTATGTAATGAATTATGCGGAGGAATGTGAGTGATGTAGATGGGATCTATCCTTTCCATATGACGGAAGCGATATCTGTAGGCCCCTTGATTAGTAGGACACAAAGAAAGCATGACCATGCTCAAATGAGTCAATATGAGATATTGAGGTCATTTGATTGAGTGTGTCTACTTAGAGATCAAGAAACACAAAGATTGATAAGAGGATGACACGGTCTATGCCTCATTGATCAATCTAGATATCAAGAATAGAGGGACCAAATCATACAAGATAATAGCCATGGAAAGGTTAGGTCGGATCTCGACTTTCTCGTCACTTGGGTAGCAATGATGCCTTGCTAGATGCCACTCATTGATTATGTATCTAAATGTTGATTTGAGTACATTGCCAATGTTACGAGAATCTATTGGGTCACACACAAAGAACAAGTAGATTTGAAGATGTACTCATATGATGAATAATTGGATTAAGTCTAATCTGAATTGGACTTATTGAGTTAGACTCAATTGAATCTAATTATTGGATCAAGTCCAATTCAAACTAAACTTGAGGAAGTCAATCCAAATTAATGAAATAGTGATTCATTGAATTTGAATTGCATGAGAATTAATTGAGTAAGACTCGATTGAATTAGACTTGAGTTAGACTTGAGTGAATTAGACTTGAGTTAGACTCAAGTGAGCTAAACTTGAGTTACACTCAAGTGAATATGAAATGAGAGAGTATTCATTGAATTTTCGAAATTCAATGAATTACAATATTCAATTTTCGAAATTGAGTATGAAAGGAGGAGTTTTCAAAATGGTCCTTAATGAAGAGTGAATACTAATTAAGGCTCATTAATGGGATTAATGAGCATTAAGTGTTTTTCATTTGATGAAAAATACTTAAACCATTTTTCTCTCATTTTTCCTCACTTCTTCATTCTCTTTTCTCTTCTTCTTCGTCCCTTGGCCGAAATCACTCTTGGTTGCTAGCACAACCATATGTGATTTTTCTTCTTCATATTTGAGAGTTTGTAAGACAAACGGAGGAGTACTTGTTCGTGTGGATACCGAAAGAGGCACGAACGCTTTGATTGTGCTGAGATTCGAGCAGTCGGGAGATCGAGTGCACACTACAAAGGTATACTCTATCATGTTCTTAGATATAAACTTAGTATATTTTACTTCTCCCTTCGCATGGATCTTCTAGAGGAAATAGGTTTTTCCGCTGCGCATTTGCGTGTTTAGCAACCTATTTCCTTATAGTCTTGACGTTACACTTTGTTATTTTTTTTTTGCACTAATGAAATTATCTCTAACGCTGCATTATATCTTTTTATAAACTTTGATATCTATTTTATACAACACCATCATCAGATATCCAAACTAGTATTCAGGCATGTAAATTAATTTTGTATTATTAAATTTAATATGTTATTCATAATTGTGTATTAGTTTGTTCTTTATTAATGATATGCAGAGGGAAAAAATCTCAGAGAAAAGTTCAGGGATATACACATAAATTTATAGCTCACCATTTTCACTTTTGTGCTCCCTATCACTTTATGTGTCTATCCTTGAGCTTTTCTCTGAGATTTTTTCCCTATGCATATTATTTTTCTTATTAATAATCTATCGTATTAAAATTTCTACAAGATTAATTACTACTAGCAAGTTTTGGATTGGATTTGCTTTGCTATGAGGTATTGTATTGCGTTTTTAAATGCTCAGATATTGTATACTGTACATTTAGATGTTATTGGAGATGTTTGGATATTTACTTTTATTTTTTAATTGGATATTTAGTTGTAGTTTTGTGCTTGTATTATTGTTACTAGAGATGTAGAATTATGCTTATAGTTGAATATTTACATTTAGATGTTATTTTGTGTGGTGTTTGTTTAATTGTGAATTTGTTTGTGTTGTGTTTGTTTAATTGTGAATGTGTTTGTGTTGTGTTTTTTTATTGTGTTTGTTTAATTGTGAATGTGTTGTGTTGTTTGAAAACTATCGTATATGATGGGTTATATTGATATGGAATATAAACAAGGATGAATGCAGAAGTAGACAGTGGTTGCTAAAATTTTTAGCATTTAGCAATGGAATATTAATTTTCTATCGCTAATTAGCGACGGAATATTAAATTCCGTCGCTACTTTTGTCCCAGAAATTGTCTGGGATCACGTTATTCTGCGATGATATTTTAGGGTTTCGTCGCTAATTAGCGACGGAATATTAAATATCGTCGCTATTTTGTCCCAGAAAAATTGGCTGACCACGATATCTCGCGACTGAATTTACTATTCCATCGCTAATTAGAGACGAAAAATTAATATTCCGTCTTTAATTAGTGACAGAATAGTAAATTTCATCGCTAATTTGACCGTGCAAACAAAAGGCATTGTGACTAAATAATTAAAAAAAATCGTCTCTAGTTAGCGATGGGTTATTAATTTCCGTCGTTATAAGTAAACTAACACCGTTAACATAAATAGCAACGGTTACAAAATGTCACCTCTAAATTTAGAGACAGAATTTATGTTTTGTCTCTAACTTTAGATATGGAATTATATTCTGTCTCTAATTAGCAACGGAAGTTTATATTCCGTCTTTAAATATAGTCAGCGATAAAAATCATAGCAGCCTATTAATCTGTCACTACTCAATCAGTAATCTCAATTTATGACGAAATAGCGATGGAATATTATCTCTCTAATGCTATTTTTTTTTAGTGAAAAATCATCCAAACCATCTAAGTTTGCCTCCAATGTCTCATTCCATGCGGCTTCTAACTCCTTTTTACAAGTCTCAAGTGAGAATTTATCTAATAGTAAAGCCCCATGTGGCTAAGATGCCTATGCGCTCATCTGAAGAAAATAAACCATAGAAACTCAAAAACATGTTTGATAATGGTTCTTTCCAAATTAAAGAGAAAAAAGAAGAAAATGAAAACACACTATTGCCCTTTTCCTTTTAGACCATGACCAGTCCAACTAGTTCAGTTCATTTCATTTCGACTCAATTCCCTCTCTCATTTCATCCAAAGTTCCTCCGCATTATTCACTTAAAAAAACAAAAGCAAAACAGTCTGGTTCTGCACAACAAAACATGATATTGGTCATGAGATTCTCTGCATGGAATGCAGTGCAGCCCTTAAAGCAAAGGATTAGTGATTATTACACAGGGAGACAAAAAAGCAAAAGCTCCATTTTCGCAGACCTTGAGTCATGTGAGAACCTTCTAAAACACCCTTCTCGGGCTGCTCAACTGAATCCAAAGTGCTCAGTTTCCATTCAGTGTTTACATAAATGCACTGAGGCAACTCGATCAAGCTTCCAACATTTGCAAGCAATGGCAGCTTGCAGCTTCAGGCTCCTTCTCATCTCAGTCTACATCGCTTTGTTGTTGGCTGGCGAAGCAAATGTTGGTTGTGTCGCGGCCAAGAAGCCTTTGGCTCGTCGTGGTACCGACCGGCCGGCCGACGGTAAACCAACGGCAAAGCCATCATCGTCATTCGTCAAGGAGCAGCTGAGCAAGAGACGGTTCCGACGAGGGCCTGATCCGATCCACAACAAGAGCTAGTAGAAAGAGGCTTGTCAATTTTTGCTCTGTTGACGTTTAGAAGTTTTGCTTTTAGTTGTTTTTTTTTTAAATTTGTTTATATCAAGTTTGGGATATGTTTTTGATCTATTTGTGATGCATTTAGTGCGGCAAAATAAAGTTAAAACGATAGGATCTTGTTCTGATTTGGATTTGTCAATTAAGTAAATGATGCACGACGAAATAAATTTCTGGCTTAAAATTGATTTTAAAAAACTTTTTCATTTTGCTGAAAGGATTTTGGTTCTTGTAAAATAATTCTATTTCATCAAATATAGTAAAAAAAAATTCACTATTGTTAGTAAAACAACATAACTACAAAAATTCTAAAAATTATTTCCTAAATAATTTTGAATAATTGAGTTTTCGAAACAAATAATATGTGAAAATTTTAATAGGGGCTGTAAATCATAAATCATTATAATAAATATTAAGGACACCAAAATGCATCTTTAAAATCTTTATGAGGAAAACAAAATAGAGAAATTGGCATCTAGTCAACCATGTTTGTTGATATTTAATAAATTTTTTTTATCAAAACTTAATTTCGTATAAAGGTTAAGAATATATAATATTTTATGAATAAGGACCTTAAATTTACGATTTTATATATATATCAAAGATGAAAACCGACAGAGGGTGGATTAAATCTAATCACCTTTTTACTAAACCGGGTACGATTTTAAAATTATCAAATAGTATAGAAAATTTATAAATAAGTAAATTAGTATATATATATATAAAAAAGATGAAAACCGACAGAGGTGGATTAAATCTAAATCAACATTTTACTAAACCGTATACACGATTTTAATATTATCAAATCGTATAGGATAATTTATAAATAAGTAAATTAGATATTCATTTTCATTTTTACCTCTGATACTATTCTCAATCGAGTTGATTTTTTATCAGTCGAATCGATTTTTTTTAATCGATTTTTTAGTCGAGATTAATTCATATTTAAAAAATCAATACTTTTAATATATTAAGTGAAATTTATATTTGATAGTATTTTTACAATAAAAAAAACTAAACAAATATATATAAACTGATTTTATATCATTCTAAGATCTTTAGGTCCATCAATCACTTTTGGCCAAAATGAACTGATGAACCTACAGATCTCAGAATGATATAAATCAATCAATATGTATTTTGTCTAGTTCTCCTAATTATAAAAATACTATCAAGCATTAATATAATCAAATATATTGAGAGCAGTGATTTTTTAAACACGAATATGTCCGAAAAACTAATTCATGTTTAAAAAATTATCGTTCTGAATATATTAGATTAAATTGATATTTAAGGGTATGAATATAATCATAAAAACTAAACGAACTCATAAGACATGGTTTCACGTCATTCCGAGCTCTCTAAGTTCATTTGGCTAAAATCAATTGATGTACCTAGAGTACTTAAAATGAGGTGAAACTAGGTCTTATGAGTTCGTTTAGTTCTTATGATTATATTCATTTTCTCAAATATTAATTTGACCCAATATATTGAGAGTAGTGATTTTTTAAACATGAATTAGTTTTTCAGATATATTAGTGTTCAAAAAAATCACTGCTCTTAATATATTTGATCAAATTGATCTTTGAGGGCATTTTTATAATCAAGAGAACTAGATAAACACATAAAAATTGATTTCATATCATTCCATGGTCTTTAGATATCTTAAATTGATATTTGAGGGTATGAATATAATCATAAGTGCTAGTGCAGCTGACACCAATGTTCAAACCTATGTTTTGATGAATGACAAGTAGATTAAAGTTAGATATGTTGTGATCTAACATTTCTACTAAGTGTGCAAGACTTAACTGGTTTGACACCCTGTTGAATCCAGCTAGGTCTGGAGGATTTGCTAGCTAGTGTAAAAATCCAGATAGGTCAATGAGTGACCATTTTAAGTATCTGGCGGGAAGTTCCGCTGGGCCCGCGGGACCTGACAATTGGCCAAAGTTCAATTGGGTCTGTGAACCTAACAATTAGTGAGAAGACCTGGTGGACCGAGGTAGAGTCAAGCGATTCTGCAAGGTAAGTAAGGTAAATCAATAGAGGAGAGTGTTCAAGTGAGGACGAGTCCCAATTTGAGACTTTAGGTGTAGGCCCAATTTAGGTCCATTTTAGAAACATAAATTGAGATCCTGACTATATTCTGATCTCGGGGAGACATGATCTAATTACTAAACTACTTATTTTTTTTGTGCTAACTTTATTTTATAGGTTGGATATTTTGTGTTAGACTAACACATTTTGTAGAACGAAAGAAGTATAAAATACCTCGAGTGAATAGTACCCGAGGCACCTTCCATGCTAAGGAAGGGCCTTTGAAGCTGGGTGTTGGAAGGCACCTTCGAGAGCTTGGAAGGCGCCTTGAGTCGGATAATGCAGAAGACCTCAACGATGATAAGGCACTGTTTTTTCGAAAAAAATTTGAGGTTGAAGGCGCCTCCAGTGCTATGGAAGGCACCTTCCATGCTCAATAAAAGAAGGTTTTGCCTAAGGCTTCTACACAACTCATGCATATTTCCTCTACAAGCTTCTATGCATTCATACGACATTCTGACTACTCCGACTTTGTCCTATTACTCTGCCGCTCTGCTATGAAGCTACTGTGTCTGACTACTGCTAAGAAGTCATCCAACACCTAGCCTAATCCGATCATCTACAAGTGTTGGGTAACAAAGTTTTTTTTATGTACTTAATTATTACTTAAAAGGAAAGTATAGCTTGTTACTGTAACGACCCGACCCCTCGGCCCCTTGGGCGGCCACAATGGCGGCCCATTAGGCGACCCCTTGGTGGTCCCTTGGGCGGCCACAATGGCGACCCAACTGGCGACCCCTTATGTCGTCGACTGACAACCCTCGGTCGTGTCGTTACTCACTAGGTCTTCCCACCCCTGGCCAGTGGATTTTTGCCTTCCCCAGGATTCGAACTCTAGACCTCCAGGCTAAGTACTAAAGTTTATGAATCCTGGTAGCCAAGTGAGCGGACTTAGCCTGGAGGTCTAGAGTTCGAATCCTGGGGAAGGCAAAAATCCACTGGCCAGGGGTGGGAAGACCTAGTGAGTAACGGCACGGCCGAGGGTCGTCGGTCGACAACATAAGGGGTCGCCAGTTGGGTCGCCAGTTGGGTCGCCATTGTGGCCGCCCAAGGGGCCGCCTAATGGGCCGCCCAAGGGGTCGAGAGGTCGAGTCGTTACAATAAAAGGCGTTTTTTTTATTGTAACGTCACGGCCCCTCAGCCCCTCGGCCCCTTGGGCGGCCACACTAGCGGCCCAACTGGCGGCCCCTGATGGTCCCTTGGGCGGCCACAATGGCGTCCCAACTGGCGACCCCTTATGTCGCCATCCGACGACCCTCGGCCGTGCCGTTACTCACAAGGACTTCCCACCCCTGGCCAGTGGATTTTTGCCTTCCCCAGGATTATCAGATAAATCTCGAAAATCCAGAACACATAGCAAGTATCGTATACCTGCTCTGATACTACTAAATTGTCACGCCCCAGAGGAGTCCTTGCCAGAGAAAATTCCGGCAGCATCTCCTCTGTACGGGTGACAATCTGAACAATTTCTACATACATAATATACCTCAGCCATAGGCGGCTGGAATATTCACACAACCACACAGTTTATATGCAGCATACTCGGCTGATACAATAAAAAAACACAACCACGCAGTTATATGTAAAATTAACAGCCCACTCGGCTGTACCAGAACCAAACACAGCGGAAATACAATGAACACACATACAAACTAAAAACGAAGACTGCTAGCCGGCTAGGCTTACACCACACAATAAAATAATACTCCAGAAACAAAACCAGAACACAAGTTAAATACACAAATTCCATATACCAAAATACAAATAAACAAAAGCGGAGACAGATCTTCTGATGTGACGTGGGGACCGGCAGGCAGGATACTCCAAGCGACTCCATAAACAACCTGGTACCTGAAAAAGATAGTATCCACGGGGGTGAGTTCAACAACTCAGTAGATACCTAGTTGACATGTATAGTAAACTATAACAAATAGTAATAACTATGGAGTACAGTCTCCTGGACAAAAGCTGGAAATGCACAATAGAAAAGGCTGAAGAAAACTGTACTCACCAGAGCCTCCTATTAGAATAGTCAGGTCGTCAGACCAAGAGTATCATAAATCCTGTATGCATGTCAAACATATGCATCCATCCAAATGCAGTATATAAATGCAACAAACACAATCAGTAAATGCATAAATACATATGATGCCAATGACATGGTCACCCCTGACGCCAGTCAGCCATCTCACACACGATGGTGAGACCGAGTGGGTAGGGTTGTGACAACCGTGCACTCTGCTATCACTGCTCCTGATGAGTGACCGAGTGGACGGGATGCTGTCGGAGTACACCTATCCTCCTACCCCAAATCATAAGTGGGGGAGCACAATGCTCTCATCTCCCGATACACGATGACGGGGAGGAATCTCTGCCGGCTACCACGTTGCGTCGCACTACCCATGAGCGGACCAACGGAGCCTAACAAAGTCCAACCGTCTACCGGCTACCACGCTGCTACACTAAATGAGCGAAGCCTAACAAAGCAGAACTGTCTGCCGGCTACCACGTTGAGTCACCGGACCAGCGGAGCCTAACAGTAGAATTGTCACACACCTGCCTGATATACCACTAACCCATGAGTGGTGGTGTGTGCAGATCTATGTAACTGGCGATGTACACAACAATAATGGAGTCGACTATCGCACAGCATGCAATCATGCAAGACGATGCATGTCACTAAGCATGAAAATATCCTAAACCTATCCATAGATATAAAATGTGTACCCTAGCATCAATGGATCAATCTGAAGATCTAAGGTACATAGGTCAGATAAGGTATCAAAAACCTAGATCCTGAACATAATAAACACATGGTTGTGTCACTACCTCTCTAAGCATGTATAATCAGGTAAGTATTAACATGAAGTGCATAATAGGTAAACAAAACAAGCATGTAACAGGTATCGGGTAGTGACCAACCGAAGCAAAGACGAACATAATCATTACTAAAGGTTATAACCTACTAAACATATCAACATGACATTATCAAAGATAAGTCAAGGTATCCGCCTCCAATAGGAAGGTCCAATCCAGTCCAAATCTGACGTCAAGATACTCGTCTCGAATCACTGTCCTGTAACAACATAATATACAGATTTAGCTAATTATATATAAATTAATTAGTTAAATCATATCCCCGAGAAGCTAACCTAAATCCAAATCCAATTATACACTCTAATTGAATCACCTAACTCCTCAATCATTTCTTAACTAATCCATTCAAATTAAGACTTGAAATAAGCATAATCCATCACAACAAATTAATCCAAATCAATTCATAAGAACTCACCCAAATTCAAGATGATCACTGATGGCTCACGGTCGAAAGGGTTCCCTGCCTAAAACAAAAGGACCGGCGTTGTGGATCGCCAGTGAACAGTGCTGGCCAAGCTACAAAGGCTGGTAGACTAACAATCACAATGGAGCTACTGGAATACTTCACGACAGTGCTTGTTGATCTAGAGCATTCAGCACTGGATACCTTTGGTGAGCAAGAGACAAGAATGCTCAGTCACATAACAATCTCAACATCCATACAGAACATGAAATTAACCTAATACCCACCAAATCTTACCGAAACCAGATTTGTAATCCTCCTCCCCAAAGCTACTGTGGTGGTGAACCAGAGCAACGAGTAACGACGAGAGAAGACCGGCTGGTGTCGCGATGAAGAGGCACCAAAAGTCGGCGATCTAGGGCACAGAGGGAAAGTTGGCGCTGGTTCGAATCTGGTGGCCAGCGACAGTGCTAGTGCACAACGCGTCCTTGCCGACGAAGGAAAGAACGAAGATCCACCTGCACAGCGACAACCCAGGGAGAAGGGAAATCTGACGGAGGCGAGGGCTCGGGTGGCGTCGTCGGGCAGAGACAAAAGGAAGGAGGACGGCGCTAGAGCAGAGAGAAGGGCTCTGCTCAGCGATCGAAGGAATGGGCTCGGCCGGCGGTGCTCGCGCGTCGCCGGCGCTTGGGCAGGGAAGAAGAAGGGAGGCGGCGTCGGCACGTAAGAGGAGAAGAGAAGACGGTTAGGGCATAAGAGATAGGCTCGGGCTTTCTCTCAGCCGACGGCTTAAAATCGCAAGGAGGCAGCAACCGCCGCGTGAGAGGAGCTCACTTGGCTACTAGGATTCATAAACTCTAATACTTAGCCTGGAGGTCTAGAGTTCGAATCCTGGAAAAGGCAAAAATCCACTAGCCAGGGGTGGGAAGACCTAGTGAGTAACGACACGGCCAAGGGTCGTCGGTCGATGACATAAGGGGTCGTCAGTTGGGCCACCAAATGGGCCACCCAAGGGACCGCCAAGGGCCGCCAGTTGGGCCGCCCAAGGGGCCGAAGGGCTAGGTTGTTACAGTTACACTTATCCTATCTTTTCTATTGTACTTGTTTCCCTCTTCCGGCGGTTAAGAGGTAGACGAACTCATAGGATCTAATTTTACGTCACTCCAAGCACTCTAGGTCCATCAACCGATTTTGGCTGAATGAACCTAAAGAGTTTTGACCAAAATCGGTTGATAGACCTAAATAGCTCGGAATGACGTGAAACCAGATCTTATGAGTTTGTCTAGTTCTTATGATTATATTTATGTCCTCAAACATCAATTTGACTCAATATATTAAGAGCATTGTTTTTTTTTAAACACAAATTAGTTTTTCAAATATATTTGTATTCAAAAAATCTCTGCTCTCAATATATTTGATCAAATTAATGTTCGATAGTATTTTTATAATCATGAGAACTATATGAATACATATTGTAGGACCGTTAGATTCGATAGAGGGGGGGTGAATATCGATTCGAAAAATAAGACTATAAACGCAACGGAAAAGTAAAATAGACACAGATGTTTTTTACTTCGTTCGGAGCCTGTGACGACTCCTACTCGAAGGCCCGTGGTCCTTGACCACTTTCATTGGGCAATCACTAACAAGTCGAAATATGATTACAGAATAAGTACAGGAAATGCTAGTGAAAATAAAGCAATACCGACAAGGAAATTAAATAAAAACGGAAGGAACACTTTGTCGGAGCGTTGTTGGCGTCGCACTGAACGTCGAGCAGCAAGACCAGCAGTAGAAGAGTTCTCAGATGAATTGATCTGAAGCTCCTGCCTGGGGCTTCTTTTATATGTTGCTCCGGGCGCCTGGAATGTGACGTAGCTGCACAAACCGTGATGCTCCATGTGGCGACGACTTGGCTGGATATAATTTGCCTTCCGGGCGCCCGGATCCCTTCCGGGTGCCCGGACCTCCGGGCGCTCGGATCCCCTCCGGGCGCCTGGACCACCTTATTCCAGAAAACTCCCTTTTCCTGCAAAACAAAGTTAGTCCGAGGCAATATATACCCTGCAACATAGATTATTAGCACATTTATAATAGTATGAATTTAGCACAAGTTAGTATGACTTAGATTCCGTCTTTCCGAGACCGGAATCTAGTCACGATCTCGACTTAGATATCCGAAATGGATCTAAGCCGGATCGACGCCTAATGTTCCCTTCCCGGGAACGCGTCCTCGCAGTCACTCCCCTCCAGTGACTTACCTCACTTACCTGCCAGACGTCCAGTCAGCCCCTCGACGTCCGGTTAGCCCATCGACCCGCCTGGACTTCGTACCAGCTATCCGGTCAGCCCGTCGACCTAGCCGGACTTCGTGCCTAAGCATCCGGTCAGCACGTCGACCCGCTTGGACTTCGTGCCAGCTATTCGATCAGCCCGTCAACCTAGCTGGGCTTCGTGCCAGACATCCGGTCAGCCCGCCGACCTGTCTGGACTTCCCCCGCACACTCGATCAAAGTGTCAGACAACAACAAACTAACTTAACCTGATTTGTCATTCATCAAAACCTGTGTTAAATCGTTAGTGCTAACCGCACCAACAATCTCCCCCTTTTTGATGGAATGACAACCTGGTTAAGTTAGTGAAAACATATGCAAGAATCAACATGCATTTATGTGGTTTTAAAGTTAGTTTGTATTTTCAAATTGGTTTAGCTAACTTAACCACCTAACCCTCCCCCTTTGGCATTCATCAAAAAATAAGCAGGGGTAAACAAGCATAGTGTAGAGTAAAATGCTTAGTTCAAAAATTCAAAGATACTGATAAAAGTACAATTTTTAACAGCAAGTTAAAAAAATAGTCAAGTTGACTTGGGGGAGTTTAAAGTTTTGAAAACTTGTTTAAAGCATTAGCTTTTAGCTTTTAGAAAAATTGCTAAGTTTAGATAGTCTAATTTTCAAACATAAGTGTATAAGGTCTAAATTTCAAGATCAAGTTTAAATTTTCAAAACAAGTTTCAACTTTGAAACGCTTTTCAAACATAAGTTTTCAAAACCAAAATTCCAAAACTAAGTTTGAAAAATCTATTTTTCAAAACTGATTGAAATTTATTTTTCAACACTAAGTTTGTAAAAGATTCAATTTTCAAAATTAAGGAAAATGATTTTGAGAAGCTTAGTTTGTAAACTTAAGTTTTGAAAAATCTAATTTCCACAATTTTCAATAACAACGTAATTGTTTTTAAAACTAATTTTTGTAAAATTTAACTTTCAAATCAAATTATCAAAATTAAGTAAAATCAAATTTTAAGAACTAGATTCAGGACAATTTTCAAAGTAAAGTTAAATTAAATTTAAATCTTTACTTTTAGTTTTCAAAGGAGTTTGGTAAAAGTAAGATCATATTTTTAGAATGTTTTTGTAAAATTTGTTTTCCAAAATCAAATTTTCAAAGTTTAAAAGTACTAGTTTCAAAACCATGGTTTAAAATACTTGAAAAGTTCAGTTTTCAAAGACTAAGTAAAAAGGATAAAAAGTTTGTGATTTAAAAAAAAATCACAATTTTAAACAAATTGTTTTAAACTTTGATTTTCAAAATTAAGTTTAAAATTCAATTTGAAAAACTAAAGTAGTTTTATTTCTCCCCCTGAATTTGATACTCCTTTAATTTATTACTCTCCTTTAATTTATTAAATTTTCTAGGGGATTTAAAAAGAAAAAATTGAACCTCCCCCTGAATTGGTTACTCCCCTTAATTTAATATCTCTCCCTTAAGTTAATACTAAGGTTTGGTTGTGTTAAATTTCAAAGCCCTAACACATTTGTCTAATTTAGTAATACATATATTATTATCTCTGTATCCTTGGTATAATTATTTATTTGAATTTGATTAATCAATTATTAATTAATTTTAGATTCAGGTGCTTAACTTTAGTTTAAGGTTAAATAAGATAAGATTTTATTAATTCAATAACAGTTAAGCATTATCAATAATTTATTGATTAGTTTTTACTTGATTTAATAATTTAATACTTAGTGAAATAATTTAAATTTCATATTACTTGATAGAGTTGGTCAATGAAAGTGTTAGTTATAATTATTATTATTATTTTTATTTATTTATTTAATTTTTTTTAAAGGGATTTCTAAAACAGCATTTAAAAGGAATTTAAAATAATTTTTATAATATGTTTTATGTCAATTAACATATGTTTGATTCAGTTTTGATTTTAGATTTAAATTAATATTAGTGGTTAATTTAAGTTTAAGTTTAATTTTAAGTTTAAGTTAAAATTTTTAATTTTAATTGTAATTTCAATATTAAGTTTTAATTTAAGATTTAATTTTTAGTTAAGTTAGATTAATTTTAAGGTTAAAATGATGTTTAAGATTAAAAATGAGTTTAAAGTCAAAATAATAATTTTTAAAGTGAACATAATCAATAAAAATAATTTATTATTACTATTTTTAAGTTAACAAAATTTCATTATAGTGAAAAAATAAGAAGAATTTTTCAAAATGATACATAATTTTTAAAATAGTTTTTTAAAGAATTTTTAAAATAGTTTTTTAAAGAATTTTAAAGATAATTTTTAAATAATTTTAAAAATAGTTTTTAAAGATTTTTTAAAATAGGTTTTTTAAATAATTTTTAAAATAGTTTTTAAAGAATTTTAAAAATAGTTTTTTTTTTTTAAGAATTTTTAAAATAGTTTTTTTTTAAAGAATTTTTAAAATAGTTTTTAAAGAATTTTTAAAATAGTTTTTTTTAAAAGAATTTTTAAAATAGTTTTTAAAGAATTTTTAAAATAGTTTTTAAAGAATTTTAAAAATAATTTTTAAAGAATTTTAAAAATAGTTTTTTTTAAAGAATTTTAAAAATAGTTTTTAAAAGAATTTTAAAATTTTTAAAGAATTTTTAATAGTATTTTTTAAAAGTATTTTTAAAATAGTTTTTTTTAAAGAATTTTTAAAATAATTTTTAAAGAATTTTTAAAATAGATTTTAAAGAATTTTTAAAATAGTTTTTTTTAAAAAAATTTAAAAATATTTTTTAAAGAATTTTTAAAATAGTTTTTAAAGAATTTTAAAAATAATTTTTAAAGAATTTTAAAAATAATTTTTAAAGAATTTTAAAAATAGTTTTTTTTAAAGAATTTTAAAAATAGTTTTTAAAGAATTTTTAAAATAGTTTTTTTTTAAAGAATTTTTAAAATAGTTTTTTTTTAAAGAATTTTTAAAATAGTTTTTTTTAAAGAATTTTTAAAATAATTTTTAAAGAATTTTTAAAATAGATTTTAAAGAATTTTTAAAATAGTTTTTTTTAAAAAAATTTTAAAAATATTTTTTAAAGAATTTTTAAAATAGTTTTAAAAGAATTTTAAAAATAGTTTTTAAAGAATTTTTAAAATAGATTTTAAATATTTTTAAAAATAATTTTTAAAGAATTTTAAAAATATTTTTTAAATAATTTTTAAAATAGTTTTTAAACAATTTTTCAAATAATTTTTAAAGAAATTTAAAAATAGTTTTTAAAGAATTTTTAAAATAGTTTTTAAAGAATTTTTCAAATAATATTAAAATTGTTTTTTTTTTAGGATCGAAAAGAATTTAGATATCTCCACAATGACATGATATTGTCCACTTTGGGCCTAAACCCTCATGGTTTTGCTCTTGGGTTCTACCTAAAAGGCCTCATGCCAATGGAGATATCTTTTCTCTTATAAACCCATGATCTTTTCCATGTGTTTCCAATATGGGACTATGTTTGCAACCTTGCAACCCCAACAATCCCCCCCTCAAATAAAGGACCATAGGCTTCCCACGTTCGATCCTCAACCCACCAGGTCTTTCTGCCCCTCGGTCCACCCGACCTATTAGGACTTCCTTGTCTAGTCGCAACTAGGACTTCCTGCCTGGTGTCTGGTCCTCTTGATCCGAACATAGGAGCCCCCACTTTCTTTGTTCGAGGTCAATATTGTACCCACATGGCTCAATCAGACCATAGCTCTTATGCACAGTCGGCGGTTAAGCCTTCTGGCAGTCCAGGCTCTGATACCACTTGTAGGACCGTTAGATTCGATAGAGGGGGGGTGAATATCGATTCGAAAAACAAGACTATAAACGCAGCGGAAAAGTAAAATAGACACAGATGTTTTTTACTTCGTTCGGAGCCTGTGACGACTCCTACTCGAAGGCCCGTGGTCCTTGACCACTTTCATTGGGCAATCACTAACAAGTCGAAATATGATTACAGAATAAGTACAGGAAATGCTAGTGAAAATAAAGCAATACCGACAAGGAAATTAAATAAAAACGGAAGGAGCACTTTGTCGGAGCGTTGTTGGCATCGCACTGAACGTCAAGCAGCAAGACCAGCAGTAGAAGAGTTCTCAGATGAATTGATCTGAAGCTCCTGCCTGGGGCTTCTTTTATATGTTGCTCCGGGCGCCTGGATCCCTTCCGGGTGCCTGGAATGTGACGTAGCTGCACAAATCGTGATGCTCCACGTGGCGACGACTCGGCTGGATATAATTTGCCTTCCGGGCGCCCGGACCACCTTATTCCAGAAAACTCCATTTTCCTGCAAAACAAAGTTAGTCCGAGGCAATATATACCCTGCAACATAGATTATTAGCACATTTATAATAGTATGAATTTAGCACAAGTTAGTATGACTTAGATTCCGTCTTTCCGAGACCGGAATCTAGTCACGATCTCGACTTAGATATCCGAAATGGATCTAAGCCGGATCGACGCCTAATGTTCCCTTCCCGGGAACGCGTCCTCGCAGTCACTCCCCTCCAGTGACTTACCTCACTTACCTGCCAGACGTCCGGTCAGCCCGTCGACCCGTCTGGACTTCTCGCCAAGCGTCCGGTCAGCCCGTCGACCCGCTTGGACTTCTCGCCAGCTATCCGGTCAGCCCATCGACCTAGCTGGACTTCTCGCCAAGCGTCCGGTCAGCCCGTCGACCCGCTTGGACTTCTCGCCAGCTATCCGGTCAGCCCGTCGACCTAGCTGGACTTCGTGCCAGACATCCGGTCAGCCCGTCGACCTGTCTGGACTTCTCCTGCACACTCGATCAAAGTGTCAGACAACAACAAACTAACTTAACCTGATTTGTCATTCATCAAAACCTGAGTTAAATCGTTAGTGCTAACCGCACCAACACATATAAATTAGTTTCATGTCATTCCGAGATCTCTAGGTCCATTAGCCGATTTCAGGCAAAATCGACTAATGGATCTAGAGACATCGGAATAATATTAAATTAGTTTTTATGTGTTCCTTTAGTTCTCATCATTATAAAAATACTATTAAATATCAATTTAATCTAATATATTAAAAATAATTTTTTTAAAATATGAATTAATTAAAATTAGTTAAAAAATTAATTCAATTGATAAAAAATCGATTTGACTAGACAGTAGCCAGGAAAAAAAAATTTAAAAGTGGATATATAATTTAGTTATTTATAAATGATCGATTTAATAATTTCGGAACATTACTTACGGCATAGTTTGTAAAATCACGATCCGGATCGTAGGATCATACGATCCTACGATCCTAAGACCCAAAATCGATCCAGGATCATGCAGAATCGAGTTTTGCAGCAGGATCGCAATATGATCGGAACAGGATCGGTAGGATCGTAACAGGATCGGAGCAGAATCGGAGTAGGATCGGTGGAAGCTTTGAGAGGTAATAACTTTTGACTCGGATTGAACCACGGGACCTATAATATATCAAATTCGTTCAGAGATCTTTAATAAATTTCAAAGTTTATCCTTAACCACCCTATTTCAAACCCAAAAAATATTATTTAAATCCTTTTCAGATGCCTAGAAGATTTTATTTATTTTTTATTATATTTTTTTCATCTTGTTAGGGTTTTAAATTATTTAAACATATATTTAATTATTTTTTAGTTAGTTTTTTATCAATAATATTCTGTCATTTTCCTCCAAAATGATGAATTTTTGGATGCCTATTGTCTAGTATTGTGTGACATCAACCAATCTTTAGAAGATTATTTTTGACGTTCATATTTGAATCAAAGGATCCAATAACTTCTGTTATGTACGTTAGGTGCTTTGTTGGCCTTTAAATTAGATCATCTTATAAACCAAGGAAATATTTTTGACGTTGAATGTGTTATTATTATTGTGTTAATAGAAATTTTATATTCTTTCATTTTATGATATGAAAATATAAATATTATTACTATGTGAGAATAATAGTTAAATTACTAATTAATTTAAATTTGTAGTAATATAATCTAAGGTGTTGAGTGTAAATGATTGCATATATATGTAAAATTAGTTATCTATTTATATGTAAATGAGTTTTTAAAGTATTTTTTCTAATTATTAATCATGTATGATAAGATTTTAAGGGTTTTTGGTAGGATCGTACGATTCTACGATTCGATCCTGACCGATTCGATCTTGACCCTAAATCGATTTTACGTAGGATCGTGATTTTACAAATTATGACTTACGGGTTTGAAAAAAACTAAATTTAAATTAGATAAGGTATATATTTCCGCTTTAATTAGTGTGGGTCCCCAAGAAGCTTGCCTACGCTCCATAGGGATCTTAGGCACGTGCAGCGGCTCGCTTTATCCGATATTCCCCTGGCCCACTCCTCCAGTATCTCTGACTGGCTGGATTCTCCGAGACATGTCAGTGCCTAGGACCGTCCATCAGGAAGATTGGCTTGCAGATCGGACGGCTGATGGAGCCCAACCGCCCGAGGGCAGTGGAGATCGGCGGTTGGTTCTGTCCACCCGAGAACGGGTCGCCTTCCCTGTCATCCGAACCCATTATGATTTATCGGTTTTACGCGGTGTAGTTACTTCCAACGTCCCTCTCCTCGGATCCGTTTCAGGTCGCGACAGCTGGAACTCTTACGGCGGAGGTGACCGTAAGAGGTGAAGACATCCCGTCTTTAAGAGTTACACATGGCTGGTTTCCTTTTAGGTTTACTCATCATCGCCGGAGGTAAAACCTCTCTCTTTTAGACGCGCTGCTTCTTCGTCGTTTTCGGAAGTAGGAGAGCTAGGGTTTCTGGTGTGGAAGGGTCGGGGAACCGGGACGATGGTGGATAAAGGGAAGAAGTCGAAGGTGGAGGAGGCCGCCTCCGACCATAGTGACGGCGAGCTTGTCCTCTCTATCGAGAGGCTTCAGGAGATCCAAGACGAAATCGAGAAGGTTGTGGACTCTTTAAATTACTTTGACATCATAAGTGACTCTGTTTTTTTTTTATGTGCCCGATTGCTTAGTTTTAGGTGCGGAGTTAATGCGCAGATAAAAAAAAAGGTTTTTGGTTAAACTTCGAGGTGTCTAGGAAGGATCCCAGTAAAATGCTGAATGCTGAAGCTTGATTATCAAAGACATAGTCCTTTTAACGGAAACTTGACTCTTTGATCTCCCGTCTTCCCAAGTTGAAACATGCTTTGTTATCCAAAATATTTTTTTGAGCCTTGCAAAAATATATTTGCTGGATGAAAAAGCTTGGAAATCGGATTTCAATATAAGCTAGCTTGAAACCTTATGTTATTCTTCTAATCTAGTTGATTTTCTATGGGAGGAAGTTTGTGCACATACATCCACGTCGCAAGTCCAACTAGCGAATTGTATCCTATACGGCCTGATAAGATGTGGGTGTATAGGATACAATTTGCTAGTTGGATTTGAACTGTCATACCTTGCTAACTTCAATTATTTTTGGCCCCATAATATAAGATTCACAATATCTCTTATTTTGCTGCTCTCGAGTGAGAAATCCATTCAAAGTGCACATTGAAAATTCTCTCTGGAGAGTCTAATTGAGTTTATCGTTCTACCTTTATAAGCATGATTATTTGTCTATATGATAGTTTTCTTGGTAGGTTAACGAGGAGGCAAGTGACAAGGTTTTGGAGGTGGAACAAAAATATAATGAGATACGCAGACCTATCTATGGGAAGAGGAATGAGATTGTTCGATCTATTCCAGATTTCTGGTTAACTGCAGTATGTTGTTATGTTCTATCTTTCTTTCTCCCTGACATATATATATATATATATATATATATATATATATATATATATATATAATTGAAATTGCAGTCCCCTCGGGACGGACAGTTTGCTAGCGCATGGTGGTGTTGGCACCATAATGTCTGGGGTCAAATCTCAGCTAGTAGCCGGGTGTCTATTCTCCTCCATGCGCCATTTAGCTATCTGTGATTTACCTCTTCTGTGTTGGTCTGGGGATGGGCTGGCAGAGAGGGGCGAGCGAATCACTTTTTTGCCACCTTGTAACTTAAATTGCAAAGTGATTTGCTTGTGATTTTGCATGCAGTTTCTAAGTCATCCAGTTATTGCTGATCTTCTAACCGAGGAAGACCAAAAGGTATGATCTTGCCATCTTGGTCTGATGAGCATGGACATTTTAAACTCAGTAGAACCAAACTTTTGCTCACAATCTATGTTATTATACCTAATCGGCATTAGGGGTGTGAGTGGCATTCTTTCAAAGTTGCCGCTTTGTCTTTCTCAGCACATCATTAACTCTCTATTCCTCCATAAATATTCTTGATGACTTTCATAGCATTTTGCAGATATTAAAATACTTGGTTTCCTTAGATGTAGAGGATTTTAAAGATGTGAAGTCAGGCTACTCTATTACCTTGGTGAGTTGTTTCTTTCATTGTGGTGCCTCATGACTTGTACATATAAGTCAGCTGCTTATTTGTTCTTTTTCTGTATTAATCGTTATCCTTAGCATTTGCCTTTCTGTGCATGCCCAGAATTTTTCCCCAAATCCATATTTTGAAGATACAAGCTTGACAAAGACATATTCCTTCTTTGATGAAGGAACTACGAAAATAACAGGCACAACAATAAAGTGGAAGGAAGGAATGGCAAGGATTATTATAGTGTTTTTTTTGCTAATCATTGTGTTTGATTCTTTGTCATTTGCATCTTATTCTTCTCCATTTTCATTTTAGAATATTGCAAATGGTGTTGCTCATAAGAAAGGGGGTAAGAGACCATTGTCTGAAGAAAGGTTTGTACGTGTCTTCCTATATTGAATCTTATTCCATTACAATATTATGGCATACAAAAAATTGCAACTCTAATACTTTGTTGTGATGGCTGTGTCACCAGTTGTTTTTCCCTGGTTTGTAATCAGTAAGTTGGTGCCCGATTCACCATACTATAGACAATGTGTTCAGAAAGTGTTCATGCTGTGGATGATAAACTATTTCAAGTGCTTAATTTACCTTATATCACACTAGTTATAAAATGTTAGTATGCAAAAATTTGAATGCCCTTAACAAAATACAACTATCTAGAATAGCAGTCAAGGGAAAGGAATTTATACTTTATTTTCTATATTCAATTTTCTCATTCATTTGTTAAGCAACAGCTTTTAATTTCATGCATGCACATATTTGAGATATTGTGAAAAATATTTTTTTTTTTGTACTCTAGTTGTGGTTGTAACAGTTTTAGAATAACAATAGTCCTCAACTTTTTATCCTACGACACAAACTTGCTGGTAAATCAGGTAACCTACAAAACTATTAGAACAATATTCTTGGAACATATTTGGCAAGAATATTTTTTTTGTTTCTTTACTTGACATTTCATTTATTTCACTTCCAATTCTATGGCTATATGAAAACAACATAGCCCAAGTGATCATTTTTTATACCAATATCTTTGATGTGATAAATATTTACATATGGGGTAGATTCTTTAAAAGTTGTTCAATGGGTTGACCCTAAAATTGGATATTGATTTTCTCCTGAATTAGCAAATAGTAGTTTGTTTAGAAAGCCTCTCACTTTAGACAGATCATCCTATGTGCAGCCTACCTAGTGACTTGTTTTATTATATAAAAATAGTTTTAAGCTGGAACTTCATGTTCTTTATCTATATGGCAGTGTCACATCCATTTGTATGGTGATATGTAAGTTCTTTCAGTTGTTATTTGTTGATCCATGAACTTGTCAATTTCTAGCTTGACATGTGCATCTCATTTACTTGTTTATTCTTATTTAGCCTCTCTCATTCTTTTCTGTAGTTTCTTTTCCTGGTTCAGTGAGATTCAACAAAAAAATCTTGCTGAAGGATTCTCTGATGAGGTATGTTCTCAATCTGTAATCAACACATTACTGATGATTGTCTGCTTTCAAAAAGGCTTTTCTTGGCAGCATTATATGAATAACTTATTTTCCCTACCTTCTGCCCACATGTACATTCACATATGGGTCTGGAAATAATAATTGTTTTACGTGAAGGTGGCTGAGATCCTAAAGGAAGATTTATGGCCCAATCCATTGAAGTATTTCAACAATGTGAGTGTCGTTTTCTCATTCTCTTATTTCACATACTATCACAAGAATAGTAAAAGAAACAGCTGATTGTTGCTGAACTGTATGGTCTAGTATCATAAATTGAAATCTCCTTGATGACTCTCCTAAAAGACTAAACTGTTTTGGCCTTTGGTTGTACAGGAGGCTGATGATGAAGATTTTGAGGGAGATGATGACGAGGAGGAGGTAGTTATATGAACCATGAAAGTTTAGCATGTTTGACGTTCCTAGAATGACAGCTCCTCAGTCCCTATGCTATGTTGGCTCCCGGTTATTTTAATATTTTTGTAGTTAACACGACAACAACACTAGAAGGCTTAGTTTACTTGGGTAAGGAGAGGGGAGGGAGAAGGGAAGGAAAAGAAACACAATTTTACATAGATTCTGATTTATCTGTTTACATTTTTTTTCTTTTGCTCTGCCTTTCTCACCCTTCCCAGTTGTCAACCCAAGTAAACCAAGCACAAGTCACTTGGGTTGGTTATTACAAATCATGTGAAAAGAGCACTCTTGATTCCTTGCATGATTCATGGAGAAGAAATATCTGTCCATAGTACGTTGACGCACAATTTAAGATATCTAATATGATTTCTTCCGATAAAAACAATGGAAGAAGTTTCAGAACTTGGAGATCAGAGTTATTATTTATTGCTCTAGTTTTGGTATATATTTTTATTCACTCAAAAAAATTCATTCTCCACATGGAGCCACAAACAAGTATAAATGGAAATATATACTTGTTAATGCTTATAGCTTCATCCAGTCAGGAGATGCTTCCAGCTAAAGCAAGCTGAAAACTTAAAACCTAAGATTTTTTTTTCCCCATTCTCAAGTGTTTGCTTACAGTTACTCTTTCCTATTAGATGGAGTTTGGTCTCACTCCCTATCTACCATTGTGTCTTTCCAATGCACATTAAAAATACAGCTTTCAATTAGCAAAATTGTGCAGGTGTTAATTTGTCATCTTAAGGAGCAAGGTTGTGTAATCAGTTTAGTGCAACCCAATACTATAGCTAAGTTGTGCGATCAGTTTCCCTTTTGATCCTTTGTAGATATGACGGTTTTAAACCAGAGTTTACCACCCTGCTTACTTTCCTACTGTTATACCTTTGCAGATTATTGCATAATAATCCATTTGTTAATCAAATGAGGTTCTGATTGTTTGATGTATTTGCCAGAAAGGATCCGAGTTTGACAATGAGGATGAATCAGGAGACGAAGATGATGAAGCGGATGACAGTTAAAATTGAAAACATCAAGCCATGCTGATCATGCCGTGAGCTGACTGCATTTGGTTGCAAAATATCCAGAACACGAGCGGATGACCACCTTTTTTCCCCGCAGGCCTGGAATTGTATTAGGTTTAAAATTATTTGCTATAGATAGTTGCTGCAGATGTATGACCTGTTGATTTTCTCGTGCAGAGCATTTTGGATTTGGTCATCCAAAGACTTCATGCATGTTGCTCCTTTTACAATCCTAGTGAACGTTTATGGCGTAAAAATTCTTCTGTTTTCTTCACATGCTTCCGTCCTTTCCTTCTGGTTGTTAGAGATGTTAATGTGCAAATTCTTCGAATCACCCACTTGTTTTATATTTTGATTAATGAAAGAAATAAGAAGCATACATTATATCTTTAACTCTGCCTCTATAGATGATTATGAGGTGGCCGTGTGAGATGTCCACTGACCTTTTTACATAAACTTTTTCCCATTTTTCTTTGGTTCAACTCAGTCGCTTGATGAAGAAAGATCAAAGAAGGAAGAGGAACAGTGTGTGGATTGTTCTCCTGTCGCATTCAACTGCATGGAAATCCCACCATCTTTTTACCACGTACGGAAGAGACACACCATGATGCACCTATTTTGAAGGCCCTGCTGCTGCAACTCTGCATCTGTCTCTGTACTTATTCAGGGTCCACTCCTCAGACTTTCAATGCTGTATTTTCGTCAGCAGCACTTCACCACGGTGATTAATTCTGCAGACAGGTGATGCTAGCCGTCCCATCATCGACCATTGCTACAATGTTTTCGCAAGTGACTTCAATCTGAGAACTACGAACAGGGATTTTTAAGAACAAATAACGGCATTTTACTGAACCTTGCAGCTAAATTATAGGATTTTTCATTTAACATAGTTAACTTTTATAATATGCAAATAACAGTGTATTGCTAACTATCCATTCTCTTTTTTTTTCACGTCATCATTTTTATATATTTTTTAAAATTTGGCAGACAGATTTAAATAATTTTAAATCAAAATCAATATACTCATAAAAATCCCCTTAATAGATTTATATTTACATATCTAAATTTAATAGTTTCTTTTACGGATTAATCATAAAATTTCTTTATATTTTTTACATACCCATTCAAAAATTCACTATTTTTAAAATTTACATTATCAAATTTAGACCAGTATAAATACATTAAGGAGCTTTATATAGGAGTATATTAGTTTTGCTTTAAAAAGCTTTATATAGGAGTATATTAGTTTTTTTTTTTAAATGATTCAAAGTTTCTAAAGTTATCACTCAGTTTCGTCAGAAACTAATTAATTGATCTTATCGTTCAAAAATTTAAAAGTTTGATAATTTTTAAATTAGGAGAGTCCTAAAACTCTATTGATGATATTAATTAGTGAGTGTCATTACCCTCGACATTATAGCAACTTTTGATAAATTTTATCAAAATTTATATGTTTAAAAATTTACTATTTAAACTCACAGTACATGATCTTGTATCTTAAAATTTGTAGCATGGTTTTAACTTTAATCAATTGATACGACGTGTTATGAATAACTCTAAAGGTAATGTGAGGTCAATAGTTAACATGATGTGACGGTCAAAGTCAATATGAGGTGATAGTTAAAGTCAGGGTGTATGTATCCAAACGAACCACCTCTTAGAAGTAGAGCTCCCAACATAAACTCGGGCGGCCACAGAGTCGGTCAGACCGATAGGACTCAGCTCCTCACTTCTCATGAACAGGGCTTCAGCATAAACTTGGGCGGCCACAGAGCCAGCCGGACCTACGGGATTCAGCTCCTCACTTCTCATGAACATGGATTCCCGCATAAACCCGGGCGACCATAGAGTCGGTCGAACTTACGGAACTCAACTCTTGGCTCCTCATGAGCAGGGCTTCCCGCATAAACCCGGGCCACAGAGCCGGTCGGGCCTACATGACTAAGCTCCTCACTCCTCATAAATAGGGTTTCTAATATAAACCCGGGCGGTCACGGAGCCGGTTAGACATACGAGACTCAACTCCTCACTCCTCATGATCAAGGCTTTAGCATAAACTTGGGCGGCCACAGAGCTGGCCCGACCTACGGGACCCAACTCCTCACTCCTCATGTATAGGGTTTCCCTCATAAACCCGGGTGGTCACAGAGTTGGTTAGACCTATAGGACTTAACTCCTCACTACTCATGAATATGACTTCCAGCATAAACTCGGATGACCACAAAGTCGGTCGGACCTATGGGACTTAGCTCCTCACTCCTTATGGACATGACTCCCAATATAAACCCGGCTGGATATAGAGCCAGCCAGACCTATAGGATTCAACTCCCCACTCTTCGCACGAACATGGTTCTCAGCTTAATTAGGTTGGCTCCAGGCCGATCGTACTCCCTCTAGGAGACGAAATTATCAGAGAATCACAATAACCTATCAAAGAATAATAGCTACTTACTAGATAATATTTCATTAATGACATATACACATAATGAAACCTTCCTTTGCCTAGGGGAAGACTATTGTACATCCTACTCGACAGATTCTGACACTTGACATTCTCTGATGCATCATTATTATAGAGGTTATGAGAGATAGTATAAAAGAAGTCCTTTCCATTGGCTAGGTACGCATATGCACGTCCACACATCCACATATACTATTCTACTGTTCATCTTCTTCCCTATTTTACTTTGCTACTATTCTAACTTGAACATTGGAATGTCTGTGGTAGAGACCCCCTCCCTGATTCTCGCTCTAACGTTCTCATTAGCTCTATTTGTGATGTGCATAGATCTGCAACTTCCAGCTCAAGGTCCATAGCTCCCAGCTCGAATTCTTTTCTCCGTCAACACTTTTGTCACCTCACCGGCCAACCGCTCATCTACTCAGCTTCCAAGCAAGATCATCAATCATTAATAACAAATTTACTGAATTATTGGATTCACTATCAAAAAGAAAAGACAAGCAGAATGGGTTGAAAATATTGATTATTGGTGAAGTTAAAGCACAATTAAAGATAAAGAAAAATTAGTAGGCCTCTAATGGACATCGAATGCTTTTATGCAGTCATTAAAATCTGAGAAGTGAGAACTAATACGAAAGCTAATTAATCTTTCAAAAAATAGTTTTAACATCAGAGATCAGCAAATGCAACTTTATTGTAAAATAGTTCCAACTTAACATGTATGAATGGGGTAAACCTGAATACAGGAAGTAATGATACAAATTGATATTACAGATGAATCATCAGCTCAATCGAAACATCAGAAATGTAGAAACTACCAATTAGGCAGAATTAGTGTTTTATACTCCCTTTGCAGTCAGCATTGCTCATCGTTTTTGCAAGAAGTAAAATATAATCATGCCATACATATGAAAAATCAGCAACCCATGACAGCACAGTTGAAAACGAAGTCTGCAGATTGCATAACGGCAATAGTCTTCCACTCAGTTTTCCCTCCGTTTGGAACACAAGAATTTAATTCAATCATTCCTCCGCGAGGTCCTCGACGCCCAATAACTATTAATCTCTCGCCGCAAGCTCGGAAAGCAATCCCCCAACCATTCATTGAGTCAGACCTCTCAGGCAATTTCCCCAATCCTTTCCATGTATTCTTCTCCTTGTTATACTTCATCACAATGTTGTCAGCATAGCGAGCTGCATAGAGCACATTGTTCACGACAGCTACAAGTGGCGGTGCGCCGTGCTCACCACTGAGACCCGCAGACATGTTTGGAATCAGTTGCCATGAGCCTCGCTTCATGTCGTACCGTTCCCCGCATGTCAACACCTCCCTTTCATTAGCCATTCCACCAATGACATAAAATTGGTCATCCATGAACACCCCAGAACACATCTTCCTTGCTCTATTCATCGGAGGAAGGGCCTCCCAAGTTCGAGTCTCTGAATCATATAGCTCCACGGAGTTCAGAATCTCGCCATTATTGGTGATACCACCAGCTATAATCGCCTTCCCGCCAAGGCTAGCTGATCCAAACAGACATCTAGGTGAGTTCATGACAACTCCCGGTGACCAAGAGTTGCTCAAAATGCTATATCTCAAAACAACTGAAGAAGTCATCTCCCGGCCGAAAACCAGGAGATCCGTGCCCACAGCAAGAGACTCCTTGTCTGAAAAGGTGAAGGTTTCAGTAAGACTAGCAGGCATCTGAGGAACTTTTATCCAGCGTCTGCGGTACGGATCAAATGCCTGCCATTGCAGGGCTGTGCATGAGAAATAGATCCAGTGTTCCATTATTCCCTGCCGGCGTCGGTGCTTGTAGAGATCCTGAATCATAGAATGGAAGGTACGGTTGACGGATGCTATTGCACCATAATCAGAGCGAGAAAGGCGCAGAAAGCATGTCATTATTAAATCACCAGGTAGCCTGCTCAAGATGTTTGGATTATTGTATGCAGAATTGTCAAGAGGTTGATTCATATCTCCCAATTTGGGGTTAATAGGTTGACGCAGAGGTTTCTTCCTTTTACCTAGTTCCTCCTCCACTTCTGCCAATCCGTCCTCTAATACTCTTTTCTTGGTGTTCAAGGACTCATGGAAGTGACAAGCCGGGTAATGCCAATTGGATTCTTCCTCGGAACTTTCCTCAAACACCCTGGAAATCAAATAAAAGCGGTCTTCCAACATATCTCAAATCCCTAACCAAATGAAAAAGACCTAATTCCTAGAACCCTATTTGTCTTTACAAGTATGATCCACCAGACTAAAAATGAAAAATAAACCCCACCCCAACAACCAAAAATGAGAAGCTTTTTCTACACGAAGGGGTTATAGAATCAATGTGCAAACATCGTTTGCATCTTTGGTATACAATAGAGATTGAACTTTTGGTCCTTCTAAATACTACCCGGCCAAGATCGACCAAGGGTCGATCTGGATAGCGAAAAATGCAACCTATCAGCCTTATCATATGGATTTCAAGAATGCTCTATCATTGGGGAAGAAGGAGAGGCACGAACATGGAGACATTTGGAAACGACACTGTCTCAAAAACTAAACCCTCAAAACGAAGATACCAGCTGAAAGATAAAAGCTTTACTCACAAACCCGTATCTTCTCCTCCGGATTTGGTTCCCTGCGACCAAAAATCAAGAAGAAACACACACAAAAAAAACACATCTTTAGCATACTCGGAACAAGATGAGCTCATTTTAATAGATTTCAATTCAGGGGGAAAAAATTACAGCTAAGAGGGAGGAAACAAAAGGAGATCTCGAAGCTGATAAAGCTGCGAACACTCACGATTGATGTTGGGCAAAGAGAGCGGATGAAGAAGAGAAAAAAGAAGAAAGGAGGCCCCTTTTGGGCACTAAACTACCGTCTTCATTCTCGCTGAAAGAACCACCTCCACCTTCTTCACTTCTTCCTCCCTACTCATCCTTTTATTTCTCATTTCAAGGATTCTTTTTTAGATCAATTTATCGATTATTTTTTTTCTTTAAGTAGAATGATTCCGACCAGCGAGGGTCCCACACAATAGTGGAAGGTTCGTTCATTTTTGTGCTCCATACATATTTTAATACGACAATGAATGTATGAAAGAGAAAAGTACCCTGAAAATAATTAAAAAATCACAGGGGGAAATAAAAATTGAATCAGTTATCTTTTGGACGAATGTGTAAAAAAATAAGTCCCTTAATAAAGGCTCCAAGATCTAGTAGAATAATTATTCACGTAAATATCAATTCTGCCCATCAGCAATATTAACGTCTTATTAATGTGTGCCCGGCACTCTGATATATATTTAAATTGTTCATGATTTGATAGTTAATTATAATATATTTATAAAAATTATATATGAAAAATTTTCAACTAAATAAGATGTAATACTAAAAAAGTACTGGACTTCTAGACTATACATTAAATTTATCATTTTTTATAACATAATGCTAGCTCTGGGACAATTGATCAATTTTATAAAAAAATTTTATTAGTCATCAGAATAATTCAGAAAATTTTTTAACGGACGGTCAAGAAATTCAACATCTTCAAATTATGCATCACATTAAAATTTTTTTTTTTATAAATTTATCATAACTAAAAATTAAATTATGAATACTTGGACATCTAAATGTCATACCATAGCACATAGCCCAGGAAAAATATTGAATAAATTAAATAATGAGATTAATTTGTGTGCGAATCAATTAGCCATAATGCCATGTCATAATTTTCCAACAACTATTAGATGATGATAGTATTCTCCTCCATGCCCTCAGCTCCTCTCTCCTTTCCAATCTCTGTCGTCCGACGAATCAAGCCCCAAACCCAAAGTCCTACGATTTAACACACGTCAACAGGTGTCGGCGTGGGCAGTGTCAAGTCAGTACTGAGCTGAAGAGAAAGAGACTCGCAGGTGCTACATCGGAGAAGAAAATCATATTTCCACGTAACATTACTGAACTTTCTATAACCGAAGGCAGGGAATATATCTTGCAAAATGGTGAAGGGAATAAGGAAAGCGGATGAAAGATACTCTACTATAAATGAAAATTTTATTTCTATGTTAAAAGTTTTAAGATAATTTAATTGATTTATATAAACTCTTTATTACATTTGAGTTCACAAGGATATAAATATAATATCGACATTGAATTAAGTTGATTTATATATAAACATGATTTATACGCATCAAATACTAAAATGGTCAAGATAAAATTTTTCTAAGTGAATTAACCAATGTTTTGTTACATGAATATTTCTTTTACAAATTGCTTAAGTGTGTAATGGATGAATTAATCATTAATTAATTAAGAACTCATAACTGCCGAGTGAAAGGCTGACCATTGATAGCCAACGACTAACTTTTCTAGCTCGGCGAGTAATAACCTTTATTCTGTTGATTATTGCTATTAAAGGTTTGAGCTCCTATATAAAGAGGTTACGACCTCAGGTAATGGACACACTACAAAAAGCAGAAGCAAGAGCAATCCACCTTCAACCCTCATCTTTTCTCGGTCGTGCAACTGTTTAGTTGCTCTTCAGTATAGCATTTAG
Organism: Zingiber officinale; assembly: GCF_018446385.1. Taxonomy (NCBI): domain Eukaryota; kingdom Viridiplantae; phylum Streptophyta; class Magnoliopsida; order Zingiberales; family Zingiberaceae; genus Zingiber; species Zingiber officinale. The sequence continues at coordinate 110,033,662 of NC_056003.1, read as the reverse complement.
GTATTAACTCGGCTCACCATGAACAACCTATTGGATGCTACTCGAAATTCCGTTCTGCTTCCCTTGTAAAAAATTTGTACAAGAACAGAACTTTTCTAACAACCTATGTGCTCCTCATGAATTAAACTTGAATTGGAAACGGAACTTAACATTTTACTTCAAGTTCAACTCATGTGTTCTTCAGTAGTTAAAACTTGGATTGCAAACGATACTTAACATTATTAATCCAAGTTCATCCCATGTTATAAAAGTTGATTAAATATCTATTTCAAGGATTGACTTCCAGGTTAAACATGGCGAGACACTTGGCCTTCTTGGGTATGAGACCATCCACCACTTCCTAGACAAAGCCTTTCAAAGAAATTGGATATTCAAATTTCTTACAGTAACCCTAGGTTTAACTACAAAGATCTCAATAGAAGCACAAGATCTAAACACTAAATCGAAACACAAAACCGAAACACGAAATCGCTAGCCTCTTGTGTTGGTATTTCAGAATCCATACAAAGAACACAAACTAATTAATTTGAAGCGGAAACAATTAATTAGCTATACCTTTCTTTGTAGCTTAAGACCTCTTGATCTTTTGTTGTATTCCTCTCCTTCTCTTGGACGTCGTGTGAGCGACGATCTACCAAGATGAAATCCACCCAAACAATTTCTTCTCCCCCAAGAAATTCGGCCACCAATGGAAACCAAAATAGGAAACTTCCTACTCTTCTTCTTCCTCTCCAAGCAACCGGCCACAAGAAGATGCCTCTTGATGTGCCGCCCGCCCTAAGGAAGAAAACAAGGTGAAGAGACCTCCTCCTTCTTCTTCTTCTCCACCAAACAACCGGCCACCAAGGGTAAAAGAAGTGCCGCAGGCCTCAAAGGAGAAAGGAAGAAGGACCGGCCACCAAGGAATAGAAGAGGAGACTTAGGTTGTGTGTTACCCCATAAGGCACCATTTACCTCTCTTTTATAATCCTTGGTCATGACAAAGAAGGAAATTTTAATAACAATTAAAATCTCTCTCTTTTTAAATTTCCTATTGTGATGGTCACAAAAGGAAAATTTTAAAATTAATCTCTCTTTTAAACATTGTAGATAACTACAAAAAAGTAAAAATTAAAATTAAAAATTTTCTTTTAAAACATGGTTACAAAAAAAGGAAAGTTTTATCAAAATTAAAATATCTCTTTTAAACACTACAAATAAGGAAAGATTTTAACAAAATTAAAATCTTTCTTTTAATCCTTTGTAGATAGCTATAAAAGGAAAGATTTTAAAATTTAAAACTCTCTTTTAAAACCATGTAGATGACTTCAAAAAAGGAAAGATTTTATCAAAATTTAATTTTAAATAAAATCTCCTTTTTTATCATACTATGACCGACCCCTTGCTTGGGCACCAAGCAAGACTTGGCCGGCCACATTTTGGACACCAAGATGGACTTGGGCGACCCCTTGCTTGGGTACCAAGCAAGGATGTGGCCGACCCCTAGCTTGGGTAAGAAGCTGGGTTTCTGGTGGATAAAAAGGCTTTTAATTAAGAGGCTACAACAGGGACCTAGAGGAGGAATTGGTTTTGGCCTCTTGATGGACTTGAGCTTCTTGTGTTCGACCCGAACACCTAACTCAAGTTCATCAATAATAACTCATACCACTAAAGAGTCATTATTGAACTACCGCACCAATCCCATATTACATTATGGGCTCCTTCTTATCATGAGTGCATTAGTCTCCCGTGTTTAAGATATCGAATGTCCATTAATTAAATGAGTTACTGACAACTCACTTAATTAATATCTAGCTCCAAGAGTAGTACCACTCAACTTCATTGTCATGTTGGACTAGGTCCACCTGCAGGGTTTACATGACAATTCTTATGAGCCCCTCAAGGGGATATCATCAACCTAGATAACTAGGACATAGTTTGCTTCTATAATCAACAACACACCACATAAATAATATTATTTCCCAACTTATCGGGCCTATTGATTTAACGAATAAATATCACCCATTGATAAATTAAATAAATAAATACTAAGTATATGTGCTTGTTATTATATTAGGATTAATAGTGCGCACATCCATAATAACAGAGGTTATGTTCTTTTATGTAGTCAGTATAAAAGGAACAACCTCAAATAATCCTGCTCAATACACACATAGTGTACTAGTGTAATTTTATAGTCAAGATAAACTAGTACCAAATTACACTACAACCATTCCAATGGTTTGTCCCAATCCATCTTGGTTGTGAGCTACTATTTATAATTTATAAGGAACTGATAACATTATTTTCTGTGTGATACCACACACCATGTTATCTACAATATAAATTAAATGGACAACTGCATTTAACTAAATGCAGACATTCGACAAATGTGATTCTTATTACAAAATAAATATTCATTTAATAAATGTTCATACAAAAAATTAGGCTTTTAGTATACATTCTAACACAACCAGTGCTTGATTGAGTACGTGTTGTTGTATCCTAAGAAATAGACAACCCATGAAACCTTAAAGCACTGCAGAGGGGGCTGAATCTATTTTTAAAAAAACTACGTTGAATACAGGCTTCGACATTTCTTTTACAGACTTAGAATTATTGTCCCAACTCGGTATAGTAACACATTCGACTGGATGCTTGTGGGGAAGTCTAGAGCAAGTCAGGGTGACCAAATGCTTGTAAGAAAGATCGAAGCATGTTTAGGTGACCGGACGTTTGCGGGAAGACCCAAAACATGTCAAGAGTGACTAGATGCTTGCGGGAGGCCCGAAGCAAGTTAAGATGATGAATGCTTGCAGGGAGGCTCATAGTAGGTCAAGGTGATTGGATGCTTGCGAGGAGGTCCGAAGCATATCTGAGTGACCGGATGCTTACAGAGAGGTCTGAAATAGGTCAAGAGTGATCGGATGTTCGTGAGAAGGCCTGAATTATAAAAGTAATGGTTGTTCTTTATTTGAAGGGAGGATTGTTAAGGATACAATCAAAGTTCTACGTTGAAAAGATATGAAATAGATTATGCATTTAAAAAAGATGAAGGATATCTCTATTTGTATGAGACATTTTGGGTAGAACCCAAAAATAAAACAATTAGGGGTTAGGTTAATAATTTCAATGCATTGGTTTATTTTGGGCTTGACTTGACTTGAGTAGGTTATCTTATCAACAAGATTGAACATCATAAAAATTGACTTGACTTCTCGTTTACGACCCTACTAAAAATAATTTCATCGGTTATCTCAAACTCTCTGTTGTGTCTCTAATACTACTCGCAATACATATTTTTCTGTCTTCATCATCATTTCATCTATATCTTGATTCTCTTTTATAAAATGTTCTACCTTTAGGATTATGGTGCAGTGGAAAGGTATCTGGTTGTCACCTAGGCACCCTAGTTCGATTCTTAGCTATGACGCATTTGTAGATATTTTTTTGCCAAATGGGATACGTAACTAAGGGATGTTAGACTTTCTCGATTTATCCTAGTGGCTGATAGAAAACTTATGCGGGGTCGTGTCGATCGTCTCAGGTTCAACGCTACCTGATCTCATTAATTATTATTTTTTTTTACTAAATTTTCTATAAATTAAAGGCCTCACTTAACTTCATTTTGACGTAGGTAATCTTAAATTTTTACCCTAATGACTACAATTGAGGAAGTTATCCATGAAAATTCCGAGTTGTGTAACATAAACCTTGAGTCGGCCTTTGGGAATTTTGTTAATTGTATAATTTTATAGAATTAATTTTGCAGAATAAATAAAAGTAATAAAATGGGGCCGTTGAAGTTGCTCCATTAGTTTTCTTTGTTTTTCTTTTATAAAAAGCACGGTGTATATAATTGTTTGGATCAATTAATTTTTGGGATATGACTAATTATATTTCATAAAAAATATTCATCAGTCCGAAATATTTACAACGGACGGCCAGCAGCCATCTCATTTTCTTTCTTGCTTGGCCACCAATCATAAATTGTCGGCCTATCAACAACCGTGGGCTAGCTCTGATGGCTCGATTGGATCTAACATTCAGTCGAACTTCTTTGACCGATTATAACCAATGCAGTTAGTGTGATGTCTAAAATAAAAAATTTCTATAAATCCATCATAATTAAGAATCGAACCATAAATATCTATGTCTTTTATCAAAGGTTGAGTGCGTGGACAATACAGTAGCAATCTTTTAATAATAAGATTTGACAGTCATTATCCAAACTGAATGGTTAGGGTAGAGCACAGTTGTACTATTTCCAAATTGAATGGTTGGGGCAGGATCAATAGTAAAGATCAATAATAATGCATTATTATTTTATTAATTAATTAATTTTTTATAAGAAATTAGTTAATTTTGGAATGAATTATATTATAATGAATGATTAATTATTGAAATAAGAAAAGATGCTCACATTACAATAATCGACAATGATGCATGTGATGCCCTCTCTAGATGGCCTTATGGTGGTGGGGAATTATATGTCAGTGAATGCAAAGTCCACTAACCCTAAAATTCCAAAAAGCTCAAAGAATTTGTTCCTCAAAAAAATGCTCCATCGAAACCTAATGCACCTTTTCCACAATGGAAACCCTAATTAGCATGGAGCACGAGGGACTTTGATGGTTATGATCAGTCTTCGAACCCTAAGTTGGAACAATTAACCAATGCGCGCAAAAGCCTAGTCAAGCATAAAGGTAGAGAAAAGGGTGAAAGGGACAAGCAATCTAGAACAAGCAAAAGGTTTATATCCACTAATAGGCACAACTTGCGATTCGAGTTGGTGCGATAGCTACATCTTTTATCTTCCTTTTTTTTTAATCTCATCATTGTTCAACTAGAGGAATTCATCGAGTCATATTTGTCGTCTTCTAGATGAGAGGCATACTTACAAATTAAGCTTTGAAGGCGGGTAGAATGTTAAGATGCTCTTAAACTCGTGGGCTAACTTTAAGTGAGGGGGTGATGCCTCGCGGATATATTCTCGTAGTCGAGTCGGTTGAAAGTGAAATGAAAATAATTATTGAGGGATCTAATTCCTATGTCACTTGCAAAGTGAAAGTAGATTGTGATTATGGACAAACTTTTAGTAATTAATCTTTTTTTAATTTTAGGAAATTGATTGGATTAAAATGAGAATTATTTTTGCGTGTGAATAAAATGAAATGTGAAAAATGGTGCGTGGCGGGTCAAATCGGAGTTTAACCACGCACCAACTTGTGGACTCTCCTTGTTAGTTGTTAACAACCAATCAAATACATGAGTAGTTTCCACATCCACCAAACATTTTGATAGCGACAGATAAATCATCCACAAATCGTTAATCCTTTTTATATTAAAAAATAGAAATTGAAAAATATCATTATTGTTTATTGTTAGATCTAATTAAACATCCTAGTAAAAATATATAGAAATATTTTTTTTTCCTTTATTTGAGTTCTTGGTACAAGTTTAGAAAAAACAGCATTAAATAGTTTAGCAATGTTAAACTATTTTATAGAAAATTAAATTATTTCTTAAATGCATACTCGTTTAGTTAGATATTTACTTCTTTTATTTTGAAAAATAAACTATTTTTTTGTCCCTGTGTTATTTTACTAAACAATTTTACGGTCAAATTGTTTTGGTAAATAACTTAATGGATTGAAATAATTTATTCTTTTTATAAAAAAGGGGTAAATTTCTATATACTTGTATATATTTTTGATTAAAAATGAAAAACTTATTTAAAAAGATAGATCCGTTATTTTAACGGTCTCCATACAAAACTTATTCAATGTATCACATCTAATGGTTGGGTAAGAATATAGACATTATAGTGTGGATTTTTTTCCCAAAAAGAAAAGATAAATATCAATTCAATTAAATAATTATTCATTTGGTTAAACATTTCTATTAAGCTATCTAAGCTTGAATCAATTAATTTACTTGGCTTACTTGGCACCCCGGGTTACAACGATAAGATGTTGAAATAGTTTCGTAAGTATTTACAATTTGAATCTCAATTATAATATCGGTAAATTAGAGAAAAATCATCAATCACAATGTTAACTTTGCATACAATCCCCATGTCCAAAAAATTTTGTTTCCACTTTCTGCATGCAAAGTATTACTTGTTTCAACTCCCTCATGTAAATATTGTTACCTAAATTGCCCTCAGATTTTTTAGGTACAAAAAGTCCAAAATTGAATACAAAAAATCCAAAAACGAGTATAATTCTTCTTAAAATCAGCATTTTATATTAAAATCGAGTATATTTTCTATCAAAATTGTCTCTATTATTTTTTAGGTATAAAAAGTCTAAAAACAAGTATAATTCCTATTAAATTCAGCACTTTATACTAAAATCCAACACTCTGTATTAGGATCGAGTATATTTTCTATCGAAATTAACCCTCATATTTTTCAGTACAAATAGTCTAAAAATGAATATAGTTCCTATTAAATTTAGCACATTAAACTAAAATCGAGTATATTTTGAGGTGAAAAAAGAATCGTACTCAATTTGATAGAAAATATACCAGATTCTAATTTAATATACTGAATTTAAGAGGATTTATACTGATTTTTAGACTTTCTGTACCTAAAAATATTATGGGCAATTAGATAAATATGTTTGACTGGGGAGTGAAAACAAAAATTTTCATGGATGGGGACTGCATGCAAAGATTTATTTGCCAATAGGGACTGCATGCAAAATTACCGTTATAATATACTATAAGATATTTTTCTTTAATTGGATGAAACATCTGGGACGACGTTAGCTACTGAGTGAGGAGCCACTTATACTTGTCTAATGGTCGGTTTATGAGGTCGGGCCATCAAATTTTAGGATTAGTTAGATAAATGGTCTAGACACATAGATTATTAAAAAAAAATATTTGACAAGATGAAGGTAGGAATTAGAGATGGATTTAACTTTCATTGCGGAAGGAATGAATTTTAATGGGTTAAATAAAAGATTTATATATGATTATACTTCTTGAATTATGTTATTAAAGAAGTACAATTGAGCTGAGGTATGTCGAAGACAATCTGCTTAGATCCGTCCCATGTTATTTAAATAAAATTAAAATATTATTAAAGATAGACTAAATTAATTAAAATATTTGAGTAATTGTTGCGGGCTTGGGCTTTTATATGACTTATATATTTGGCCCAAATTGGAAAGCCTAAAAGCAAATGGTATTTATCTTGTTATTTTTTATAAACATTTAATTGATTCACTCCATTAACCTGGAGAAACAACTTAATAAACACCATTTGGGTAAATATTTATAAATATAATTATCAACAAACTAATATTAAAATTACATCTGCGGGAAAATTAATATTAATGGGAATTAATAATTAGGTTTTAAAAAAAATTAATTGTCAATTTTTTTTTTCATTTTTTTTCTCGATATATTTTATTGTTGATTGATATATTATTATGTTCTTTTATTTATATACAACTCTACCTATCCTATCAATAGGGGCAGTGGCGTAGCCAGGATTTTAAACTAGGAGGGGCTATTTTTAAAATTTTTAAACATTAGTACTAGTTGATTTTCATAATCTAAAATCTAATTTTGAATTTAAGGAGTCAAAAATGATCTTAAACTTAAAATTTTCGACCTTAGCTCTAAGGTCTAATTGAAACAACGATCCGTCAATCTCTAAAACTTATCTATATCTTAAAGTTGAAAAATCATTTATGATATCACTTTCTCATAATATTTAGCATTCCTATAGCGGTGATGGCATATGACACGACGGAGGCTGCAGTGTGGTAGAGAGAAAAAAAATATATAAGATAAAATTTTCTCAAAATTACCATAATTCATTTTAAATCAATCGAACTCGCTTAAACTTTAAATTTGCTTCGGTCATAACTCAACCAAATCAATCCCAATTTAAACCAACATAATCATTATATGTGTGCCTATATGCTGGATTTAGTTCAAATCCGATCCAATTTTAATTTAGTGCTCTCACTTATGCTCTACATTTAATTTATCCATTTATTATTATATATTTTATTTTTAAAATTTAATATTTAACATTCCAAGTCACGATATTTTTTTGTAAAAATGGTACCAATGGATAGCTTAGGACAAGAGTTTTCTAAATATGTGACCAATTTCAATCTTCCGGTGACAAACGATGATGAATCGATTGGTTAAAATAGCAGCGAGGGCTTTTCAAATATATACTATTAATATATATTTTTTTTTGAAAATTACAGAAGGGGCGGTCGCACCCCCTCTTTGTAATGTAGCTACGCCCCTGAATAGGGGTGTTTGGTATAATGATTAGATAAAATAATTTTTTATACAATTCTCTCTTCTTGTACTTATTAAATTATAATATGTTATCAGCACGAACACTCTTCAAGTATGAACTCATAAATATTTTTAATCTTAGTCTTTATGTTCATACTTTCGAAATAACTCAAAATTTTAATTTTATGTTTATGCTTTTAGTTTTATATAAATGATCTTGGAGTATCACAATATTTCAATTTAATATTTATGCTCGTAGCACAAATTCTAAATGTATATTAATGCTCTTGAACAAACAGGACTTTTAATTTTATATTAGTGTTGCTGAAGTAATATATTATTTAGATGATGAAGAACCCCATCTCATGATCATAGTGAAAGTCAAAGTAAAAATGGTCAACGCTTAGATAGTATCAGTTGATCGGGGCTATCACGCTCCTGACCGAGTGGAGAAGGCCTCGATCTGCCGTTGGCTTCGACACGGGGAGGAGTCAAACGACCGATGCTCAAGGGGTTTAGTGGACGCTGAACGGAGAGGAGACGAGGTACAGAAGCTTGGCTGAGCGGCTTCTTCGCTCCGCCAGATAGTAGAGCCCGACATTGGCAGAGTTCGACTTTGGTCGAGCTAGCGGCTACCTCGCTCATCCCGACAGCAAGGCTCGACAGTGACAAGGTGGAACTTCAGTCGAGCGGACACAGGCGCAGAGGTAACAAGGTCCTGGCCGACCGGTGGGGGCACCAGAGAAGCAAGATCCCGATCGGGCGGTCATCCCACTCGGCCTTGTAGTACACTCCCTCTGATATCCAGCGATATCCTTTTGGGAGTTGGTGCCGCTGACACCGAGCACGGACAATCAAAAGATCGTACGGCGAAAGCTTCCACTGTCACTTCAGAGATATGCTTAACACGTTAAGGTACTGTGTCAGGGACACTTTACTGACAAGCCTTTTCAAGGGAAGCTTTGAGAAGCGTGCTCGCATTGGGAAGCGTGCATGCGCGCTATCAGAGCTCTATATAAAGGGGAGTTCAAGTATCGATAGAGGTACGCAATACATGTGATATTCACTGTTTGCACTACAATCTTCTTATTGCTCCGCCTTATTGTTCATCGCGGGTGACTGACTTGAGCGTTAGAGGGCCAATGCCGGGGACCCCTTCCCTGCCTCGGCACTGACATAGTCTGTGTTGCAAGTTCGAGCAAAGTCTACGTGCGGTCAACTGGAGCACCACATCCCCGACTTTCCATCTCTTCGACTTTCGGACATGATCATATTTAGCGTCGTTTGTGGGAACGTAGCCTACATCTGAGCCGAGAAGATGGAGGACGCTGGATGACTCACCACCGTGGCGCTCACCCAAGAAGAGGTCGACATGCTCATGCAAGCCCAAGCAGCAAAGATGATCGAGCAACAGCAAGAACAGGCGTTAGCTGATCGGCAAGCGCCATAGCCTGCAACATCGACAGCGGGAAGACGAGAGGGGCAGGAAGACTGAGTGAAGCAAATCTTCGTATGGAGGCAAAACAGAAGGTCGACCGACACACAGGGAGAAGCGCTACCCGCGTCGATCCCCTTCCATCGCGCCTTGTTCCAAACCCCCTCGGAAATAGCCCAAGCGAATCAAGAGCGGGGGTCGTCTTCGGATGATGCTTCCATTCGGGATGCCCGAAAAGGCAAGGCACCCGAAAGCAACGCATCGCCCGAACAGATCAACCGACAGTTCTCCAAGGAGATCTTACGGGACCCTCTGCCCAGACACTATACTCCGCTGGCGATCGGGACATACAACGGATCAACTGATCCAGATGATTATCTGGATCAGTTCGATAATGAAGCCACGCCGCACCAATATACAGACGGAGTGAAGCGTCGAGTCTTCCTCACCACCTCTCCGGATCGACGCAGCGCTGATTCCAAAGACTGCTGGACGACTCAATACAAAGTTTTAAAGACTTCCGAGCAGCGTTCCAGTACCATTTCTCTAGCAGTCGATGCTATCAGAAGACAAGCGTCAGCCTCTTCTCCTTGAAGCAAGGATCAAAAGAAACGCTCCAGGCCTACATACATCATTTCAATCAAGTAACCATGGACATCCCCTCGGTCTCATCCGAGACAATGATGAACGCCTTCACTCAGGGGCTCATCGAGGGAGATTTCTTCCGATCGCTCATCAGGAAGCCGCTTAGGGACTTCGACCACATGCTTAAGAAGGTCAACGAATATATAAATGTGGAAGAAGCCCAAGCGGCCAGAAGAAAAGAGGCATCTAGCAAACACTCGGGACCGACCAAGCACCGATCATCAAGCAGCTATCAGCCGCCCAAAGGGCCGAGAGCCTAAGGAGCATGGCCACACCAAGAGACCAAGACACATGTCGTTCAGCATGTGACATTTGTGTTAGAATGTATACTAAAAGTCTAGCTTTTTTTGTATAAACATTTATTTTGAAATGAGAATCACATTGGTCAAATGTCTACATTTAGTTAAATGCAATTGTCTATTTAATTTATATTATAGATAACATGGTGTGTGGTGTCACACAGAAGATCATGTTATAAGTTCCTTATAAATTATAAATAAAAGCTCACAACCAAGATGGATTGGGACAAACTATTGGAATGATTGTAGTGTAATTTGGTACTAATTTATTTGGCTATAAAATTACACTAGTACATTATGTGTGTATAGAGTAGGACCATTTGAGGTTGTTCCTTTTATACTGACTGCATAAAAGAACATAACCTCTGTTATTATGGATGTGCGTACTCTTAATCCCGATATAATAACAAGCACATGTACTTAATATTTATTTCTTTAATTTATCAAAGGGAGAGATTTATTCGTTAAATCAATAAGCCCGATAAGTTGGGAAATAATATTATTTATATGGTGTGTTGTTGATTATAGAAGGAAATTATGTCCTATTTATTAGGATGATGATGTCCCCTTGAGGAGCTCATAAGGATTGTCATGTAAACCCTATAGGTGGACTTAGTTCCGACATGACAATGAAATTGAGTGGTACTACTCTTGGAGCTAGATGTTAATTAAGTGAGTTGTCAGTAACTCATTTAATTAATGGACATTCGATATCTTAAACAAAGGGAGATTAACACACTCATGATAAGAAGAAGCCGATAATGTAATATGAGATTGGTGCGGTAGTTCAATAATAACTCTTTAGTGGTATGAGTTATTATTGATGAACTTGAGTTGAGTGTTCGGGTCGAAAACAGGAAGCTCAAGCTCATCAGGAGGCCAAAACCAATTCCTCCTCTAGGTCCCTATTGTAACCTCTTTGTATAAAGCCTTGCATCCACCCAAGTCATCCTTATGCCCGACCATATCCTTGATTGGTGCCCAAGCAAGGGGCCGACCAAGATGGGTTTAAAAGTGGGTTTTTAATTTTTTAAATCTTTCTTTTTGTAGCCATCTACAATGTTTTAAAAGAGAAATTTTAAATTTTAAAAACTTTCCTTTTTTGAAGTCATCCACATAGTTTTAAAAGAGAATTTTAAATTTAAAAAATCTTTCCTTTTTGTAGCTATCTACAATGGTTTAAAAGAGAGATTTTATTTTTGTTAAAACTTTCCTTTTTTGTATCCATGATTTTAAAGAGATGTTTTAATTTTAAAAATCTTTCCTTTTTGCAGCCGGTTTAAAAGAGAGATTTTATTTTTGTTAAAACTTTCCTTTTTTGTAACCATGATTTAAAAGAGAGATTTTAATTTTAAAAATCTCTCCTTTTTGTAACCATCTACAATGTTTAAAAGAGGGATTTTTAATTTTAAAACTTTCCTTTTGTAGCTATCCACAATAGGAAATTTAAAAGAGAGATTTTAATTGTTGTTAAAATCTTTCCTTTTTAGCCATTACCAAGGATTATAAAAGAGGATAGATGGTGACTTAGAGGAAATAATCATCTACGCTATTTCTATTCCTCTTCTATTCTCCTTGTGGTCGACCCCCTCATATTCTTATTCTCCCCTTGCTTTCTCACCTAAGGCCGGCGGCATCAAGAGGCTTCAACCATCTTGTGCCCGGCGGGTTGCAAGGAAGAAAGAAGAACAAGAGGTGGTATTCTTAGCTTTGATCCCTTGGTGGCCGAAAGTCTTGGAAGAAAGAAGGACTTGGGCGGTTTTTGTGTCTTGGTAGATCGTCGCCCACACGATGTTCAAGAGGAGGAGAGGAATACAATAGAAGATCAGGATGTCTTTAAGCTACAAAGAAAGGTATAACTAGTTAATTGTTTCTGCTGTGTACTAGTTTATTTTTCCTTTGTATGGATCTTGAAGTACCAACACAAGAGGCTAGTGATCTTGTGCTTTAATTGAGGTTTCTGTAGTTTAACCTAGGGTTTACTATAAGAAGTTTAAATATTCAATTTCTTTGAAAGACTTTGACTAGGAAGTGGTGGATGATCCCATACCCAAGAAGGTTGAGTGTCTCGCCAACGACCTGGAAGCCAATCTTTGAAATAGATATTTAATCAACTTCTGTAATATGGTTTAACTTCTGATGAACACATGAGTTGAACTTGGATTAATAATATTAAGTTTCATTTGTAATCTAAGTTTCACTTCTGAAAAGCACATGGGTTGTTAGGAAAAATTCTGTGTTTGTACAAATTTTTGTACAGGGGAAACAGAACAGAATTCCGAGTAGCGCCAATAATTTGGTCGTCAGAAGGCGGCAAAAGGCAAGGTATAGATGTCAATGTTATGTTCCTTTCACTAGACGGCGTCACACAACACGTGCGATTGCTATGATCTGACACCGATCGACAGCCGTTCGGCTCCGAGAGGACATCGTCGCCGATCTCCATCACCCAATTAGCAACATCAGCAATGATCTATTGGGTGACGAGAGGATGAAAGAAAGGCGCCTGAGCGACACTATCAGCATCAGTGGAGGGATACCACTGATCCCGCCCGAGTCCCGGCCGAGCGAGATAGACCCTCCTCTCGAAAGAAGAAAATAGAAGCAACATCACCCAAGGAGAAATAAGCATGATCGCTGGAGGGTCGACCAACGGAGACTCCAATAGAGCTAGGAAGGCGTACGCTCGGTGGCTAGAGATCCACGCAGTGGGATGCAGCAGGGAGAAGGCCAAAGGGCCCGAGATCAACTTCGACCCCAGCGGTTTGGAGGGAGTGGAGATCCCTTATGACGACGCGTCGATCATCCGAGCAGTAATTGCTAATTACACCATTCACCGAACTTTTGTTGATACAGGGAGTTCGGTGAACATCATCTTCAAGAAAGCCTTTGATTAATTACAAATTGATCGAAACGAGTTGCTGCCCATGACGACTCCTCTGTATGGTTTCACGAGCAACGAAGTACTATAGCTCGGACAGGCCCGACTGACCGTCTCACTTGGAGAAGAGCCACTGAGGAGAACCAGGACCACAAACTTCATCGTAGTGGATGCACCATCGACCTACAACATCATCTTGGGACGACCGACCCTCAACAAATTCTGAGTGGTGGTGTCTATGTACTGCTAAAAGATCAAGTTCTTGGTGGACGACTGGGTGGGTGAAGTCAAAGGAGACCAACTCGCAGCTCGGTGATGCTATGTCGAGATGGTCAAGTTTGAATCAAGGAGCACTCGGAAGAATCCATGCTTGGAGGCGAACACTATCACTAAGAAGCTTCATGGGTTGGTCTACAAGGAAAAGGAGCAAAGTCCAAAATCCACCTAAGCTGAACGGAGGCCACCATATTAATCGTGGCCAATCGGGAGCCTAAGATGAAGGTAGAGAGGTCGTGGAGCGCGGATCATCTAGAACCCTACAGGGCCGAATGAGAGGTGCACGAGTGAATTATGTTTTTTTGTATGTCTCCTGATCGCATGTCGAAATATGAATAAAAAGTGAAGGCCTCTTAAAATATGTCTCCATCAATGGTCGAGCGGCGGCCTTAAACCTTTGTCTCCATCGACAGTCGAGCGGTGACCTTAAACCCTTATCTCCACCGACGGTCGAGCGACGACCTTAAACCCTTGTCTCCACCGATGGTCGAACGACGACCTTAAACTCTTGTCTCCATCGGTGGTCAGGCGGCAACCTTAAACCCTTGTCTCCACCGATGGTCGAGCGGCGACCTTAAACTCTTGTCTCCACCAACGGTCGAGCGGTGATCTTAAGCCCTTGTCTCCACCGATGATCGAGCGGCGACCTTAAACGATTGTCTCCATCAACGGTCGAGCGGCGACCTTAAACTCTTGTCTCCATCGACGGTCGAGCGGCGAACTTAAACTCGGGTTTATTACAACGGTCGAACGACGACCTTAAACGTGAGTCGTCATCAACGATCGAGTGGCGACCTTAAACCCAAGACCACCTCAATGGTTGAGTGGCGACCTTAAACCCCATTGTTCACATAATCTTCCTCAACGGTCGAGCGACAACCTTAAACCCCTGGCTCGATGAGAGGGCAAGCGTTGATGAATAGCCAACCGTGAACCCGGGCTACTCAAAAGCTTAAAGTCTGCGAAGTATAGTGACCGTTCGACACTATTCTACGAAAGGCTCCTAGGGCCAACCGGAAGTTCATAGAATTATAATGGAACTGTGAATACAAAGGGATCAATCGGTTGGATAGACTAATCATGGACGATCGGAGTGACGAGGCCACGAGTTCTTGCGATGCTCAAAAGAGTTGAAAAACATACAAGTAGATAAAGCTTGTCCGAATGAACAAGAATTCATTAAGACTTTAAAAATTTTACAAGAGCTCTCGACCTCACTCAAGGTAGTCCAAGGCGTCGTCAGACAGCGACGTAGTAAGTTTGTCCCGATTGATGCTACTGCTGGTTAGAGCTGTCGGCAGGTAGCCACCCTCTCCGAGCTGGTCAATCATCCCATCAATGGCCAGAACAAAAAGCCGCAGAGCCCGATCGGCAACCTTCTCATTGAAATCATCCGAACGGAGGTAATTTTTCTTCATAGCCTTAAAACGGCTGGGCTTGGCCTCTTGATAAGTTTTTAAGGCCGCTTGGGAGGCCTCCAGCTCATCCTTAGCAGTGACCAGCTCATTGTTTTTTGCCGTGAGTTAGTCTCGGAGAGCAGCTTCTTCGGTCGACCGACTATTCCGCTTGACGACCAGGAAATCCTCAGCTTCTTTGAGCTTCTAGGCGAGAGCCCGGGCCTCCTTATTCTTCAGTTTGAGGTCTTCGATGGCCCAGTTCTTCCTCACATTGTCCAACTCGATTTTATTATCGAAAGTGACAACCTTCTTATTAAGCTGAGCCAGTATAGTGGTTTGACCTGCACTGTTATTCCACTTGGCTTCTAGGAGTTGATTGCTCTTCTCCAGAGCGGCCCGCAGTTTCGCCACCTAGGCGCTCGTCTGCTCTTGAGCGGCGGAGGATTGGCAGCTCGACGCCTTCATCTTCTTCACTTCCTCCTCCAAAAAAGTGAGTCTTTGACACCTTAAAGAAACTGTTTATATGGAGCAACCTCCTGGATTCATCCACCTGCAACTTTCAACACATGTGTATCAACTTCAGAAGTATATATATGGTCTTCGATAAGCACCTCATGCATGGTTTCATCGTCTATCTACCTGGCTTCATACTCAGGGATTTTCTGGCTCAAAAACAGACTCTTCCCTATTCTTCAAATATAATGAGGAATTTTCAATATTTGTTCTAACTTATGTGGATAATATATTAATAACTGGTAATGATCAAAACGACATTACTACTTTACTACATCTTCTCCGTCACGAGTTTCCTATTCGGGATCTTGGTAATGCTCGTTTTTTCCTTGACATGGAGTTTCTCTCACATTCTGAAAGTTGTCTTCTCTCTCAGAGCAAATATATTACTGGGCTTCTACAACGAGCTAAAATAGATGGTACACGTTCTATCTCTACATCAATCATTGAGGGTGGTTTCACTGCACCTTCATCCTCCTCTTCGATGTCTGACCCCCCAGATCTACCATAGTATTGTTGGTGCCCTACAATATGTCACAATTACACGACCCGATATTGCTTTCACTGTGAATCATGCCTATCAATTTATGCATTCTCTTACTAAACATCATTGGAAAGGTGTTAAGAGAATTCTTTGATATCTTAAAGGCATTATTCTACATGGTCTTCTTTTATATCATCAGTCTTCACGAGAGTTGATTGCCTATAGTGATGTAGATTGGGTTGGATCTCCCGAAGATAGATATTCTACTAGTGGATATACTATATTTCTTGGATGAAATTTTATTTCCTGGCTTTCAAAGAAGCAACCTACAGTCTCTTGCTCGAGTACTGAAACTAAATATAAAGTTATTGATAACGCAACGTCAGAGATTATTTGGCTACAATCTCTTCTTTTAGAATTACACTTTTTCTCAACTGCTACACCTAAAATATGGTGTGATAATATTGGAGCAACTTATCTTGCGACAAATCCTGTTTTTCATGCTTGTACCAAGCATGTAGAAATTGATTTTCATTTTGTTTGCGAGTGTGTGGCGACTCGACAACTTTCGATTTCTTATATTTCTACGGAAGATCAAATTGCTGATATATTTACTAAGTCATTATCTAGACAACGTTTCACCAAGTTAGCACTCAAACTCAACGTTCAGGCACTCCCGTTGAGTTTGTCAAGGGGTAATAACAATAATGAAAATAATCTCTAATTAATTTCAATCAATTGGAATTTATTATATTTGGCATATAATTAAGATCGGCATGAATCAAATAGGAAAAATAATATTTCCAAGTCTATTATATTACCATGTTTATAATTATTATGATTGTATGCCTTATTTAATCTTTCCATTATTATTTTAGACAATTTGTATAAATAAGCTTATTGGCTTTAGTAATAAGATTATCAAAAAAGCTTTATGTTATTTCTCTCCTCTACCTATTAATTTCAACACATGCGTCGCTTGGTTGATCTTCGTCTCACTCTGGATCATCCGATGGAATCTCCTACGCATTATCCGTCAAGTATACCTAGCATAAATTTACTTTTCGTAAAATTTTAATTATACGATCATATCTGGCATGTTGTATCCTTATATGTGTATAGTGTGCGATGATGTAATAATTAGGAATTATTAATCTTTTTATTTTTCGCTGCGCATGTTTACGTAACATATTCTAGCACACACCCGCATCGGGTTACCCAACAATGTGGTCGTCTACGCAGCCTACCTAGGGCTCGCGTGGCATCTTATGTGGACTTTCTACCTCCATGACTATATAAAGTTCCGCGAAGGCAAGTAAAGGTATGATTTTCTACTCTCGGCTAATCTTCTCCGTCTTCTTCTTTGAGTTTTTATGTTCTCTCACGCATGCACGTGAGCCTTCCCTCTCATCCCATCACTGACTTGAATGTTGAAGGGGTCACGTCAAGAATGCCATCCCTTGATTCGTAGGATGTAATCAACAAGCACACCAAAGGACTTATCTCAATTGTGACCATAATCCCGCAGTAACAAAAAGAGGAGGAACCTGAGTGGGTGGAGTTAAAAGCGCTCTCTCTATATAGTGTTATGTTGCTCCCTACCTTTTGCACTTGTTAGGTGTCTTTATGCACTTTTTAAAAATTTATTCCTTAAATAAGCAGCGAAAGTATAATAATTTCTTAAATTATTACAACACGCATAATACACACATACAAGATACAACATGTACAATCATAGCTATATAAATTTCATAAAAGTAAATTATACCTTCCTGATGACTTTGAACAGGAACAACATCAACTAGCAAACTTGACAAAGTTTACCTCTATCGATATCCATGTCGAGATATCTTCAAAATGGATTTACTAAGCCACAAGTTTCGTCTCCTCTTCAGTACTAGACAAAGGATGGACGAAGATACTATCCAAGAGAGGTCCCATTGCTCAATTTATGCTCGGTGATGTAAGCAACCCGACAACACAAAAGGGGAAGAGAGGACAACCCTTTTTCGACTGTTGTTCCAATGGCATAGCATCTACTAACCTGTTGTTCGACGGTTGGAGGAGGTTGGGGCAGTCGGAGGGTGCTCGACGATCAATTGGTGGTTGGCGACAAGGAGGTAATAGTTGGCGGCAAGCAAAACAACAGTTTTTACTTGCTATCCAACAACATAAGTGCTTGTCTGGAGCACTTGTAGCCGGTGGGCGACAGCTGGTAGTAGGGGTACTAGTCGACGACGTGTGCCTGGAAGGCCGACTACTTAAGGTGGTCGACGGTGGCCTTTGGGAGGCAGCTTGTGAGGAGGGAGAGAAGAGGAGAGGAATTAGCCTAGTTAAATTAGGTTATCATTATAATCAATAACTCTTCTCATGGAAAAGTATACTTATGCACCTCATCAATGACTTAAGGGGCAAGTACCTACCAAACCCAATAACCCAATAGCAGCCCAATCAATTATCATTAAGTTTGGTTCAAAATCAAATCATCTTGGTTTATGATTAAACCAAAACCCTTTTAGTTTATCATCGGTTGGTGCAGCGGGGCCGACAAGAGGGGGGTGAATTGCCTGAAAAATAAAACTATACCCTCCTCGTGCTTTCAACTCAAAAATGCAATAGCAATAATAAAGTAACTGAAATAAAGAAACAGAAATAAAACAGAGACTCAACAGTTAACCTGGTTACAACCAAGAAGGTTGTTAATCCATGGCGAAGAAAAGCGCACTAGAAAAAGTCTCCTTTACTGAAGGAGGAGAAACCTTTTACACTCTAACAGCTCAGAACTATTGCTAGGAATGAATACAGAGTTGATTGAACAATTGATAAATATTTCCTAGCTCCAGGGGCCTTTATATAGCTCTTGGAAAGTCTATCCCGAGGGTCCAAGGCGCCTCTAACCAAGTCAGCGGATAAAACTTTATCCGATAGCTCAATGGTCACTTTGGCCAGGTCCGAGGTGCCTCCAACAAGCATTGAAGACGCCTTGAAGATGAAGGCACCTTCAAGCTTTGATGAAGGCACCTTGAGCTTGAATTCCAGCTCACTTTTTCCTTCGCTTTGACTTTCGAACCTCCGTTCTTTTGGGTGATTCCGGTCAACTGAAATAGGGCTCACCCGAACCCAATTTCTGGCCTTCTCCTCGAGCAGGCTTCCGTCCCTGCTTTACGTCCCTCGAACGTCGTGCACGTTCTTCTCGTCCACCGGTGTACTCTTCCGCAGCTCTCTCATCATTCGGACACACCGAGCTCGTCGGCTCCCTTCCCGTGTCGTCCTTCTCGCTAGCTGTGTCTTCCGCTCGACTTCCTGCGCTCCTAAGCTCCTGCACACTTAGACACAGGGATCAAATAACAACAGGACCTAGCCTAAACTTGGTTGATCGCATCAAAATAACCACGGGGTCCAATAATCTCCCCCTTTTTGATGTGCATCAACCCAAGTTTAAGTTAGGGTAAAAACATACAAGTAGTAATTTAAAGAAATTACAAAACTAACATTTAAAGTCTAAATTCGCAATTAAACTAAATTGCAACAAGCATAAAATTTAGTTCTAATACTAAATGTTGAAAAACATAAAAAAATTTAACCAAAGTTAGTTTTAATTCCCCCTAAACTTAACTTGTACCCATTTCTCCCCCTTTGATCACAGCAAAAATGGGGTACCAAATATTTCAAAATAAATTCTAAGTTAATTAAGAAGAGATTTGAAAAAGATTTTCTAAAAAGTTCTTAAGTTTTTGCAAAATTTTTTTTTAAGTTAAACCAAAAAAAAATTAACTTTAGAAGACTTTTTAACTTAGTTAAAAATAGTTCTAAAGATTTTCCAAGCAAAAATTCTAAGCAAGAATATTTTCCTAAGTATGGAAAAAAATTTAAAGCATTATTTAATTTAAATTTTAATGCTTTAATAAGAAGTTAATTAAACATTTCATTTCAATATTTTGGCTTCTAGGTCGTAGCGAGGCACTAGGTCTTTTTGATTATTGGAGCAACAACCACTTCCTTAGACAAAGTCTCAAAAGAAATTATCTATTTAATTTTTCTTTTGAAAGCCTTAATTTTAAAAAAATTAGTCTAAAACGGATTTTGGAACCCAATAAAGGTTCCTTCCTACTGGATTATTTAAAAACTTAGGAGGTATATAGTTTCTAGGAATTTTCCTAAGTTGTCCCTGATGTTTTCTAATGTACCAATTTAATTTTCCATAAATTCTTAATTTAGATTTTTGAAAAACATATGAACATGCAGTAGATTTCAATTTTTCAATTTGTATTTTCAAATGATCATTTTTTTATTTTAAATTGTCTAGCAATTTACTTAAATCAGCGTTCTCATTTTCTAATTTAAGTAAGTCTTTAGAAAGAGATTTAATAAACTGAAAGGACTGCTTGGGAGTTAGATTACGTAGCTCACTTACCTGTATATTCGTAGCTCCCCCTTCATCGCAGCTTTTTTCTTCTGATGTTCCTCCTCTTTCATCTATGCTCATTTCTGAGCTTGACTCTTCTTCCAGCTGATGGTTAGCCATTAGCGCTAACCCCGAGAATTCTTTGACGTCTGATTCGGAGGATGAGTTTGACCATGTGGCCTTCAGGTTCTTCTGTTTGGAGGAAGATTGTCGCTTTTCCTTTACTTTTTCTTTTTCTTCAATTTTGAGCAGTCATCTTTAATGTGCCCTTCTTCATTGTAGTTGTAGCAATGAACCGTCCTTTTATTTCGCTGAAGCCTCTTTGTCTGTGATCTAAATTTATTAGTATTAAAAAATTTATTGAAACGCCTTACCAATAGAGCCACTTCAGATTCGTAGATCGAGGCTTTGAAGTCGGAACCGTTTATTCTTGCCTTTAAGCCAATGTTCTGACTAGTCTTCTCTACTCCATTGGGCTATACAACTCGAGATTCATGAAGTTCAAAAGTCGAAAACAAATTTTCTAAAGTACTTACCTCGAAGTTCTTAGAGATGTAGTATGCATCTACTAAGGACGTCCATTCTGGAGTTCTGGGGAAGGCACTGAGTGCGTACCACATTGAGTCCCGGTTCGTTACTTCTTCTCCAAGATTGCTTAGTTGAGTTATTAGCTCCTTAATCCTTGCTTGGAGTTGCGCTACCTTCTCGCCATTGTTCATCCGGAGGTTCGTAAGCTGGGTCCGGAGGATGTTGCGCCTTGCTAGCTTTGCTTCTGAGGTGCCTTCGTGGAGCTCCAGGAATTTGTCCCAGAGGTCTTTGGCGGAGTCGTAACTTCCGATCCGACTTACCTCCTGGGGCGGCAGCATGCTGAGTAGGTGAAATTTTGTCTTTCCGTTGGCCACGAAATCGGCCTGCTCCTTCTTTGTCCAGTTGAATTCTTCTTTGTCTTACGACGCTGCATATCCATATTTCATTATTAAAAGTATATCAAATTTAGTTTTAAAAAATACCTCTATTTTTCACTTCCATGTAGCGAAGTCTCCGTCGAACTTTGGGGGATAAATATTAGCTCCGGCCATCATCTTGATATTTGTGCTTCAGTTGGAGGTTAGTCCTTCTGAGGCGGTCGGGCTCTAATACCACTTGTTGGTGTAGCGGGGCGGGCAAGAGGGGGGTGAATTGCTTGAAAAATAAAACTATACCCTCTTTGTGCTTTCAACTCAAAAATGCAATAGCAATAATAAAGTAACTGAAATAAAGAAACAGAAATAAAACAAAGACTCAACAGTTAACCTGGTTACAACCAAGAAGGTTGTTAATCCAGAGCGAAGAAAAGCGCACTAGAAAAAGTCTCCTTTACTGAAGGCGGAGAAGCCTTTTACACTCTAACAGCTCAGAACTATTGCTAGGAATGAATACAGAGTTGATTGAACAATTGATAAATATTTCCTAGCTCCAGGGGACTTTATATAGCTCCTGAAAAGTTTATCCCGAGGGTCCAAGGCGCCTCTAACCAAGTCAGCGGATAAAACTTTATCCGATAGCTCAATGGCCACTTTGGCTAGGTCTGAGGTGCCTCCAACAAGCATTGATGGTGCCTTCAAGATGAAGGCGCCTTCAAGCTTTGATGAAGGCGCCTTCAAGCTTTGATGAAGGCACCTTGAGCTTGAATTCCAGCTCACTTTTTCCTTCGCTTTGACTTCCGAAGCTCCGTTCTTTTGGGTGATTCCGGCCAACTGAAGTAAGGTTCACCCGAACCCAATTTATGACCTTCTCCTCGATCAGGTTTCCGTCCCGGCTTTACATCCCTTAAACGTCATGCACATTCTTCTTGCCCACTGGTGTACTCTTCCGTAGCTCTCTCGTCCTTCGAACGCAACGAGCCCGTCGGCTCCCTTCCCGTGTCGTCCTTCTCGCTAGCTGCGTCTTCCGCTCAACTTCCTGCGCTCCTAAGCTCCTGCACACTTAGACACAGGGATCAAATAACAACAGAACCTAACCTAAACTTGGTTGATCACATCAAAACAACCACGGGGTCCAACATCATCAAACCATTTTAGTTCATAACTAAACTAAACCAATTTGGTTTATTATTAAACCATAATAAATTCAACTCGCCTACAATAGGAATGGTCTACCATCACTTCCATCCAATAAATATCTTCTATATTTGCTCCCAGTCTGGTCCTACTATACTTAGTCTCTCTCAATTTGAGAATCTAATTCTCAAACTTATTTTAAGTCTTTCAGATATACTTGTGGTGCATGTAATCCAATAGATTCTCGGTTAATGTTGGTCGTCCATAATTAATATTAATTATGAATCGATCATGAGTGGAATCTAGTAGTATATCATAATCTCTAATTAGCCGAAAAATTACAATTAATCCTAAAACGATTTTGAACCCTTCAGCAGTTACGGTTATTAGCGCCTCTGTTCGTTTCACTCATTTTATACTTACTTGGTTTAGGACATCATGTTTGTTGTTGGATTGTAGAGTTCGCTAAAGGGGGGGTGGGGGTGAATAGCGATCGAAAAATTCGTTATTAAATCGAGTATGCAGCGGAAAAATAAAAGGCACAACGCTAACATAAACCAATTTTACTTGGTTCGGAGCCTTCATCAACTCCTACTCCAAGGCCCACACGTGAGAATACTTTCGATGGGTAATCACTAATAGTTCACAAAAAATGATTACAGAATAAGTACAGGAACTATGAAAAGAGTACCGACAACAATTGAAAAGAAAATCAAGTCGCAGGTTGTCGGAGAGGCTTCGTAGCGTCGTAGGAGCAGAGCGCAACAAAACAGTCGTAGCGAAATTTGTTGTTCGTAGCTCTGGAGGAAGGCTCCTTTTATAAGAGTGCTCTGAATGCCCGGATCCCTTCCGAGCGCCCGAACCGTGACATCGGTCCGGCCAATCAGTGAGCTCCATGTTTATGACGAGATATACTTTTGCTTTCCAAGCGCCTAGGCCAGTTCCAGGCACCCGGACCAACTCCGGGCGCCTGGACCACCATTTTCTAGAAAATCATTTTCCTGCAAGAAAATGTTAGTTCGAGGCAAAAATATAATTTATACTACCCTACAAAACAAAGTGTTAGCAAATATAATAAAAGGGTAGTAATTAGATTCTGTCTTATCAAGACCAGAATCTAGTCACGATCTCAACTTAGATTCCCAAAATGGTTCTAAGTTGGATCGACGCCTACTGTTCCCTCGAACGGGGAACGTGTCCTCACCAAGTCACTTCCTCCAGTGATTTACCTTAACTTACCTACCGGACATCCGATCAGCCCGTCGACCTAGCCGGACTTCGTGCCAGCTATCAAGTCAGCCTGTTGACCTAGATGGACTTCGTGCCAGACATCTGGTCAGCTCGTCGACCTGTCTGGACTTCGTGCCAGCTATCCGGTCGGTCCATTGACCTAGCTGGGCTTCGTGCCAACTATCCGATTGGCCCGTCAACCTAGTTGGAGTTCGTGCCAGCTATCTGATCGACCCGTCGACCTAGCTGGACTTCTCCTGCACACTCAATCAAAGTGTTAGATCACAACAAACCTAACTTAACCTACTTTGTCATTCATCAAAATATGAGTTAGACCGTTAGTACTAACTGTACCAATAATCTCCCTCTTTTTGATGCAATGACAACTTGGGCTAAGTTAGTGAAAATATGCAAAAAGAATAAATAAACATAGGACATGGTTTAAGTTAGTGTTATTTTGATGTTTCACCTAACTTAATCCACCTAACTCTCTCCCTTTCGTATTCATCAAAAAAATAAGCATAGACAAAATGGCTAAATAAAGAAAATTGCAATAGAGATTGCTAACAGAATCAAGAGTTACTTTGGGGAGTTAAACTTAGAAAACAAGGAAACATTTTGGAAGAGTCTGTAAAAGCATCATATAAAGTGATTTTTAAAAAATGTAAACTTTAAACTTTTATATCAGAAATAATTTTTTAACATCTACTAATTTTTCCTAATTTTCAAAATAGTTAAGCTTTGTAAGATAAATTTTGAACACATGTTTAAAAACATACTAACATTTCATAATTGTCAATATAGCTTAAGGTAGTGTTCAAAGACGGTTTCCAAAAATGAGATTGCAAAATTAAAGCACTTTTCAAACCAATTTTTAAAAATAAGTTTGCAACATTAAAGCACTTTTCAAACCAATTTTCAAAAGTAAGTTGACAAAATTAAAGTAATTTTCAAAAATAAGTTTATAAAATTAAAATAATTTTCAAAAATAAGTTTATAAAATTAAAATAATTTTCAAAAATAAGTTTACAAAATTAAAGCAAGTTTAAAAAAAAATTGCTAAGATTTTAAAAGTATTTTTTTTTAAAATTGAGGTAGGATTTTCAAAAGAAATTTTAAAGAGAAATTTGATAAGGAATAATTAAAAATATCTAAGGAATTTTTAACAAAAAAACTTAAGGAAATAATTTTTTAAGTAAATTAAAAAAATTTGATCTCTTCCTGAATTTGATACTCCTCCAAAATTTGATACTCCCCCTGAATTTGATATTCCCCCTTAATTTATTACTCTCCCTTAATTTACCTCTCCCCCTTAAGTTAACACTAAGGTTTGGGAATGTTAAATTTCAAAGCCTTAACATATTTTTCTATCTAAGTGTTTTAGGGGATTTAGTAACACTTACGTTTATAAAGTTTATTATTTATATAATTATCTCTATATACTTGGTATAATTGTTCATTTAAGTTTGATTAATCATTAATCAATTATTCTAAAAATAATTAACTTTAGATTTAGATATATTAAGTTTGAAAATGATTTTGAAAGAATCTTTTAAAATAGTTTTAAAAATGATTTTTAAAAAGGTTTTTAAAAGATTTTTTAAAGATTTTTTAAAATGATTTTTCAAATAGTTTTTTTAAAAATAATTTTAAAATAGTTTTTAAATTAGTTTAATTTAACTTAGTTTAATTATAATTTAATTTAGTTTAAGTTTAATTTATTTTAATTTAATTTGAATTTGAATTTGAATTTAATTTATTTTTAATTTAATTTAGTTTTAGTTTAACTTTAAGTTTAATTTTAAGTTGAGTTTTAAATTTCAAGTTTATGTTTAAGTTTAAGTTTAAAGTTTAATTTTTAAGTTTTAACTTAAGTTAATTTTTAGTTGAGTTTATTTTTTAATTTAAGTTGAGTTTTAAATTAAGTTAAGTATTAATTTAAGTTTAATTTAATTTTAAGTTTATTCTTAATTTTAGGTTTAATTTTAATTTTAAGGTTAATTTTAATTTTTATTTTAGTTAATTTAATTTTTAGTTAAGTTGAGTTTTAGTTAATTTAATTTTTAGTTATTTTTTAATTTTAATTTAAGTTAAGTTTTAAATTAAGTTTAAAGTTTAATTTAATTTGTAGTTTAATTTCAATTTTAAGTTAATTTAACTTAATTTAAGTTATTTTAATTTAAAATAATTTAATTTAATTTAATCTAAATTAATTTAATTTTAAGTTAAGTTTAAGTTTAATTTTAAATTTCATTTTATTTTTAGGTTTAATTTTACTTTTAATTTTATATTTTAAATTTTGTTTTTAATTTTAGTTTTAATTTTATTTTATATTTTTTTTCTTATTTTTAATTTTAGTTATGATATTATTTTTTATTTTATTTGTAATTTTAGTTTTAATTTAAGTTTTAATTTATGTTTTTTTAATTTTAGTTATAATTAAGTTTTAAGTTTTAATTTTAAGTTTTATTTTAAGCTTTAATTTAAGTTTAAATTTTAAGCTTATATTTTAAGTTTTAATTGTAAGTTTTAATTTAAGTTTAAACTTTAATTTAATTTTAATTTTAATTTTAATTTTAATTTCTATTTAATTTAATTTTAATTTAATTTAATTTTAATTTTAATTTTAATTTTAATTCCTTAGTCATCTCATCCAATTTTTCAATTAGGGAATGCTATAATTTTGTGAAATGAATTAATGCAATTTTAGGGTTTGATTTAACTTTGTGTTAGATTCAGGTTTAGCTTTAGGTTCAACAACCAGACATTCTTTGGATAAACTTCTGGGTTATGGTGAGTCACTTGGACATCATTAGAATAATCATGCTTTCGAGATTTTCCAAATAATTCTATCCACTGAACTTAATTAGTAAAAAATCTTGGTCTAACTAGTTAGAATTCGTAAGGGGTAACTTCAGTTAGTTTCACTAAACCACCAGGTCGAAGCTATATCTTATTAGACATAAATAAACATAGCTTTCTTAACCTACTATCATTCAAAACTTCACCAGTACTGTAGGTTAAGTTAAACTTTTGTCCCTTTTTAATCTAACTTTAATTACCTTACCAGATAAGTTATTATTTTCGAAGGTGCCAACTAGTTTAGAGTCTCTCCCTAAATTATTAATTTTTTTAAAGATTTTTGTATAATTAAGATTAGTTTTAGTTAAGATTTAATATTTAATTTGTAATTTAAATTTAAGTTTTTAATTTTGCATTAATTGACTTGGTAAAATTGTCCTTCTTTAAAGGGGTGTATTTAATGTTTAAATTTTCATTCAATTCTCACTCATCTTAAAACTATATCATATTAAATAAATATATTTTAAATATGTTTTAAAATATTTAAATAATTATTATTTTTTAATAATAATCTTACTTTTAAAAATATAATTTTATTATTTTAAAAAAAAATATTAATTTTTTAAATATATTTAAACGTTTTAAATAACTAGCCGTTATTTTAAAAAAATTTTAAAATCTTTCATTTTAATCTTTCACGTTATTTAAAAGCTTTTAAATAACTATCTATTATTTAAAAACAAAAAAAAAGTTTTGCACATGGGGTGGGCCCGCCCTGGCCCACCCCACGAACACTTGAACGCGTTCAAATGCTTGAACGTGTTGAAGCTTTTTAATGTCGTGTTGGCATCTACAACGCGACGTTAATGCACAGTAGCATTATAACGCGGCGTTTAACGTCGTGTTGTAGATGCTCTTATAACTTATTTTTAATGTTTAAGTTTTTATTAATTTTTAAATTTAAATTAATTAAATTATTTGAATTATATTTCTT
The DNA here is from genome assembly GCF_018446385.1 of Zingiber officinale. Taxonomy (NCBI): domain Eukaryota; kingdom Viridiplantae; phylum Streptophyta; class Magnoliopsida; order Zingiberales; family Zingiberaceae; genus Zingiber; species Zingiber officinale. The sequence goes on along the minus strand of NC_056003.1, from coordinate 110,006,009 downwards.
TAAAGGTTTATCTTTTAACCTTTTATTAATTGTTAATTTTGAATTTTCTAGATTATCTTTGTTTAATATGTTATCTTTAACATTTAATTTTAAATTTGTTAAATTTAGTTTTGATTTTATCAAAGTGTTTGATTTTATCCTTATATTTTCTTTACCTTTTAAGTTTTTAAGTTGATATGATTAGTTGAATTTATTAGATTAGTCTTATCTTTAAAATTTAATTTTTTTATTAATTAAATGATCTTGGGTTTGGATAGGATTTTCTAGATTGATATTGTCTAGATTATTAAATAATTTATTAAGAAATTTATTAATTTTATCTAGATCAATATTGACCTTGTTATCATTTGAATTTTTAGATTTGTTTAAGTTTAAATTTGAATTTTTAATATTTAACTTTTTTGAATTTGTTAATTTGTTTAAATTTTTATGTAAAGTAATATTTTTAATATTATTAGTTGAATTTTCTTAGAGATAGAGTCATTCAAATTAATTTGGTTATCATTTGAATTTTTAGGATTATTAATTATTTTCAGATTTTCTGAATTTTCTAAATTAATTAGATTTGTTTTATCAGATAATATCCTAGGAGTATTTTTGCATGTATTGTCAAATGCATTATTTTTATGTATATTTTCAGAAATATCCAAATTAACATGCATATTTTTTAAACTACTACTAGCAGGAATATTTTGGTAAATATTACTAGCCTTGAGCGCAACTCCTAATTCAGTAGGCTTCTCCGTTGGATCTAACTTGATTCTAGATTCGATTTTGACTAGATCGTCTAACTCCAACATCTCCTCATGAAACTTGGCCAGACAAGTCCAAAACTCATGGGCATCCTTGACATTTCCTATCCTACAAGTAACTTTGTTAGGTAATAAATCTGAAACTAACTTTATTACCTTCTAGTTTGCTTCCAATTTTTGTGTTGATCTTCTCAGTGTCATGCCACCATCGAAGTCGTTCATGAGAATAAAAGTTTCCATCTGCATCCTCCACAGATTGAATTCATGTCTCTTGTACATCTCATATGGAGGTGGTTCGTGAATGTTTCGTCCTTCGACTTGAGTCATTAAGCACTAAAGATAGAAAACTAAAAAGAGGTGTCAAGACTTGGTCTTGGATTAGTAGTGTTGGAGAAAAAATATAGTATTTCACTAATTTTGAAAAAATAATAAAATATTAAGAAAAAATATTATTTCAAATTTTGGTAAATGCGATATTTTGTTAATACTAACCAACGATGAAAAGATGACAATGAATTTTTGAAAAATAATTTTGGAAGGAAAAAACGAAAGGCGTAAAAAGAACCCCCCTTGCTCGATTGGTGGTTGCATCAATTCAGAGCGGTACCCGCTCTGATACCACTTATTGGATCGTAGAGTTCGTTAGAGGGGGGTGAATAGCGATCGAAAAATTTATTATTAAATCGAGTACGCAACAGAAAAATAAAAGGCACAACGCTATCACAATCTAATTTTACTTGGTTCGGAGCCTTCGTCGACTTCTACTCCAAGGGTCGCACGTGAGTGCTTTTCGTAGACAATCACTAATAGTTCGTAAAAAATGATTACAGAATAAGTACAAGAACTATGAAAAGAGTACCGATAACAATTTAAAAGAAAATCGAGCTACAGGTTGTCGGAGAGGCTTCGTAGCGTCGTAGGAGCTAGCAGAGCGCAACAGAGCAGTCATAGCAAAAGTGGTTGTTCGTAGCTATGGAGGAAGGCTCCTTTTATAGGAGTGCTCCGGGCGCACGGACCATGACGTCAACCCAATCAATCAACGCGCTCCACGTTTGCGATGAGATATACTTTTGCCTTCCAGGCGCCCGGACCACCATTTTCTATAAAATCATTTTCCTGCAAGAAAATGTTAGTCCGAGGTAAAAATATACTACCCTGCAAAACAAAGTGTTAGCAAATATAATAAAAAATGTAGTAATTAGATTTTGTCTTACCGAGACCAGAATCTAGTCACGATCTCAACTTAGATTCTCGAAATGGTTCTAAGTTGGATCGACGCCTACTGCTCCCTCGAACGGGGAACGCGTCCTCACCAAGTCACTTCCCTCTAGTGACTTACCTTAACTTACCTGCCAGACATCCTATCAGTCCGTCGACCTATCTATACTTCGTGCCAACTATCCGGTTAGCCTATTGACCTAGCTAGACTTCATGCCAGCTATCAAGTCAGTCCGTCGACCTAGCTGGACTTTGTGCCAGACATCCGGTCAGCCTGTTGACCTGTCTGGATTTTGTGTCAGTTATCCGGTCGGCCCGTTAACCTAGCTGGGCTTCGTGCCAACTATCCGGTCGGCCCGTCGACCTAACTGGACTTCGTGCCAGTTATCCGGTCGGCCCGTCGACCTAGCTGGACTTCTCCTGCACACTCAATCAAAGTGTTAGATCACAACAAACCTAACTTAACCTACTTTGTCGTTCATCAAAACCTGAGTTAGACTGTTAGTGCTAACTGTACTAACATATGCGTTACTCTCCACTAGGCTGACTATGCCACACCTAGTCCAAATAGTAATTCCTTGTCATGTGGATTCAAATTACTTAAACACGTGTCCAAGAAGATCATCCTCTAGACATGTAATACTTGGGCCAAAAACTTAAGAGTAATAATTCTGACAAGAGGTTATAAGGTATACATTTCCTTATAAAAAGGAGTGGAGTGGTGATTCCTCCATGGGCTATTTAGTCACCTTCAGACACTTTGTCTTATACTCAATTATCTTGGAGCCACACCTCCAAGGAGATACTTACTTAAATGTCAAAGTATATGTCTCCATGACCAAGATAACTTGAATATCTCAAATAAAAGAAAACTTACACTCAAACGACAATGAAATATCCATTGACATGTAGAGAACCATATGAAGTTTTATAGCAAATTTTATCCAAATAAATTAGTTACTCTTAACCAACATTCATATATTAACTCTCAACATCTCAATATTTCCAACCAATGAGGACTGACTATTTAGATAAATCAAAGAGCATAACATATGCTAGTTTTATAATTTGATGATGTCCAATTTCGTTAATTCAACTAAGGATATTTCAATACGTACTTAATTACACATGGAGGGATAATCTAATTATAATTTCTCATATATTATATTATGAACTTTATTAATTAAATTTAAAATTAATATTATATATATAAAAATATATACTCAAATAGTAAATTTATTTATCTAATAAATAATAGAATATTTAAGATGCTAAGAATACTTCCGCTGCGGTATAGAGGGAGATGACAGCCCACCCCTACTACCATGGCCACAATCGTACAACGGAGGCACTAAAGGGAGGTGCGCATGGCCTCACAGCATATGTGAGAAGATAAGTCGGCAGGTTTTTTCAGTCTCAAACTCATTTTACATTACTACTGTTCTCATTAAATGCACATAAATAAGTTATATCGGAGCCAAATGTCGAACTTAAACTTAATCATAAACATCCTACTGCATTTGAAAATCACAAGAGCTGTAGACAGAGTTGGCTGGCAACCTTATCCATTGGGAGGCCACGAGTCTTAAATTTACTACTCAAATCAAGAAAAAGAGTGGAGCCCAAACCATATCCGAGATGAGATCATGCTCCAACTTTAGATGTTAGGCAGTATCAGAACATGCATGCATGATGATCGTGAGCATAAGACAAAGCCCCGCCTGTGCAGAAACAGAGAAGAGGAATCGATTATACAGCTGATTGAGATAGTAGTTAATGAGTTCATCAGCAATTGGAAATCTAAAACAACAGAAGCATTCAGTGACCAGCCCTTTTGCATGCACTTGGCACACTACCTTCAGGCAAATGGCAAACAGTCGCAGATAAGATTAAATGCTTGTTTATCCAAAACCCAAACCCTCACCGGAAAAAGAGCAAAAAAAAAAAAAAAAGGCACTGCCACATTTATTAAATGAAATGAATCGCAAAACTCCAATTAGGTCAGACATTTTCTCTTTTTTTTTTTTAAAAAAAAAAAAATAATTACGTCCACGTGGCAATTACAAGGGCTGGCTCCAAGCCTTTAAATCCTCTCCATCCCGCTCCGCAAAACCAAATCCTAGACTATTTCTAATTCTCTCGGCTTGGTGGCTAGCTTATGGCGGAGGAGAGGGACTTGGAGCTCGTCGGCGGTGCTGGAGTTGAAGGGTTCAGCGGCGTCGTTGCTGGAGACAGAGACATGGAGATCGTGGCCGCTGCCGCCAGGCCGCCGGCAGAGCCCGTAAGTTTAATCAGGCTTATATTTGCGTGCACGGTGGCATGCGGAGTACAATACGGATGGGCGCTGCAGTTGTCTCTTCTCACGCCCTACGTGCAGGTCAGTATTTTATTATATTCTTGGGACGTAAATTTTACAGCGACGTTGTTAAAATAAAAAATAAAATAAAATAAATATTACATTGTGCAGACCTTGGGATTATCTCATGCACTCTCTTCCATTATGTGGCTTTGTGGCCCTGTTGCAGGCTTCGTAGTGAGTTCTTGTTCTTTGTTCACGTGTATCCTCAAAGTTTTCATTACCAACTTCAATCATTACAGAACATATGATACATATTTGTTTCCTCTGTTCTTCATGTTTGACAGGTCCAGCCATGTGTTGGTTTATGGAGTGATAGATGTTGTTCGAGATTTGGAAGAAGAAGGCCCTTCATTTTCGTTGGATGTCTGTTTATATGTCTTGCAGTGAGTTTTATTACATACATCATGGCATGCACCTTCTTGTTCATCATCAAACCATATTGGGGCCGGCAACCGTGAAAGTTTCTCCCCATTGATATTAAAATTAACTAACATGGGCTAAATGTTTAGGTAACCGTGGTAGGGTTTTCTTCCGATATTGGATATGCACTAGGTGATACAAAGCAACATTGCAGGTGAAACTTCTTTACACAGAAAGCTTTATGCTCAACAAGCCTAAGTTTAAATTCTTCTGACATTATCGTTACGAATGCAGCATTTATCATGGCCCGCGTTGGCACGCTGCAATAATATATATCCTTGGATTCTGGCTGTTGGATCTTTCAAACAATGCAGTTCAAGTAATCATTTTTCTCGTTGTCCTTCGTCTGTTAAAACCCACAATCTCCCCAGTTAATTGCTTTGCTTTGCTTTGCTAAATTTACATTACATGCATGATTAGGGTCCAGCTCGTGCGCTCATGGCTGATCTATCGAGTAAATTTTTACCTTATTCTTTCATAAGCATTCATGCATTTTGTGTTTTACAAATGGAGTGGTGATCAGTGTTTCTTGTGTACAGGCCATCATGGTTGTAATGTCGCTAATGCTATATTCTGCTCATGGATGGCTTTTGGAAATATCTTGGGGTACTCATCCGGTTCTAGTGGAAATTGGCACAAGTATGTATCAAGATTCTTGAGATAGATCACTTGTTACTATTACACTGTGGTTTAAGAAATCATTCTTGGAAAAAAAATGTAATATATTTCTCTTAAATTTGGCGAAGATGGTTCCCTTTCTTGATGACAAATGCATGCTGTGAAGCTTGTGCCAATTTGAAGGGTGCTTTTTTGGTTGCAATGGTAGGTCTTTGTTTTTCCATTCCTTGTTTCTTCGAATTATTTTACCTCACTGTTCTTTCTTTTTTGTGTTCATTTGACATAGGTTTTCATTCTCTTTTGCTTGTCGGTCACTATGGTTTTCGCAAAAGAAGTCCCATTAACCAAATCAAAGAAGAAAGATGAGGAAAGCGAAAAATTTATGGACATCTTCAAGACTTTTAAGAACTTGCCACCGGGAATGCCTTCAGTGCTTCTCGTCACCTCCCTTACTTGGGTATGATTGAATTCACTTCAAAGCAAAGTTCATAACTGTTAATTTTCACCTCTCTGATTCCCTGCAGTTATCATGGTTTCCATTCATCCTCTATGACACTGATTGGATGGGGCGCGAAGTGTACCATGGCAATCCAAGTGGAACTCCTGCACAAATCGATGCTTACGATCGGGGAGTCAGAGAAGGTGCATTCGGTTTGCTACTGAACTCGATTGTGCAAGGCATCACCTCCTTCTTCATAGAGCCAATGTGCCGAAGGCTGACTCCGAGGGTGGTTTGGTCGATGAGCAACTTCATCATGTTTGCCGGCATGGCTGCCACTTCAATCATAAGTGCTTGGTCCTTGAAGAGCTTCCATGGCTCAATTCAGCAAGCAATCACTGTGGATGGAAGTCTTAGAGCAGCGGCACTGGTTCTATTTGCAGCTCTTGGCGTTCCACAAGCTGTCAGTAATCGATTTCCCCTGCTTCTTCGAGTTACAGTGAAAAAAAATCTAATTGTTCTTTGCTTCATGTAGATTTTGTTCAGTGTTCCCTTCGCGGTCACAGCACAATTGGCTGTCAATGGCGGTGGTGGTCAAGGTTAGTCGAAATGATCTATTAATAGTCTATTTAGATTTCTGACAGTGTGTTGGCCTTTTTGTAGGACTTTCAATTGGAGTTCTGAACATTTCGATTGTTCTTCCTCAGGTGTGTTTCAGTGCCTTTGAGCTACATTTGGCTAGTTGAATTGTGCTGATTGAATCACCGGTTTAATTATTTTGCAGGTGATCATAGCTCTCAGTGCAGGTCCATGGGATGCTTTGTTCGGAAAAGGCAACCTCCCGGCATTCGCATTGGCATCTGGAATCGCTTTCGTCTGCGGTATCGTCGGGCTGTTCATGCTTCCAAGGTTCTCAAGGAACAACTTTAAGACTTCAGGGCTCTCTGGCTTTCACTGATCTAACACCTTGTTTGATTAGTGAAATAAGCAGATTCTAATATGCTTTCTGCCTCGTGTTACATCTTGTAATCGATCCTGAGTTTTTTTTTTCTTTTTTCTTTTCTATGAGTTGCATGGTAAACAAAAGCTAAAATGACTAGTTATGTGGCATTCAGTGCTTAGGTTGCATGAGGAGGAAGAAGCCTTCCTCACCATATGTCTCGACATGGTCTAACCATGAAAAAACAAAAGTTAGTATGTTTGACTTTTACGTGTGCTTTATATTTGACTTGCTAGTCAAAACAGCATAGTTATATTTTTAATTAATACATACCGCTAAAATTTTTATCTTGCGATCTAAAGATCATTGGTATTTGGTGAGTCTCGACACAATAATAAAAGCTCTATAATTTAAGGTATCTCTAATAGTTAGAACTTTATATGAGTTTTTTTTGTAAACGACAAAACTTAAATCTTATGTCCATAATGATTACAACTTTTTTGTTCAGTTTTTCTATTTTATAAACCTTTTAAACACCTCCAATTAGAGATGCATTAAGAAATAAGAATATAATTAAACCAAATCTAAATCTACCCGTTTGATTCAACCCTAACTTATTCAAACCGGCTCAAACCTTTTAATTTGATTTACAAAGTTTTAATGTTAGAGGTAAGCCGCAATATGATCATAGTTGTAGGAAGGGGAAAAAAAATCGATAAGCCAAAACTTTTGAATTTAGACGGAAACATATGGCTAACTTACCAATAAAGGGAGGCCAATTAAAAAAAAATTAAACAAAAGTTGAATCAAAGTTTTTATTAAAATTCTTAAAGGAAATTGTTCCATTCAATTCAGTCTCAGAAAACATAGAAAAAATCATAGCAAATATAAAATAATTTATTTATTAATTATTATTATTATTATTTTAATATAGAAATTTAAAGAAAAGAGAAGATTGCGAAGTAAAATGAATTTCTTTGCATTGGATTTAATTTCTTGTTGCTACACCACTCATGAAAAACTTAACAATTCATCCTTATTTATATATTTTTGATGACATGAAAATTAACAAGACATTAAGAATATTAAATGTATTAACTAATAAGATTCATGAATCCATGAAAAGTACTTAAGATGAAATTAACTTTACTTCTTGTAGAAATAGAAGAGACATTTAAAATCAATTTATAATTTGATTCTTGATCCAACATGTGCCATCAATGGATATTAATATATCGACCTTGACAAGTTAGGCATAAATCACTAAGAAAAGCTGAAGCAATGATCAACAGACAACAGGTCTGAAACAATCATTCAAATGGGGCTTGAAAACAATTGATCAGCAGAAAGGCCATGGCCAATGAAATCCAGAGAATCAGCAAAAAGTTGTCTAGTGCAGCAGTCAACTGGTTAAGGGTGATCAGAGTCCACCAAAAGTTGACTCCCTTTTCCGCTTTTTGAGGTGGCATGTTGAAGGAGATTTGCGTGACTCAGGGACCATCTCAAAGTCCACTGACATAAGTTGCAGTTGCTGTCCATTACTGCACGCATGTTGGAGTTACTGCAGGAAAATAAAAGTGCATTCGAGCAGAAAGGAGTACTGTCTTGTTGTCCAACTCTGATAACTTACTTTTTCAGGGGTTTTATCTTGTTTGTTTGTTTGTGGCGATGTATATAGTAATTGAAACGATACAATTTGTATCGTTTTCAATGAGAATATATAAGCTACATGGAACACTGGAACATTTTTTAAAAGTAATGACAAACTTTATACAATTTGTAGTTTAGGATTTTATATTATCACAAAGAGTGCTAAGGTTTATTTTTGTTATATATATACTTTGTTCGATTTTAGGGTTCAACAAACTTAAGCTACTCAAATTCCATGGGACAAACCTTATGGTAAATCCATAAAATGTCTTCCTTTAAAAATTTAAAACAATTTAGATTCATATATTAATTTTATGGTTGTGAATGACTAACTATTTATTGGTTTTATCTTGCTTAGAGGATGAACAATAGAAAAGCTCACATTCAAACTATCAATATACAATAAGATTTGAGTAGAAATTCATGCATGATGAGTCCACGAAATCAATAGGACAATAATAATGCTATATATATATATATATATATATATATATATATATACCTAAACTTGCTCCAAATTAGAAAACAATTAAATGTGTATAAAAACTTAGCAAATTACTAGGAGCAGCAAAATGATATTTGTTTATGAAATCAGATGACTATAAACCCACATTATAAGTTCTAAAGAAAGGGTGTAATTCAATTGTAAATGAAAGATAAAGATGCCATAACAAGAATGAATCTATCATTATCATCTTATATTAAATAAATTAAAAGTTAAATACCCACGTGCTATGCAGCACCGCCAACCCCACCTACGCTCGAATCTCTGCTCTTAAGGAGGGGCTGCGCGGTACTACGACGATGCTATGCGCCTTTCCACCGGAAGACCCATAACGCCGCAACGGACCACCGCAAACGCAGGTCAAACTGTCGGGCCCGCATAGATATGCCACGAGTAGAACTCGCGGGCGCAACGGCCACAACGTGGTTCCGACGACGTGGCACCGCCACGTCATCGCTTCGTGGGCCAAGCGGAGGGCCCGAACGTGCACTACCTGGCCGCCCCGGCGTCGCGAGCCAAGACAAACGCGTGCGGTGGTCGCGCGCCTCGTGACCACCACGCTCGGCCGCAGCCGCTGCCACATCGCCACCCTCCGCCACTCTATATATCTCCTTTCCCCACTCTCTCGCTTCCTCACTCCCGAAATTTAACCTTTTCCTCCCTTCTCTTTCTCTCGCAGATTTCTGCTGTTGCGATGGCGGCCAAGGGAAACGGGCCCCCTCCGGCCGGGGCGGAGGAGGCGGTGGAGAGGTGCCCGGTGGAGGAGGTGGCGCTGGTGGTGCCGGAGACGGACGACCCGACGTTGCCCGTGATGACATTCCGTGCGTGGTTCCTCGGCCTGGCGTCCTGCAGCCTCCTCATATTCCTCAACACCTTCTTCACCTACCGCACGCAGCCGCTCACCATCTCCGCCATCCTCATGCAGATCGCCGTGCTGCCCATCGGACAGTTCATGGCCTCCGTGCTGCCCAACCGGGAGGTAAGGATCTTCCCCGGGGGCTGGGGATTCAACCTCAACCCCGGTCCTTTCAACATCAAGGAGCACGTCATCATCACCGTCTTCGCCAACTGCGGCGTGTCCTTCGGCGGAGGCGATGCCTATTCCATCGGCGCCATTACGGTGATGAAGGCCTACTACAAACAGAGTTTGAGTTTCCTCTGCGCGCTCGTTATTGTGCTCACGACTCAGGTCAGCACACAAGAAATTCCTCCTTCCTTTTTCCCTTGGATTTTACCCTAAAATCTCCAATTTGTTGGCACTTGTGACACACAATCTGTTTACCTGATTACCAACAAGAAATTCTTCCCCTCATTCTTTCATTTGAAGATTGTTTACCTGAACTCATTTTTAGCATGTAATTTGTAGTTTCTTGAAAAAAAAAACAAAAAAAAAAAAACAAGGGCATATGTAATTTGTGTCTGCTTGTTTTCCTGAAACCCCAACACCAAGAGACGCCTGGTTCATTTGTTCCATACGTGTTTTGAGTCTTTTGCTATCTGTTGTCTTTCACATTTGTTAAGAGTCTTGAACTTTTACTAAGACAAGAATCTATCTTTATATCCGAGGCTCCTACTAAACGATCGAGGATCTTCGATCATCTTGTTTTCATGGTGACACACAGCCTCACCTTAATCTACGTTTGCGTATGGTTCATGTCTGTCTCTAGCTATTAGGCTATGGCTGGGCTGGGATGATGAGGAAGTACTTGGTGGAGCCAGCTGAAATGTGGTGGCCTTCTAACCTTGCTCAGGTTTCCCTCTTCAGGTAATTCCTTTATCACGAATGAGTTCCTAAGATGCTTTGCCATCCAATGCACATGGATGGTGGTCATTCACTCACAGTCTATGCTGATTATATTCGCAAAGATAAAAAAATTCCAAGTTAGTGGAACATTTCTCGTTACTTATTCTTTGGCTGACTGACTGACTGACATCGCAGAGCTTTACACGAGAAGGATGAGAGATCGAAAGAGCTAAGCCGGATGAAGTTCTTTCTCATATTCTTCATTGCCAGCTTTGCGTACTACACCTTGCCCGGCTACCTCGTGCCGATATTAACCTTCTTCTCATGGATGTGTTGGGCGTGGCCTCACAGTATCACTGCTCAGCAAATTGGATCGGCGTACCATGGTCTCGGCGTCGGTGCATTTACACTTGACTGGGCAGGGATCTCTGCGTACCATGGGAGTCCTCTCGTCACTCCATGGGTCTCCATTCTCAATGTGGCCGCCGGATTCATTATGTTTATTTACATAATAGTTCCTGTGTGTTACTGGAAGTTCAACACATTCGACGCGCAGAAGTTTCCGATATTCTCCAATAAGCTCTTCACTACCACTGGCCATCCATATGACACTACCAGGATATTGACGCCGAATTTTGATCTGAATGTTGCTGCATATGAGAGCTACGGAAAGCTCTATCTTAGTCCTCTTTTTGCACTCTCGATCGGATCAGGATTTGCAAGATTCACAGCGACTATTACCCATGTCATCCTTTTCCATGGAAGGTAGTACGTGCTCAATAGCTAGCTTTGTTCTAGAATTTGTTCTTCTTTCAGATGTTTTTCTTGATTTAATAAACCTCTGTCTCTCGGTCTCTCTGTCTCTCTCTCTTCAGTGATATCTGGAGGCAAAGCAAGTCAGCGATGAACTCTGCAAAGTTGGATATCCATGGTAAGCTGATGAAGAAATACAAGCAAGTTCCTCAGTGGTGGTTCCTCGTTCTACTGCTAGGAAGCATTGTATTATCACTAGCGATGTCCTTCATTTGGAAACAAGACGTGCAGCTGCCATGGTGGGGCATGATATTTGCTTTCGCTCTGGCTTGGATCGTTACGCTTCCCATTGGAGTAATTCAAGCAACCACAAATCAGGTATAGAAGAAATTAAATCTTCCCACAACATTGTGTAATACATATATTTAGATATAGCTAATCGTCGAGGAATTGCAGCAACCTGGATATGATATCATTGCCCAGTTCATGATTGGGTATGTCCTTCCCGGAAAACCAATTGCTAATCTCCTGTTCAAGATCTATGGAAGGATCAGCACCGTCCACGCCCTTTCATTCCTTGCTGATCTGAAGCTCGGCCATTATATGAAGATTCCACCTCGGTGCATGTACATTGCTCAGCTCGTCGGAACTGTCGTCGCCGCCGTCGTGAACCTTGCGGTGGCTTGGTGGATGCTGGAGAACATCGCAAACATCTGTGATGTTGATTCTCTACATCCCGACAGCCCATGGACTTGTCCTAAGTACAGAGTCACCTTCGATGCTTCGGTCATATGGGGTCTGATAGGCCCCGCCCGCCTCTTCGGGAACGGAGGGCTTTACCGGAACTTGGTGTGGCTGTTCCTCATCGGAGCGCTCTTGCCGGTTCCAGTGTGGCTGTTCAGCAAAATGTACCCGGAGAAGAAATGGATCCCTCTCATCAACATCCCCGTCATATCTTACGGCTTCGCCGGCATGCCGCCAGCGACGCCAACCAACATAGCTAGCTGGCTCCTCACCGGTACCATCTTCAACTACTTCGTCTTCCGATATCGAAAGGGCTGGTGGCAGAGGTACAACTACGTGCTGTCTGCAGCTTTGGACGCCGGAACGGCGTTCATGGGGGTGCTGCTGTTCTTAGCCCTCCAGAACCAGGGTCACACTCTGAACTGGTGGGGGTCAGAGCTCGATCACTGTCCTCTGGCGACATGTCCGACTGCGGCTGGGATATCAGTCAAAGGATGCCCTGTCTTCTAGCAATAAAATCTAAGCTAAGAGAATTCACTAATGTAGGAGCACGTTCCGCCATTGTAGATCGTTAACATCGCTTGCAGTCGAGTGATGTTATCAAATGTCTCCTCTACTTGTACAAGAAGCAAAAGTTCAATTTCAACTCAAATATCTCTTCATGGATTCATGAATCATTTAATATTTTTAATGTCGTACTAATTTTGATGTCATCTAAAAATGTAAAAATATAGATGAAGTGTTGTTAAGTTTGAGTTAAGTGTTGTAGCAGCAAGAAGTACAATAAAAAAAATCATATTTGTTTCCTAATTTTTTTTTCTTTTAATTTTGTGCTTCTTTTTCTTATGACCAAATTAAAGCATTCTCATAAAGTTATGTCTTAAATCACAAGACATATTTTAAACCACAAAGAAATATTTTAAAAAGCAAGAAACAAAACATAGAATTTTTTTTTTTCAAATTTATCAAGCCTTTAAGATTTCAGTTTATGAAAAGATTTCAAAAACACCGAGTGTTCAAAGAGCATAAAAAATTCTACAAACAACTTATTCTAACCATGACCAAGTGAAAAAGGTTCACTTACCGTCTCTACGAGTAGATTTGAAAAATTAGATATGAAAGACATTGAAAAAGTTTTAGAATACTTTACATGAACTGATTTTATTGTGAATCAAATGACATCAAATAGAGAAATCATGAATCAACTTTTAAATAAAAAATTAATAATTTTGATATTGAATTTATAGATTTTACACTCTACTTATGAAATATATAGATAATATATTAAATTTATTTGTTATAATAAAATTATAAATTTTAATAAGAATATTATAATTTTCTTTAAATATATAATTTAGTTTTTAATAAATATTTAAATTTATAATTTATATTTATTAAGCTCGTTTAGGCTTGATACAAGATCAAATAAACTCGTGAGCCATGAATATATTCGTTAAATAAAGCTCGAGCTCGGCTTGATTATAAATGAGTGAAACTCAAACATTTAAAAATTTGACTACTCGGCTCGGCTCGATTGCACCTCTATTCACATCCACAGAAGGTCATGGCTCTTCTCGTGGATGTGGAGGATGTCGAAATAAAAAAGGAATGGAAGATTTTCTTACTAACAATCATGAGAAAAAGGGAACGAAGAGTGTAAAAAGAGGAAAAATAATTTTCTTACAATTTTCAAAAAAAAGAAGAGAATGTGGGAATTACAAAGGTACAAAACCTTTTATTGAATGTTATTATTGTCATAAGCTAGGACATAAAATAAATAATTGTTGTGAAAAATATCCAAAGGAAAAAATGTGAAGCTGGCTTAATACATGAAAATGAACCTCAAAATTCTTAAACTTTATTGATGGCCAGTGATAGAAATATTTAAAATATTTGGTACTTGGATAGTGGTGCAAGTCGGCATATGATTGATAATAAAAGCTTATTTTTAACCTTAGCAAAAGTTAACCATGGGCGGGTAACTATTAGAGATGTTAAGTCCTACAAACTTGGAGTAGGAGAAATCTCTTTCAAAACAAAGTATGAAAAAATTGATAAAATATGTGAGGTATTTTTTGTTTTTCGTTTATAGAGTAATATACTTAGTGTTGGTCATTTATGTAGGATCAGTGCTTGTAACGACCCGCCTCCTACTAGCTAGGCTGCGAAGCCGATCGCTACATTATGCTGTGCTGGACTATTAATGCGGAATGAAAACTGGCTAATTTAAAATTTTACTGAACTAAATGCTGTAAAGTTTAACTTAGTGTTCTGGGTGTACCTAGGAGTTGTGCACATGCTAAGGGAGGTGTTTACAACTGATAATAAACTTCGGATCGATCCACAGACCGGTCTACTGATACTGGCACGGTAGGAAACTCCGGATCGTTCAACCGACCGATCCACAAACTATACTGCAATCTTGTACGCTGCTGGATCGGTTTGCCGACCGATCCAGCTGGTCCCTGATCGGTCAATGAGACCGATCAGTGGCTTACTAATCGGTCTGCTGACCGATCAGTGGCTTACTGATCGGTCTGCTGACCGATCAGTGAGCCAATTTTTTTTTCGCGACCCAGCTCCTGATCGATCCACGGGTCGATCAGGGAACGAACAGAAAGCTTCTGTTCGCAGAAACCAGGTCCCTGATCGGTCTACCGACCGATCAGGGGTTTCTGATTTCGTATCAGGCCCCTGATATCAGCACTGATGCGTGCCTAAGTCATTACACAACACTATAAAAGCTAAGAGAAACATTCTACTAGGTAATGGCTAACATACTAAACATGATTAAGGCATAGAATACTAATTCATGACATGTAAGCATATGGAAACCAAAACTAACAAGGTTTTAAACTGTTCTCTTGCTAACTAACAGAAACATAAGATAACGCTTGCCATAAGTACTAATGCATACTGAACACGTTCTAATGCATAATAAAATAAAACTAGATCCCTAGGCTCTTTATTCCAGTTCCTTCCACACACATCTTGATCTGCATTGACCTACAGCCTCCACTGCTAGTCCATTTTCCTTTTACCTGTATCTGCAGTATAAGGAAAATAGTATCTGTAAGCTAAAAAGCTTAGTAAGAAACCATCTACCTCACTAAAATATGCATACGATGCAAATATGATTTTAAATCATGCTGTTTGAAAGGATATGCTAAGTATACTGAATAAGCATACAATCATGACATATCTAAAGCTGAACATGATATCAATCACATGGTATCAATGAAGAACTAAGCTGATACTAAAAACTGAGCTAAGCTAATACTGAGCTACTGCTAGGACTGTACTGAATTCACGAACTAATTTGTGAAAGGTTGAAAACCATATACATATAGTAAGTGAAAATACTAAACATGTTGTATGGGCCCGACAACTGTACTTGCTGTGCGCGCATCCCTAACTAGACCCGGGATTGCAAGTTCCGAATCTAGTAGGGTTTACTAGGTTAGCTAAACCTAGGGACGACTATGGGAGCCCAACCCAATGGATATCTAATCCAGTACAGTGCCACTGAAAAGTAAAATACTGAAATAGCTAATACTATTTTGCTGAATCTAGGTTATCTGAACCTAGAACTAGGTTGTCTGAACCTAGAGGCGACTGTGGGAGCCCACCCATTTGGACATCTAGTCTCGTAAAAGCTGAAATAAAAACTGATCATGCTAATTAACATGTTCTATGTCATTTAACTAAATTCCCATTGTATCATAAGGCTGTGCTAGGCATTTTGTCGAGCATTTGGCGCTCTCTAACTCTCCTCGTGATCAGGGAGACCACCTCTAGGCACCCAGCAGCGTCTAAACCCCTATCTACAGAGGATACATGTGCTCGGCCCATCTGGCGATGCTCACTAATCCCTAAATCTGTGAGAAGAGTTAAAATACACACTATATGCTGACAAAATTCAATAAAACTAATCTAATGCATAAAAGAAAACACGCGAGAGCTACTTATACTGCAGGTGAGGGGTTTCTTACCTGGTACGCTAATTTCCTTACAATTCTATTCGCTAGAATTCCGGTGGAGACGACTTCTCGACGATCTTCTCACGTCTAAGCGTTCCCCTCGCGAAGGAGAGCGTCCTCGTGCCGGAGTTATCGCCGGAAGATGTCCTTGGGGCCCTAGGGAGAGAACCCTAGGTCTCCTTGTGGTTGGCGCCGAGAGAGGGAGGAGAGGGAGAGGTGGCGTCGGTGAGGTTAGGGTGAAGGAGAAGTTGCCGAACCAACACCAAAATAAACCAAACCAACTTATGTTTTCTTATTTATATTAAGTGGGTATTTTGGCCCAACTCAATTATAAATACATTTGATTCTCCTTTCTCTCAGCACGGCCCTGCTGGGTTCACCGGTTACTAAGGCTAACTAAAGGTTTAGCGGACCCGAGAGGTCCCGGGTTCGATTCTCGCTTAAGCCATTTTACTTTTCTAATAATTTTTGCTACTTCCGCTACTCGGAAAATTCCGGAAAAATATCTAATAATTCCAGAAAAATCATAGAATATTTCTAAAATAGTTTTGAGAATTTTCGGGCGTTACAATCCTCCATACCTTATAAAAAGTTCGTCCTCAAACTCATACTAGCTTCTGTCTCCCAAGTTGCCTCTTCTGCTGTGTGACTGTGCCAAATGACTTTGACTAATGGTACTTCCTTGTTCCGCAATTTCTTAACTGCTCGGTCTATTATCTGAATAGGCCGACTATCATAGCTGAGGTCTTCGCGGATCTGTACCGACTGGGGCTCAATCACCTGGGTGATATCTGGGGTATGCTTCTTCAGCATAGAGACATGAAATACGTTGTGGACAGCTGACATTTCCTGGGGTAGCTCTAGCTCATATGCTACCTTGCCCACTCTTCTGCTGATAAGGTATGGTCCCACATATCTGGGACTAAGTTTGCCCTTCTTCCCAAAACGCATTACTCCCTTCATAGGAGCTACTCTAAGGAATACTGAATCCCCAACTGAAAACTCTAAGGGTCTACGCCGTGTATTAGCATAGCTCTTCTAGCGGCTCTGAGCTGTCTCTATCCTCTGGTTGATCTGCTGTATAGCTGCTGTGGTATCTGCCACTAGATCTGTCTGAAGTTCTAGCTCTTTCTGTTCACCACTCTCATACCAGCAGATTGGAGATCTACACCTCCGCCCATAGAGAGCCTCGTAAGGTGCCATGCCGATAGTGGCCTGATAGCTGTTGTTGTATGCAAATTCTGCTAAGCTCAGATATTTGCACCAACTTCCCTTGAAGTCTAGGGCACACGCTCGGAGCATATCTTCGAGTACCTGATTTACTCGCTCCGTCTAACCATCTGTCTGAGGATGGAATGCTGTGCTGAACTTTAACTTAGTGCCCAACGCTAACTGTACACACTCCCAGTGTGAATCTGCTGTCTCTGTTCGAAATGATGGTTCGTGGGACTCCATGTAGTCCGACGATCTCCTGGAGATACAACAACGAGCTAGCTTCTCCATGGGTAGGATATCTTGATAGCTAAGAAGTGGCTGATTTAGTCAACCCGTCGACTATTACCCAGATAGCGTCCAAACCATTCGTGGTTCCGGCCCCCACTATGAAATCCATAGAGATATCCTCCCACTTCCATTCGGAATCAGATAGGTCGCAAAACTCCTCTGATGTCGATGTCCTTGACCCTCGGCAGGTGAGGCAGATGCTAACATATCTGGCGATGTCTCGCTTCATCCCGGCCACCAAAACGGTTCTTCATGTCTTGATACATTTTGGTGGAACTGGATGCATCGCATAGGAGTCTTGTGAGCCTCATCTAAAATCTGTCTCCGTAGCTCCTCCCGATCCGGAATACAGAGTCTGTCACCAAAATACAACACCCCGCTATCGGACACTCAATTCTCTACTTTCTGATTTTGCTAGCCCTTGCTTGATTTTCTGAATTTCGGTCCTGCTCCTGAGCTGACTGAATATCACCAAGCAAGGTAGACTCTAAGGTCATAGTAGAGAGCTGTCCAACGATGAGTTCGAGACCGAAATCTGATCTCCTTCGTAGGGGCGGTGACATGGCGGTAAGAGATAATAAGGTAGCACTGATTTTCGCTAAGTGCGTCGGCTACCTTATTGGCTTTCCCCGGATGGTAGAGGATGTCTATATCGTAGTCTTTGACCAGCTCAAGCCATCTGCGCTGTCGCATGTTCAGATCCTTCGAGTGAAGAAGTACTTCAGACTCTGACTGTATACACTCTGCACCGAGCTCCATATAAGTAATGTCTCCAAATTTTGAGAGCGAACACCACTCTGCAAGCTCAAGGTCATGAGTAGGGTAATTCTTCTCATAATCCTTGAGTTGTCCGGAGGCATAGGCGATCACCTTGCCGTTTTGCATCAGCACTGCTCCTAGTCCCAACTTAGAGGCATCACTATAGATGTCAAAGCTGCTGGTGTTGTCTGGTAGAGCCAAAATGGGAGCACTGGTCAATCTCCTTTTAGCTCGCTGAAACTGTTCTCACAGTCCTCACTTGAAATTTCTGTTCTTTACGGTAAGAGCATGGGTGGGAGGCTATCCGGAGAAGTCCTCTACAAACTTCCGTAATATCCTGCTAATCCCGAAAGCTCCTAATTTCTGGCGTTCTTAGGTCTCTTCCAGTTACTACCGCTTCTATCTTGATGGGATCTACCATAATACCATCTTTTGAGATGATGTGACCCAGGAAGGACACCTGATCTAGCCAAAATTCACATTTCGTGAACTTGGGGTATAGCTGGTTCTGCTGAAGGGTCTGCAATACTAGTTTCAGGTGCTCTGAGTGTTCTTCCTGAGTTTCTGAGTAGATAAGAATGTCATCGATAAATACAATAACAAACTTATCCAAATACTCCCTGAATACTCTGTTCATGAGATCCATGAATGTAGCTGAAGCATGGGATGACTACGAACTCGTAGTGTCTGTATCTGGTTCTGAATGCTGTCTTAGGTATATCCCCTTCTTTAACCTTTACCTGATGATAACCTGATCTGAGATCTATCTTAGAGAACACTGCTGCTCCCTTCAGCTGGTCGAACAGGTCATCGATTCTGGGAAGGGGATACCTGTTCTTGATCGTGACTTGGTTCAGTGATCTGTAGTCTATGCACAGTCGCATGCTTCCATCCTTCTTCTTCACGAACAATACAGGCGCTCCCCATGGTGAATGACTCGGGCGTATGAAACCCTTGTCAAGCAGCTCCTGTAGTTGCTCCTGAAGTTCCTTCAGTTCTGCTGGAGCCATGCGATAAGGCGCTTTGGAGATAGGGTTTGTACCGGGAATGAGCTCTATCTCAAAGTCAATCTCCCTGTCTGGTGATAAGCCTGGTAACTCTTTAGGGAAGACTGCTGGGTAGTCACATACGACTCGAACCTCTGCTAGCTGTTGGTTCTTGTCCTGGCTGGCGTTGACTACGTGTGCTAGGAATCCTGTACATCCTGAATCCAGTAGCTTCTGTGCTTTCATAGCTGAGAGAAACTTCTTGGTCCCCGCTGTATTCAAATTGCACTGCCGCTTCTGGTTGGAAGATGACTTTCTGTTTACGGCACTCTATGGTAGCACCGTATCTGATCAGAAAGTCCATTCCAAAGATAACGTTATAGTCGGTCATCTATAGCACTATCAGATCACAAAAGAGCTCTCTGTCTGCTATAATGACCGGCACTGCTCTGAGCCAGTGCGTGGATGCCATGATCTCTCCTGAAGGTAGTGCCGTCAAAAACTGGTACCTCCGAGGGTATTTCTAATTTTTCGGAGAACATCCGGCTATATATGAATGGGTTGCCCGAGATCAAATAGAGCAGTAGCACTATACTGTAAAATGCTAATCTGACCTGTGACAACTGTCGATGCATTGGCTACGTCCTCTCCGGTGAGTGAGTAGATCCTCGCGTTCGCCGAGCTGGAGGGGCTTCTAATCCGCCTGGCGATAAGTGGACCTTCTAGAGCGGCTGCATCTGATATAACCGAGTTGGGTGGCTGCATCTGAATCTGCTGTGGTGAGGAAGACCGGTCTTGTTCGAGCACCGCTTGGCCATGTGCCCTTCTTGTCTACATTCAAGCATCCTCGTGTGCCTTGCGACAAACCCCGGGTGGAATTTTCCCCAAGTAGCACACTTTGGATAACCGGGTCGCTTGCTAGATGGTCCTCCTTTTGGGTCACTCCCGATTTGCGCTTCGTTGGAGTTCCCTTTCCAGTTAGAGTGACCTTGCTGTTTTTGAGTGTGAGAGTTTCCTTGGCCTTTGGACTCGAGGAGACTTGCTTCGCTGCTTTATGCTGTTCCGGTAATGCTCTGTGGTCAAGGCACCGCTCACTAACTCCTCCGTGGTTTGTGGCCTATGTATGCCACCACACTACTATCTCTGGCCTCAAGATCTTGAGCATCAACCGGATTCGTTCCTTCTCTGTGCTGACTAGCTCTGGGCATAGACGAGCCAACCTGTTGAATTTCTTCACGGCTTCCTCAACTGAAAGGTTGCCCTGACGAAACTCAGTGAACTCGTCGCAGTGGCGGTTTGTAACCCGTATGTGAAAGAACTCCTCGAAGAATTCCTTCTCGAAGTCAGCCCATGACATCTGGTTCACTGGGCGCTTCGTTCTGATTCGTTCCTACCACATGCGTGCATCTCCTGTCAGGCAGAAGGAGGCACACTTCACCTACTCGTGTTCTGGCCAGTCCAGAAGCTCCATCGTGCTCTCCAGTGTTTTGAACCAGGCTTGTGCATCCCATGGTTCACTAGTGCCTGAGAAGTTCTCTGGCTTGACTCGCTGCCACTGGATCAGATAGGCTTCCTTTCTTGGCTCAGATGCTGGGACTGCTGGTGCTGGTACTGGTGCTGGCGCTGGCGCTGTAGGCTGGGCTGGTGGAACCTCTAAGACTTCTGGAGTCGTCAGGTTCGGCTCCGGGGTGACTGTGGGGGTACTCTGCTGATTAGCCTTTAAGGTGGCTATTTCCTGTCGCTATTCAGCTAGCTGCTGCTGTAACTGAGCCACTAATGCTGTAAGGTCGGGAGGAGGCACTGAACTGCCTGCCTCTTGTTGGGGCTCAGTAGCTAGTGCCCTTCTAGCTGGGCGTCCTCGTGCCATTGCTAAAGACATAGAGGACAGAACATGAATAACTATTACAATCATAATTGTATAACTATCGTTATCATGTTATATACTATCACATACTAACATGCATCAATTATTTATAAACATGAGCTATAAAAAGAAAGCAAGAAACATAAATAAAGCAGAGGTATTCTTACTTGGAAGCTGTAGGTTCAATGCTGATGTGTGTGTAGGAAGTATGGAACACTGCTCTGATACCACTCTGTAACGACCCGCCTCCTACTAGCTAGGCTGCGAAGCCGATCGCTACATTATGCTATGTTGGACTATTAATGCGGAATAAAAACTGGCTAATTTAAAATTTTACTGAACTAAATACTGTAAAGTTTAACTTAGTGTTCTGGGTGTACCTAGGAGTTGTACACATGCTAGGGGAGGTGTTTACAACTAATAATAAACTTCGGATCGATCCACAGACCGGTCTACTGATACTGGCACGGTAGGAAACTCCGGATCGTTCAACCGACCGATCCACAAACTACACTGTAATCCTGTACGCTGCTGGATCGGTCTACCGACCGATCCAGCTGTTGGGATCGATCGGTAGATATCCTTTGACTGCTCTAACGGCCCTGAATCCATCGATCGTCAATCCATTCGCATCGATCATATTAGGAGGAACAAAACTTACATTCGAAGAATTAATGTCTAGTTCTGATTCAACGGTTCTAACAGATCCTGCGGTTTCTCTTCGTATCAGGCCCCTGATATCAGCACTGATGCGTGCCTAAGTCATTACACAACACTATAAAAGCTAAGAGAAACATTCTACTAGGTAATGGCTAACATACTAAACATGATTAAGGCATAGAATACTAATTCATGGCATGTAAGCATATGGAAACCAAAACTAACAAGGTTTTAAACTGTTCTCTTGCTAACTAACAGAAACATAAGATAACGCTTGCCATAAGTACTAATGCATACTGAACACGTTCTAATGCATAATAAAATAAAACTAGATCCCTATGATCTTTATTCCAGTTCCTTCCACACACATCTTGATCTGCATTGACCTCCAGCCTCCACTGCTAGTCCATTTTCCTTTTACCTGTATCTGTAGTATAAGGAAAATAGTATCTGTAAGCTAAAAAGCTTAGTAAGAAACCATCTACCTCACTAAAACATGCATACGATGCAAATGTGATTTTAAATCATGCTGTTTGAAAGGATATGCTAAGTATACTGAATAAATTAAACATGGCATGGCATATAAGCATACAATCATGGCATATCTAAAGCTGAACATGATATCAATCACATGGTATCAATGAAGAACTAAGCTGATACTAAAAACTGAGCTACTGCTAGGACTGTACTGAATTCACGAACTAATTTGTGAAAGGTTGAAAACCATATACATATAGTAAGTGAAAATACTAAACATGCTGCTGATGGGCCCTGACAACTGTACTTGCTGTGCGCGCATTCCTAACTAGCCCCGGGATTGCAAGTTCCGAATCTAGTAGGGTTTACTAGGTTAGCTAAACCTAGGGACGACTATGGGAGCCCAACCCAATGGATATCTAATCCAGTACAGTGCCACTGAAAAGTAAAATACTGAAATAGCTAATACTATTTTGCTGAATCTAGGTTATCTGAACCTAGAACTAGGTTGTCTGAACCTAGAGGCGACTGTGGGAGCCCACCCATTTGGACATCTAGTCTCGTAAAAGCTGAAATAAAAACTGATCATGCTAATTAACATGTTCTATGTCATTTAACTAAATTCCCATTGTATCATAAGGCTGTGCTAGGCATTTTGTCGAGCATTTGGCGCTCTCTAACTCTCCTCGTGATCAGGGAGACCACCTCTAGGCACCCAGCAGCGTCTAAACCCCTATCTACAGAGGATACATGTGCTCGGCCCATCTGGCGATGCTCACTAATCCCTAAATCTGTGAGAAGAGTTAAAATACACACTATATGCTGACAAAATTCAATAAAACTAATCTAATGCATAAAAGAAAACACGCGAGAGCTACTTATACTGCAGGTGAGGGGTTTCTTACCTGGTACGCTAATTTCCTTACAATTCTATTCGCTAGAATTCCGGTGGAGACGACTTCTCGACGATCTTCTCGTGTCTAAGCGTTCCCCTCGCGAAGGAGAGCGTCCTCGTGCCGGAGTTATCGTTGGAAGATGTCCTTGGGGCCCTAGGGAGAGAACCCTAGGTCTCCTTGTGGTTGGCGCCGAGAGAGGGAGGAGAGTGAGATGTGGCGTCGGTGAGGTTAGGGTGAAGGAGAAGTTGCCGAACCAACACCAAAATAAACCAAACCAACTTATGTTTTCCTATTTATATTAAGTGGGTATTTTGGCTCAACTCAATTATAAATACATTTGATTCTCCTTTCTCTCAGCACGGCCCTGCTGGGTTCACCGGTTACTAAGGCTAACTAAAGGTTTAGCGGACCCGAGAGGTCCCGGGTTCGATTCCCGCTTAAGCCATTTTACTTTTCTAATAATTTTTGCCACTTCCGCTACTCGGAAAATTCCGGAAAAATATCTAATAATTCCAGAAAAATCATAGAATATTTCTAAAATAGTTTTGAGAATTTTCGGACGTTACAGTGCTATCAAGAGAGGGGTGAATCTCGATCGTTTATTTTTATCATTCTTTTGTTTGTTCTATCAAAGTCGTTAGTAGCAATAGAATATAAAAAAAATAAGAAAAAAAGATATGAGATTTTACTTGGTTCTCAACCCCCAGGGTTAGAATATCCAAGGGCTACGCACTCGGCATGAGTCCACTAGTGGTCTCTTTATCGAAAGCTTTCTGTGTTGGATCGAGGAGCACGTGAGCGGGGGGAAGGGGGGTGAATCACGTGGTTTTTAAAAACCTTTTCTTTTCGATTTTATAAAATCAAGTGCGCAGCGAAAAATTAAGTAATAAACAAAATTGAAAAGCAAGAAAAAAAATATGCAGTCATTTTTACTTGGTTCGGAGCCTTCAGTGACTCTTACTCTAAGACTCAAGTCTCATGGACCTATCGATAAGTAATCCACTATGGAGAAGTGTAACACGCTACATTTTTCGTTTGTAGAAATTAAGTACAGTAATTAACTTTGTTACCAAACATTGTTTGCAGTCAGTCAGCTCAAGCTCAATATTTGGGCAGCTTCTCGGTGGTAGTCAGGTGTAGCAGAGTCATAGCAGGGCAGCAGCAGTAATCCGGAGTAATTGAAAAGTCGATCAGACACGTAGAAGCTCGTATGGAAGTTGTGTACAAAGCCTTGGGAGGGACACCCTTATAAAGAGTGTGGAAGGCGCCTTTCATAGCCTTGAAGATGCCTCCAATGTGAGAAATCTAATTTCGAACAGCTCGCTCCTTATCTACACGAAGTTTAAAATTTATCCATTGGAAGGTGCTTTCATAGCACCGAAGGCTCCTTCTATAAACAATACAAAGGTGTCTTCCAATGCTTGAAGGTGCCTCAGGTACTGTTCACCCGAGGCCTTTTTACTCCTTTTACCCTACAAGTTAGGTTAATTCAACATGACAATAATCTAGCCTGCAAAACAAAATTAGCAAGACAATAATATGTTAAATTTATGACTTAGAACCTATCCTTTAGATCAGGATCTAGTCAGGGTCTCAATCTAGGCTTCTGAAATGGACCTAAATTGGACTGATGACTACTATCCCCTTAATCGGGATGCGTCCTCACTTAGTCACTCTCCTCCAGTAACTTACCTTCATTTACCCAGTGTCGAGTGAACCCATCAAAAATCGAACATCCCGATCTTCCTTCTAGAATCACATATCCATACTTCGAGAATTGAACATCCCGGTCTTCCTTCCGGAATCACATATTCGGACTTCAAGAATCGAACATCCCGGTCTTCCTTCCAGAATCACACATCCGGACTTCGGGAATCGAATATCCTGGCCTTCCTTCAGGAATCACACATCCGAACTTCAGCTAATCAGGAATCAAACATCCTAATTAGACTTTCTTCCAATTGAGAATCGAACATCCTGATTGTCAATCAGGAATCAAACATCCTGACTAAACTTCTTGCTAAGTTAGTCAACCTTGCACACTCGATAAATGTATTAAATTACAACAACACCTAACTTAACTCACTTGTCATTCATCAAAATCTGAGTTAGATCGTTAGTACAAATTACACCAACAATCTCCCCCTTTTTAATACAATGACAACCTAGGTTAGAGTTAGAAAAAGACATAAAAAAAATAGAATAACAATTGATTCAAGGAAGAAAAACTTAAGAGAGATCAATTCTCTTGATCATTTTAGGGTTAAGTTTGTCAAGTTGAAGATTTAATTTTTCTTTTTCTTACTTAACCCTTACCTTCCCCCTTTGACGTTCATAAAAAGATAAGATAGATATAGCAAATTAAAAATAAATAAGCAAGTAATAATTAGTGCAAAAAAAATAGTTGCAAGTCTATTGAAGGGAGGATTTAGTAAAAATGTTAAAAGTAAGTTTTAACTATTCAAAGGATTTTTAACATTTTAAAAATTGATTTTATAACATAAATTATTTGTAACACTAAATTTTCAAACTACTTTCAATATAGATTGCAAAAATATTTACAAAACATTTGAAAGTAGTTTTTTTTTAAAAAAAAATCCAAGCAAAGCAATTTTGAAAACATTTACAAAATAGTGTTCAAACAAACAAAAATGGTTAAAAGGTTTTTCTAAGGTATCTTTCAAAGTGAAAAGATAATCTTTGAATAAACTTTTAGAAAAATTTCCAAAGTATTTTTTTTTTTAAATATCTTTCAAAATATTTTTTAACATATGTTAATATAATTTTCAAATCACTTGAATTTTTCAAAATAGATAGTTTGAAAAAGTATAAGAGTTTTTGCAAAGCAAGTTTGAAAGGTATTTTTGAAAGTAAAAGAAATTTAAAAGCAATGTTGAAAGTGATTTTTGCAATAAGTAATAAGTTATTTTAAAAATCATTTTTAATTATCCTCCCCCAAACCATATATATTAAATACATATTTCATCTAAAAATTTGGTCTAAAATATCTAACTGCTTACTAACTAACTATCAGAAGATAGCAGTGTTCACTTGGTTAGTCAAGTTAAGTAAATATATCCAGTTAGTATTTAACTAAAATGGATTATTTAACTTGATCACTATCATTTTGGTATTTTTCGCCCAAACTTGTGTTGATGCACTGATATCAGCATCTGAAGTCCAAGTAATAGGTCTATGCATCTCACGTCGTTCTAAGTTTATGCATACACAATAAAGGTAGACCTATTGTGTTTATGAGATGCTCAATTTATAGATCTATAGGAACATATTTTCTCTGGATTTGATCTAGACTAAAGCTAAAATTAATTTTGAAATACTAAAGAAATGAGAATTTTTAGAAAAATATAAGTAAAGAATTTTCCCTAGAATTTGCAAATCACTTAAAAATTTGTTTAATAATAACAGTCCTAGTCTATCGTGCACATTCCTAGTCATTTTCATAGATTACTGAATTCGGATTCTAGTAGTGGTTTAGTGAAAATGTCAGCCAAATTTGACTTAGACTCAATATAGTTAAGTTCAATGTCTCCTTTGGCTATTTGATCTCTAATAAAGTGATGTTTGATTTCAATATGCTTGGTTCTTGAATGATGCACTAAATTTTTTGTTAAGTTGATTGAACTAATATTATCAATATGGATTTTTACATTTTTATATTCTAGGTTAAAATCATTTAATATGTGCATCATCCATAACAGTTGTGCTACACACTCACTCATTGCTATGTACTCGACTTCAGTAGTAGATAATGCCATATAGTATTATTTTTTACTAAATCAGCTGACAAGTGATGATCTAAGTAATTGGCATCTACCACTTGTATTTTTACAATTTAGTTTACAGCCGACATAATCTGAGTCAAGTAACCTATTAGTTCAAAACTAAGTGTTCTAGGGTACCAAATTCCTACATTTGGTGTGTCTTTCAAATATCTAAAAATTCTTTTTACATTAGTTAAGTGGGATTCCTTAGCATAATTTAGTATCTAGCACACATACTAACTATAAATAAGATATCAGGTCGACTTATAGTTAAGTATAAGAGACTGCTTATGACACTCCTATAATATTTTAGGTTGACGGATTTTCTATTTGGGTCACTATCTAATGTTGTATTAATTGCCATTGGTGTTTTTATTTCTTTGGTATTTTCCATTCCAATTTTTTTAAGTAATTCTTTGATGTATTTTTGTTGGCAAACATAATTTTCTTCATTTGTTTGTTTGATTTGTAATCCTAAGAAATAAGCTAGTTTACCTACCAGGCTCATTTCAAATTCTTGTTCCATCAATATAATAAATTCTTGCAAAAATTTTGAGTTGGTTGAACTAAAAATTATGTCGTCTACATATACTTGGGCTATAAAGATATCTTGTTTGACTGATTTTACAAATAGAGTTGGATTAATTTGATCTTAGTTGAGCCCTTTGAAAATTAAGTAGGAGGTCTACCTTTCATACTAGGCCCTAGGTGCTTATTTAAGACCATACAAGGCTTGCTTTAGTTTAAACACATGGTCAAGATGATCTATACTTTCAAACACAGGTGGTTGACCTACATAAACTTCTTCTTTTATTAGCTCATTTAAGAAGGAAGATTTAAAATCCATTGATAAAGCTTAAATCCTTTATGGGTTGCATAGTTAAGTAACATTCTAATAGACTCAAGTCTAGCTACTGGAGCATATGTTTCATCATAATCAAGTTCCTCTACTTGACTAAACCCTTTAGCTACTAGTCTAGCCTTATTTCTAACAATTTTTCCATTTTCACTTAGTTTATTTCTAAATACTCATTTTGTTTCTATTACCTTTTTATTATTAAATAATAGTACTAAATCTTAGACTTCATTTCTTTCAAACTGGGCTAGTTCCTCTTACATGGCTATAATCTAATCTAGGTCAAGTAGGGATTCTTCTACTATTTTGGGTTCAATTTTAGAAATTAAAGAGATTGACTTAGGTTTCTAAAAGATGATATAGTCTAAACTCTTATGTCTGGGTCACCTATAATTTGTTTGATTGGGTGGTCTGCGCTAACTCTTATTATTCTAGACTTAATTTCTATTTGTTCATTTTCTTGTGGTTGATTTTGTTCAACTTCATATTCATCTATTAGATGTTCACTTGCCCCTAGATTAGTGCTAGCTCTAGTGAAATCAATTGGTTGGTATTGAGGTTGAGTTGAGTTAGACTCTTTAGAGTTAGTAATTTCGTTGAATTTTACATTAGTTGTTTCCTCGATTCTTAGAGTAGTTTTATTGTAAACTCTCTATCCTCTACTGTTTAGGGAGTATCCTATAAAGATTCTATTTTCTATTTTTGATATAAATTTTCCTAAATATTCTCTTGTGTTTAATATGTAAATATGACATCCAAATACCTTAAAGTATTTAATACTAGGTAGCTTATTATACTAATTTCAAATGGAGTTTTATTATATTTCTTATTTATTGTTGTTCTATTTTGTACATAACAGGTTGTACTAACAGCTTCTGTTCAGAAATATTTTGATAATTGGTATTCATTAAGCATTGTTCTAGTGGCTTCATGGAGAGTTCTATGTTTTCTGCCCACTATGCCATTTTATTGAGGTGTATTAGGACACGTGAATTCTTGATGATACCCATTTTTTAAACGGAATTTACTAAATCTATGATATTTAAATTCTCCACTGTTATCACTCATAATTTTTTTTTTGATTTTTTGGTCTTTTCCATTTTTAGTTTGTTTACAAAAATTACTAAATACTTCAAATATTTCATCTTTATTTTTTAAGAATTTTACCCAAGTGAATCTTGAGTAATCATCAACTATTACTAGACAGTATAAATTACCATTAACAGATTTAATCCCATGTGAGTCAAATAAATCTAAGTATAATAATTCAAGTGTTGAATTAGTTTGAATTTGATTAGTTGGTTTGTGGGTTGATTTGGTCTGTTTTCCTTTATAAGTATTACAAATTATTGAGTCTAAGTTGGATAATTTAGGTAGTCCTCTAACTAAGTCATTTAATTTGGTGAGGTTTTTAAAGTTAGTATGAGACATTCTCCTATGTCATAGCCAGATTTCTTCTTTTTGTGTGAAGTGACACTTAAGTGAAGAGTTGGCCAGGTCAATTGTGTAAATATTATTATCCCTAAGTCCTTTTAACCTTATTGTAGGGTCTTTCATATGTTTAATTAAACATTCAGTGGATGTAAACCTAACCATATATTCTGAATCACATAGTTGACTAATACTCGGCAGGTTAAATTTGAAATTTTCAATAAGTAGTATGTTATGAATAATAAAATTGAATTCTAGTTCAATGTTACCTATTCCGATTACCTTTAGTTTGTCATTGTTTCCAAAGGCAACTATTCCTAGTCTTTTGAATGTTAATTTAGTGAACATTGATTGATCCCTAGTCATGTGTCGGGAGCAACTACTATCCAATATCCATTTAGATTCCTACAAAGAGTAGGAGAAAAATAATTTTAGCTTAAGTGTAAATTTAGTTTAACTTAATTTGAATTTTAATTTGAGTTTGAATTGAATTTTAATTTAAATTTTAGTTTAATTTGAATTTAAATTTAAATTTAAATTTAATTTAAATTTTACTTTGAATTTAATTTTAATTTAATTTTACTTTTAGTTTAAATATAATTTTAATTTAATTTTGAGTTTAATTTTTAGTCATCTCACCCGATCTATATTTTCAACTAAGAAATCTAATGATTTTGTTAGATGAGTTAGGTTGAATTTTAGGATTTAGTTTAATTAGTGTCAGATTCAAATTTAGCTTTGAGTTCAACAAACAAGCATTCTTTTGATAAACTTCTAAGCTGTGGTGAGTCACTTAGACATCATTAGAGTAATCAAGCCTTCAAAATTTTCTAAATAGTCATATCCATTAAACTTAATATAAAACTTTGGTCTAACTAGTTAGAATTAGTAAGAGGTAGCTTCAGTTAGTTCTACTAAGCCAAATATACCAGGTCGAAACCATATCTTCCTAGATATGCATAAATAGAGCTTCCCTAACCTATTATCATCCAAAATTTTTTCAGTACCATTTTTATCAGGTTAAACTTTTATCACTATTGATCCTAGTCTTTACTATCCAGTTAGGTAATTTATTATTTTTGGAGGTGCCAACTAATTTGGAGTCTCTCCCTGAATTACTGATCTTTTAGGTTTTAGGGTTGTGTCAATTTACTTTATAATTAAAATAGACTTGGTTATAGTTTGAGTTTATATTAATTTTATTTTTATTCAATTTAAGTTTGAGTTTATTTTTAAAGATTTAATTTTTTAACTTAAGAGTGAATTATTTGGTTTATTTTGATTTATGTAGTGAACTTTATTTTTCAGTACATAGTATTGATTGAGTCTTACTTATGTAGTTAGGCATACTTTTGAAACCCAAGCTTTGGCTAATTTCTTATTCTGAGTTAAAGTTAAAAATGATTTAAATGTTGAGTTAGACTTATATCCGAGTCTGGATTTATTATACACAACTCTTTGGGATCTAAGAATCATATCTAGATACTTGATCCTGAGGTAAACTTTTCCAACTGTTCTTTTAACTCTTTAACTTGATTTTTTTAAAACAGAGTTTTCTTACTCAAGATTTACAACTTGAATTGAATTTCGATCTTGAACTTGGTCAATTAAAGATATCAGAGTCAGTTGTTCTTTAAGGATGCTATTTTTCCTTAAGGAGGAGTTTAGCATGTTCCTGTTCAATTTTAGTTAACTTTTTATTTAGGCATGAAATAATTTTTGTCACACCCCAGAGGAGTCCCTACCAGATGAAAATCCGGCAGCATCTCCCCTATACCGATGACAATCTGAATCCTGAACTACATAGCTCTCAGAGCCTCTAAATCCTCGGCCAACACGGCAAAAAACATATATGATAAAATAAGTAAACATTCCACACAGTTTAATATAAAACCTACTCCACTAACAAAGAGGTAAACATAACCCACAACAAAAAACCATCGCAACAGAAAAACATGGGCAGTGTACCAAAAACTCGATATAAAAGGCACGAATGCAAGAACTACACAACATAAGTCTGTAGATCACATAACAAGGAACCAAAGTCCGAAAATAGAAAATCATCTCGACACGGAGTGGGGACTAGCAACTGGAACCTCCTGACGACTTCAACCTGAAACATGAATAAATCAACGGGGTGAGTTCAAGAACTCAGCGAGTATCGATCAAACATGCATAGTAAGATATAACTATCAGTAATAATCATACAGTACAATCTCCTGAACAATAACAGGTAATGCAAAACTAAACAACGGAAGAAACTATACTCACCAGGACCTCCTATCCAAACATAAGGGTGTGAACCATACCAACAGGTGTAGGGTCATCTGACCAAATACATAATGTCTCTTGTATGCATGTCAATCATATGCAACCACCAAAATGCAGCATCCAAAATGCAGTAATCACAAGCAATAAATGCAATCCATGCATATGATGCAAATAACATGGTCACCCCTGACGCCAGTCAGCCACCTCACACGCGATCGTTAGGTTAAGTGGGTAAGGTTATGACAACTGTGCACTTTGCCATCACTATTCCTGAGTGATCAAGTGGACAGGATGCTGTCGGAGTACACTTATCCTCCTACTCCAACAAAATGGGAGAGCCGAAGCTCTCATCTCCCTATATCATAGTCAAGAGGAGGGATCCCTGCCTGTTACTACACTACGCCACCACTACCCATGAGCAGCCAAGCGGAGCCCTGACAAAGCAAACTACACACACCTTGCCTAATGTACCACTAACTCATGAGTGGTTGTGTGTGTAGACCATGTAACTAGCAATGTGCTCAACTATAAAGGAGCCGACAATCGCTCAGCATGCAATCATGCAAAATAGTGCATGATACTAAAATATGTAACTCCTAAAAAATCAACCTCCAAATAATATGTATCAAAAGGAAAATCGAGTCCATAACAATGAGCTAGGTATCATAAATCTAGGTACATATGCCAAGTAATAAATCTAGGTATGCATGCCAGGTAATAAATCTAGGTACACATGCCAAGTAATAAATCTAGATATACATGCCAGGTAATAAATCTAGGTACACATGCCAAGTATATCTAGTAGCTAAACCTGTACCCAGTAATGCATTGTATGTCACTACTTCTATGAACATAAGTACACATGGCAAGAATCAAGAGACATAAGCATAAACGCATAACAGATAACAATATGGGCATACTACGGATATTAAGTAGTGACATACCAAGACATATATAAACATAACCATTACTACTAGTTATAACATATTACGCATATCAGAATGACAATATCAAAAGAGATAAGTCAAAAGTACCCATCTCAAAACGAAGATCGTATCAGATAGATCCCACGTCGAGAGTCTTGTCTCAAATTGGAGTGCTGCAAATCAAACGTATAATTTAGCTACTCTAACATGTATCAAATAACTAAATCAAATTCCTAATTCAATTAGGAAACCCTCATTATTAATCAACCTTAATTGATCATCGATTAACTCATCCACCCCATTTGGTTAAATTAGGTTTAGTCAAATTTTAACCCTTCCATAAATGGATTGACTAGGCTAAGCATGAATCATTTAATTTTTCCTAATCATAATCCACAATCCCTTACTCAACCAATCCAGTACAACTTTAATCAATCTATTAACCCTCACGAACCAATTAACCTATTAATCAATCCTTGAACATAAACTGAAATTAGATCTCGATGATTACCTAGATCTGTTGGTAGATGGTTGTTGAGATGGCCAGAGACATAATAGAGGACCTTGGTGAGAGGGGATCGAAGCTGTTGTCAACCACTTAGAGAGGAATAGTTAGCTGGTCGGATTTCTCACAAACAGTGATGGTCGAAGCCCTAAACTGGGTCCACCGATTTCCCTCAGACGAAATCTGGATGCGACTGTGGTGATGAACTAGGGCAGAGGGCACTAGGGCATCGGGAGGTGACCGTGGTAAAGCTGCAGTGGATCGAGCAGTGGCGCGACAAGTCAGCGGTGTCAATCCGCCGGGTGATCGAGGCGGCGCGGCGATCTAGCGGAGCAACACCACCATCAGCGAAATTTGAAGAGAGCCCAACAGTGTCGCATGGAAGATAGAAGGCGGTGCAGCGACTTCATGGTTGCAAGGGCGTCACTAGTTGAGGAGAAGAGAGTTTGGGAGAGGGACAGTGACCGGATGGGTTTTGTACGCGTGGGAGAAGAGGAACCGAAGCGAGGCGTCGCAAGAGAGGAGGCGGCGTCGGGAGCAAGGAGAATCGAGAATCAAAAGGATTAGGGCACGGTGATTAGGTTTATATAGTTTAAACTTAGGTTTAGGGAAATCAAGACCAAATTTTATTCCTCAATCAACTCCCATTTTTTTTTGGGTATTCTAAACAGGCTTCCACTTAGCCTATAAATTCATCACCTTAAACTCGTCATACAAGCTTGGAAAAATTCCCAAAAAATCCCTAAAAACTCCTAAAATTTCCCTTAAGGTTATTCGTCCATTAAACCCTATTATTTCATTATTATTTTGTTACGATATTTTATAATTTTAAAGAAATTTGCATTGTAATTAAATTTTACCCCAGCTAGTTCGTTTGAACTGGATGTAGATCTATTGCTTACCTCAAATTCTGACTCGTATTCTTGATCCGTTTCACCTTCGGTTGCCATCAATGCGAGGTAGTTAGCTTGCTTTGATTCGTCAACTCCCGATCTGTCTAAGGAAGGCTCATCCCAAGTCACCTTTAGTGCTTTCTTTTGCTTCTTGATCTTGTTTTCATTCGGGCATTCATGTTTGAAGTCTCTTCTTGTTGCAGTTGTAGCATGTGACGTTTGTCTTTGAGTTGTTGGAAGCAAATTTTGACATCTTCTTTATGTCATGTTTGGTAAAGTTTTCTTGCATCTGGTGAATATCTTCCTTACCATGTTCACCAGTTGCTCTTCTTCGTCTAATTCTGACTCGGGTTGAGGTTCTATTTTGGTTTTAGCTCCCTTCGAAGTGTCTGCAAGAAATGCAATTCCTTTCTCAACCTTTGAGCCATTAGTTTGTTCGTGTAGTTCAAATTTATAAAATAGTTCATCTATGATCGATGCTCACAGTGCATTTCGAGGGAATGAGTTAAGAGCGTACCTTATTATGTCCCGATTTTCTAACTAGTGTCCGATTAGGTAGAGGTCATTAAGGATGCCCTTGATTTGAGCATGAAGCTGATTTGCGGTCTCACCGTCCTACATTTTAATGTTGAATAATGAATTAAGAAGTAGGTTGCGCTTCATTATCTCGAATCAGGAGTGCTTCGTGCAGCTCGATAAGCTTGTCGTATAGTTCCTTTGTATTCTCGTGCGGACCGACTCGGTTGAGTTCTTCTTTTGTGAGTCCACACTGGATCATGATCAACACTTTAGTGTTGATCTAGGCTTTCTTTCTATCTTCTGGACTCTATCTTTTTGGATCGAGTGATACTTTTGTTGCTTCATCTATAAACGCCCGGTACCCTCATCAAATGGTGAACTATTGCTCGATATCCGTTTTCAAATAAACTTCCATCCTTTTCTTCCAGTATAGAAAGTCATTTCCATTGAAGAGAGGAGGACGAGCGGTACTGAATCCCTCAAGTTAGGCTATTTGATTGTTGAAAAAGAAAACTAGAAAGAGGTACCAAGACTTTGTCTTGGATTAGCAATGTTTGAGAAAAGAAATATGTTGATGACTCGAATTGTGTTGTACCAATTTCAAGTAAAAATTGAGCAAAAAAGAATTATTTGAAGAGGTAAATTTTACCAATTTAAATAAGTTACAAAAAGTAGAAATCCGAAAAAGAATTAAAATTGTTCCCCCGGCTTGATTGGTGGTTGCATCAATTCATAGCAGAACCTCGCTCTAATACCATTTGTTGAATCAAGACGCGCGTAATAGGGGGAGGGGGTGAATCATGTGTTTTTCAAAAACTTGTTCTTTTCAGTTTTATAAAATCAAGTGTACGGAAAAAAATTAAGTAATTAAGTAAAATAGAAAAACAAACAAAAAAACATGTGGTCGATTTTACTTGGTTCAAAGTTTTCGGTGACTCCTACTCCAAGACTCAAGTTTCGCAGACCTATCGACGGGTAATCCACTAAAAACCTCTTTTGGAACTACCGAAAGAGGGAATTGAGTGCAAAAAGGGTTGGAGAAGTGTAACATGTTATATTTCCCGTTTACAGAAATTAAGTACGATAATTAACTTTGTTACCAAATAATGTTTGTAGTCGGTCGGCTTAGCCTCGGTGTTTGGGAAGCTTCTCAACGGTAGTTGGGCATAGCAGAGTCGTAGTAGGGCAGCAACATCAAGCCAGAGCAATCAGAAAGTCTAGCTTAACTCACTCATGATTCATCAAAATCTGAGTTAGACCATTAGTGGAAATCGCACCAACATTCTGGAGGCGGAAAAACCCGTCTTATAGTTTGAGTACAAGTAAAAGAATATGATAGAAAATGCACAGCTTGTAAATAAAACAAATAAACTCATAATCGTGGTCCGGAAGCTCCTGAGTGTCACGCACCCCTCTTAGATCTTCCCTAGTTGTACGAGTAGAGTTTCGACCATTCTTCTTCAAGCACAAACAGTATGAGAAGTGGAGAATTGATGTTGAGCATAGAGACTTCGTCTCCTTTTATAGACTTGGATCAGATTCTTATTTGGATCAACTCTTATCTAGATGAAGCCTTATATGGATGAAGTCATATCTAAATGAAGTCATGTCTAGATCAAGCATTATCTCTATCCACATCATCTGGATTATCCTTATCCTCATCCAAATCATAAAGATGAATCAGATATTTTGTCATATCAACTTCTATGTCAACATTTCTGACAACTCAGCAATTTGGATCAAACCCAGTCGATCTACCAAACTACTGGTTCTGTCTACTAAATCAGTTTGGGTCTGGTTTGACCCAAGTTATGTTCGATGCACCTATTTGTATTTGTTTGCTCTATTTTTCTTCCAGCTCCAGATTCTTGTAAAATAACCATACAGAATATAAACAAGAATCTAGCCTATATTTGTAAGTTTACCTAACCTTCTAGGATTATATTTTGATTGAAGGCCCCTCCTCAAAGTCTACCACATAAGTGTTAATCCCTTAGGATCAAGACACACTCCTATAAGTTTACTTGATCTACTATACTTATGTCCTTCCTCTAAGTCTACCACCTAAGAGTCAATCCATTGTGATTAAGCCACACTCTTGTAAGTCTACCCGTCCTACTAGGCTTCATGCTTGGATTATATCCAAGACTTTATCACCTAAAGCTTACTCCTTAGGATCTCTACTATCTAATTTCACTCACTAGACTTCTACTGTCTGGCTTCATTCACTAGGACTTTTACTGTTTAGTTTCACTCACTAGGACTTTCAGCTTCTAGCTTCACTCACCATAGTCTAGCTTCATTCACTAGGACTTTCACCTCCTAGCTTTACTCATTAGGACTTTCCCTTACCTAACTTTTAGTTAGGACTTCCTTTGCTAGTTATTTGATCATGACTAGACTTCTCCTTACTAGTCATCTAGTCAACTTTAACCTGACTAGACTTCACTCACTTCCAAACATCAAGTCCTGTTTGAATCAACCCTTAGTTAATTTGACCATACCTTTTTATATTGTCAAACATCAAAATTCTAGAGGTTGATTGTTATTATCTGGAGCTCTCTATTCTAACAATTTATTGAGAAAATGTTTTGGTATTCAATTTTCTGATAAGTATTGCACCATAAAGAAGGAAAATCAATATGTGGCAAAGATCAGTTTGGGTTTAAATAATTTATTTCCTCTCAAACTTGATATTATAAATGATGTCTATTATTTTCCTGCTAATGGAAAAATTTTCAAATTGTGGCATGACAGATTTGGATACCTAAATTTTCAAATCTTGAAGGAGTTAGCAAGCAAAATTATTGTTTAAGGACTTCCTAAAATTAATGGGATAAGTGAAGTCTGTGAAGAATGCCAGCTTAGAAAGCAATATCGAGAGGCATCCCCATTTAAATCTAAGTGGAATCACATTCACCATTGGAACTTGTCTGTACAGATCTTTGTGGACCCATGCGTGTACCATCTCTTAAAGGTGACTTATACTTCTTATTATTTGTTGATGACATATTTTGTTAAAGAAAAATTAGAAGCTCTCTTCTACTTTAGAGTCTTTAAAAGTCAAGTGAATTTTTTTTTGACTATTAAATAAAAAATCTAAGAAGTGACCGAGGAGGTGAATTTCTATCTTCTTTATTTGAAGAATTTTGTCAAAACTATGGTATTAGACATGAATTGATAGCTCAACGTACACTGCAATAAAATGGTGTTACAGAAAGAAAAAATAGGTCAATCATGGGCATGGTCAGATGCGTGTTAAAGAAGAAAAACTTATCAGCTGAATTATGAGCTGAAGCAACTTCTTGTGTCATCTACCTAATCAGCAGATCACCGACAAAAAGGTTACAAAATTCTAGTACAAATGAGGCATGGTATGGAAAGAAACCAAATGTTACTCATTTAAAAACTTTTGGTTGTTGTACATATTCACATATTCCTGATGTTTTAAGAACTAAACTTGATGACAAGTTTGAAAAGTGCATTTTTATTGAATACAGTGAAGAGGCAAAGCTTACAAGCTTTACAATCCAAAAACAAAAAAAAAAATTATGATTAGCAGGTACGTCCGCTTTGACGAAAAAACTTCATATATTTTCTCAAATTTGACAAGTTCATTAAGTTGAGAAATTCTTGAATTTGAAGATGATTCTTCATCACTGCAACCTGATATTCCTAAAAGAAGAACAAGAAGTTTGAGAGATATTTATGATGAGATTGAAGAGATAAATGTGATAGATCATGTCTTTTTGCATTCTTTATAAGAGAAGATCAAATCACATATAAAGAAGCATCAAAAGAAAAAAAAATAGGTTCATGCTATGAATGAAGAAATAAGCTCCATCGAGAAAAATGGTACATGGGAGCTCATTACTTTGCCACCATACAAATCTCTAATTAGTGTGAAATGGATCTTTAAAATTAAAACCAATTCAGATCACTCCATCAATAAATATAAAGCAAGATTAGTTGCAAAAGATACAAATAGAAAGAGGGTGAAGATTTCAATGAGGTATTTACTTTTGTTTCTAGATTTGATATAGTTGATTAATTATTACACTTGCTGCTCAAAATAGTTGTAAATGATTACAAATGGATGCCAAATCATCTTTTTTAAATTGTTTTATTCAAGAAGAAATTTATCTTGAACAATCACAAGGTTTTGTGAAAAAGGGTGAAGATAATAAAGTACATAAGTTTAAAAATGCATTATATGAGTTGAAGCAATCACCTCGTGCATGGCATGACCGACTTAATGATTATTTTATCAAATATGATTTTGAAAAATATCCTTTTGAGCATACTCTTTATATATAAAAAAAAAATTCTAAAGGTGATATTTGTTGGGACCTTTGACACCGGCTAGAGGGGATGAATAGATGATCACCCACTTGTATCGCTTTCCTACACTTGTTAGCAGCAGAAATACAAACAATAAGTATAAACGAAGGCTAAACCTAAAGACTAAGAAGACACGAAAGAAAACAAATCATAACATTTTCGTTTAATGTGGTTCAGAGATGATGCTCCTACTCCACGACGTGTCCGTAAAGTTGACGATCCCTCAATCCGTCGGTGAATCAGTCCCCGGCAAACTCCAATTAGTGAATGACTCCTTCTCGATGGAGAAATCTTGCCACAATCTTGATCATGAACACTTGGATCAATGAGAGCTTGGAGACACTAATTAAGGTTTAACTGCCTCTAATTTTGTCACCCAATTTAGCCATCCCAAGCTCCATTATATAGAGCTTGGGGGAAAACATCCAAGTTGTTTTCCCGCTACCAGTTGACTAGTAAAGTCACGAGTTGACTGACCTCTATGGAAAATTGATCGTTACACTCCAATGGCTTGATACCAGTCGACTAATACCAAGACTAGTCTATTGGGACACTCTGGAGCTAGGGGGTGAATAGCTTCTCACACTTTGTCGATGATGATGTGCAACGGATAAATTCGACGCAAAGCTCTCCAATGCCAATAAGATTGATTTACTTGGATATATCCACCTCAATAATAGGTGACTAATCCAAGGATCCGACTCTCATGCACACTCTTCACTATGAAACACTCCTTTTAGGAAACAATCCAGAGGCGGAGAAGCCTTGTACAAGCTCACACATAAATAAATACAAGAAGAGGAAAATACAAGCTAATATGAAATGAAATCTTACAAGATTACAATCAATGAAACCCTAGCTTGCTCTCTTCTTGCTTGTAGACACCTCTTGACTTGGAAGTGCAGCAACACTTGTCTCCAAGAAGCTTCAAGAACTGGTATGAAGTTGTGTGAGCTTGGTGAAGAATCGTGGAAGAGGATTGTAAGCACTTGTGAGAACAGTGCATGCCAAAACCTTTTATCGGACTGATAACGACTAGTTTTTCAAGCTAAATCGATTATCCTAATCGATTAAGCCTTCCTAATTGATTAGGAAGCCTTCTATTCATGCGAGAACTATCTTAAGTGATCAACTTGATCACTTAAGCTTTGAACAGAACCATTCTATTCGAAGCATAAAGGCACCATAAGCGATTATCCTAATCACTTACAGTGTCTAATCAATTACACCAACCAATTAGGAAGTCTCTCTCACAATTCCAAGCTTAATCGATTATCTTAGTCACTTAAGCTATGGTAATCGATTAGGTTAGTCGATTACCAACCCCTAACTTCCCAACCAAAGTCTAGGGTTCCTTTATCCAACATTCGATCAATCTTGACCTATTGGAATTCCTCTTTGCCTAGCATCTAGTCAACCTTGACTTATTGAGACTTCTTCACCAAGTGTCCGATCAATCCTTTGACCCACTTAGATTTTTTTCCTTGTGCCAAGTATTCCGTCAATCTCTTGACCTACTTGGACTTCCAATCACAAGGTGTCCGGTCAATCTTGACCCACCTGAATTTTCATGTGCCTAGCTTTACTTACTGTCTATCTTCACTCACTAGGACTTTTCACCTGGCTTCACTCACCAGGATTTTTCAACTACCTAGCTTCACTCATCAGGACTTTTCATCTGCCTAGCTTTACTCACTAGGGTTTTTCACCTGGCTTCACTCACCAGGACTTTCCACACCAATGTCCGGTCAGCACTGACCAACTTGGATTTTCTTCTTTTACCAACCTTCTCGTTGGACTTGCCATTGCCTAACTTCCAGTTAGGACTTCCCCAATCAAGTATCCGGTCAACCTTGACCTACTTAACTCTTCTTCTCTTCAAATTGGTTAAACCTTGACCAGAGGTGAATTACACCAATAATCTCTCTAAATGGGCAATTGCAACTGTAATTTTCATACATTGTCAAACATCAAAACTCAAACATCAAGACTCAAGCTTGAGCCAACTCAAGTTTTGTCAATCTTGACCTAAAAAAATTACACCAATAATCTCTCCCTTTTTGATGTTTGACAATACGTTTAAGTTATGCTAATTCTATACCCTCAACTTCTTCTTCATGCCAAAGCATGAATGAGGGTTTTCTTCATTCTCTCCCTTTTCAAGAGGGCAAACTCCCCCTTTGGTTAATGAAAGCTTAACTTAAACCCTACATTCTCCTCCTTTGGCACACATTAAAAACTCTCCCCTTGAAGAGTTACCTACATGTTTTCACAACCTCACTTGTTGCTTACAACAACATAATGAAGGTTTTATACCCTTCATTGTACCCAAATGCTCATCCTAGAGCATACAAAACAACAAAGGTTTAAAAACCTTCCATTTGGTTGTTAAAAAAATCATGTCTTTAAGGAGTAGTTCCTCCTCAAAACACACTCTAAACTTCTGTCATTGTACCAACAATGACTTAGAGTTCATAAACCTTTAGGAAACCCAAAATTTTGAAGTGTCAAGGTTCAAAAATTAAATTGAATGCAAACCTCATCATATACTTCAACTTAGTCTCTCTTAACCATTCCAATCTTGTTTTCATCATGAAAATTACCCTTAAATGTTCACAAATGAATTACTTAGGGTTTAAGATAGTTAGTATGGCTAAACATGGCTTATTCAACTTAAATAAACTTATTTAAGATGAAAATAGGATCTTAAGCTCTTAAACAAAGCTCTTAATCGTTTAAGACTCGCCATAATCGATTAAAGTTGGAATTTAATTGATTCCCGAGTGTTAATCGATTACTGTAATCGACTTAGACCTTTAATAGATTGTTGTAATCGATTTCGTGAGCTACTGTGCTCACGGAAATTCGCCTAATCGATTGACTTGATCAATTAGGATGTGGTAATTAACTAGCCTAGTCGATTACCATTTCTGATTTTTGAAATTGATTTCAGTTAAATTTCAGATATGCCCATAAATTCTATAAAATTCTAAAAATTATGAAAATTCTTATAGACATTATTTAAGGTATATACTATCATGAAAAAATAGTTTTCTAAGAAAATACACCACCTTTTCAAAAATTGACACAAAATTGAAAACTCTTGAAAACTTCAATGTTTCATCCAAGGTTGTGTTCAACTCTTCAATGGTGATTGCTATCAAAAGATAGAGTTCACCAAGGTTTTCCAAAATCATTTTGAAATGATTTTCAAAACCAAATTTTGAGCCATGATCTTTGAGCTAAATACATATGACTTGTACATTTACTTTTCCCATGATTGGATAACACATAGCTATATGTTTTGATGAAATTAAAACTCAAAAAGATGCATTAAATCAACATCTTAAATTTTGTTCATCCTCTTAACATCTCAATTGTCTCTAATGTACACTAAAACACATACAATTTACCTTATAGTCTTTGTGAGATGTGAATTT
Organism: Zingiber officinale; assembly: GCF_018446385.1. Classification (NCBI taxonomy): domain Eukaryota; kingdom Viridiplantae; phylum Streptophyta; class Magnoliopsida; order Zingiberales; family Zingiberaceae; genus Zingiber; species Zingiber officinale. The sequence continues at coordinate 109,963,778 of NC_056003.1, read as the reverse complement.
TAATTTTGCCCTAATCTAAGGGATCATGTATATCTATCTAGGCATTGTAAGATTTGATCATCCACCTAGGATGTCACTTCTTGATAAATGTCATTGTCCTTGATTACAAGAAATTTAAAATAATACATAATGATTTATGACATACATGAAAATAAATATTTCTCAAAAGAAAAACTTTTTTAGCTACATGATGTATGTATGACATGACATGATATATATATATATATATATATATATATATATATCATGTTTTTCATAACAAAAATGAATACAAAATATGATGTCATGGCATATGATGGCCAAACAATTATAGCAATTTAGCATAAGCAATATACCTAGATTATCTATTTAAATATCCCTAATTATTTGCTAAATTTTAAAAATAATCCTAGATTGCCCTCATCTCCTTAAGAAAATACCAAAAATCCCAACTTGGTTTTTTTTTTTTTTTGGCTTTTTCTATTTGTGTCATTTTAATTAAGTCCAATTCCTCAAACTTTGACACATTTTACTCTTTAAAAGAGTAAACACTTAGACCTTCTCATTTTCAAGGAGTACAACTACCTTAAAAATGTCCTCCAAGTGTTGCTTTTTCAAGGTTGGGTTAATTACCCTTCAAATTAGAGTTGGTACTCTCTAGACCCATCTAGGGTGTAGAGAACACACTCTTAGGAACCAAAACTGATTAGTGCTCTTTGAGTGTTCTAGGTACTCACTAGGGATGACTTCCCTTGTGACCTTCCTAGTTACTTTCTTAGGCTTTTTTGAATCCTTAATCACATCGGTGTTTGCAAGGTTAGTTCTAGGGATAGCCTCCCTTGTAACCTTGGCTTGACCCCTAGACCTAGAGTTATTTCCATAGCTAACCCTATGATAAGAAGCCACATCTTTCTTGGATTTGGGTTTGTATCCCAAACTTCTATGACCATTGGATGACTCATGTCTATCTATTCCTGGGTTATACTCATTTGACCTCTTAAGAATATTTTTCATTCTTTTTAGAGTTTTCTCTAATCTATCAAGCCTTGACCTCAAAACTTGGTTTTCACTCCTTAAATCCTCAAATTTATATTTTTCCTTAAATCCTTGGACATTTTTCTTTTTAAGCAAATATTTAAGATTCTTAGAATTTTTGCCTAACTTGTTATCTACCTTCCTAGTCTTAGGTAAGATAGTATTAGCATGATATGTTATATATTTTTCCTTAATCCTATCATGCTTTATATTTTCATGATCAATTGCATTAAAGTGATATAAATTTGAACTAACATATATTTTATCATGATTTTGAGGAATTGGTTCAATAAAAGATACCTTGAGTTTACTCTTGAGTGTTCCCCCTTGATTTGAACTTCCTCCTTTGTTCTTCTTGGTCGGATTCCTCCCCTTAGGATATTGACTCCGATAATGTCCTTTTTGATGGCAAGAAAAGTACACAATTTGCTTCTTGCCCTTGCGTACCATGGGGTTGACCTCCTTGGATTTCTCCTTGTCTTTTGGTGCCACTTGACCCTTCTTTCAATTTGAGACATTTACTCTTGTAGTGCCTTTTTTTCCTACACTCAAAATAAATTATATAACATTTGTTATTAACAAATGAACTTGTTATGCCTTTGCTTGTAGGGATGGTATTTGATCCTCCATTTGATTTTTCTTAATTTTTGGAGGTGGCACCATCTTCTTCTTCATTTGATCCGGAGGTGGAAACCTCTTCTTGCTTCGATGTCAATAAATAACGCTTCCCCTCAATCCTAGAGATGGAGACCTCTTCATCTTCATCCTCATGCACATGAAACAAGGAGTACACTTCTTTGCCTTTGTCTTCATGCTTTCTTGAGGATGACTCTTCTTCACTTTCTTCCGATATTGAGCATCTCTCAACTTTGGATTCCTCTTCTTCTTGATCCAATGAGTTGCCCTCTTTAGATTCTTTTTGATTTTGTATAGTGGAGGGATCTTCATGGATTCTTGTCAATTTGCTCTAAAGCTCCTTGGCATCCTCAAATTATCCTATCTTGCTCAAGATGTTACTAGGCAATAAATAGCTTGGTCACTTTATCATTGACCTCACATCTTTGAATTTTCTCTTGACTTCATTTTCTCCTTTTGATGATCTTGCCCTTGTCATTTGTTGGAGCTTAAAAGTTTTCCATTAGAGCAAACCATTGCTCTATTTCCATCATGAAGAAGTTTTCAATTCTTGATTTCCAAGAATCGAAGCTTGTCATTGTGAATGGTGGAGGTGCCCTCGTGTCGAATCCGAGTTCATCTCAGAAATCCATCTTGAAGTTGAGTTTTTTGAAATCTCTGACTCATTGAAATTTAGGGCTTCAACTTCTTCTTCCTCTAGCTCGTTGCCCTTCCAGCGATGAGTCTAGTAAAGAGCGGTCTTGCTCTAATACCACTTGTTGGGGCACTCCAAAGCTAGAGGGGGGGTGGGTGAATAGCTTCTCGCACTTTGCCAATGATGATATACAGCGGATAAACTCGACGCAAAGCTCCCCAATGCCAACAAGATGGATTTACTTGATATCCACCTCAAGAAGAGGTGACTAATCTAAGGATCCGATCCTCATTCACACTCTCCACTATGAAACAGTCCTTCTCGGAAACAATCTGAAGGCGGAGAAGCCTCGTACAAGCTCACACACAAAGAAATACAAGAAGAGGAAAATACAAGCTAATATGAAATGAAATCTTATAAGATTACAATCAATGAAACCCTAGATTGCTCTCTTCTTGCTTGTAGACACCTCTTCACTTGGAAGTGCAGCAAAACTTGTCTCCAAGAAGCTTCAAGAACTGGTATGAAGTCGTGTGAGCTCGGTGAAGAATCATGGAAGAAGATTGCAAGCACTTGTGAGAACAGTGCATGCCAAAGTCTTTTATCGGACTGATAACGGCTAGTTTTTCAAGCTTAATCGATTATCCTAATCGATTAAGCCTTCCTAATCGATTAGGAAGCCTTCTATTCATGCAAGAACTATCTTAAGTGATCAACTTGATCACTTAAGCTTCAAACAGAACCATTCTATTCGAAGCATAAAGGCAGCATAAGCGATTACCCTAATCGTTTACGTTGTCTAATCGATTACACCAATTGATTATGAAGTCTTTCTCACAATTCCAAGCTTAAGCGATTACCGTAGTCACTTAAGTTATGGTAATCGACTAGGTTAGTCAATTACCAAACCCTAACTTCCCAACCAAAGTCTAGGGTTCCTTTATCCAACATCTGGTTAACCTTAACCTGTTAGAATTCCTCTTTTCCTAGCATCTAGTCAACTTTGACCTGCTGAGACTTCTTCACCAAGTGTTCAATCAATCTTTTGACCCACTTGGATTTTTTTCATTGTGCCAAATATCCAATCAATCTCTTGACCTACTTGGACTTCCAATTACAAGGTGTCAGGTCAATCTTGACCCACCTGGATTTCCACGTGCCTGGCTTCACTTATCAGGACTGTCACATTGCCTAGCTTCACTCACAAAGGTTTTTAACCTGGCTTCACTCACCACGATTTTCCAATTATCTGACTTCACTCACCAAGACTTTTTATCTGCCTACCTTCACTCACTAGGGCTTTTCACCTGGCTTCACTCACCAGGACTTTCTACGCCAAATATCCGATCAACACTGACCGACTTGTATTTTCTTGTTCTACCAACATTCCCGTTAGACTTACCCTTGCCTAACTTCTAGTTAGGACTTCCCCAATCAAGTATCTGGTCAACCTTAACCTACTTGACTCTTCTTCTCATTAAACTAATCAAATCTTGACCAGAGGGGAATTGCACTAATAATCTCCCCAAACAGACAATTGCAACTACAATATCCATACATTGTCAAATATCAAAACTCAAATATCAAGACTCAAACTTGAGCCAACTCAAGCTTAATTAACCTGGTCAATCTTGATCTAGGGAAATTACACCAGCATAGTCGAATGGTACCAGTCGACTGATAAAGACACCAATTAGCTGGTCCACTTTAGTTGAGAGAATAGAAACATTTTGTTCTCTCCCAATTGACAGACCAATAGACTAATGATCATATTAGTTGATTGGTCACCCTAGATTGAGCAAATATAAGCTCACACTTATTGTTTCTCAACCACATCCGATTGGGGCATATACTAGTCGATTGGTAAACATAATACTAAGGTTTTTACCCCGATTAAAATCACTCAACACTCGTTTTTGCACGCACAACTTGACCTTGCTTTCTAACCTCTTCTATCAGTCTTGCGTCCCTCAGATACTTCCATATCCTTCATGCTTTACCTTCAAGAAGTTTCTTCGGCCTTGCCCTTGTTGTCAGGTCTTCCATTGCCAAGAGGCTCCTCACCTTTGGGACTTCAACCTTATCAAGAGCTCCTCATCCTAGGACTTCATTCTTACCAAGAGCTCCTCACTTCATGACTTCATCCTTGCCAAGTTATACTTGGACTTTCATTGCTAAGATCACACTTGGACTTACCTTTATCATAATCACATTTGGACTTTTCCTTTGTCAAAATTACACTTGGATTTTTCTTTTTGTACCTGCTATCTTCACACTTAACAACATATATTATATACTGTTGGATCATAAAGAATGCTAGGAGAGGGGGGGGGGGGGTAAATAGCGATCGTTGAAAATTGATACTAAAATAAAGTACACAGCGGAAAGATAACAATGAAAACAATGCTAACAAACCAAGTTTTACTTGATTCAGAGCCTTTGTCGACTCCTACTCCAAAGCCCGCACGTGAGAGTACTTTCGATGGGTAATTCACTAATAGTTCGCAAATCTTTTACAAAAGTAATACAATGAATATATAATCTTAAGTGCAGAAGTAAACAAGTATTCCAACAACTTCTCAGAGATCTAGAGGACTGTGCTTTCAGTTGTTGGAGTCGCATCACTCTGTCGCCGAAGTTGCATTGCTCAGTCGTCGGAGCAGCGTCACTAGATCGTCGAAGTTGCATCATGGAGTCGCAAGAGCGTCTTTGGAGTAGCGCGCAAGAAAGTAATTGCAAAAGAAACTTGTATTTCATGCTCCTAGTGGAAGGCTGCTTATATAGGCAGTTCCTGACGCCTAGATCCCTTTCTAGCGCCTGGACTGTGATGCCAGCCAACCAATCAGCACGCTCCAAGATGGCGACAAGATAAGCTTCGGCCATTCCGGATGCCCGAACCAATTCCGAGAGCCCGGACCACTCTGGGCGCCCAGATCCCTTCCGGGCACTCGGACCTCTCTGAGCTCCCGGATCCCTTCCAAGTGCCCGGACCTCCTTTTCCAGCAAACTATTTTCTTATAAGAAAAGGTTAGTCCGAGGCAAATAGAAAGTATACTACCCTACAAAACAATGTTAGCATAATAACAAGTATAGTAGTAATTAGATTCTGTATTCTCGAGACCAGAACCTAGTCAAGATCTCAACTTAGATTTTCAAAATGAATCTAAGATAGATTGACGCCTACTATTCCCTCAAACGGGGAGCACATCCTCATTAAGTCACTCTCCTCCGGTGACTTACCTTAACTTACCAATTTGCTAGACATCTGGTCAACTCGTCAACCTATCTGGACTTCATGCCAACTATCCGGTCAGTCCGTTGACCTACTTGGACTTCGTACCATATATCTGGTCAACCCATTGACCTATTTGAATTTTGTACCAGCTATCCAGTCAGCCCGTCGACCTAGCTGGATTTCTTGCCAGATATCCGGTCAGCCCGTCGATCTATCTGGACTTCTCCTGCACACTTAGTTAAATTGTTAGTGCAACCTACACCAACATATACAACAAATAACCTAACTTAAACATTTTCCTAAATATCAAAACCTAGGGTCAGACTGATTACTCCAATAATCTCTCCATTTTTAATATTTGGAAACTTGTTTAAGTTAGGAAAACATAAAAAGTAATAACATGCAAATAAATATGTAATTTACTTATGCATATATCAAACCTAATCCTAGGCTCCCCCTTCACCTAAGCTCCCCCTTGAACTAGGATTTCTTACAAAGGTATTTAGGTTTTCTATTTAAATCTAAACTTCTCCCTCTTTGTCATACATCAATAAGCGTTCCAACAATATCTCAATTATTGGATTCTTTAACCTCTAATGACCACAATTATCATATATTAATCCCTTATAACATTGCATACATGTATATAATCTTTTTGGTCATTTTCTAATGCTGAAAAATAGTTTTAGATTGTATCAGCTGACTGCTCTTATAGAAATAACGTGACAGAACCATTCTGTGTTTGATGAACACTGTTACCAGTCAACTAGTCTCTGATAGCAATTGTCGGGTATAAGTTTCAGCCCAAAATATATTTCTGAATCAAATTTCATAAATATATCAGAAATTTCACAGACCTCTAAAAATTCCTAAATTTTATAGAGAGGTCTATTTTACCATTGTATACTTGGAAAAAAAATATATTTATCATGATTCTTAATATTGACACAAAATCCAAAACTATCTAAATAGTTCAATTGAACATTGACCTAAAGTCCTAGTTTTGGCTTTATCTTGATATATTTGCCCATACCAAACCATAATACATCCCTAGCATTAGTTTATATGACATTTATACATCTAAAATTAATTTCCATGCAATATAAATCTCATTTCATATTTTTATATATGAATTACATCCCAAATATGTTAACTAACTAGATTAGAGACTCAAGTCTATCTCTAACTCTTTTGACACATTTCCTGACCCATCTAGAATTTCAAACAAGGTCCCCTTGGGATCCATTGACCATGACTTCTAACTTGACCTTTTGAGCTCTCCCTAGAGCTCTTAACCTTAACCACCTTCCTAGGTGACTCATCTAAAAATATAAGGCCACAATGGTGAACTTTGGGTGACGATTTATCAACCCATTTGACCTTCTTCTTCTTCTCAAACTTAGACTTTTCCTTATCTTTGGTTGATCTCTTCTTGTCCTTAAATAATTTTCCCTTATCATTTCTTGATCTCTCCTTGCTAGTCATACACCACCATAGTATATGACTCTTCTCTAGCCTTGGAGGATTCGCCTTTATCATTTGCACTTGCAATTATTGCATGTAACCTTCTTTTGGACTTAGGGAACTCTAATATGGCATACTCGCCAAAGTGCTCCATGGATAACTTCCCTTTATCCTTGTTTGATGAAGACCAGTATTCCAAATCGGATCTATTACCATTTGATTTTTGATTATTTAACATCATACCTAATCCTTTAGATCCAATATTGAATCTCTCAAGAGATTTCTCTAACTTATCAAGCTTTTCCCTTAAAACTTGATTCTCCACTTCTAGGCTCCTAATCCTAGAATTAACTTGTCCACCATGGACATTCTTATATCTATCTTTCCTAGGCATGTGTCTCCCCTTCTTGGGATTAATACTTAGGTTTTTCACCACCTTCCTTTCCTTAGACAAAGTGGGTGGTTTTTTGCTAGGTCTAATCTTAGAGTACGATTTCCTAGGGTTATCCACCTTGTTAACCTATTTCTATTGTTATACTTAAATCCACAATTATGGATGGGTAAATAACCTACAATGTTATCTCTAGCATGCATGTCCCTAAAACTTGAATTAATATTAGAATTAAAGATCAAGTTAGGGATCACCTTCCTACCTACCATTGGATCTCTCCCTTGACACGAGCATCCACATACCTTCATTCTCCTCCATTGCTTTAATGACACCATCTTCATGAGCACTCGCTTCCTTGGGCACCTCGTGTGGTAATGTCTCCTTCCACCACACATGAAGTAAATAATGTGCCACTTCACCTTTGCTCCATTCTTACAACTCACATTAGTTTCTAAATAAACCTTATTGAGTTTAGGAATTATCTCCTTTACCTTTTTTACCATGAAACTCCTACTCTTATAGTGTCCCATCTTTCTATACTCAAAGCACTTGATGTGGGCTTTCCGTCGGTAGAAGTGGTTGAGGGTTGAGCTTCCAAGACCTCTTCTTCACTTGTCTTGGATTGCTCATCTTCTTCTTCCCTCAAAGGTGTGAACAATTCCACTTATTCCTCCTCTTTGGATGTTGAACACGTGTCCACATCTAATTGGTCCTTCTCCTCCTCTTGGACCAATGAGTCTTTCTCCTCGGGCTCTTTCACTTCTTGTGTTTGTGAGTTGTTCCCATGACAAGCAATTACCTTCTTCCAAAGGTCACTTGCATCCTTGTATTCACCTACACTAGACAACACATTAGAAGATAATAAATTTAATAAAATTTTAGTTACCTCCTTGTTTGCCTTCCATTGTTACCTTTTCTCCTCTGTCCAATACCATATCTAGAGACAATTTCCCTTCTTGTCCGTTGGAGCTTCGAAGGGATCTTTCAATGCGGTCCAATGACCCCAATCCATTTGAAACCATGTCTCTAATTACAACTTTTAATACTCAAAGTCTCCTTGCTTGTATGGAGGTGAAATTTGGATGTCCCATCTGAGTGCTCCTTCCGACTCCATTGTCACCTTCTTCCTCTAGAGCTTGCTCCTTTCAGTGGTTAGTCCTTCAAGAGCGCTCATCTCTCTGATACCAATTGTTGAGACTTTTGACACTGGCTAGAGGGGGTGAATAGATGGTCACCCACTTGTATCACTTTCCTACACTTGTTAGCGTAGTGGAAATACAAACAACAAGTATAAATGAAAGCTAAACCTAAAAACTAAGAAGACACGAAGGAAAACAAACTCTAACATGTTCATTTAATGTGGTTTGGAGATGATGCTCCTACTTCATGGCATGTCCGTAAGGTGGACAATCTTGCAATCCGTCAGTGGACCAATCCTCGACAAACTCCGATTAGTGAACGACTCATTCTCGGTGGAGAAACCTCGCCACAATTTTGATCATGAACACTTAGATCAATAAGAGCTTGGAGACACTAATTAAGGGATAACCACCTTTAATTTCGTCACCCAAGCCAGTCATCCCAAGCTCCTTTATATAGAGCTTCGGGGAAAATATCCAAATTATTTTTCCACTACCAGTCGACTAGTCTTTGCGGAAAATTGACCATTACACCCTAACGGCTACTGATGAAAACACTAGTCGACGGGTCTATTTCAGTTGAGAGAATAAAAATACTATTCTCTCCCAATTGATTGACCAGTCGACTAATGATCATACCAGTCAACTGGTCACCCTAGGGTGAGCAAACAGAAGCTCACACTTACTGTTTCTCAACCACCAATCCATTGGGACATATAACTGTTGGTGCAATATTCTCTAGGTCAAGGTTGACCTGGTTGACTGAGCTTGAATTGGGTCAAGCTCGAGTCTTGATGTTTGAGTTTCAATGTTTGACAATACATGAAGACAAGACATGGAGATTGCAGGTGCAATTGTTCATGTGGTGATATTGTGAAGGAGAGTCAAGTAGGTCAAGGTCGACTGGAAAATCCTAGTGAGTGAAGCCAGGTGAAAGTCCTAACTGGGAGGTTAGGCAGAAGGAAAATCCTAATGAGTGAAGCTAGGTGAAAGTCTCGGTGAGTGAAGCCAGGCAGAAGGAAAGACCTAGTGAGTGAAGCTAGGCAGAAGGAAAATCCTGGTGAGTGAAGCCAGGTGAAAGACCTAGTGAGTGAAGCTAGGCAGTATGGAAAGTCCTGGTGAGTGAAGCCAGACAAATGAGAAGTCCTGGTGAGTGAAGCCAGGCAGAAGGAAAGACCTAGTGAGTGAAGCTAGGCAGAAGGAAAATCCTGGTGAGTGAAGCCAGGTGAAAGACCTAATGAGTGAAGCTAGGCAGTATGGAAAGTTCTGGTGAGTGAAGCCGGGCAAATGAGAAGTCCTAGTGAGTGAAGCTAGGCGGAAGGAAAATCCTAGTGAGTGAAGTAAGGTGAAAGTCCTGGTGAGTGAAGTCAGGCAAATAAGAAGTCCTAGTGAGTGAAGCTAGGCAGAAGGAAAATCCTAGTGAGTGAAACTAGGTGAAAATCCTGGTGAGTGAAGCTAGGCATAGGAAATCTAAATGGATCAAGTTTGATCAGACATTTGGTGTTGGGAAGTCCAAGTAGGTCAAAGGGATTGACCGGATACTTGGTACGGGAAATCCAGGTGGATCAAGGTTGATCGGACACCTGGTGGAGATGAGTCCAAGTGGGTCAAGGATGACCGGACACTTGGCACGGGGAGAAAAGTCCAAGTGGGTCAAAGGGATTGACCGGACACTTGGTAAGGGAGTCTTAGCAGGTCAAGGGTGACCGGATGCTAGGCATGATGGACCAACAAGTCATGGATGACTGAATGTTGATCTAGGGGGCTTTGGACTTGATTTTAGGCGAAATCATAAGCTAGATCGATCAGCCGATCGATTGGCTCATGCCCAATCGATCATCTGATCGATTGGGCGAGTCCCCGCGATAAGCCTCCTCCTAATCGATCAGTGGATCGATTGGGGAGAAGTGTCGCGCGAACAGAAAGCCTCCCAATCGATCAGCCGATCGATTGGGAGCCTCCAATCGATCGGGCAATCGATTGGGAGGTGCGATTTCGCACGATAAGCCCTGGATCAATCGACTGATCGATCCAGGCAATTTCTGAGAGCACAGAGGCGCTCTGGATCGATCGGCCGATCGATCCAAAGCCTCCCCGATCGATTGGGAGCAATCCAATCGATCGGGATCCGACCGTTGGCGTTGGATAAAGCCGTTGCCATGCGATTCCTTCGCCATTGCTCGCACTGTTCAGCTCTGATCTACACAGCAACTTCTCCACAGCGTTTTCCACTCTCACCGCCAGTTCTTGAAGGATCTTGGAGAGACGTCCAAGTTAAGAGGCGTGACTACAACAAGAGGAAGAAGCTAAGGTTAGGGTTTTCACTGCATATCTTGTAAGATATTTCTTGTATTTGTCTTCCCTTCCTTTTTTGTTGTATTGAGAGTATTGTAGGGCTTCTCCGCCTTCGGTAGTTACCGTAAAGGAGTGTTTTATTAGTAGAGGGTATGTGAGTGTGTGGATCCTTGGACTAGTCACCTCTTCTTGAGGTGGATACCAAGTAAATCTACGAGTTAGCATTGTGTGGTTGTTTCTTTGTATTTTCCGCTGCATTTCATCGCAAGAAGCAAGCAACGACGGGCACGGGATCGCGCCGAGCTATTCACCCTCCCCCCTCTAGCTACATTTCGGTCCCAACAAGTGGTATCAGAGCGAGACCGCTCTTCACCGGAATCATCGCCGGAAGGGGCAACAAAGCTAGAGGGTGTAGAAGTTGGAGCAAATTCTACAAGTCGAAGACTTCATTCAAGAAGCTCAACTTCAAATGGAATTCCAAGATGGTCTTGGATTCAACACAAGGGTGCCTCCACCATTCACAATGATGAGCTTCGATCTTTGGAGATCAAGGATCGAGAATTTCTTAATGGTGGAGATAGAGCAATGGTTTGCTTTAATGGAAGACTTCGAAGCTCCAAAGAATTCAAAGGGCAAAATTCTCAAGAGGAGCAAGTGGAGCCAAGACCAAATCCAAAGATGTGAGGCCAATGACAAAGTGACCAAACTTTTGGTCAATTTATTGTTGAGCAACATCTTGGAGAAAATTGGAGATTTTGAAGATGTCAAAGAGCTATGGAGCAAGTTGGCCAAGATTCATGAGATCCCCTCCACTATACCAAGCCAAGAAAAATCCAAAGAGGGTGACTCATTGGAGCAAGACCAAGAGAAGGAGAATTCCGAAGGTGAGAGATGCTCATCTTCCGAAGAAGAAGTCCAAGAAGCTTCATCTTCAAAGGAATGCAATGAAGAGGGCAAGGAGAGGGCATACTCCTTGTTCCATATACAAGACGAAGATGAAGAAGCCTCCACCTCTAGGATTGAGGGGGAGTGTAGATCATTGACACCGGAGCAAGAAGAAGCCTCTACATCCGAGTCAAGAGAAGAAGAGGATGAAGAAGCTTCCACCTCCACAAGTCAAGCAAAATCAAATGGAGGATCAAGTGCCATCCCTACACATGCAGGTATAAATGTTTCAATTAAAAATAAAAATCACATTATATGTTTTGAGTGTAGGGAACATGGGCACTACAAGAGCAAGTGCCCCAAATTGGCCAAGAAGAAGGGTCAAGTGGCACTAAAGGGCAAAGTGAAGCCTAAGGAGACCGTCCCCGGAACAAAGAAGAGCAAGGAGCACATTGTGTGCTTCTCTTGCAATCAAAAGGGACATTATAGGAGCCAATGTCCCAAGGGGAAGAAAGTGGTCAAGGCTCATGGAGGAAGCACAACTCAAGGGGGTGCCTCCAAGGTAAAAAGAAAGGTATCATTTATTGAGCATACTCCCTTGAATAATGGTAAAAAGCATGCTAGTTCTAATTTTTATCATTTTAATGCTATTTACCATAAGAATATAAAGCATGAGAGCTTTAAAGAAAAACATGTGGCTCTACATGCTAAAACTACCACACCTAGGTTTAGAAAGGTAGATAAAAATCTAGACAAGGAAACTAAGAATTTTAGTTATAGGTCTAGAAATAAAAATGCTCATGAATTCATTAAAAAACCTAAAGCTAAGGACTTAAGGATGAAAAATCAAGTCTTGAGGTCAAGACTTGATAAGTTAGAAAAGACCCTAAAAAGGATGGAAAATATCCAACAAGGGCAAAATGAGCAAAACCTAGTTTTAGGAGCACAAAGGTCATCCAATGGCCATAGAGGTTTGGGATACAAACCCAAGGCTAAAAAGGATGTAATTTCTTACCATAGGATTCCATATAGCTATGGAACCGAGTCTAGGTCTGAGAGTCAAGTCAAAAATACGAGGGAGGTTATCCCTAAGAGTATTTTTGCAACAAATGTAACTAAGACTTCTAAGAAGTTTAAGAAAGTCACAAAGAAGGTAACAAGGGAGGTTATTCCTAGGGTTGACCTAGAAAAGGTGATCAAGGCTTCTAAGAAGCCTAACAAGGTCACTAGGAAGGTATCTAGGGAAGTTATCCCTAGTGAATACCTAGAGCATCCAAGAAGCACCAACAGGTTTTGGATTCCTAGGAGCATTTTCTCTACCCCATAAATGGGTTAGAGAGTGTCAACTCCGATTAGAAGGGTAGTTAACCCAACTTTGATGAAGTTGACACTCGGAGAGCAGTTTCAAGGTTATTATTAACCTTTGAAAATAATTAGGGGTATATATTTACTCTTGGGAAGAGTAAAATGTATCATATTTTGAGAAATTGGATGATATTCTAAGTGACACAAATAGGGAAAATCAAAAGAACTACCAAGTTGGGATTTTGGTATCTTCTTAGGAAATTAAAGGTAATTTATGCCTTAACTTAAATTGGTTACTCTTTGAGAGAGTAATTTGTGCCAAATTTTGAGGAATATGCTTAAATTAAATTGGCACAATGTAGGAAAAGACAAAGAAAATGTCAAAATTGGGTTTGGCATTTTCTTGATAAAATTGGGCAATCTAGGATTTAGCTAAGGTTTTAGAATACTTAGATAGGTAATCTAGGTATATTTCATTAATGCTAAAACTTGCCATGCTTTGTTTGCCCATTATATGTCATGACATTATGTTTATTTTTGCATTCATGTTTTATTATGAAAAACACAAAAATACCATGTCATGTCATACATACATCATGTAGTTATAGAAAATATTCTTTTGAAATTTATTTCTTTTTGATGTATGCCATAACATATCATGCATCATTTTAATTCCTTGCAATTTAAGGATAAATGGCATTTATTAACAAATAACATCCTTGGTGGATGTTCATAACCTCAAAATGTCCTGGTAGATATGCATGATCCCTAGATTAGGGCAAAACCAAAAGTTTACATCTCACTAAGAACTAAAGGTGACTTGTATGTGGTTTCGTACACATTAAATACAAGTGAGATGTTAGGATGATGAACAAAACTCAAGATGTTGAGTTAGTGCATTCTTGTGAGTTTTAAGTTCATCAAAACACATAGTTATATGTTTTCCAATCATTGGGAAAGCTAATGTACAAGTCATGTGCATTGAGCCCAAAGAACATGGTTGGAAATTGGTTTTGAAAATGGTTTTAAAAAAAACTTTTAGAAAACCTTGATGAAGACTATCTTTTGATAGTACTCATCATTGAAAAGTTAGACACAAACTAGAAGAAAATACTAAAGTTTTTACAAGTTTTCTAGTTTGTGTCAATCCTGGAAAGTATGAAGTATTTTCTTAGAAAACTATTTTTCCTTGATAGTATATGCCCTAAGGAATGTCTACATGAATTTTCATAATTTTTTGAATTTTGTAGAATTTTTGGGGAGTTTCTGAAATTGACTGAAATTGAATTTCAGCTTTTTCAGAGCTTCAATCGATCAACCGATCGATTGAAGTGCCTCAATCGATCGGGCGATTGATTGAGAAGGCATTTCTCGCGAGCAGAAGGTCGCTGAATCGATCAGCCGATCGATCCAACGCAGTCTGAATCGATCAGTGGATCGATTCAGAAGGGTTCAATTGATTGGGACCCAACTCCAATCGATTGGGGATGCTGATTTTGGCTGGAAAAGCCTGATTTCAGCATTTTGAACCCTTTTTAGTCTAGATAACCACTCCTAACCCCTCAAAATACATTTGTATATGATTAGGGGGAGTTTTCATGATGAAAACAAGGATGGATTGGTTAAAGAAGACTAAGTCGAAGTTTAGGTTGAGGTTTGGTTTCAATATTGAATTTTTGGACCTCAAAACTTCTAAATTTGGGTTTCCTAAAGGTTTAGGGATTCCAAGTCATTGTTGGTGCAATGACAGAAGTTACGTGCATGTCTTTAGGGGGGGTTTACTCTTTAAGGACATGAAAATTTATTTTTCATACACCTTGGAAGGTGGTTAACCTTCTTTAGTGAAAATGCTCAAGGTTGGGCCTTTGAATGTAATGAAGAGTGGATATCTTCACTATTGATGTGGTGTTTACTCACGGATGAGCATTTGATGACAATGAAGGGTATGGGACCTTCATTTGAATCGTGTGTGAATATACCAAGTGGTATATGCTCAAGGATGAGCGTTTAGAATAATGAAGGGTATGGGACCTTCGTTATTGTGTTGTGAACAACGAGTGAAGTTGCCAACAACGTTGGGTAACTCTTCAGGGAGAGAGTTTTTTATGTGTGCCAATAGGGGGAGAATGTGTGGTCAAGTTAGGCCTTCATTACCTAAAGAGGGAGTTTGCCCTCTAGGTGCCCTCTAGGAAAGGAGAAGAACGAAGGAAACCATCATTCTCATATTGGTATGAAGGAAGTTGAGGTTATGAGATTAGCCTAACTTACAAGTGGTATTATCAAACATAAAAAAGGGGGAGATTATTGGTGTAATATTCCCTAGGTCAAGGTTGACTTGGTTGACTGAGCTTGAATTAGGTCAAGCTCGAGTCTTGATGTTTGGGTTTCAATGTTTGACAATACATGAAGACAAGACATGGAGATTGCAGATGCAATTGTTCATGTGGTGAGATTGTGAAGGAGAGTCAAGTAGGTCAAGGTTGACTGGATACTTGACTGGAAAATCCTGGTGAGTGAAGCCAGGTGAAAGTCCTAACTGGGAGGTTAGGCAGAAGGAAAATCCTAATGAGTGAAGCTAGGTGAAAGTCCCGGTGAGTGAAGCCAGGCAGAAGGAAAGACCTAGTGAGTGAAGCTAGGTAGAAGGAAAATCCTGGTGAGTGAAGCCAGGTGAAAGACCTAGTGAGTGAAGCTAGGCAGTATAGAAAGTCCTAGTGAGTGAAGCCAGGCAAATGAGAAGTCCTGGTGAGTGAAGTCAGGCAGAAGGAAAGACCTAGTGAGTGAAGCTAGGCAGAAGGAAAATCCTGGTGAGTGAAGCCAGGTGAAAGACCTAGTGAGTGAAGCTAGGCAGTATGGAAAGTCCTGGTGAGTGAAGTCAGGCAAATGAGAAGTCCTAGTGAGTGAAGCTAGGCAGAAGGAAAATCCTAGTGAGTGAAGCTAGGTGAAAGTCCTGGTGAGTGAAGTCAGACAAATAAGAAGTCCTAGTGAGTGAAGCTAGGCAGAAGGAAAATCCTAGTGAGTGAAGCTAGGTGAAAGTTCTGGTGAGTGAAGCCAGGCACAGGAAATCTAGATGGATCAAGTTTGATTAGACATCTGGTGTTGGAAAGTTCAAGTAAGTCAAAGGGATTGACCGGATACTTAGCACGGGAAATCCAGGTGGATCAAGGTTGATCGGACACCTGGTGGAGATGAGTCCAAGTGGGTCAAGGATGACCGGACACTTGGCACGGGGAGAAAGTCCAAGTGGGTCAAAGGGATTGACCGGACACTTGGTAAGGGAGTCTTAGCAGGTCAAGGGTGACCGGATGCTAGGCATGATGGACCAACAAGTCATGGATGACCGAATGTTGGTCTAGGGGTCTTTGGACTTGATTTTAGGCGAAATCATGAGCTAGATCGATCAGCCAATCGATTGGCTCATGCCCAATCGATCAGCTGATCGATTGGGCGAGTCCCCACGATAAGCCTCCTCCCAATCGATCAGTGGATCGATTGGGGAGAAGTGTCGCGCGAACAGAAAGCCTCCCAATCGATCAGTCGATCGATTGGGAGCCTCTAATCGATCGGGCAATCGATTGGGAGGTGCGATTTCGCACGATAAGCCCTGGATCTACACAGCAGCTTCTCCACGGCGTTTTCTACTCTCACCGCCAGTTCTTGAAGGATCTTGGAGAGACGTCCAAGTCAAGAGGCATGACTACAACAAGAGGAAGAAGCTAGGGTTAGGGTTTTCACTGCATATCTTGTAAGATATTTCTTGTATTTGTCTTCCCTTGCTTTCTTGTTGTATTGAGAGTATTGTAGGGCTTCTCTGCCTTCGTAGTTACCTTAAAGGAGTGTTTTATTAGTGGAGGGTGCGTGAGTGTGTGGATCATTGGACTAGTCATCTCTTCTTGAGGTGGATACCAAGTAAATCTATGAGTTAGCGTTGTGTGGTTGTTTCTTTGTATTTTCCGCTGCTTTTCATCGCAAGAAGCAAGCAACGACGGGCACGGGATCGCGCCGAGCTATTCACCCCACCCTCCCCCCTCTAGCTACATTTCGGTCCCAACAATAACAGTAGGCTGGTAACCCCTAACACTAGAGTTTTTACCCTGAGTGTAATCACTCAACACTCGTCCTCGCCCACACAATTTGATCTTGCCTTTTAGCGTCCTCTATCAGCCTTGCATCCCTCAAATGCTTTCTCATCATTTACACTTTACCTTCAAGAGCTTCCTTCGGTCTTGTCCTTGTTGTCGGGTCTTTCATTGCCAAGAGGCTCCTCATTTTCGAGACTTTAACCTTGCCAAGAGCTTCTTGCTCCGTGACTTCATTCTTACCAAGTTATACTTGGACTTATATTGCTAAGATCACACTTGGACTTACCTTTGCTAAGATCACACTTAGATTTTTCCTTTGTCAAGATCACACTTGGACTTTTCTTGTTGTACCTGCCACCTTCACACTTAACAGCGCATATCAAATACAGCAAATAACCTAACTTAAACCTTTGTCAAATATCAAAACATAGGGTCACACTAATTGCTCCAACAATATTATGTTTGTGAGTCTCTATGTGGATGACCTTATTTTCACTGAAAATAATCTAAAATTATTGACAAACTTTAATAACTCTATAATCAGTGAATTCAAAATGACAGATTTAGGGGAGCTGCATCATTTCTGGGCATTAATGTTCAACAATCAGGAGAAGGAATTTTATCTCATAAGGATACCAAGCAATTCAAATTCTTAAGAGATTCAAGATGGAAAATGCAAATCTAATGTCAACTCCATGCATCATGGGTTTGAAGCTAAGTAAGAAAGGTGAAGGAAAGATGATGAATCCAACCATATTTTAAAGCCTAGTTAGGAGCTTGATGTATCTCACTGCCACTAGATTCGACATTATGTACATAGTAAGTTTGATTAGCAGGTTTATGGAAAAACTTTATTCAAATCATTGGGAAGCAACAAAAAGGGTCGATATGTTAAAGGAACTATTAATTATGACATTTTCTATAAATCACATGTGCTTATCAAACTTGTTGGCTATACAAATTGTGATCTTGGAGGAAGAATTAATGATTCTCGAAGTACTTCTGATTATATTTTCAACTTTAGAAGTGGAGCAATCTCTTGGTGTTCAAAGAAGCAACAAATTGTAGCACTCTCAACTACTGAAGCTGAATACATAGCAGCTTCTTCAGCAGGGTGTCAAATTTTATGGTTATGGAGAATTTTTTAAAGTCTCAAATGCAAGCAAAATAACCCAACGATATTATATTGTGATAATCATTCTACAATTTTTGTATCAAAGGATCCAATACTGCATGTAAGAACAAAGTGTTAGGTGTTACCTGGAATTCCATTCTGTTTCCCCTGTATACAAATTTATACAAGCACAGAACTTTTCCTAGCAACTCATGTGTTCTTAAACTTGGATTGGAAACGAAACTTAACATTTTTACTCTAAGTTCAAACCATGTGTTCTTCATAAGTTAAACTTGGATTGGAAACAAAACTTAACATTTTTACTCCAACTCATGTGCTCTTCAGAAGTTAAACCATATTACAGAAGTTGATTAAATATATATTTCAAGGATTGGCTTCCAGGACGTTGGCGAGGCACTCGGCCTTCTTGGTTATGGGATCATCCACCACTTCCTAGACAAAGCCTTTCAAAGAAATTGAATATTTAAACTCCTCACAATAAACCCTAGGTTTAACTAAAGAGACCTCAATCGAAGCACAAGATCGAAACACAAAATTGAAACACAAAATCGAAGCACAAAATCGCTAGCCTCTTGTGTTGGTATTTCAGAATCCATACAAAGAAAAACTAAACTAGTTCGCAGCGGAATAAAGAACTAGTTGTACCTTTCCTTGTAGCTAAAGACCTCTTGATCTTCTGCTGTATTCCTCTCCTCTTCTTGGATGTCGTGTGGGCAACAATCTACCAAGACAAAGAAACCCACCCTTCTCCTTCTTTTCCAAGCTTTCAGCCACCAAAGAATACAAAGTGAAGAGGCCTTCTTCTTCTTCTTCTTCTTCTTCTTCTTCTTCTCCTCCAAGCAACCGGCCACCAAGGTAGAGTCTTCTCCAAAGGGGTGCCAGCCCTAATGAAGAAGAAAGGATGGATGCCACTGTCCTTTAGGGAAAGAAAACAATAGAAGAAGATAGAAGAAGGGCCGACCACACAAGAGAATAAAAGAGGAGCCTTAGGTTGTGTTAGTTTTTGGGCACCTCCCTCCTCCTCTTTTATAATCTTTGTTAGCGGCTAATAAGGAAAGTTTTTAATAAAATTTCCTTTTATTTGCTATTGTAGATGGTTACAAAAAAAGGAAAGATTTTAACAAAATTAAAATATCTCTTTTTAACCATTGTAAATAGCTATAAAAGGAAAGATTATAACAAAATTTTGTTTTAAACAAAATCTTTCTTTTATTCCTATAATGGTTGGTTACAAAAGAAAAGATTTTAACAAAATTAAAATATCTCTTTTAATCATTGTAGATAACTACAAAAAAGTAAAGATTTTAACAAAATTAAAATCTCTCTTTTAATTCATTGTAGAAAGCTATAAAAGGAAAGATTTTAACAAAATTTTATTTTCAACAAAACTTCCTTTTCTCTTCTTGTATGGTCGGCCCCATTCTTGGGCACCAAGTATGGCTTGGCCGACCCACATATTGGGCACCAAGCAAGGATGTGGCCGGCCCCTCATTTAGGTAAGAAGGAAAATCAAAACGGGTGAACGCGAGACTTTATAGAGGCTACAGCAGGGATCGAGAGGAGGAATTGGTTTTGACCTCCCGATGAGTTTGAGTTTCCTGTGTTTGACCCGAACACCCAACTCAAGTTCATTAATAATAACTCATACCACTAAAAAGTTATTATTGAACTACCGCACCAATCTCATATTACATTATGGGCTCCTTCTTATCATTAGTGCATTAATCTCCCTGTGTTTAAGATATCGAATGTCCATTAATTAAATGAGTTACTGACAACTCACTTAATTAATATCTAGCTCCAAAGTAGTACCACTCAACTTCATTGTCATGTCGGACTAAGTCCACTTGCAGGGTTTACATGACAATCCTTATGAACTCCTCAAGGGGATATCATCAACCTAGATAATTAGGACACAATTTTCTTCTATAATCAACAACACACCATATAAATAATATTATTTCCCAACTTATCGGGCCTATTGATTTAACGAATAAATCTCACTCATTGATAAATCAAATAAATAAATACTAAGTATATGTGCTTGTTGTTATATCGGGATTAAGAGTGCGCACATCCATAATAACAGAGGTTATGTTCTTTTATGCAGTTAGTATAAAAGGAACAACCTCAAATGGTCATGCTCAATATACACATAGTGTACTAGTATAATTTTATAGTCAAGATAAACTAGTATCAAATTATATTACAACCATTCCAATGGTTTGTCCCAATTCATCTTGGTTGTGAGCTACTATTTATAATTTATAAGGAACTGATAACATGATCTTCTGTGTGACACCAAACACTATATTATCTACAATATAAATTAAATGAACAACTACATTTTACTAAATGCAGACATTTGACCAATGTGATTCTCATTTTAAAATAAATATTTATACAAAAGCTAGACTTTTAGTATATATCCTAACACAAAGTACCTCTGCTTGTGATTTCATTTTCTAAGAGGACTTGTTAATGAAGATGAAATCAACCTAGAGTATTATCTTAGCAATAAATAACTTGCTAATATTTTTATAAAGCTGCTTGGATAATCTATATTTTCAAAGAATCTTGAAGCTCTAGGAGTAAGAAGTATATTTGGTTTACGAGAGGTATTGTTGAGTTAAACTAAATTTAAGAATCAAATTACAAATTGATTTCAAATGTCTCCTCTACTTTTATAAAAGCAAAGTCCAATTTCATATCAAGTACATCTCCATGAATTCATTGTACTTTTTCATGGATTCATGAATCTTATTAGTTAATGCATTTACTGTCTTATTGATATACATGTCATTAAAAATGTATAAATATAAATAAAGTGTTAAACTTGAGTTAAGTGTTGTAGCAACCAGAAGTCCAATATAAAGAAACCCTATTTTCTTCATAATCTTTTTTTTCTTAAATTCCGAATTTTAGTTCCTTGCCCTTCTTCTTCCATCAGAGGTTCAACAATTGACTTCTCTGACCGTTAACAACAAAACAGAGCTCTCAAACACCAAAACCAAGAAAAACGAAGGCACTAGTTTTAATTCCCATAAATTATTATTATTATTATTCCTTCTTCAAAACTTATAATATTAACACATATTCATATACTCATTTTAATATCAACACACATTAACTATGTTAAAAAAATTGAATAGTGATGTATATGTGAGTGTTATAATACTTATTTGCATTGATTGTAGTATTATTTAGGTGTTATATAACACTCATATACGTTAATATTAGTACGAGTCAAAGTAAAACCTAATTCAACATGTGAAGCTAAGGGAACTTATTGAGGCAATCATTAAGTGTCATAAGTGAGCTAATTAAATGCTCGGGCATGAAGCACACAACGGCAATGCCAACGAATTGTGCATGTAGAAAGCACCCAGTCACATGATATGTTTGATATCCATACTGCCAACTAAGCATGAAGTATCTAGTCAGATTCCTCAAGATCACACGTTAAATTTCTTTCTTTCTTTGTTTTTTTGTTCTTTTTCTGAAAAAAAAAGTAAATTATTTTTTGCCCTTTTATAATTTTTTTTTACCAGCATTGATACAAGTCAACTGGTCTCATACGCTCATGGCATGTGGGTCGATTGGGCTCATCCCATACATTGCTCACGAATTCTCTATTTTGGGAGATTGACAGGTTGGTAAATGATTGTTGAAGTGTTAATTAAATTGAAGAAGCAGCTAGTTAATCATTAGCTTGCGCATTGGGTCCTCATTAGGAGTGCACATGAATCGAGCACATTCGTGATTTTTTTTTAGTTAGTTTGATAACTATTTGATTCAAATTTAATTGAGCTTAACTTGAATATATTTAAATTTTCGAGCGAAACTCGAGTTTAAATTATTTAGTTCGATAGTTCGCGAGCCACTTATGAACCTTAATATTTTATTAATATAATATAATTATATATTAAATAAATAAATTTTGAACTTTTTGAGTACTTATTTTGTTTTGAGCAATAGTTGGAATAACTCATAAATATGTTTGAATCTTTTGAGCCGAACTCAAACCCAAGCTCTGACTCAAGTCGAATCCAAGTTAAAAATTTTAAACTTTGAATCGAATTTGAACTCAAATATAACTAATTTGAATCAAATTCGAGCCTTAGTTTTTTTTTCATATTTGATTCAATTCGATTCATTTACACCCTTACTCCTCACGAATTGACATAGTTCATACTTACATGGTAGCTGTTTTAATAAATTTTAAGATTAATTTTTAACAAATATAAAATATTTTATTAGGCATCTAAATTCCCTAATATTTTTGCTACGTTAATAACATTCATATCAATTTCCTTATCTAAAATATATATTATGATAAAAAAATTATTCTATTAAATTTGAATATCCACTCATCACTATATTATATATCAACTTTCTTAATTTTTTTCTTTTTCTTTTATAATATTTAGGAAATAAAATTTATTTATTAAATTTAGAAAAATACTATCTAAATTTAAGAAAATAATAGAATAGCTGATAAAAAAAATTATTTATCGCATATAAAATTTATGATAAAATTTTGTAGATAAGATGATTAATTTAAATATTAAGTAAACGCTCCCAATAATTCATCTCTTCCAGGATATGGTACCGTGCTGTAACTTTTATTCCTACGAACTTGCGCATTAAATATTAATTTCATATACACCGAGAAACAATTTAAATTACGAAATTGTAAAATTTCAATCTGTTAAATTGTCTTGCGAAACAATTTAATATATAATAATAGAGACCTAAATTTTATATTTTAATCAAATTGGAAGTTCAGCACTGAGATAACCTTCAACAGAAAGATCCTGGCTCAAAATAATATAATATAAAGTAAAATAATATAAAATATTAATCCATCAACTTTGTTGTAGTTGATTTTTTTTTCTTAACAAAATATTCATGTAAAATAAAATAAAATATCCATTTATTTTTTATGTTGCCTCATTTTTCATAAAAATAATTGTCGTAGTTGATTTTTTTTCTTAACAAAAAATTCGTGTAAAATAAAATAAAATTAAATATCCATTTATTTTTTCTTTTACAATTAATCCATCAACTTTGTCGTAGTTGATTTTTTTTAACATAAAAATATTTTAAAAATAAAAGTTGGGGGAAAAAAAAATCAAATTTTACTTTTCTTCCATGTGAATATATGATATGGAAGAAGATGCTCTCCGCAATGATGCAACAGTAAGACTTTTGATAAATTAATCAAATATTCATAGTTTAATTTTTAATTACGGTTAATCACGCATTGTCAGGTATTTTACTCTAATGAAATTAAAAAATCTGGGTTAATTGATTTAAATTTATCCAACTTATTAAAATTGATCAAATATTATTATAAGAATTATAATTAAAACTATTATAACGCCTAACAATTTTAATCAAAATCATCACAATATATTTTAAAATAAATTTAACTAAGCTATTTCATATTGCATTAATTTTGATACTGTTATTTTATTTATGATATTTTTTATCCGACAAATTTTTTTTTTTATCAAAATAACATGTTTTTCTATAAAATGATAACATATATTAAATCCTGAATGGAACACTTAACATGTAGCATTCATAACTGATACCATATTATAGTAGTGATGAATTAAGGCTACAATATGAATATATTGTTTAACAGGTAAAATTTAACTCATTGAATCAAATTTAATATATATATTAGTCATCATATACACGTATTAATACATAAATATATATATATTAATATTCCATACTCATAAATTAAACATGATAAAATGTGTCATGACTCTCTCGTAAAAAATATTAATTTAATTTTTATATCAAATATTAAATTAATAAGAACAAATATAATATTTAATCTTAGCCACTAATAAAAAAATTTCTATAAATATGATGATACTCTATAGTCTCATATTGAGAATTATCAAAATCGTATCAGGGGTGTTCTGATTATAACATTATACTCTTTGATTGAGGTGTCAGGTTCGAGCACCCCCTGTTTAGGTTCGAGCACCCCCTGCTTAGACTCTTATCAATTAAGTGGTACCGTTCATCTAAAAATCCTTTCGGGGATTTCTGATAAGAGGTCATTTCGACGGTGGTGTCGGTCACTATAAAAAGTTTACCCATATAGTTTTTTTTTTTTTTGTCTCCTCATATGGGTCTAGTGACTAGCGCATGAGATGTTGCTATCATGAGGTCTAGGGTTCGAATCTCGGCAAAGCCGAGATAAATGTTTCCCTTATATACTAGTCACTATTCCAAAGGCTAATAACCGCCCGTGATTTACCTTCTCCGTGTTAGTCCTAGGATGGATTAGTGAGGACGCTGGGGCGAGAGTATTGACTTTTTGCCATTATATTTGAGAATTATCAAAATGTCATCGACCCAAGATATTTATAGAAATTTTTTTATTAGTAGTGTTGTCAATTATAGGATGTGAGACTGTATAGAACCATAACAATGATATATATTTTTTATATAAAAAATAATTAGAAAAAATTATTAATAGGACTTAAATTATTTTTAGTGTGGAAAGAAAAATAGTGTGAAAAGTAAAAAAAATTATTAATATAATTTCATTTTAAATTTTATCAAAATTAGTTGGAGTTGATATAGTTGGGATGCCTTAATTAAAAAATAATAATAATAGTAATGGTAAGAGGAGACTCATCTTGATTATTATTTTTTTTAAAAAAAAAAATTCCCTTCATTTTTACCCAAATTAGTTTAACAGAAATTTTCTATAAAAACAAATGACGACTAAATCTATCTTCAATTGCTAAAAACGAGGGGGGACCCTTTT
The DNA here is from genome assembly GCF_018446385.1 of Zingiber officinale. NCBI lineage: Eukaryota > Viridiplantae > Streptophyta > Magnoliopsida > Zingiberales > Zingiberaceae > Zingiber > Zingiber officinale. The sequence goes on along the minus strand of NC_056003.1, from coordinate 109,938,767 downwards.
TCCGATTACATTGACCTTAATAAATTTGAACATTAACAAAATTAAAAAATGGAAAGGAAAAGGGTAGGAAGAGAGGCAGGCGCAGCGTTACCAACTTTTCTTTCCATTTCTTACACACACCAACAGCCAACCCACATCTCACCCCTTTCCCTTCTTCTCTCCCTTCCTCCTCCTCCGCCTCCTCCTCCTCTTTATAAATCTCTCCCTCTCCGTCATGTGCCTTCTCTCTTCATCCTCCCTCTCCTCCTCCTCCCTTTCCCTTTTGGATAGCCAGAAAGATTTATATATAGGAGGGATTGGATTGGATTGGATGTGAACAGTTCGACCTCCACCACCCTCTCTTCTGCTTCCCTCTTCCATCTAGAGCTGGATGAGTTGGGCGGAAACGGTGGAGGAAAAAGCAAGCATTAAAGTCGACGATTCCATCTTTTATTTTCTTTATTTGTTTATTATTGGTGGTGGTGTCGTCGTCGTCGATCGGTTGATCCAATAAGGAGAGCAGAGCAGAGCGGAGGAGGAGGAGGAGGAGGAGGAGGAGGAGATTGGTGATCGCGATCTTCTTATTTGTGGAATCCTACTATGCCGCCTCGCAGATCTTAGACGCGCCTCTACGATCTCTTCTCACCTTCGCATCTGACGCGCCAGCTTCAGATCGGTGAGTTTCAATTTCTTCTTCGTTTATTTATTTATTTTATTTTATTTTATTTTTTCGCTTTGCCTGATTGGAGAGCGTGGAATCCGATACGGTTTATCTGATTTTGGTTCTGTGGATTTGGTTCTGTTTCGTCGGACTCCGCGTTGTTGGATTTTGGTTTGGCCAGTCTGGTTGGGTCGAGCATCGGTCTCGAGCTTTCTTCGGTGGATGCGTTTTGGTCAGATCTACGCCACGGCTACCGGATTCGTCGGGCGGCTGGGGACGTCTTCAGCTGTCGTTCGTGTTTGATTAGATCTAATTCGCATCGATGGTCTACTTCAAAGTGATTTTTTAATCGCTGTTTCATCCGATTGAGAGGGCATTATGTTGATCTTTTTCGTGTTTGTTTGTAATTGATCAAATTGGGCTTTATCCGATGACAATTGTCACGAGCGAAGTTTAAAGACCTTTAATTTGCAGAAAAGAGAATGCAGACGGATCTTGGGAAGCTGTTCATTGGCGGGATTTCCTGGGACACCAATGAGGACCGTCTCCGGGAGTACTTCAGAAGCTACGGCGAGGTTGTGGAGGCTGTGATCATGAAGGACCGGAACACTGGCCGTGCTCGTGGTTTTGGGTTCGTTGTCTTCTCCGACCCAGCCGTGGCTGAGCGAGTCGTCATGGAAAAACACATGATTGATGGCAGGATGGTAATTGTGTAGCCTTCTCTGTTATTTTTAGTCATTGATATGAACATACACATCCATAAAAATCTATGTCTGTATGCTTTACTCCTTGCATATGATGTGGAATTATGGGCTATAAATACTGTTTGTTTGTTTTAGAAAATCCCTGTTATAGCAGAAATTTGTTAATGAACTAATTATACTGACTACTTAGCTGATCAATTTCTCAGGTTGAGGCTAAGAAGGCTGTTCCAAGGGATGACCAACAGATCCTTAACAGAAATGCTAGCAGTGTCCATGGCTCTCCAGGTCCTGGTCGTACCAAGAAAATATTTGTGGGTGGCTTGCCATCTACTATAACAGAGAGTGAATTCAAGAAGTACTTCGATCAGTTTGGAACAATCACTGATGTTGTAGTGATGTATGATCACAACACCCAGAGGCCTAGAGGATTTGGTTTCATCACATATGACTCAGAGGATGCAGTGGATAAGGTGCTTTATAAAAGTTTTCATGAGTTGAATGGTAAGACTGTTGAGGTCAAGAGAGCTGTGCCTAAGGAACTCTCCCCAAGCCCCAATATGCGCTCTCCTATTGGTTCATATAACTATGGACTTAATAGGACAAACAACTTTCTCAATGGCTATACTCAGGGATATAATCCAAGCTCATTTGGTGGATATGGAATGAGGATGGATAGTAGATTAGGTCTTCCTAGTAGTGCAAGAAACAGCTTCCCTTCATACAATCCTAGTTTTGGTATGGGAATGAATTTTGAACCGAGTTTGATCCCAAGCATTGGTGGGAATTCCAATTTTGGCAACAACATTGGGTATGGGCGTGGTTTGAACCCTTATTACAGTGGAAACTCCACTAGGTTCAACAATCTGATTGGTTATAGTGGTGGTAGTTCAAACACTAATTCATTTTTCAGCTCAATGCCTCGTAATGCATGGGGTAGTGGTGGCCTTAATTATACTACGAATTCTGCAAGTTCCAATGCCTACATGTCCCATGACAATGGGAATCTTGGTGGATTTGGAAGTAATGCTTTAAACTGGGGTAGTACTACTCCTATCCCATCTCAAGTTGAAGGGAACACTTCAAGTTACACTAGTGGGAATCTTAGTTATGGAGGTGCTGACAATAATTTTGACCTAGTCAATGGAGGTTTCAGAAGGAACAATGGCCCTAGTGCTTTGAAAGCTTCCCGTGCTGGATCAAATGGTGGATTCGAAGAATCCTATCCAGAACTCTATGGTCACAGTTCAGTTTATGGAGATCCAACTTGGCTGTCTCCATCTTCTGAATTTGGAGGTACTAGTTCATTTGACTATGCACTAGATAATGTGCCTTCAGATATTATAGGCAAGGGCTCTGCAGGTTTCCTGGGTGATTATAACATTACCAATAGACAACCAGATAGAGGTATATATATATATTTATATTTTCAAATCTAGTGATTTTACTTTTGTGTAAGCATTGTTTGTTGTATAATCATTATATAGCCTTGAGCTTGAGGATAACTATTGAATGTCTATTTGTGATAACATTACTGGAAAGCATGCTTACTGATAATTAATAGTTCCATTTTTCAGGCTATGTTTTAATTCTTCAGCATTTAGGTTTACAAGTTATATATATTTGATGTGGATCTCTTTGTTTTGATATTAGTAATAACGTTGCTACTTATTTCTGAGCAAATGTATGCATATATTCACTAATGTGCTTATAGAACTTGTGAATAAAAGGTTAATCTCATTTTCCTACTTCCTTGTTCGCTGGATGTTATAGAACTTGTGTTGCACGTTTGACCATTTCAGGGTATCATGGAATATACAAAATTAGCATTCAAAATCACCAATCAACCAACCTTTTTTGCCCTATCAAACACTGGACAATGTCAGCTCTAGTTATCTATTATATGATATAGTTTGCCAAAAAAATTCATTATCGAGATTATATTCAGGTTTTATGGTCAGTTAACTACAATATGCTAAAAACTTCAGACCATCTCATTATGGAAGAATGAGGATTGAAAGAGCATAGGCTATAATTACATTTCTAACAGTTGCCTGAACACAATTCAAGCTCTAGAATTAGGTACTTCATGACACTGCTTCAAGATAGTGGATAAACGAAAGGAGATAGAATAGTTGTCCATTAGCTTTGAGGCATATCCATATGGAATGTATATCATAGTGAAAAGTAATCCCTCATTAACCTTCCACTCCTTTCTTTGCGTCTGGGGTGCTTGACCTAGTGCAGACATGGGTACATTTGGTAGGTTTTTCCTGTTAAGCTGAAATAGCTGCATTAACTAACACATTGGTATCATTGGGCTGTTCATACTCTTGAATATTCACAACAATTATGATTGCAAGTTTTTTATGTTTATATCCTAGTTTTTTTTATCCTAGTTAAAAGCACCAAAATAATCATTTGCTTTCAAGTGCTAGTTGTCTTCTTGTGTACCTTTGCATGACACTGACATGTTCAACGCCATTTGCATAGATCAGAGCTTGCAAGGCTAGAATTCTTAATATTCAGGTTTTTATGTGTCTTAGGACTTCACACAATGGGCTTTCACATTCTTTCTGTTCTGTGTGCTGACCTTGTGCACTTAGAGTGGTATTTTCAAATACTAATAGAAAAGCATTCTTGCACATCACAATTATAAGTTTCAGCTTTTGATTGAAAAGGGCATTCTTGAACAATAACTCTATCTTCTTCTTATCTAAATTTTCTGCAAGTAAAAGTAGATTTGGCTGCATTAAATTAGCATAGGATAATCATTTTGTTAATATATTCCTCTTTATTTTGGAATTCATATAACAACTAACTTGGTCGATCCTAAGTATGATTCAGATTGAGGATTCATGTAGTGTCATTTATCTTAATGTCTGAAGTTCTCAAACAAATTAATACAGGAGAAAACCATGTGCTCAATCAACAATGGAGTTTGCATTGCCATTCCTGCTCTCACTAAAATAAAACCTTATTGGTCCATTGATTTGTTTGCGATTCTTTGCAGGCCACAGTTTAACTTGGTGGAACATAATTATAATTGCCCAACTGAATTTAGTTCATTTGAATTTCAAAAATGAGAATGTTAATATGTTGTTTATCATCAGAGCACATTTAAGAGGTCAAGGTTTGCCAAGCAAACTGCGAAGATCTTAATGAGTTCCGTCAAAAACAAAGTTTGGTGCTTATGCAAAGACAACAATATACCAAAATATTAATTAGGCTAGATTTAGGTGGATTATTCCTTTTCATTTGTTTCTAGGAATGCTTTCCTGAGGCTTCATCTTCCATTCATTTTTTTCTCTTGTTGCTATGTGAAACAGTAGTGCACACGCCAAGGGATTGTTCATTCCAATTATATGGATCATCATCTGCATTCCAATTATAACAGACAACTATATTTGCACATTGCATGACTTATTCCTTAGCATCACATGGAGTGTGTGGGAACGTTTGCATTAGATTGTCCCTTTTAGAATTTAATGCTTCTTGATCACTGGAAAAAATAACGTTTGCATGGCTTATATTAGAAGCTTTGTATGCAGTGACGTAGAATCGGAATTCTGCTTCATAAGAAATTTAAGAGCTACAATATTATTTCAAGATGTTACCATTCCAATTATATGGATCATCATCTGCATTCCAATTATAACAGAACTATATTTGCACATTGCATGGCTTATTCCTTAGCATCACATGGAGTGTGTGGGAATGTTTGCATTAGATTGTCCCTTTTAGAATTTAATGCTTCTTGATCACTGGAAAAAATAACGTTTGCATGGCTTATATTAGAAGCTTTGTATGCAGGTGACGTAGAATCAAAAATTCCGCTTCATAAGAAATTTAAGAGCTATAATATTATTTCAAGATGTTACCATTTAGGTTACACAGATAACGCTTCTTTCAAGCATAAATTTTTTTGACTTAATAGTGCCATCTTTAACAAATGACTTGTATGCAACTTAAGGTTGTGCTACCATTTTTGGGTATGTTTGAACGGTTATATTTTCCTGTTGTCAGTTTTTACTTGTCAAAATGAGAGATTTCTGCTAATTGCATGTGTAGCGGAGTGCTAAGTTTTTTTCTTCTCCATGTTTTTTGTGTTACAAAGTTGTCAAAGGAATCATAACTTGGTTTATAGTTTGGCATACTAGAACATTTCCCCTTGTAATTATTTTCTAATATTCTCTTTTTCTTTTTATTTCAGGAATTGCTACATAAAGCCATATTTTCCCAGGATCTAAGAACATCAATAGATGAACAATCATGAAGTCAAATTCATGGCTTTGAATTTTACATATCTCATAAATTGTGTCGGTTAATTTAATAGTGCTAATCAGGGCAGTGGTCAAAAAAAAAAAAAAATAGATTCAGAAGATTCAAAATAAAGATTATTGTGTTGAGGTTTGCACTTCAAGTTTCCTTCCATTTGTTAAGTAGGTTTTGTTTCAGCATTTGATTGAGATGTAATCTTACTGCGGGATGCATTCAGAATCTTTCGGATTTATGCAACTGATGTTGCAAGTAAACCAAGTAATCCTTCTGAAAAAATGGAAAACAGCAAACTATTGTAACACCTGGCAAAAATGTTGCTTCATGAATTGCCAGGCTTCAATTTTCTTTTCTTTTCTTTTTCAAATTGTTTGTCGTTTGAGATGTACCAAGGATTTGTTTGATTTTGTTAGCTTGGAATTTACAGGGATACTTTGTGTTCCCAAAATAACTGTTACATATTGTGATTCATTCTAAAATATAGAGGTTCGTTGGTCATATCCGTGTCTGTTCCTGTTCGATTGTTTTCGCTATATTTTTTTTTTCCGTTTGTTTTCTATAAGGAACAATGATATAGTTTTTGTCAGTCCTTTGACGTGATTTTTTTCCTCAAAAGTGTTTAATTGTGATTAGGTAAATTTTGTGAATATGATGGATTTTTTTTTATTAGTCATAACGTTGAACACATCTTTCCATTAGCCTTTTGTTTAACTTCACTTTATTCTACAAACTTGTCAACAGATTCATCATTATCAGAATGCTACTATTTTCATTTGCATAATGTTCTTTGAATTTCTTTGTTGGTCTCTAGGGTTATGATGCAATGGTAAATTTAAATTGTCATTTAGATATTCATGGTTTAATTCTCTATCGTTGTATGAGTGAATTCTTACCAATAAGAAAAAAATAATAAATCTAATTAGTCTCATTGACTAGTCCTAGAGTGATTGATTCGATCTCATGAATTTTTCTACCGATTATCAGAGTAAATCAGGAAGTGCTCGCAACGAGCGGTTAAGAAGCCCAATATTCTTTAACTGCACGCCCCACTTGGAAATTTTTTTTTACAAATTTGTTATAGGTGAGGATTGAATTGTGGGTATTTGAGTGACAACCTAGATGTCCTACTGCGGTGTCATTGCCCACAGGGTTATGGCGAGGCCGGGCGGGTCACCACAGAATTTTTTCATCGGCCACTAGGGTAAATCGGGAAGCGCTCGTAGTAGGCAGCTAAGAAGCTCAACATTCTTTAGTTGCACGCTCGATTTAGAGGAAAAATTTCTACAAATTTAACAAAGGTGAGGATCGAATCGTGAGTGCCTAGGTAATAACTTAGATGTCTTGTTGCTGCACTATAGCCCCGGCGACAATGGTGCCATGGTAGAACATCTAAGTTGTCACTTAAGCATCCGTGGTTCGATCTCCAGCTATGGCGTATTTATAGAAATTTTTCTTTCAAATATAGCGCGCAACCAAAGGATGCTAGGCTTCTGGGCTAGCGGTCGCGCGCGCTCCCCGATTTACTCTGGTGGTAGGTGGGAAACTTCCGTGGGGTCGGATCGATCACCCCCAAGGATAGTCAATGAGGCTAACTTGATTTATCATTTTGTATTTTTATAATTCTGTCCCCGGGACTATGGTGTCGTGGTAGGACATCCAGGTTGTCACCCAGGTACCCGCGGTTCGATTTCCAACTATGGCGTATTTGTAGGAATTTTTTCTCTAAATGAAGTGCGTAATCAAAAGATACTAGCAGGTACCTAGATGACAACCTAATCCTACCGCGGTACCATGACCCCGAGACTAATTCTTACAAATAAAAAAAATGATTAACCAGGCTGGGTAATGTCGAGCTTAGGTTGACCGGCCCGACCCCACGGAAGTTTTCCACCGACCACCAGGGTAAATCGGGAAGCGCTTGCAGCGGACAACCCAGGAGCCCAACATCCTTTAGTTGCGTGCCCCATTTGGAGAAAAAAATTCTATAAATTCGTCATAACTGGGGCTTGAATCGCAGATGCCTGGATGACATAGAGGCTGCTTCTATTGTTTCATATTTACCTTTCATTTAAATGGTTGAGTTTCACTGTTTCCAAACTTACTCATCTTTTTATCACGATTAATTAAGGATGTGACCTCATGGTCATCCAAGTTGATAAGTGATGACATGTTTATCACATAAGGTCGTGGGGTCGAATCATAGGACTATCGGGACGTAAATCCCTAGATCCTGTGCACCTCACCTCACCACCACTTGAGTCAGATGCAGTGGGGGCGCCGGAGACAAACGATTTAACCTTTTGCCACACGATTAATTAAGGATGCCTCGGGTTACGCGTGCAACGATAAATATGTAAGATGGATTCTTAGCGTATCATTGTTTCGATCCTCAGTTGGAGCATGCACATTCTCTATTTCTAGCGGAGTGGTTGTGCAACATAGCACAATGTTTTATAAATCAGGTGGGGTCTGGCGGTTCACGTTTGGTGGAGCGACTGTCTATGAAACGTGTGTTGTAAATCTAACAGGGTATTGAGCTATCCTACCGTGATAGACGAGCTATGAAGGTCGGCTACTAACGTATTAACTGTGAGTATTTTCGGATATATTCTTATGGTTAATAGAAAATTTTTATAAGATAGTAGATCACCTTCATAAATAGTCATTTAAAAAAAATAGATAGCAGCTGGATTATAAAAATAATAATTAATAATGATTTGTCCTTATAATTTTGATTACCACCAGAGATGCCATTAAACAATTCCATCAAGGTGGGATTACAGGAAAGCAGAGCCTGAAGCCTTATCATTCAGTGCTGGGTATCGCATAAGCATCAAACAGCTAAGCATTCTAACTAAAGCAGCATCCACTAGAAGGTGATGAACTTGCTTTGCATAATGCCTGATCACAAAGCAAAGATCTAGAAGTAATACCGCTTGTGTCATCCACGTTGTTGCTGATGCATTCTCTAAATGCAAGCAATGCCTTTAAAACCAAGTGGATCAAATAGTTAAATTGTGATCCTTCCTTTTCACTCATTCGGGCTCCATCTCTCGGAGCTAGGGGGCATCGGCGGTTGTCCCTCTTTGTTGGCGGTGGAACCCCTAATATTATAAAATTCTACCGATGAAGATAGAGGATATCGCCCCTTGTTCTGTGTAAAAATCGTCCCTCCATACTTGAATTCCTGCATCTGCCACTGTCAGAGCTATAGTGACGCGGTCCTCCGGTCCGGTGTGCTCGTTACTGGAGTCCTGTAAATCAAAGAACGTAAGTTGAGGGCCGATGTGATCCCTCCAACGATCAAATCAGCGACAGACTGAAGTGAGGGTCCCATGGGTGTGCATGAGAAAGCTCGAAGAAGACGAAGAGAGTTGTCTTCGTATAAGAGAAGAAAATCACTCCTTCCCTTACGAAACATTATATAGTCATGAAGGTGGAAGGTCCACGTAAAACTTGCACGCTAGCCCTAGAGAGGCTGTGTGGATGACCCCACGAGTGAGGCATTATCCATAGGTCAACTATATGAGTAGGTCGTTGTGTTGGGGACGACAGCTATTGGCCAATTTTTCGGGTGTTATCTAGTTGTTAACTCGACGTCGCTTTCTAGATAGACAACTTCGTTGGGGTTGATTTTGTATCAAGGACTATTAGAAGCTGAGGTTATAGATAATCTGCTCAACTAAGATTCCTTTTGGTCCTATAACCACTATGATCTGTCACGCCCCAGAGGAGTCCCTGCCCGACAAACGGACAACATCTCCCCTGAAACTATGACAATATAAATCATATATACATCCACAAAATATATACATCAGTCCACACGACTGGAATATACACAATCACACAGTTATATACACAGTCCACTCGGTTGGAACAAAATAATCACAACCACACAATTATATATATTAAACAACCCACACGGTTGTACTAAAAACATAGCAGAAAATAAAAGAAAAGCCCACACAAACCAAATAGATATAATGCGTGCCGGCATGACTTAAACACAAATACAACACCAAAAATAATGAAATAGCCGCATGGCTAAACACCAATACAATGTCAAACCAATAAAGAATATATGAAAGAAAATAAGAGCGAAGTAAAATCGTCTTCTGATGTGTCGTAGGACCGGCAGATAGGATACTCCAAGCGATTCCACAATCATCTATCTGTTACCTGAAAATATAAAGATACAAATGGGGTGGTGAGTGCGGGTCACTCAACTGATAATAGATAAGATAATGCATAGTCTATATAAAACAATGGAGATCAAAGTATACAGTCTCAGTAGAGAAATAAGAACATGATCATATACTGACATAATCAATAAACACATGTACCAGCACCAATCTAACACACATGGTATAATGATCATTATTAACATAATGAATACACATAACCATATCGACATAATGAGCACATACCCAATATGGAATCGACACATACGGTAATAATGAACAGCACTCATCGGGAATCAAAAACAAATATGCTCGTAACACTTGAGAAATATAAATCACAACGTATACATGTATAATAAATGACATGTATGCAGCATGACAACCATATGCAACAATCATATCTCAAACAAGTGCAACACATCACAATCACATGCAACTAGTATCTACTAGGCATGTATGTAAATATATCTCCACAGATGCACCATGCATCATATGCAAATGTACATGCATGCCACATGGTCACCCCCGCCACTTCTCAAGACACCGCGACCCTTGTATGGCCGAGAGGCTTGAGTCTGTGACAACCGTACTAGCCTCCAGTACATCACCGCTATAGGACGGCCGAGGCGGACGATTCACTAAGTAGTTATCTAACTACATAGCATCAGAGTCCCTGATTATTCACATCACAAGCCCCTTAACTATTGAACCCTCCAGACCCACTACTCAAGAGTAGTCGAGGCGGACAGAGTAATACAGAGCGACCTAGTGAGCAGGACAGGACAGCGACAACTGCTCCAATTATCACTACCCATGAGTGGCCGAGTGTGCGGCGCTAGATATGACTGACGACTCACTCACACTACAAGGGAGACAATGGTCATCAGCATGCAGTGAATGATATACATGATAAATAATCATGATATCGACACAATTATCATCAATGCAACAACTCAATCATCATAAACACAACCAGTGTAAAGATTCAGCTAACACCTATATGTATAAGTAAATCCAACTAGTATCTACTAAACAACAAGTACAATAAGTAGAAACACTAGACACGTACACACCATACACGTATGTGTTGGAACCGCAAGGTGTTTTGATATGATCAAACAAGTTAATGTTGGTGCAGTGGGGCCGACAAGAGGGGGGGGGGTGGGGGTGAATTGCCTGCAAACAAAAGTACCCTCCTCAAAACTTTCAACTCAAAATAAAAGCAACAATAAAGTAAAGTAACAATGACAGAAAAGAAAAAAGGGTTCAACGAATTCACTTGGTTACAACTGAGATGGTTGTTAATCCAAGGCGATTGAACAGGTGCACTAACAGAGTCTCCTTCTCTGAAGGCAGAGAAGTCTTTTACACTTTGAAAGCTCTTACACATTACTTGGAAATGAAATACAGAGTTGATTTTCGTTAATCCCGAATAGCTGTTCGAGACCCCTTTATATAGGGGTTCCAAGACTTATCCATTTCACCTGATCTTCGGGATCAGGATTTGACTCGAGAGGGATCGGTCGACCGATCCCCAGGTTTGGTCGACCGAACCTGCGTACTTGCCCAGCCTTCCGTCCAGATGCAGTCTGTGTGGATCGAGCCTGCGTTCGGTCGACCGATCCCATTATTCAGTCGACCGATCAGCCAACGGTCTCTCCCTGAGCTGGCCCGATTAGCATGCTCGACTAAGTCTCTAGTTTATCTCTGATTCGGTCGACCGATCAGCCAACGGTTGGTTGCTGACGTGGCTGCTGACGTGTCACCAACGACTGGCTTCTGATGATAGGGGTTCGGTCGACCAATCATGACTTCCGGTCGACCGAACACTTGTCAAGTCAACTTCCCGGTTGACTTGCTTTGGTTCTGCTCCCTTGGATGATTGCGGCCAATCGGAATAGGGCTCACCAAAGCCCAATTCCTGGCTTCTCCTCGAGCAGTCTTCCGTCCGGACTTTACGTCTCTCGAACGTCGCGCACGTTCTTCTCGCCCACCGATGTACTCTTCCGCAACTCTCTTGTCCTTCGGACGCACCGAGCCCGTCGGCTCCTTTCCCGTGATGTCCTTCTCGTTAGTTGCGTCTTCTGCTAAATTTCCTGCGCTTCTAAGCTCCTGCACACTTAGACACAGGGATCAAATACAAACAGGACCTAACTAACTTGGTTGATCACATCAAAACAACCACGGGGTTCAACAATCTTCCCCTTTTTGATGTGCATCAACCCAAGTTCAAGTTAGGGTAAAAACAAATAGTAATTTTAAGAAAATTACTAAACTAATATTTTAAGCACAAAAATTACAATAAAATTTGCAACATAGGTAATTTTAATTTTCCTAACTCCCCCTAAACTTGTTACTACTCTCCCCCTTTGATCACAACAAAAACTTTTAATATACTAAGTCATTTCCAAAGTTTCAAAAAATTTTCTAAGTAATTTGAAAAATTTACTAAGCGAAAATTTAATATTATTTTTAGAAAAACTTAGCTTAGATAAATTTTAAAAAAAAAGCTACTTTTAGAAAAGATTTTAACTTTTTTTTAAAAAAAAATTGAGAATTTTTTTAAGTAAAAATTTCAAGCAAGAAATATTTTTCTAGATATAAAAATATTTTTGAAGAATTTTCAGGAAGATGTTTAAAAACTTTTCAAAGCATTATCTATTTTTAATTTTAATGCTTTATCAGAATTTAAAATTTCATTTCTATATTCGGCTTCTAGGCAGTGGCGAGACACTAGACCTTCTTGGTTATTGAAGCAACAACCACTTTCTAGTCAAAGTCTCATAAACAAATCTTAATGTTTAATTTTCTCACTGAAAGCTCTTAACTTATAAAAATTTTAATCTAGCAAAGATTTTGGAATTCAATATAGATTCCTTCCTATTGGGTTATTCAAAAACTTAGGGGGTACATAGCTTCTAGGAACTTTCCTAAGTTGTCCCTGATGTTTTCTAATATACCAATTTAATTTTTCATAAATTCTTAGTTTAGATTTTGGGAATTTATTAACGTATGCATCATTATTTTTCAATTTATCAATTTCAACTTTTAATTTTTCATTTTCTAATTTTAGATTATCATACATTTCTAGTGGGCATGGTTTTGCTAGGTTCAATTTCAATTCAACATTTTCTTTTTCTAATTTTGCAAGATCTTTCGTCAGCACTTTGATGAACTGAAAAGACTGAGTAGGGGTGAAATCAGGTACCTTACTTACCTCACTTGGTGATGCTCCCCCTTCATCGCAGCTTTCTTCTTCTTCTGATGATCCTCCCCTTTCTTCTTCTTCTCTGAGTCCGAGTCATTTTCAAAGAGATGATTGGCCATCAGTGCTACTCTTGAGAAGGCTTCGACTTCTGACTCGGAGGATGAAGAATCATCCCTTGTAGCCTTCAGACTCTTGCGTGTTGAGGACGTCGGTGTTTGAGGCTTCTCCTTGTGCTTTTTCTTCAGTTTGGGACAATCATCCTTGATGTGTCCTTCTTTGTTGCAGCTGTAGCATCAGATCGTCCTTCTATTGCGTTGATGTTTCCTCGACTGCGATTTAAACTTATTAGTTTTAACGCACTTATTTAATTTTCTTACCAGAAGAGCCGCTTCAGTTTCGTCAATCGATGCTTCGGAGTCGGGATCGTCCTTTTCGGCTTGTAGGGTAATGTTGAGGTTCGACTTCTCTACTTGTTTAGGCTCTGCAAGTCGAGACTCGTGAAGTTCGAAGGTAGAGAATAAACTTTCTAAACTACTTACCTCAAAGTCCTTAGAGATGTAGTATGCATCTACTAAGGACGCCCATTCAGGAGTTCTGGGGAAGGCGTTGAGCGCGTATCTGTTGGATCGTGATCGTTCGATAGAGGGGGGGTGAATATCGATTTAAAAAAAACGTCGAAAAGAGTTAAGCGCGGCGGAAAATATAAGCGAAAAGAGACAAGGCTAACACAGATTTGTTTTTACTTGGTTCGGAGCATGTGTCGACTCCTACTCCAAGGCCCGTACTCGTTGAGTACTTTCGTTGGGCAATTTCACTAGCAATTCGAATATTGAATACAAATGGAGTACACGAATGCTAATAAAAATAATAATACCGACAAAAGGAAAAGAAAGCAGTGCGTAGTCGGAGTAGCTTCGCAGCGTCGCAAGAGCACAAGAGAGCAATCTGAGAGTTCTGAGTTGTCTTTTGAAGCTCCACCCTTGACCCTTCTTTTATAGGATGCTCGGGGCGCCCGCAACCCTTCAGGAGGCCCTAGTGTGATGTAGCCGACCCAACCAGCGAGCTCCACGTGTCGACGTCGCGATGGGGATAAAACTTGCCTCCGGGCGCCCGGATCCCCTCCTAGCGCCCGGACCTCCTTTCTCCAGAAAATCCTTTTCCTGCAAGACAAGGTTAGTCCGAGGTAATGTATATCCTGCAAAACAAAGTGTTAGCACAGTTTATAATTTGACAAAAAGAGTATTAATTAGATTCCGTCTCTCCGAGACCGGAATCTAGTCAAGATCTCGACTTAGAGTCCCGAAATAGTTCTAAGTCAGATCGGCACCTAAGTTCCCTTCTCGGGAACGCGTCCTCACAGTCACTCTCCTCCAGTGACTTACTTTACTTACCTGCCAAATGTCCGGTCAGCCCTTCGACCCGTCTGGACTTCGTGCCAGCTATCTGGTCAGCCCGTCGACCTAGCTGGACTTCGTGCCAAATGTCCGGTCAGCCCGTCGACCCGTTTGGACTTCGTGCCAGTTATCCGATCGGCCCGTTGACCTAGCTGGGCTTCGTGCCAGACATCCGGTCAGCCCGTCGACCTGTCTGGACTTCGCTTGCACACTCGATCAGAGTGTTAGACAACGACAAACCTAATTTAACTTAATTTGTCATTCATCAAAACCTGAGTTAGATCGTTAGTGCTAACAGCACCAACAATCTCTCCTTTTTTGATGGAATGACAACTTGGTTAAGTTAGTGTAAAAATATGCAAGTAAAAACAAGTATTTATAGGGTTTTTAAGTTAGATTTTAAATTTGATATTTTGTTCCACTAACTTAACCACCTATCCCTCCCCTTTTGGCATTCATCAAACATGAACATAGATAAAAAATGCAAATAAAAGAATACAACCAATGTAAACATTGCACGAAATAAGGTCAAGTTGACTTGGGGGAGTTTAAATTTTAAAACATAGTCAATTTAGCTTTTATTTCTTAACTTTTGTAAAATTACTAAGTTTTGAAAGATAGCTAATTTAGCAACATAACTTAGTATTAAGTTTATCGATTAATTTTCAAAAGATAATTTTTGCAATATAAAAGCTAATTTTTCAAGTATAAGTTTAAAGTTAACCAAGTTTTAAAATTTCAAACTTTCAAAACATAAGTTTATATGTTCCAAAATTTAATTTTTCAAAATAAACTTGAACTTGAAACTTTCGAATATAAGTTCTATAAAGATAATTTTACACAAGTAAAGTTTTCAAAAACCAGGTGAAATTCAATGTTCAAAATTAAATAAAATCTAATTTTCAAAGTTAAGTTTTTTTTTTAAAAAAAAAAAATAAAACCGAGTGAAATCTATTTTTCAAACCTAAGTTTGTAACGTTCAATTTTCAAGACTAAGTTGTTAAATCAAATTTTCAAAATTAAGTTCTTATACATAAAAGACTTGATTTTATAAAGCTAGTTTTCAAAAATAGGTGTATAAAAAAAATAAAAAAAAGTTAAATTTAAAGGCTAAGTTTTGAAAGACAATACCTAAGTTTTGTGAAAAATAGCTAATTTGGTAAAATAGCCGAGTTTTAAAACATAGCTAATTTATAAAGATAGCTTTGGAAAGTATAATTTTTTAAACTTAAGAGTTAATTTTTAAATAGCAGTTTTACAAAATTAACTTAATTTTTCAAAATCTAGTTTGTAGATTGGAATTTTCAAAAATAGGAAAATCTAATTTTGAGAAATTTAATTTCTAAAATAATTTTTCAAAGATAACTTAGAGAGAAATTTTCAAAATCACAGCTTGCAAACTTAAAACATTTTAAAATATTTAAAACAGAGTAGAGTTCAACTTTCAAATTAGATTTTCAAAAGCAAGTAAACTCTGATTTTCAAAACCAAGAAAAAGAATTCAATATGCAAAATTAAGTTTGTAAAATCTAGTTTACATAACTTAGTTTGTAAAATTTAATTTTCAATTTTAATTTTGAAAGAAACTAAGTAAAAACATTTAAAATTTAAAAACAACTTAGTTTTTAAAAGTAACAGACTTAGAATAAGAGAGCGTTCTCACATACTGATTTTAAAATAAATAATTAAGTCCTCCCTCTGAATTAAAAAATTATTTAAAATAAAGCTTTTGAAAATATTTTCTAAAAATAAGATTTCTGAAGTAATTTTTTTAAATAAATTGAGGTAGAATTTTCTAAAGAGATTTTAAAGACAAATTTGAAAAACACTTAAGGAGATAATTTTTTTTTAAAAAAATAACCCCCCCTAAATTTGATACTTCTTTAATTTATTACTCTTCCTTAATTTATTAATCTTCCTTATTTTATTACTCTCCCTTAATATAATGCTAAAGGTTTGGGTGTGTAAAATTTCAAAGCCCTAATATATTTTTCTAATTTAGTAACACTTATATTATTTACATAATTATCTCTATGCTCTTGGTATAGTTTGATTAATAATTAATTTTAGATTCAGGCGTTTAAGCTTTAGTTTAAGGTTAAATAAGATAAGATTTTATTAATTCAATAACAATTAATCTTTATCGCTAATTGGTTAACTTTTATTTGATTCAATAATTTAATACTTATTTAAAATAATTTAACCTTTGTATTAATTAATTGAATTTATTAATGAAAGTATTAGTTATAATTTAACTTTTTATTTCCTTCCTTTTAAGTGAGATTAATATAAGGCTAATTAAGTACATTAAAGTACAGTTAATGTATAAAATTTTAACTTTAATTATTTACTTATTAATTATTTAATTAAAATTTAATTATTTGTTAAAATTTTAATTAGTTTAATCTAGTTTAATTTATTTTAGGTGGAGTTTCAGATGTAAGTTTGAAATAATTTTTTTTTAAAATAAATTTTTAAAATGATTTTTAAAATAATTTTCAAAAGAATTTTTAAAATGGTTTTTAAAATAATTTTTAAAAGAATTTTTAAAATGATTTTTAAAAGTTTTTAAAATAATTTTTAAAATGATTTTTAAAAGTTTTTAAAATAATTTTCAAAAGAATTTTTAAAATGGTTTTTAAAAGAATTTTTAAAATGATTTTTAAAAGTTTTTAAAATAATTTTTAAAAGAATTTTTAAAATGGTTTTTAAAATTTTTAAAATGATTTTTAAAATGGTTTTAAAAATAATTTTTAAATAATTTTTAAAATAATTTTTAAAATGATTTTTAAATAATTTTTAAAAGAAGTTTTAAAAGATTTTTAAAATGATTTTTAAATTAATTTTTAAAAGATTTTTAAAATAAATTTTAAAACAAATTTTTAAAAGATTTTTAAAATGAATTTTTAATGAATTTTTTAAATGAATTTTTTAAAGAATTTTTAAAATGAATTTTTAAAATAAATTTTTAAAAGATTTTTAAAATGAATTTTTAATGAATTTTTTAAATGAATTTTTTAAAGAATTTTTAAAATAAATTTTTTAAAAGATTTTAAAATGAATTTTTAAAGAATTTTTTAAATAATTTTTAAAATAAATTTTTAAAGAATTTTTAAAATATATTGTTAAAATAATTTTTTTAGGATTTAGTTTAACTTTATGTTAGATTCAAGTTTAGCTTTGGGTGCAACAAACATGCATTCTCTGGATAAACTTCTAGGATATGGTGAGTCACTTGAACATCATTAGAGTAACCATGTCTTCGAGGTTTTCCAAATAGTCTTATCCACTAAACTTAATACAAAACCTTGGTCTAACTGGTTAGGATCCGTAAGGGGTAGCTTCGACTAGTTCCACTTAGTCAAATGCACCAGGTCGAAGCCATATCTTCCTAGACATGCATAGACTAAGCTTCCCTAACGTATTATCATCCAAAACTTCACCAGTACCATAGGTCAAGTTAAACTTTGTCCCTTTTAAACTAGTCCTAATTACCCTGTTGGATAGATTTATTTGATTTATCCTTTCGGGTAGATTAGTTTCGGAGGTACTAGCTATTCTGGAGCCTCCCCTGAATTATTGACTTTTTATTTTAAGATTTTTGTATAATTAGAGTTAGTTTTAGTTAAGTTTTAATGTTTAATTTGTAATTTAAATTTAAGTTTTTAATTTTGAATTAATTAAATTGATTAAATTATCTTTCTTTAAAAGAGTATATTTAATATTTAAATTTTCTTTCAATTTCAATTTTATTAGGTTAATTGAACTATCTTTATTTAATAGCTTATTTTTAAAATTTAAGTTTTTATTAATTTTTAAATTTAAATTAATTAAATTGTTTGAATTATATTTCTTTAAAATTTTATCTTTTAGCCTTTTATTAAATGTTAATTTTAAATTTTCTAGATTATCTTTGTTTAATATGTTATCTTTAACATTCAATTTTAAGTTTGTTAAAGTGTTTGATTTTATCCTTATATTTTCTTTACCTTTTAAATTGAAATGATTAATTGAATTTATTAGATTAGTTTTATCTTTAAAAGTTAATTTTTCGTTAATTATATTATCTTGATTTTGGATAGCATTTTCTAGACTAATTTTATCTTGATTATTAAATACTTTATTAAGGTAATTATTGATTTTATCCATTTTCTCATTTTTAACTTCTAAATTTGAATTTATTTTAATGTTTGACTTATTTATGTCTAAATGCTCATTTAATTTTAAATTTTTTGAATTAATTAAATTATTTGAATTGATTTGGTCATTGTTCTGTTTGACCAAGTCAAGGATGATGCCAAATTGATCAGAGTCTTGATTGACTTAATCAGAGTCTAGATTGTTTTGTGATTTTGAATTTAAATCATTTATATCTAGATTATCATTCACCATACTTGGAATAATTTCATACTTATTTGAATCATCATATTGATTATTTAAACTACTATTAGCAGGGGTATTTTGATAAATATTACTAACCTTGAGCGCAACCCCTAATTCAGTAGGCTTTTCTGTTGGATCTGACTCAAGTTTGGATTCGATTTCAACTTGATCCTTTAACTCCAACGGCTCCTCATGAATTTTGATTAACTGGGTCCAAAGCTCATATGCATTCTTGTACTTTCCTAGTCTGCATAAAATATTGTTAGGTAAAACACTACAAATAAGTTTACTTACATTTTCGTTCAATTCTGATTCATGAGAAGGTTTTCTCAAAATTAGCACATTGTCGAAATCTAAGCTTCCTAAGAAACATTCCATTCTTCTCCTCCAGTAGTTGAAATCTTCTTGATCGTATGGTAGTGGTTCGTGGGGGTTCCATCCTTCTTGAAGAGACATTATTCTTACACACAGAGAAACAGACAAAAAAATCTCAAGATTTAGTCTTGGATTAGCAGTGCTGGGAAAAATAGTATTTCACTATTTTCGAAAAAATAATAAAATATTATTAAAATATTAATAAAAAATATTATTTCAAAATTTTGAAAATGTAATATTTTGTCAATACTAAACAATTATGAAAGGATGACGATGTATTTTTCAAAAATAGTTTTGTAGGGAAAAAAATGAAAGACGTAAGGTTTTATTTTAAAGACAAACGATATCTAATTTTTCTTTAAAAAACACCCTCTTTGCCTGATTGGTGGTTGCACCAAATCAGAGCAGTACCTGCTCTGATACCACTTGTTGGTTCGTGATCGTTCGATAGAGGGGAGGTGAATATCGATTTTAAAAAAACGTCGAAAAAAGTTAAGCGCAGCGGAAAATATAAGCGAAAAGAGACAAGGCTAAAACAGATTCGTTTTTACTTGGTTCGGAGCCTATGTCGACTCCTACTCTAAGGCCCGTACTCGTTGAGTACTTTCGTTGGACAATTCACTAGCAATTAGAATATTGAATACAAATTGAGTACACGAATGCTAATAAAAATAATAATACCGACAAAAGGAAAAGAAAACAATGCGTAGTCGGAGTAGCTTCGCAGCGTCGCAAGAGCACAAGAGAGCAGTCTGAGAGTTCTGAGTTGTCTTTTGAAGCTCCACCCTTGACCCTTCTTTTATAGGATGCTTGGGGCGCCCGCAACCCTTCGGGACGCCCTGGTGTGACGTAGCCGACCCAACCAGCGAGTTCCACGTGTCGACGCCGCGATGGGGATAAAACTTGCCTCCGGGCGCCCGAATCCCCTCCGGGCGCCCAGACCACCTTTCTCCAGAAACTCCTTCTCCTGCAAGACAAGGTTAGTCCGAGGCAATGTATATCCTGCAAAACAAAGTGTTAGCACCGTTTATAATTTGACAAAAGAGTATTAATTAGATTCCGTCTCTCCGAGACCGAAATCTAGTCAAGATCTCGACTTAGAGTCCCGAAATGGTTCTAAGTCAGATCGGCGCCTAAGTTCCCTTCCCGAGAATGCGTCCTCACAGTCACTCTCCTCTAGTGACTTACCTTTACTTACCTGTCAGACGTCCGGTCAGCCATTCGATCCATTTGGACTTCATACCAGCTATTCGGTCAGCCCATCGACCTAGCTGGACTTCGTTCCAAACGTCCGGTCAACCCGTCGACCCGTTTGGACTTCGTGTCAGCTATTCGATTGGCCCGTTGACCTAGCTGGGCTTCGTGCCAGACAATCGGTCAGCCCGTCGACCTGTCTGGCATTCGCTTGTACACTTAATCAGAGTGTTAGACAACGACAAACCTAACTTAACCTAATTTGTCATTCATCAAAACCTAAGTTAGACTGTTAGTGCTAACCACACCAATAGTATCGAGTGGAATCTCGGTTCGTTACCGATTCGTCGAGATTTGTCAATTGCGTTATCAGCTCCTTGATTCTCGCTTGGAGTTGCGCTACCTTCTCGCCGTTGTTCATCCGGAGGTTTGTTAGTTGTGTCCGGCGGATGTTGCGCCTCGTTACCTTTGCTTCTGAGGTTCCTTCGTGGAGCTCTAGAAATTTTTCCCAGAGGTCTTTGGCGGAGTCGTAGCTTCTGATCCAACTTACCTCCTGGGGTGGCAGGACGCTGAGCAGGTGGAATTCCGCCTTTCCGTTGGCCACGAAATCGGCTTACTCCTTCTTCGTCCAGTTGCACTCTTCTTTATCTTTTAACACTGCATATCCATATTTCATTATTAAAAGTATATCAAATTCAGTTTTAAAAAATACCTCCATTTTTCGCTTCCATGTAGCGAAGTCTCCGTCGAACTTTGGGGGATGAATGTTCGCGCCGGCCATTGTCTTGATCTTTGTGCTTTAGTCAGCGGTTAGTCCTTCTGAGGATGTCGGACTCTGATACCACTTGTTGGTGCAGCGGGGCCGGCAAGAGAGGGAGAGGGGGGGAGTGAATTGCCTGCAAATAAAAGTACCCTCCTCAAAACTTTCAACTCAAAATAAAAGCGACAATAAAATAAAGTAACAATGACAGAAAAGAAAAAGGGGCTCAACGAATTGACTTGGTTACAACCGAGATTGTTGTTAATCCAAGGCGGTTGAACAGGTGCACTAACAGAGTCTCCTTATTTGAAGGCGGAGAAGCCTTTTACACTTTGAAAGCTCTTACACATTACTTGGAAATGAAATACAGAGTTGATTTTCGTCAATCCCAAATAGCTGTTTGAGACCCCTTTATATAGGGGTTCCAAGACTTATCCATTTCACCTAATCTTCGGGATCAGGATTTGACTCGAGAGGGATCAGTTGACCGATCCCCAGGGTCGACCGAACCTGCGTACTTGCCCAGCCTTCCGTCCAGATACAGTCTGTGTGGATCGAGCCTGCGTTCGGTTGACCGATCCCATTGTTCAGTCGACCGATCAGCCAACGGTCTCTCCCTGAGCTGGCCCGATCAGTATGCTCGACTAAGTCTTTGGTTTATCTCCGATTCGGTCGACAGATCAGAAGATTCGATCGACCGATCAGCCAACGGTTGGTTGCTGACGTGTCACCAATGGCTGGCTTCTGATGATAGGGGTTCGGTCGACCGATCATGGCTTTCGGTCGACCGAACACTTGTCAAGTCAACTTCCCGGTTGACTTGCTCTGGTTTTTCTCGCTTGGGTGATTACGGCCAACCGGAATAGGGCTCACCCGAGCCCAATTCTCGACCTTCTCCTCGAGCAGTCTTTCGTCCGAGCTTTACGTCTCACAAACGTCGCGCACGTTCTTCTCACCCACCGGTGTACTCTTCCGCAGCTCTCTCATCCTTCGGACGCACCGAGCCCGTCGGCTCCCTTCCCGTGTCGTCCTTCTCGCTAACTGCATCCTCCGCTCGACTTCCTGCGCTCCTGCACACTTAGACACAAGGATCAAATACAAACAGGACCTAACTAACTTGGTTGATCACATCAAAACAACCACGGGGTCCAACAGTTAAGTTAGGTCTTGTTTGGTTTAATCCTTGTCTCTAACTGTGTAGGAGCTTAGGAGCACAGGAAGTCGAGCAGAAGATGCGGCTAGCGAGAAGGACGACATGGGGAGAGAGCTGACGGACTCAGTACGTCTGAGGGATGAGGTGCCGCGGAAGAGTACACAAGTGGAAGAGAAGAGCATACGCGATGTTCAAGGGACGAGAAACTGGGGAGGAAGGCTGCTCGAGGAGAAGGTCGGAACTTGGGTTTGGGTGAGCCCTATTTCGGATGGTCGAGATCACCCAAGCAAGCGGAGCCGGAGCGGAAGAACTGGACCGAGGCGAGCTGAACCGGAGCAGAGGGCCCGGACCGAAAAAGTCAACTCTGGTTCGGACGCTCGGAACCATTCCGGGCGCTCGGACCAGTCTGGGGCGTCCGGAATCCTTCCGGGCGCCCGAACCTGGATATTATTCAAATCACGGTCAAACGCGATCTATGCGAGAAGAAATAAAATTTTATCCCCTTCCAGGCGCCTGGAATCCTTCCAGGCGGCCCGACCAAGGTTATAAATATAACATTGGTCCAAGAAGCTGAACAACAACTTGTAATCCATATATGTTTTGTTCTACTTTTCCTTGTGTGTTGTTAACGTTGTAAGAGACTACTCTGCCCAAAGAAGATCTTCAGATAGTGCGCTTCATTCTCCTTGGATTAGCAATCTTCTGATTGCAAATCAAGTAACTCCTTTATGTTTATTTCCTGTTTAATTAGTTTTTTTATTTTTAATTACAAGTATTCTTAATTTAATTATAAGTCGAGAAAGGGTTGATTTATTTTTTTCAAGGCAATTCACCCCTCCCCTCTTGTCGGCCTCCAAAAGGACCAACAGTATGCACTCTACAACGTAGATATAATCAACATGATACCTTCAATATCACAACCAGACACATACACATAATATAGGTCCAATCAACATGTATCCTTCAATAGCAAATACTAAACATATGTACAAACACAACATGCAAACGGATAGTCAATTACGTGACTCCTACAATACATACCAACCATGTGTACAATCAACAAAGATATGCATAATCAGCATGTTAACTTAATCAACCAAACATCCCTACAATACATACTCTACATGTGTTTACACAACAAAGTATGAATATCAAAAGTCGAGATCGTATATGATATAATTAGATCACCTCAAAGATCAAACATAAGTATCAAGCAGGAAAAACAACAAACGAACACGATTTAAGATAAAATAGCCTAATCCATCAAATAATAACCATGCACTAAGTTCAAAGAACTATATAAAGGCCAAGGAAGAAATACCCGCCTTTATAATGTATGATATAACTAATCAAGTATGAACTAGTTAGCTAAATCCATCATGAACCAAATAGTTAACTGAACCCTAATCTGATTAGGAATCTATACATTAATTCTATTTTAATTATTAACCCTAAATCTAATAGTTAACAAATCTCATTAATTCTGTTAGATTTAACTCAATACATAACCTTCACTAGATTAGGTTTAATCCTTCTAATATCTTGATAATCATCATGCTATCATCCAAATTAACCTAACTAGAGAAATCAACTCACAAATGGATCTCTAATTCATAACCAAATAGATTAAGCATCCCCAATCATTTCCCCTTCCAATTAAGATTTACTACAAGCATAATCAATCCAAAGCTCACTAATCAACACACTAATCCAATCTAATGTAAACACGAAATCAACTTTCGAACTCACCCAAGTATGAAGCTTCAACTGATGCTTCACAACCGGAGAAAATCACTGTCAGTATTGCTAGTTTGAGTAGGTAAAACCGCTACCCTTTTCAATTAAAACATCCCAATTCAATATCAATACAACCACAACCAAGAATTCAACTCAAATTCTTAATTCATAACATCTAACTAACAATTTACCTCCAATATCAGCCACCTCTTCTCCCACTGAATCCCCAACAATAAGATGCGCTGATGAAACCCATGATCGATTCAACAAAAATCCACATCACACTGTGTTGAATGTCTTTCATTAGTCCGAATCAGAGAAGAGCAACCAAAGAAAACTCACTACACTAATTCCATGAATGGCTAAAGATCTGGATGGAAATACCTTGAATGATCACCCCTTGGAGGTGGCACTCGAACAGAACCCAATTTGTGGTGGCATGGGTTTCCCTTCCATGGATCAACCGACAAGAAGAGTGACTATTGCTTGATTTGCTAGCACAACATCAGCAAAGGGACAAAGATGCCCAAGGGAGCATATTTGTCAAGATCGACTCGGGTGGTCGCTAGAAGTGGTGCGTTGGTGATCAACTCTCAAGATGTCTCCAAAGCTTCGCGACGATCGGCTGGAGAGAATGGGTGGTGATCACCCACATCCACGGTGAAATCAAATCAAGAAGAAGGTTGCGACAATGAACCAAATCTAGGGCTCGGGAAGCGGTGGCGATGTCGAGCGCAGATCCGACGCGATCGGCGACTTCCAGCAGATATCCAGCACGCTCCGTCGGTTGTGGATCGTCGACTAGGGCATCGGCTGAAGAGGTGGAATCGACTGCGACGAAGTGACCTCATAGCCTCCCTTCCCATCGGCGATGACGCCGGAGCAATGAGAAAGGCGGCAGTGACTCCCCGCTTTTGGCTAGAGACGACCCGCGTAAGGGATGGCTCGGAGACAATGGTGGCAGATTTGGAAGGGAGGAGTGCGCCGACGACCGTGAATCGGGAGAAGCCAGATCGCGGAGGAGATGAGGAGAAGATTCGGCATGACTGGAGAGAAATAAGGAGAAAAAGAAATAAAACTTAGGTTTAATTTAATTAAACTCTAAGTTAAATTCTCATTCAACTCTTATTTGAATGAGTATCCCAAATAACCTCCTTCGAGTCAAATCGTTCCATCATCTTAAAACGTATCATACGACCTCCATTTAAATTTCGAAATTTTTTTAAAAATTTTCGAAAAATCTCATAAAGTTATTACTACATTAACATTTATCATTGAATTTACCTTATCTTACCCCACGTGAGTGGTTTGATAGGATCTTATTGTTGAAGAGGGCGCCAACCTAGCATATAGGGTCATGATAGGGCACTGATGTGATCGGATTTATCCAAGCGACATTAAATCAATTAAACTAGAATAGGAGATTCAGTCATATTGAAATAGTCAATTCAGTTGAGGCAGATCTTTTACCAGCTCATTTGGAAAAAAACAGTACTTGAGAATTTCAATGATAGAGATATGATAATAAATATAAACTTGATTAACTTAGCAGGTTAAAATTATGTTAATTACATTGATTCAACATCAAAGTTGATGAGCAAATTAACAATCATGTGAAAATATTTTGTTTTTTTAAAATGATCAAAAATTAATCATACAAAACAATTTTATTAGGAAATTTCAATACATTCAAAAGAAAAATCGAATTCTTACTAAAATAATAAAATCGGTAATTGAAATGGATCATATTTTAGGAGCCATTTGAAAATAGAAATTCCTTTTTCTCCCACGTGTACGACTAGATTATCCAACGCGTTTTGCACACTTGGCGCTCTCATTCAGATGGCCTATTAGGCCCACCTTTGCTTCTAATGGCAAGGGCGGTGGATGGTAGGGTACGTATTTATCGTGTTGGTGAAGTATCGCTCCAGAGATGTCCAAATGGTGGAGACTGGAGCGACGCCGTGAAGCTTCCGATGCGATGGCCGATGGCGACAGCGGTAGAGAGAGAGAGATGAAAGCGGCGGCGCGATGTCCACCGGAGTCCGAGACTGACGACGGCGAAGAAGAAAGAGGACGTTATGGCAGCGATAGAGGGCCAAGGCCGAAGAACAAGCGTTCGGGTTGCGCTTCTCTGTTGATTCCGCATCTGGCGCTCCCATGAGTTCCATTATCGGGTTAGGTAGGCTGTCCCAATCTCCGCTCCAGCTCTTCTCATTCCCAATTTGATCCGCTTGTTTATTGTTTTCGCCGTGCAATCTTTTGCCTAGTTTCTTGTCCGTGGGGACGGTGGAGCATGATTCCTAATTCAGTTTGTCTGTCCCGTAGAATGTTTGAATGAATGACGCGGGAAGCATCCTGCTGTATCGCGATCTGTGCTTGAGGAACGCCAGAGTTAATGGAATTTGGGAGCTTCATGTGGTATCTATGATCTCCCTTGTTGGGCTAGGGTTTGAGTTCCATCTCCAAAATTTTCAAATTTTCATGTGTTTATTGAAGGTTTGCGATGGCACTTAATAGGTTTTGCCAAATTTTCGTACTATTTATCAAAGCTAAGATATCTTAATGTTAAATTTTCAATATTCGATTTTGGTATATTCTTTATATCCTGGCGAGATACCAGTCGCGGGAGGGAATTTATCACACTTCCTTTTAATACTTAACTATTGCTAACTTAAGGAGTTGGACTCTTTCCTATAAGATCTATCTCAGCCAGAAAGGTAGTTGTTGCCATGGACGGTGGGCATTCCTTTTGTGACCCGAGGAGAGGAAGAATCGATTATTAAATTCAAATCTTTAGTTATTAGTTAGATTAATCATATAGTGTTTTAATTATTCTTCCCCAACTCCTAGAGCGCTTGAGCACATAAGCTTAAACCCATAGTTTCGTTTTTTGTTTTGAATTCTTCCCCAGGAGTTTCGTTTTTGCATTTGTCACGCAAATCATAAAATGATCTTTCATCTTCAATTGTTCTCCTTTTTTTACTCATACTCAAGAGCTTTCAAGAAAGGATCTTAGGCCCGGGAGACCGGCGAGGCAGGTTCCATAGCGAAGCACTATTGGGCGGAGCTCTCTTTCGATCAATACATTCATGAAATATTCGAGTGAGAAGAAAGGGAGAAGATTCATTGTTTCTATATAACACAAAGATTCTGATGAAGATATTTGACTAACGGAACGAAGCAGCGAAATAAATAAATAAATAATGATTCAAAAAATACACGTAGAAAGAATCAGAACAGATTATAGTAATTGCGTGAATGGCATGTGCCATTCACTCTAACCCTATCCCTACCCTAAATATTTGACCTAATGAGCTATCTTATGATACGGCAGCAAATTACAGCGTGAATGACTATTCAAAACTACGAAAGATCTGACCCTGCCATACTAACTTAAAGCGATCCCGTCGTTACACTTGACCCTAACTTTATTTCGAAGGCCCTCTTCTTTTCCAGACTCAAATCTCGGGCTAACTACTAGCTCAACTTCAAGGATAAGATCCGGCTCCTTGGTTTAATCTGTTCTTGTTGCTGCTGGCTCCGCTACTTTCATTCCAGTAGCTAGACGAGTTAAATCAGTTCCGGTTGCGTAAGTAGTTGCTTTCCGTTGCAGCTTGTGTTTCATAAGCTTAATCGTAGGTGAAAGATGGTCTTTATTCGTCCCTCCCCGTTGCTCGAGCCCTTTTAATCATTTGAGTTATTGTCCTCGTCCCGGCGAACTATAGGTGCTACGCCTGATCACTGAACTCAAATTGGAACAGAACTCGTAAGGAATCCCCGGTACAAGCTTTATAATGAATCTTGTCCACTCCTCAAAGTCGAGTTACCGAGCGTAAAAGGTTGTTCGTTCCTCTCTTCTCTTGCGTATCCGATAAGTCGAGTGTATTCCCCCTGTCGTTCTCACTCGACCCTTGACTTCTAAGCCTCAAACCAGAATTAAGCTACACCTATCCTGCAACTCAATATAAAAAGTGCCTACCTTCTTTCTTTCCTAGAACTGCAGCAGCAGCTTCTTGCGTTGAGAATTCCTGAAGTTGATTATAAGTTGCCATGAATGGCATCTTGTTTGATTCTTTACCTGTTGCTAAAGGAGCTACGCCAACTGGTGCCTAGCCTGAGGATAAAAACACAGGCACCAGCTTCTTTGAGTCCTGAGCCCGAGTCCGTAGAAGCTAATCCTATAGTGGAATAGGACCTTCCCTAATTCCCACCCACGGGAACAGAGGCTATTTCAATTTTCCTCAAACACAGGTGCTAGGACAACTGAAGCTACTGCTGCTAATATATATAAGGCATAAACAACAGGACTCTTTCCATGAACTCACTCTTTATCTGTTAATGGAATCTCTTTCAACAGGTGCGGTGCCTTATTGAATTGAACCCATATTGAGCAGCTGCCGGCAATATAACTTATAATGATAGTTTACTCGTTCCTTTCACCCAATGGTCGAGCGTAAATATGGAACGAAGCCTCTTAAGAACTCTAACCCCGCTGCTACCAAAACGGAAAGGAAAGAAAAAATTATCAAACCGGAAACAACAACAGGAGCTGCAGCCTTTGATCTTCATTGCCTACCGCGGAGAGAGTATAATGAATATATGGCATATAACCATCTCAGTATCTTATCTTTCCCTTGTACGCAGGTGGAGTCCTTGAAGTCCGGAAAACAAAAGATACTGTGAGATAAACAATGAGAACTAGATTAATGCCATACTTTGAGCTTCATGAAATGCTACTAGTCTGTGCCCATCCAGCTTTCAGCTATTAGACGAATTTTATCTTAGTAAAATCTTTTTATCAGTCGATGATGGTGGACGTTTAGGCATCCTTGTCCAACTGTTTGTTTAAGTGAAAGAATCAAGATGCCAATGGTGCTTGGATCTTTGCATATTGAAGAAAATGACACATTAGGCACTATGATGTGTATATTTTGACTTAGGCATAATGAGGCTATGATAAAGTTTGGGATGTGTTTGTCCAATGGAAGTAGCATATATATCTGTAGGGGGTTGGTAAAAATTGTTGTTATCAGAAAATTAAGTCGAATAGTTTCACTGAAGACTGTAAAAGTAGCATATATTGAAAACTTTTTTATTTGGTACTGAATGTGCTTTGATTTTTGGACGTCCATATAGAAGTAAATTCTTGTGTTCCCTATGGTAATTTTCTCCAAGAATTATATTTATTTAGTAAGAATGTTTATGGACTAACTTCCTCATTATAGCAGCACATTAAGAGAAATAGCATAAGGGAATACAATGGTAGTGATAAAATTGCAAAATTTGTTTTTTTATTAAAGTGTTTACTTGTCCAATCATTTCTTTGATTTATGGATTTGAGTGTCCGTGTTGATGAATGATTATTGGTTACTTTGAGTGTCCTCACTTCAGGATCTGGCTTAATGAAGAAGAAAGGATTTAAGGGATCCTTAGCTGATATGGGATAGTCCTCTAAGGTACCCTTATTGTAGTTATTTCAAATTTGCTGTTTTGGCTCCTAACTAGTACCTGCGCAGCATGCATAAGCTAAGCTTTTTAACTATTGCACACTTATGCTAGACATTTGCAGTTTTAGCTGGTGTTCATAGTTTCGTTGCATGTCTTCTAAAGAGATTCAGAGGAAAGGATGATGGTATGGCATTTATAAAATGTTATTGAATAATTTCAGTGGAATGGAATTTCAAGTCTAAAGTTTAATCATCATGGTAGTTTGCAGCTATTAATGCAGGCAAAGCTGGGTGGAATGAAAACTAAGATCTTGTATGAGTGGAGAACAACCTTTCCTACGGATTTTACATAACCATGTTGCACAAGTTGCATCCCCACTTCAGAAGATACAGCTTCTTGCTTAGGTTCAATGCTTTGCAACAAAACAACATGGTAAACCAGCAAAGTTGTACTTTCATCAAAGTTTTAACTGTGGTCGAATTATATTTACTGAAAATAGAGTATGTTTTATGCTAAAAAGTTCACATATATGTTATCTGGAGCCTAATTATCTTTCTAACCAAACTAGAAAACATTCATGATGCAAGTTAACCAATAATTTCTGTGAAAGCCAATATGGTTATATCTCGAGCTTGTTTCAATGGCAGGTTCACCAGGAGTCCTGATTCAGAGTTGCCTCAGCTTTGGAACATTCTCATGTCTCATCCGGGAACTCAATAAAAATCAGGATGCAGTCACTCTTCCTCGCATGGCCAGTCAAAACCTTTATTGGACGCACTGCTAACTTGTCCGTCTGTCATCGAATTTACTATAGAATCTACAATTGTCATGATCTTAATTGTCACACCATGAAAAACTGCAAACAAATCTTACATAGGGTTATTACACTTATTCTACACAGCAGATGTACGAGAAATCAGATTGTTTGGTTATGGACCTGTACAAGATGGTGGAAGAGGGAGACACTAAACATCGCAGTTCTAGTAAACTTTTGTCCTCAAAACAAACAGAGCTGAGTAGTATTTCAGAGAAGCTGCAACACTGAGAATCACCTGAGTTTTTGTCTCCTAACTACCGTTCCAACAGTCGTCTAAGGTGTCTTGCAATGGTCAGTCACACATAAATATTCCCACCACCTAATTCAGAACAAAAAATCTTCTACACAGGTGAACAATGGCTGCTGAAGTAGTGTTAATTTTACATACACAATGAATCAATCAGCTTCAAGCTGGGTATCTTTCCCAGCTGACTTCCATGGTCAGGTTCTTGGAAACACTGCCAGTATCTTTCCCCTTCCAAAGTTCTCAAGTAGTTTTTTTGCACCATCCACTTCCATCACAGAAAGTCTCTGCAAGTATCCATAAGCTCCTGCTGCCACCATTTGTTTCCTACACTTTCTTGATTGCGAAATCGATACCAATATTGATATTGTGTACTTCTTATCTATATGAATCAAGGGATCGAGGAGTTGAACCACGTTCACAATCCCCTTCTCCTCCTTCCTTAGTAGTCTCTGACAACCAAGGAATGGCATTAGCGATGCCAGAGCCCTTGAAGCAGCTTCCTTTTCCTCCAATGCTCTGGCTTCCAACATGCGCACCAGAGGAGGCACTGCGTCCTCAAACTCCTTCCGTGCCCTCCCTAAAACCAAAGCCAATCCGGCAACTGCCCTCGCTGCTTCTGTTCTTGTTCCCGGCTTGTCGCACTTCAGAGCAATGATGATGGGAAGAAGGAAGCCAGTTGTGGCGATGATCTCAGCTATGTACCTGAAAGATGCTAAATTTCTCAACAAGCAAACCCCAAGCTCAAGATTTCGATCCTCTCCTCTGTCGACTGCTTCCCAGTAGTTCTTCAGGTGTTCCAAAGCCCTTTCTTTGAAGATGGATAGCTTTATGCTTTCGCATTCCGCGCCGGCTGATAGATTAGAGAGGCAACCGATAGCGTTCTCTTGGGCAAGAGGAGTTCCGGATGCTAAAAGACCGATGAGGGCCGGGATTGCATTCTCTTCGAGGAAGTTCAGCCGGAGCTCTTGCGCTGTGGCGAGATTTTTCAGCACTGCAGCGGCGGCGGCCTGGGCGGAAGGACTGCCATTGCGGCAGATCTTCAGGAGGGTTGCGATCCCGCCGCGGGACCCGATGATTACGGCGTTGCCCCTGTTTTGGGTTAGGATGTGGAGGGCGGTGCAAGTCTTCTCCTTGGCGGCGCCACCCTCGGACTCGAGGATGCGAGCGAGATGGTGTAGGAGGGGCAGCCCTTCTGCCACTATAAGGTGGTGGCAACTCTGCACCTCCGAGATCCTCGCGATTGCGGCCGCAGCCTTCTCCCTCGCGTCGTGGCAGGACGCAGCGCCGGCGACTGAATCGAGGAGGCGGACTAGCGCCGGCATCACCCCCAGTCCAGCGGCGAGCACGACGTTTTTTTCCTCCTCGCGGAGTAGGTCGAGAAGAGAATCCAACGCAGCGATCCTCGATTCAGAGCTTCCGATCTGAAGTCTCGTCACGAGCCTCCTAGCCTCCGTCCGCACGAGCTCTCGGCGAGAACTCCCCGCCTCCGGAGGAGGAGACGGAAGGTAGGTAAGCGCGCCAGAACGTAGGATAAGATCGGCGTCGGCAGCAAGCTGGTGGAGCGCCGCGGAGACGGCGTCGATCTCGCTCTGGGTGCGAAGCCTGGCGGCTGGGGGATCCGAGGCGCGGCAGAGGGAGGCGAGGGCGAGAGCCGGAGAAAGGATTTGGGTGAGGGATTGGAGGAGGTCAGCGACGAGGGCATTAGGTGGGAGGGGCGCGAGGTCGTCGAGGGAGGCGGAAAGGCGAGCGACGGCGGCGGAGACGGAAGTCCAGCGGGCGCGCAACGACTGGGCCTCTGCGGCAGCAGCGGATAGGGAAGCGAGGAGGAAGCGGCAGCAGCGGGGGTCGTCACTGCCTCCGGCAGAAGCGGCTGCGTCCATGCCGGGAAGGCCGGCGATGGAGATAATCTGGCGGCGGACCCAAGCCCGATCCGGAAACTGTGTGATGCGCTGTGTTCCCAATAGAATCCAAACAATTAGAGGACTAAGGAATCGAATGGCACCCACATTTACACTCGTCAGCAGGAGTCGTTAGTCGAAGAAGAATGAGCGGGTTCCACATCGTTCTTGTCGTATTTCTCGGTGGGTGACTGCTACTCGGGGCCAATAATGATTGGGGTAGAAACCCGTCGGTGAACTTGGTGAAATTTAATGGATGAGTTGATGAAATTTACTATAATTAGAATATTTTAAAATAAAAGAGAACTTTTTTAATCATCGATGAGATTCTATGGATTTTTTTTTTAAAAAATTTTGGAAAAGAGATTAATGCAACTGAAATGAGTCAACGCTGATTTTATGGAGGTCAAAAATAGTCAGAGCCCCGGCTGCAGGTCAAAGCCATAGCTTTGTGCTGCGGCCATGAGAATCTCGATTCACTTAGGAGCCCAATGACAAAGTTATTACTTGGTACAGATGGCTTATCTCCAACTGTTGGAGTGCACGTGGTGTGATCAAGACGGTTGGATGGTGCAACATCCCATTAACAATGAATGAGGTTCACATGATTCTCACCCCCACCGTTTGCTTTGAGTACCTTTAACTTCCGACGAAAAGTCAACCTTTATGTTTTTAAAATATTTTTTGAGGTGTAAATCTCGGGTGCCTGCAAAGGAATGATTGTGCCAGGCTAGACAGACTCAACCCACGGAGGAATGCATTGTCTCATCGCGAGTAAAGGTGTAATCGAGTAAAATCGAATTTTTGAATGTTTAAATTTGATTTATTTATAATTGAGTCGAGCTCGAATTTGAATTTTATTTAACGAATATATTCATGGCTCACAAATTTATTTAAATTTTTATCGAGTCTAAACAAGTTTAATAAATATAAATTATAAATTTAAATATTCATTAAAAATTAAATTATATATTTTAAAAAATTATAATATTCTTATTAAAATTTATAATTTTATTTTAATAAATAAATTTAATATATTCATCTATGTTT
Organism: Zingiber officinale; assembly: GCF_018446385.1. Taxonomy (NCBI): domain Eukaryota; kingdom Viridiplantae; phylum Streptophyta; class Magnoliopsida; order Zingiberales; family Zingiberaceae; genus Zingiber; species Zingiber officinale. The sequence continues at coordinate 109,905,300 of NC_056003.1, read as the reverse complement.
TTCATAAATAGAGTGTAACATCTATAAATTTAATATCAAAATTATTATTTTTTTTATTTAAAAATTGATTCATGAGCTTAACGAATATGTTCACGAGCTAACGAGTCGAATATTGTGAAGCTTGAGCTTGGTTTGTTTATCTTAACGTGCCTTATTAAATGAGCTCAAACGAACTTTTATCGAATCGAGTTTCGAATAATTCACAAACGACTTGACTTATTTACACCCCTAATCACGAGTTGAACTTGGCGAGTATTTCTTAAAATTCTTAATCGGTGATCAGTGAACTTTAATATCTCTTATTAGTAGTCTACGTCCTGTTTTTTTAGTGATTCTGTATCTTTATATTTCCACATCTATAGTACTTTCAAAAACGTCTGTTTTCCTAACTTGCTCTTTCTTCTCTTTCCTTAATGAGAACATGAATTAGGGGATTTTGTTATCGCAAAATAGAATGCTAATTATTTTAAATATTAATTTTTTTTTTAATTTTATGAAGTCTTTCGTCACATTGTTAACTTTGATTGTGTTATTTTTTAAAAAAAAATTTCTTTATTTTTCCAGCTTTTCTTGTCCTCTTGTCTGTCTAGAGTCTTTTTTTTTTTTTTTTTTTTTTTTATTTCGAAGTTTATCTTATACTTGTCATAAAACTTTAATTAATTATTTTACAACTCAAAATGAAAAAAACTAAATTTTATAAAAAAAATCTATTTTTTAAAATTCATATTTTAATTTCTTTCAAAATAAAATTTTAAATCTGTCATTGTGGATCCCAAATCTTAATGAAAAAAATGACGTGGGAAAAATTATTTTTTTCAAAAAAGATATTAAAGGTAAAAAAATATTTTATTTAGGGCCTCATAAAATCTTAAGCGATCCTAATTACAGGAGCCGAATGGGAATCTAATTTTTTCGAGTTATCGGTTCACCGCATTGTCGAATAGATTGAGTGCTCTGATTGTTGAGTCACCAAATCACCGAGTGCTTCGGTTGTCAAGTGGGTCGAGTGCTCCGAGTACTCAAGGCTCGAGATAGATGTTGTACATACTCGGAACCTGAGTTCGAGTGGTAGCCTGAGTAGCATCGTCCAAGGTCAAGTTACAACGTAAAATCTTGTAATGAAATAATTTTTTTAAAATAGATTCGTCCAATTTAATGGTGCTAATAGACCATACTTAGACATCTATTTTATCATGATAAATTAAATATGTACCTAAATATTATCATATCATGAATGTCTCTCAAATGAAAATTTACAAGATAAAATAAAAGGGAAGAAACGAGGGATCTCTTCTTCTCTTTTATTTTTCTCTATGCTGTCTTCTTCAGTATGAAGAAGTGCCCCTGCATTGTTTTCAAGATCAAGCATCCTTTTATAGAAGTGCGTTATTCATGTTTTTTTTACGAAAAGAAAATTATATATCATCAAGAAAAATATACAATTATACATATTCAAGAATAGCCAACTATTTCGGATGAAATATCAGATCCAACTAGGTATCGGAGGTTTAACCCTAAGCAAACTCGTATACATACAGTGTACTTTCACTGTACCATCCACAAGTATAACCAAAATATAACCAATGCCATGCACGCTCATCGTACCATTCCCCCACACAAGCAATGTCATGTAAACACACTATACCATCCTCCATAGCTACCGGCAATGCCATAACTTTCCCATTTAGTCTCAGGAATAATGCAAAGGTTTAGTTTAACACCCTGCAGCCAAGAAGTATCCGGACATGGGAAGAATTGGAAGAAAAATTTCTAAACAGATACTTTCTCCCAAAAAGGACTGCACATTTGAGGGATCAGATTCTGCACCTCAAGCAACGTGATGAGGAGGAATTGCATCAAACTTGGGACATATACTTATCAATCCTATATCAATGCTCGCATCATGATATTCAGAGCTAGTTGATTCTTCACATATTCTACATCGGACTCTCTTTCCAGAACAAGAACCTTCTAGATGCTGCAGCTGGAGGATCACTCATGGAGAAGGGTTTGGATGAGGCACGAGAAATAATCTATACGGTGGTATCAAATCTCAGTGAGTGGTTAGGACAAGATGTGCTGAACTTATCTTTACACCCGATTGAACCCAAGGAAAAAGGGGGAACACTGATGGATGAGAGCAAGTCGGAACACGCAGAAAATGAGGCTCAGGAAGATCTAGAGGAGTCCCTCAATGTACGATGCAAAGATGCAAAAAGAATTTTTCCTTGGTGTGGAGAAGCCCTATTAAGATCACTAGGAGGCTTAATATCTACCTCAGCATCACTCATCGAGGAAGGTCTGGATGGTGATGATGATACTGAAAGAGTGGTTCAGAAAACTGAGAAAGCTCCAGAAGAAGTCGTGGTGGACGAGGAAATGCGGCTACTGGAACAGGAACCGACCCTGCCTGAAATTGCACCACCCCAAGTGGAATTGAAACCTATGCCACCCAACCTTAAATACGCATTCCTAGATCCAAGTTCCACCTTTCCAGTAATCATTAATGTGGATTTAACTGAGGTAGAAATACAGAAATTGATCAAGGAGCTGAAGGCACACAGGAAAGTGATCGGGTACACCATTGATGACATTAAAGGGATCAGTCCTTCAGTATGCATGCACAGAATTCTCCTTGAAGAAGGATATAAAAATTCAGTTGAGCATCAACGAAGATTGAATCCGAATTTGAAAGAAGTGGTGAAGAAGGAAGAAATGAGTTAGTCCGGTCCATGTGGTTCCTAAGAAAGGAGGAATGACGGTGGTTAGAAATGAGAACAATGAATTAATTCCTACAAGGACAGTTACAGGATGACGGATGTGTATTGATTACAGAAAGTTGAACAAGGAAACTAGGAAAGACCATTTTCCTTTGTCATTTATTGATGAGATGCTAGAAAGGTTGGCAAAACAATCTTACTTCTGCTATTCGGATGGTTACTCTGACTTCTTCTAGATCCCTATTCATCCCTTGGACCAAGAAAAGATGACCTTTACATGCCCTTTTGGTACCTATACTTATCGACGAATGCCTTTTGGGCATTGCAATGCACCAGCTACATTTCATCGATGTATGATGGCAATATTCTCGGATTTCACAGAAAAGATTATGGAAGTATTTATGGATGATTTCTCAGTCTATGGGAACAACTTTGATTCATGCTTTTTGAATATTTCCAAAGTTCTCTAGAGATGTGAAGACATAAACTTAGTTCTAAACTGGGAGAAATGTCATTTCATGGTCAAGGAGGGAATTGTGTTAGGACACAAGATTTCAGAACGAGGAATCAAGGTTGACAAAGCTAAGATAGAGGTAATTGAGAAACTACCCCCACCTCTTAATGTGAAAGGGGTTAGGAGCTTTCTGGGACATGCTGGGTTTTATAGACGTTTCATCAAAGATTTTTAAAAAATTTCCAAGCCACTAACCAACCTGTTGATCAAAGACGCTGAATTCTATTTTGATGATGACTGTAATGAAGCATTTAAGAAAATCAAAAATGCTCTCATCTCAACTCCTATAATTCATGCCCCGAATTGGGAGCTCCCATTTGAAATTATGTGTGACGCCAGTGACTTTGTAGTGGGCGCAGTTCTAGGGCAAAGGAAAGACAAAGTTCTGCACACAATCCACTATGCAAGCAAGACATTGGACGCAGCCCAGATGAATTATTCTACCACTGAAAAGGAATTGTTAGCCATAGTGTTTGTAATCGACAAGTTCAGGTCCTATCTAGTGGGTTCAAAGGTGATAGTGTATTCGGATCATGCTGCCATAAGATATCTGCTCAATAAGAAAGACGCCAAACCCCATTTGATCAGGTGGATCTTGCTCCTCCAGGAGTTCAATCTGGAAATCAGGGATAAGAAAGGAGCGGAAAATGTTGTGGCTGATAATCTATCCCGAGTGTGGCCAAATGAGCAAAGAAATGTAGATTTTGATCCGCCTATAAATGATGTTTTCCCTGACGAGCATCTACTGGTAGTAAATTTCGAAGGAATTCCTTGATATGCGGATTTTGTAAACTATCTTGCAAGTGGAGTACTTCCCCCAAATCTCACTTGGCAACAGAAGAAGAAATTTTTCTCAGATGTCAAACATTACATATGGGACGAACCTCTGCTTTTTAGGAGATGCAGAGACACAATCTACCGAAGGTGTGTACCGGAAGATGAGGTCAAGGACATTCTATTTCACTGTCATGCATCCCCTTATAGTGGGCACTTGGGAGTATCAAAAATAGCAACAAAGATTTTACAAGCAGGATTTTTTGGCCAAATCTATTTAAAGACACAAAAAATTTTGTTCAGACCTGCAACCAATGTCAAAAGACTAGAAACATTTCTAGAAGAAATGAAATGCCACTGAACCGCATCCTTGAAGTGGAATTGTTTGATGTATGGGGGATAGATTTCATGGGACCCTTTCCATCATCATGTGGAAACAATTATATTCTAGTGGCAGTAGATTATGTATCTAAATGGGTGGAAGCTATAGCTTCTCCTGCTAGTGATGCCAGAACGGTAATTAAACTTTTTAAAAATGTGATTTTCCCATGATTTAGTGTGCCTAGGGAAGTCATTAGTGACGGGGGCTCACATTTCATAGAAAAACAATTTGAGAATTTGTTAAAGAAATATGGAGTCAGTCACAAAGTTACGACACCCTACCATCCCTAGACTAATGGATAGGCTGAGATTTCCAACCGGGAGATCAAGGCAATATTAGAGAAGACGGTATCTAGTTCTCGCAAAGGCTGGTCATTGAAACTGGATGACGCTTTATGGGCATACCGTACTGCATTCAAGACTCCAATTGGTATGACCCCATTCAGATTGGTGTATGGGAAGTCGTGTCATCTTCCGGTAGAGTTAGAACACAAGGCTTACTGGGCAATCAAACAGCTTAATATGGACATGAAGCTGGCAGTAGACAAAAGGAAACTCCAATTAAATGAACTTGATGAGTTGAGGATGGACGCCTATGAACATGCCAAATCATACAAAGAGAGAACCAAGAGATGACATGACCAACATATCATGCGAAGAGAATTCTAAGAAGGGGACTTAGTGTTTCTATTTAACTCGAGATTGAAGCTCTTCCCTGGAAAGTTAAAATCAAGGTGGACAGGCCCATTCCAAATTAAAAAGGTCTACCCATTCGGAGCTGTTGATATTTGGAACGAGGAGCTAGGAGAATTTAAAGTGAACGGGCAGCGTCTGAAAAAGTACCTTCATGATGTACCTCTAGAGGATGATATGCGAATATACTTATCGGATCCATGCCCCCCTGAATGAGTTAATATGGGGTCGAGCTAAAGACCTAAAACAAGCACTTCTTGGGAGGCAACCCAAGGATTTTTTCATTTTAATTTATCATTCCGTATGTGTTTTTGTTTCTTTGGCAAGTTTGATCGATTATTATTCATCTTTCAGGATGTGGATGTCCTCCATGATTTGGCCGTGAGCAGTTCATGGGCGTGGAGGCGTCGGAGGAGCCGAAACAACGAAGGATGAGTCATTCCGAGCTAAAAGGGGGTGGCTGTGCAATCTTGCACACCCGTGTGGAGCATGCAGAGAAGCAGAAGCCACAGGTCGTGCAACCCTGCACAACCGTGTGGGTTGTACAGAAAGGGAAGAGACAGGGGCCATGCAACCTTGCACGACCTGCATAGCCGACAGAGGAGCGGAAGTCACCGGTCGTGCCACTCGACACGGCCGTGTGGCCTGAACCAAGAGGAAAAGTGAGCTGGCCGTGCCATTAGGCACGATCGTGCAGAGAAATCAGTGGCGAAGGAGGTGGCCATGCCAAATGGCACGACCGTGCGAACCTGATAATAAGGGGGGTCGTGCAACCCTACACGTCCCGGTCCAGGTTCCCTTTATATTAGGGCACGGGGGTGCGGAGGCTTGCACGCCCGTGCCGCCTCTTTCTCCCCCGCCTCCAACCCTCCTCTCTTGCTCTCAAGCTCCCCAAAACTCAACCACTCCTCTCCACATTCATCCAGCTTAAGTTCTCATCATCCAAAATGTCAAGTTCTCGTTAAAGAAAAGGGAAAGAATCATTGGTGGTCTCAAATAAGGAGAATGCACGCTTCAAAGGTATATCAAACAACTTTGGCATTATTTTCTCTAATGATGATCAATTAAATCATTATTGTTCTTTATCTAAATGTTTCATTTTAAGCACAAGATTTATGGATCGAGAAATGTTAGAAATAATGGGGTTTGGAAATGATATTGATTGGTTGCTTGATAGAATAGGTTGGACTAGTATAATGAAACTAAGGTACCCAACTTATCCTCGAATTGTGCTGGAAATTTTAAGCTCAATTTCTGTAGATAATGTTCAAGGAGGAGGGAAATTAAAATTTCATCTATTTAATGATGACTATTAATGGAATCTTGAAGATTTTAATATATGCTATGATTTTCCTAGAGATGGTACCTGTATTATGCTGTCGGCTTTTGAAAGTCAAATTTATGGAAAGAAATGAGTGGCGAGTACAGTTTTAATCCACACAACTCTTGTGGTAGTAGTATCATTAACCCGATCTTTCGATATGTCCATATGATGATGAGAAACACGATATTTGGGAGGGGCGGTAAAGATGGAATTGTAAGACTTTTAGACTTATATTGTTTATGGGGAATGGTAGAAAATGTACCTATTAACTCAGGCTATTTCTTTTTAAAGCACTTAGTTAAGTTAGGAAAAATTTCCTCCCCTACCCCCATTGTTCTGGGTGGGTTGCTCACTCATATTGCAGTAGTATTAGGCTATGACCTGAGTGACCTTGAAATGATTGAAGACGATTCTCGAATGGATTTAAATTTTTGTGTAACCACTCGTTTGATTTGTCGGGAAGAATTTGGGTATAGTCTTGTGATTAAAGTTAGTTTTCCCCTCAGATTGCCCAACCCAGCTCTAACTACGATCCATATTAAGGAAAACTGGCATTTGACCTTGGCAAAACAACAGATTAGGCCACCTACAACCTCTTTTCCTAGAAATAGACCTTCGATTACTCGGGATGTTTTACGATTTGATTTTCAAGAGTTCGACCCTATCATTGACTCTCTTCATCATGATCTAGAACAAACTAATGGATTGCTTACTAGAAACTTGTGTATGGAGGATGAATAGTTTAAGCAACTATAGAACTATTTCAAGAGTGAAAGAGAGTTATGCACGAGAATGCTTGAATTTATGGACACTCATAGAAGGAAAATGGTTTGGAACGATGACTTTAGATGGTATATGAGGAACTTTCAGAGAAATATCAATGAGCTTTTTGCATATCATAAACAGGTAAGGGATTTGAGATGGGTGGTTGACACCTATCCTGAGCTTCCAGATCTTCCTGACCTTCGACCGCATCGTCCGTTTTGATTTCATCGAGGCGATGAAAAGTCTAAGTCTGGGAGGGGGGTGTTGTTGCACAACTTGAGTCTAGTTAAGAGTCTTTCTTTTATTTTTGCATATTTTATTTGCTTTCTTTTATCTGTCTAGTTAGTTTTATCTATTTGCATTTTATATATTTCTTTTTGCACATTATTTGCATTTTCTTATATGTGACATATTTGAGAACATCAACCGTCTACTTTTTCAGCCACTTGTCCAATAGCAAAATGTCTAGCATTTTCTTAGTTCATGAGTGGTCCAGATTGTGTTAGTATGTTTAGTGTATCTCCTTTCTCTATCTTTAGTAGCATGAAATAAGCTAAGTATTGTACAGAGTTCGGTATAAGTTTTTGGCCTAACCTTAAGGACTTATTTTCACTACACTTAAGTACTTAAGCTTGAATGGTAGACATATTTTTGAAATAGTTATGATTCATCCAAATTGTTTAGTACTTGTGTTCCCATGGTATTTCCTTATTTACATTTTGGTTACTGGATAACCTCGGATCATGGAAGCTCATTCTAAAAAAATCTAAATCCCAACATATGCATCGCATGTGTAATAAGTGCTACACCTCTATAGCACTATATAAAATAATAATAATAATAATAATAATAATAAAAATAATAATAATAAGGGAAAAAAATAGTTGTCGTGAGTGGAAACTAATAATTCACCCCTTTGAGACCGAGTTAAGTTACTGGGGAAATGAATGTTACGTTTCTCTTGATTCCGAGAAGTACCCTTTGAGACATTGTGTAATTTAAGGAAAATGAACCAAGTGTATGGCAGGTAAGTGTCTATCACCGGGAACATTAGGAACTCAATTGTATGACGACTTAACTAGGACAGAGAATGAAAACTTGAAGAGCTTGAGCTACTTACTGCACCGAACACAGAGGACTTATGTTTAGGTCATACTTAGGTTACTCCACAGTCATGCTTATCAGTGAAACTAGTTGATAGAGTTAGGGGAATGCACTAAGGATTATGAAACACTGCAGGATTTTATGAACATAGTTTGTAGCATTTTGCTTGAGGACAAGCAAAGGTTCAAGTCTGGGGGTGTGATGTGCGCAAATATTATGATCTTTTATGCATGTTTTAGCGCACATTCACTTGACTTATGCACATATATTCTTCATATGATCGCATCTTTTATCTTGTATTCATCATACCTATTGTTTTGTTCGGATATCTACTTTTTGTTTGGTTTTATGTTGGCAGGGAAGATTATTGGAGCTTGAACAGAGAGTATTGATGCACCAGAACCAACCAGACAACACGACCGTGCAACCCTGCACGGCCGTGTGGACAAACAGGAGAGGAAGAGTATACGGCCGTGCAACCCTGCACGACCGTGCGACCAAAATAGTAGTCAGTCAGCACACGATCGTGCAACCCTGCACGGCCTTGCCACCCCAGGCAGAGAAGAAGACTTGCACGGCCGTGCACCCCTTCACGGCCGTGCACCCCTTCACGGTCGTGCCCCAGGAGACAGAGCCTAGGGGTACACGGTCGTGCGACCCTGCACAGCCATGCAGCCACACCAGAATCGGAGAAGGGCACAATCGTGCCACCCTTACACGGCCGTGCTGCCGCGGCCAAACCCTAGGCTATAAAAGGGTATTAACCCTTTTTCCCAAGGGGGGAGGCGAGCAGTCAGGGAGAAAAGGATCTTGGAGAAATTCTACGCTGTTTTGGACAGCCGTTCAACGAACTTCCACCACCACATCGACTCCAGAAGCAGAGAGTTGGATCTGAAGGCCACTCTTTGACATCCGATAAGCATATTCCCTCTTACTTGCTGAGAATTATATGTTTGTCCATACTATGTTTTTGGATATTTTTCTAGCATTCATGGAGTAGATCCCTTGTTCTGGGATTAGGGAGTAGTCGTGGTACGGATTGATGTAAAACTCATATTGTGTTTATACTTGTTGGATGAACTTTCATGCTTTGTTTCAATTGCTAATTGCTTACTTTTGATTGTGAAGAACTTGTTAGCTTTGTAGAGGACTACCCCTAGATCGTATACTCGAGGGGCCATAGTGACAGGGGTAACCCGTTCACGGACATCTAGGATAGTTCCTTGAGAGGAAAGACAAATTCTCCCTAAGAAAGCGAGAGACCAGACTTAGCTTTACTCACTATTCTTAATTTACTAGGTAGAGTTATGTCCTCAAGATTTGCCGAGGTGTCCTAGTGACAGGGGTAAACCGTGACAGGACTTCTTAGGGCATTACTCTATTCTGGCACTTAAGAATACCCGCTTAGCTTCCGGCAATAGCATGAATAAGGATAGCGAGAGTAAGATAAAACGAGACACATCAATACTACCACGACGAAACCAACCCCCTAGAACCCCTCATCACCAAGTTAATATTTCGATCTTGCGACTCTCGACTCTCTCTCTTGACCTTTCTTTTTCTTTAGCTTATTCAAGACCATTGGTAGTCTAGCTAACCATAAGTGGACGATTGCTAGTGCTTATAGTCAGTCCCTGAAAAATTACTAACGACGAATCCGTGCACTTGCGGAAGTGTAACAACCATCAGTGCAAGAAAGCTCGTCTGTTCGAGCTCTTCATCGGAATCTTCTGATGAGGACTCATCCCATGTGGCTTGCAGTGCTTTCTTCTTCCTCTACTTCTTTGCTTCTTTTAGGTTTGGACAATTGGCCTTGACGTGCCCCTTTTGATTGCAGTCGTAGTAGGTTACTTCAAATTTTTCCTTTGGACTCGGTTGAGCCTTTTTGGACTAAACCACCTTCTTAATATCCTTCTTTGTGAACCCCTTCTTCTTTTTGTAGAGCTTGCGTACTAGGTTGACTAATTTGGTTGTTATATCCTCGTCGTCTTCGTCATCTGAGTCCGATTCTTCTTCAGACATGTGTTCGATCTGAAGCTTCTTTCTTACCTTGCTTGTACCTGTAAACAATGCAACACCTTTCTCGGCTGGACGTGCATTAGCCTGTTCGTGCAATTCAAATTCAGAGAAAAGTTCGTCTAACTTAATTTGAGAAAGATCCTTGGACACTTTGTAAGCATCAACCATGGATGCCCACAAAGTGTTTCTCGGAAAGGCAATAAGTGTGTACCTTATGATGCCACAGTTCTCCACTTTCTATCTGATCGCATGGAGTCCGTTTAGCAGGTCTTGAATCCGTACGTGAAGCTGGCTCGCTGTCTCTCCTTCCTGCATTTTGATGTTATATAATTTATTAAAAAGTAGATCATGCTTACTTATCTTTGTGTTGGAAGTGCCCTCGTGCAGCTCGATCAGTTTTTCCCACAACTCTTTTGTGCTTCAGAATGGGCCGAATCAGTTCAGCTGTCCCTTTGTTAGTCCACATTAGAGTGTGTAGGTTGCTTTGGCATTGCCCTCAACCTTCTTGATTATGCTTGCATCCCAGTTCTCACATGTTACTGATCTTCTCGAGCCGTCAAGTGGAAGTGTGATCCCAATTTTGATGATCATCCACATCTCGAACTGAGTTTGGAGGTATGACTTCATTCAACCCTTCTAATAGCCGAAGTCCTCACCGGTAAAGAGTGTAGGGCGGGTTGTGTTGTAGCCTTCTTGATGGGCCATTATAGCAAAGAAAATCTCGCACACACGAAAAAAATAAAAAACTTGTTCCAAGACTTAGTCTTGGATTAGTAGTGCGGGATTAAGAAATTAAAACACGAACTCAAGTGGTGTTGCACCAACTTTGAGCAAAAATTTTAATTGCGAAAAAATGGATCAGAAGGCGGCAATTATATCAATTCCGATCGACTTCGAAAAATCAGAAAATTACCACGAAAGAAAGAAAAAAGATTGCTTGAATGGTGATTTCACCAATTCGAAGCGACCCCGGTATGATACCAATTGTTGAATCGAAAATGCTAGAGGGAGAGGGGGGTGAATAATGCTCGTGGCTTTCACTTTCGTTTCGGAAGACTTAAGAATAAAATGCAGCTGAAAAATAAAAGATAGTTGCAAACACGCAAACACCAAGTCTTTTACTTGGTTTGGAGCCTAGGGCAATTCCTACTCCAAGGCCCACGCTCGTTGAGCGTTTACTTTAGGCAAACATTATAAGCACAGAAAATTCTTTACAATTTAAGTACAATAATAGAGCAGTAGTAAAATTTATACCGACAATAAAAGTAATAAGTTTTGAAGCTCCTGGTCGTCGGGGTCTTGCTATAGACTTTTTGGATAATCTTTTGAGCAGCACGAAGAAGACCGATTGTAATTTTTTTTCTAAGCTGGTGCTCGAGACCTGCTTATAAAGCTTGTGGAGGGCACCCTCAACAGCATGGAGGGCGCCCTCATCCCCGCCGAAACCGCAGCGTGGATGAGCTCTGACTTCTTTGTCGCTTATCTGCTCGAGGGCGCCCTTAACCTCCATGGAGGGCATCCTCGCGCCAGTGTCTAGGGTACCCTCAAACTCCATGAGGGTGCCCTCGCGCCAAGCTGCGAGGCAGTCTCTGCATACGACCCGAGGCGCCTCCAAACTCCATTGAGGGGGCCTCGGGTACTGTTTATCCGAGGCAAAGTTGTCAAATTTGCTTCCTGCAAGATACATTAGTCCAACAAATCAACTATACCCTGCAAAACAAAATTAGCACAACAAAATAAGTAAAACATAAGTATTTGACTGTCTCCGAACTGTCCGGTTCTAACTTCGGATTCCTGATCGAAAACCCTAGGTCGAACCGAAGCCTACTGTTCTCTCACCGGGGAACGCATCCTCACCTACTCCACTCAGGAGAGTTTACCTGTTGTCATTTGATCCTCCAGATCAACTGGACTTTTGCTCAACGCTTGAGGCTCCAGGACTTTCCGCTGGATGCCCGTTCCACGACCCGCCCAGTCTTTCACCTGGTTCGCGACACCAAGACTTTCCACCTAGAGTCCTCAATTCTAGGGCTTTTTCCCGAAGGCCTCGACCCGCCAAGACTCCCCGCCTAAGGTTACCACCCCCTAAGACCTAGGGTTACCTCCCCCTAGGGTTTTCCACCTGCCTCACCGCAGCTAGGACTTTTGCCTAAGTATACTTAGGACTTTCATGCAAGCTCATTCAAACACGTTAGATAACAAATAACATTAACTTTGAACCCTTTGCTATTATTAAAACTTAGGTTCGATCGTCAGATGCTTCCTCTGTCGTTGATTAAAACTCATGATAGTGTCACATTGCTCTAATTGATTTATTTGTGCAGAAATAGCTCCCAAAGGACATGAGTCTTGAGAATGATTAGAACTTCCGCATGTTTCACAATAGCATACTATGGCATTCACTGTATTAGTGCTAGTCCCCATATTTTCTAGTTTCTTTGTAAGAGCATCCAGCTTTGCAGTCATTAAGGTAACTACATCTACATCAAATTTTCTTGATGCTTTTGTTAGGTTTGTAAAGGAATAGCCCCCACTTCTCTCTGATGCCCATTGATGATGATTTTGTGCTACACTTTTAATGATTTCTTCGGCCTCATCTAAGATTTTATTCATAAGTGCCCCTCTAGCAGCTGAATCTAGGGACACCTTAGTATGGTAATTGATACCGTTATAAAATGTGTGCAACACTAACCATTTCTCCAATCCATGATGTTGGGCATTGTCTGAGCATATTATTGTATCTATCCCATGCTTCAAATAAAGATTCAGAGTCGGATTGTCTGAAGCTTGCAATAAGATTTCTCATATGAGCTATTTTGCTTAGGGGATAGAACTTATCTAAGAATTGCTGCTCATATTGCTCCCAAGTGGTAATGCTGTTAGGAGGTAAAGAATTCAACCATTGTTTAGCTCTATCTTATAAAGAAAACCCAAACAGTAATAATCTAATAGCTTCAGAAGGAACACCATTCATTTTCATGGTATCGCAGATTTCATAAAAGACTTCCAAATGTTGATTAAGATCTTCATACGGTCCACCTCCAAACTGATTTTGCTGAACCATGTTGAATATTGTAGGCTTAATCTCAAAGTTATTTGCTTCAACAGAGGGTCTTGTAATGCTTGAGCGGAACCCTCTAGCATAAGGTATTGCATAATCCTTAAGTGGTCTATTTGTCATATTTGATTGTTCTTGTTCTTCTTGATATCTTTGCAAGATTTTCCTTCTATGAAATGTTCTATCAATCTCAGGATCAAGAGGAAATAATTCTCCTGCAAGGTTAGATCTTCGCATACAAGAACAAGATTAAAAAAAAATTACTTTCAAGAAAAGAATGCAAAGAATTTGATTTACAAAAAGAATTACAGAATAACGAATGTAAAGAAAGAATGTAATGAAAGAATGCAAAACAGAATTGAAAAAGAAAAAAAAAACTAGTTACAAGTTAGATGTAAGAAAAGAAAAGAAAAGTTTAGTCTAACTCAAATGATAATCTCTAATGTTATAGACACACTCCCCGATAGCGACGCCAAAAACTTGTTACGCACTGCAAGTGTACGGTTACGTCGTCAGTAATAAAACAATATCGAATCCATATGGACTAGTTATAATCACTAAAGATGTCTCAAAATCGAATTAACTAAACAAACGATTAAAAGGTCATACAACTAACAATTAGAAGTAAAGGTTAAATACAAAAACTCAGTTTTGTAAAGGTTCTAGGAGTTTTGGTTTCTTTGTGATACTCATCAATGTAATACAATCTACCAATTCTTGTCCTCTAGTGTAATGTATTTGTAAGAAGTTACTGGTTATTTCCTGCAGAAAATACCGATCAAGGACTAACATCTAAACCTTAAGCAATCAAAGAGTTATGATCCCTATGAAGTCCTTTAGCGGGGCAGCCTTGTCATGACTTCCGTCAGTCATACGACATAGAAACACATAACTAATCAATTCACATCAAGATATAGAATTCAGCATATCAATCCGTTCTACTTCTTTGTAGGTTCTTGCTTCACCCCTCAAGGTGATCCCCTAAATGTCTGTTAGCAGGGCAACCCTATCATGACACCCCTCGGTCATACAATTTAGAGAATTCCTCAATAAGATTTCATAAGAAATACAAACAACCAATCAAGAATGATAATTAGGCACAAAACACAACAATCCACACAAGATTGATTGATACAAAACATAACAACATCCTTGAATCAAGAAAATAGCAAATCCTTGAATCTTACATCAATTTACATCACAATTACTCCCTCCATCCTAGAACAAAGAAATCTACTCCATAGAATACAAGAAAAGAATCGAAGACGAGAAGATCCTAATCATTCCGATCCAAATCAAGATGATAGAATAGGAATGCTTATCTCAATACGACGAGTGATCTTCGGAACCAATCCAATGCTCCCGGAGTCAAATTTTGGATGGAAACACCTCTCCAATGATAGGAACCGTACCCAAGAATTGATCTCCCCAAAGGGAGAGCCTCCCCTTTTCAAAGAGGAAGAAGCCCTATATATAGAAGAGGGCATTTGGGCGCCACACGGCCCAGGGCACGGCCATGTGAATCTCACATGGCCCTACTAGTCCCCTTCTCGGCTATAGTCACACGGTCGTGTGATCCTCACACGGTCGTGCCAAGCTTCATCCCTGGCTGGCATGCATGACCGTGCAGATTCACATGGCCTGGCCTGCCTTTGTCTCTGGAAGTATCACACGGTCGTGTGGCACACACGACCATGTCATTCTTTGTCTCTGGAAAAGCTACACGACCGCGTAACCATACACAACCGTGTTCTGACTGGCTTCAAACGTGACACGGCCATGTGGCCCTCACATGGCCATGCCCTTCTCCTTTGCTGCTGAGGCTACACGACCCTCTTACCCTGACACGGCCAAGGTCACTCCCCTTGGTATGGCCGTGTGGCAGTCACACCTAGTGTCATCTTTCCCTTCGTCTAGTTGTAGAATCAGCCACGAACATTAATTATTCTCCAAATTCGACTCCTGAACATAGAAAACGCACAAGAGCAGATCTCCGAACAAAGAAAAATATTTATTCCAAAAGTGAAGTAAGGAGCATGAAAGTACATAGATAAAGCATGTATAAAATATAAGAATGTGCGTCCAAACATGTTAAACAAGTGTATAAAATCTATACACATCACTGTTCGGGATCAAACTCACCTCATTGGAGGCGCCTTCCATGGCAATGGAAGGCGCCTTCCATGCCTTTTATAAGGCTATCTCGAGAAGGCATTGTACAACAACCAATATTCAAGTTACTATGCATTATTTTGAGGTTCCAATTGCTCCAGGCTCCTGCTATGACTCTGCTACAACCCGACGACTGCTTCGAGGACTTCCGATCGTGGTCGGCAGACCGACATCAAAACAAGTGCTCCAAATTTAATCTCTAAGTGTTAGTAATTTACTTTTGTAATTAATTACTGCTAAAGGACAAATGCATTTTGTTGCACTTGTTTGACTTACTTTGTACTCTATTTCTGTTGGATCGAGAAGCGCTAGAGGGGGGGGGGGGTGAATAGCGCTCGTGGCTTATTCGTTTGATTCGGAATCGTAAAATACGAGTAATTAAATGCAGCGGAATAACGAAAAGAAATTAAAGCAACATAGAGAGACACGAGGAGTTACTTGGTTCGGAGCCTGTGACGACTCCTACTCCAAGGCCCGCGATCGTTGATCGCTTCCGGTGGGCAACAACTATAAGCTCGAATAATGATTACAGAGTTATTACAATCTACTTGAAATGAAAAAGTATACCGACAACAAGTATGTGTAATTTCGAAGCTTCAGGTCGTCGGGATCTCGTTGCAGCACTTCGGGATCATCTCGGTAGCAGTTTGTAGCACAAAGATCGCTTGGAAGTTGTTGTATCAAGCTGTTGTTTGAAGACCCCTTTTATACAGTGCTGGAGGCGCCTCCAAGCCTGTCCGAGGCATCTCCAGGCCATCGAGTCGCACGCGTGGATCAACTCTGATATGGTCGCACCTTATCCCATTGAAGGCGCCTCCAAGCTGCTCCAAGGCGCCTCCAACGCCTGGTCCAAGATGCCTTCAGCTTCCTCCGAGGCGCCTCTAGCTCCTCTGGATAGATGGCTTCGGCTTGCACCCGAGGCGCCTCCAAGCCCCATGGAGGCGCTTCGGACACTGTTCATCCGAGGTCAAATGTGCTTCTTTGTTCCTGCAAAATGAGTTAGTCTCAAACACAAACCCTGCAAAACAAAGTTAACACAGAAATATGATAAGTGATATAATCGACAGTCATCGGACTGTCCGGGTCTGACTTCGGATTTCTATCTGAAAATCCTAGGTCGACCCGACGCCTACTGTTCCCTCTACGAGGAACGCGTCCTCACCTACTCCACTCAGGAGATTTACTTGTTGCCAGTGTGATCCTCCAGATCGATTGGACTTTTGCTCAGCGTTCGGAGCTTCTGGACTTTCTGCTGGACTTTCGCTTCCCGGCCCGTCCAGTCTTTCATCTGGTTCGCGACACCAGGACATTTCACCTAGGGTTACCCCCTAAGACTTTTGCCCGAAGTTCTCGACCCGCTAAGACTTTCCGCAGAGGGTTACCACCCCCTATGACCTAGGGTTACCACCCCCTAGGGTTTTCCACCTGCCTAACCACAGCTAGGACTTTTGCCTAAGTACCACTTAGGACTTTCTTGCAAGCTCCATGAACTTGTTAGATCACAAAATGACTTAACTTTGAACCCTTTGCCATTATCAAAACTTGGGTTCGATCGTCTGATGCTTCCTGCACCAACAATCTCCCCCTTTTTGATTATGGCAACTCAAATTCAAAGTTAAGTAAAACATAATGCATAACTAAACATAAGCATGCTTTTAATTAGGAAGTTTAAGCATGAACGTAAGCATACTTAAGAAACAAGTTAAGTACAAGCTAAAGAAAAAAATTTTCAAAGTTAAGGCTCCCCCTTAATAAGAGAACTCTTATCCTTAATTTGAATTTTTGTATTTGAATTTTGAATTTTTGTCCTACTCTCCCCCTTTGCCATATATCAAAAAAAAATTCGTAGAAAAACTTGGTAAGAATGTTGAAGGCAAAAAAATAACATTTAAAACACTTGGCTTTTTAAAATTTTGTAGGAAAGACTTAGCTAAGTAAAAATAGTTTAAATGCAAAACAACTCTGTTTAGCCCAAAGTTTGAAAACTTAAGCTTTTAAAGACTTTATTTAAGATTTACCATTAAACTTAAAAGTCTTAAAAAGGGATTTTCCGAAAAACTTTTTAAAGAAAACACTTAGCTTTAAAGAAAAGATATTTGGCTAATTTAAAGAATTTTTCAAACACTTAGCTTTATAGTTAATATTCAATGTAAAATGTCTAGCTAAATGTTTAAAGAGATAATTTTCTTTCAACTAAGTTTAAAGAGCTAGTAAAAAGTTTACTTTGAAAGATGATCTTTAGTCAAATTTGAAACTTAGTTGAAATCTTTGGGGAAAAATAAATTTTCAAACTCTATTAGATAGATTTTCAAAGCTTTATTTTGAACAAGTTTTAAATAATAGTTTGAAAAGAACAAAATAAACTTTACTAAATTTTCAATGGATTTTGAAAAAGATATTAATAAAGTTTTAAAAAATATTTAAGTTAAATTCCAATTAATTCCAAAATACTTAGCGGCCAAGGAGGAGCAAAATAAGGTTAAACCTTAATGTCCAAGCATGAGTTGAGTTAATTTGATTGTAAGTTAACTAAGTTGTTTTAGTAAGGTATCAGAGCCCTAATGTGCAAGTTGAGTAACTTAATTTCTTGGCCATATGTCTAACCATCTAGCTACTAGCTGATTGTCTAGAGGACAATAACTTTCACTTGGTTAGTCAAGTTAAGTCAATAGTTCCAGTTAGATTTAACTAGGGCTGGATGACTTGACTTGATTACTGTATATTAGGTATTTAATGCCCAGACTCATATTGATGCACAGATATAAGCATTCTTGAGTCCAGGCTGTACCCTATGCATCTCACACCATTCTATGTTTTTCAAGCACAATCAAGGTAAGCCTAGGTGTTTGTGAGATGCTCTGGCTGAATTCTAGGGGAGCATGATTTCTAAGGTAGAGCCTACGCTAAGTCCAAATTTGAAAAACTAGTAAAATTGGGATTTTGAAAACAAAATTTTGCCTAGAATTTAGAAATATAATTTTAAACTTAAGCAGATTTTGAAAACAAGCAAAACATTTAAGAGTAAAGGTAGGAAACTGATTTGAAAATCAATACCTATTACCCAACACATTCCTATTTGTCTTTTAAGTGCACTGAACTCAAGTTCAGGTAAGGGTTTGTGAAAATGTCAGCTAGGTTTGATTTGGACTCAACACAATTTCACCCTTGGCTACATGATCCCTTACAAAATGGTGTTTTACCTTTATGTGTTTAGTCCTTGAGTGATGAATTGGATTTTGAGGAAGGTTTCCATTCGTCCCTTCCAGTACCTGAAGTCTTCTCCGGTGAAGAGCGTGGGGGGGGGGGGGGCGAACAGTGCTGAAATCCTCTTGTTGGGCCATTGATAATATGCAAAATAAAGAAAAACAGAAGTGTCCCAAGACTAGGTCTTGGATTAGCAGTGCGGGAAATAAAATTAATATCACGAGCTCGAGTGGTGTTGCACCAACTTCGAGCAAAGACCGATTCGAAAAAAATAATTAGAATGTAGCTATTCAACTAAATTCTAATTGACTCTGTATATTTGAAAACACCACGAAAAAAGATGCGTAATTGGTGGTTGCACCAGATCAACGCGACCCCGCTCTGATACCAATTGTTGGATCGAGAAGCGCTAGAGGGGGGTGAATAGCACTCGTGGCTTATTCGTTCGATTCGGAATCGTAAAATACGAGTAATTAAATGCAACGGAATAACGAAAAGAAATTAAAGCAACACAGAGAGACACGAGGAGTTACTTAGTTCGGAGCCTGTGGCGACTCCTACTCCAAGGCCCACGATCGTTGATCGAATCGACTGGACTTTTGCTTAGCATTCGGAGCTTCCGGACTTTCTGCTGGACTTTCACTTCCCGGCTCGTCCAGTCTTTCACCTGGTTCGCGACACCAGGACTTTCCACCTAGGGTTACCCCCCTAGGACTTTTGCCTGAAGCTCTCGACCCGCCAAGACTTTCCGCATAGGGTTACCACCCCTATGACCTAGGGTTACCACCCCCTAGGGTTTTCCACCTGCCTAATCGCAGCTAGGACTTTTGCCTAAGTACCACTTAGGACTTTCCTGCAAGCTCCATGAACTTGTTAGATCACAAAATGACTTAACTTTGAACCCTTTGCTATTATCAAAACTTGGGTTAGATCGTCTGATGCTTCCTGCACCAACAATTTCCTCTTCCGGAGGTATCAGAAGAGGCCTTTAGTGGATTACTCGTCGATAGGTCCGCGGGACCTAAGTCTTGGAGTAGGAGTCGCCAAAGGCTCCAAACCAAGTAAACCGTTTGTGTCTTCTTGTGTTCTCATTATTTTTAGTTTTTCCACTGCATTCGTATACTTTGATTTCAAAATGAGAAAATGACTTTTTGAAAACCACATTATTCGCCCCCCCCCCCCCCTCTCACGTGTGATTGATTTAACACTTTGTGCTTCTTTTGCCCGATAAAATATGTTAGTCCAATACAAAAATATCTAACCTATAAAATAAAATTAGCACAATAATAATAAGCAGTAATAATTAGTTCCTATCATTTCAAGACCAGGAGCTAGTTAAGATCTTAATTTAGGGATCCAAAATAGACATAAACTAGACTGACGCCTACTGTCCCCTCAAATGAGACGCATCTGTTGGGATCGATGATCGCGGCTAGAGAGGGGGGTGTGAATAGCCGACCCCAAATCGTTCGTTTCTTTCTACAAGTCGAGTTAGCGCAGCGGAAATAAAACGAATAGAAACGAAAAGGGAAAAGACAAACCTCAAACTCGTCGATGTAACGAGGTTCGGAGATGAAACTCCTACTCCTCGGCGTGTCCGTAAGGTGGACGAGCCCTATCAATCCGTCGGTGGATGAGTCCCCGGAGAACCGGCTAATGAATACTCCTTGTGGATGGAGAAACCTCGCCACAATAGCTTGCAACAGCAATATGGAAATACAAAGAAGAGCAAGAACAAAATACACAATGAATGTACGAATACTCGCTTGCCTTCTCGTCGACTGAAGTCCCGGATGAAGCACCAACTTCACGGACGAATGCCAACAAGCAACTCAGTCAAAGAAGCTCACACGAAGCTTCGGAGCTCAGCAAAGCTCGATCACAGTCAGGAGTAGGAAGAAGAAGAGAGCGAGCAACACTGTAGAAGCCCTTGAACTCCTTTTATAACCTGCATCCATCTGCGAAGAAGAAGCCAGAAGACAGCAGAAGACAGAAGACCGTTGTGAGCCAACGGATAGTTCTGGACCGATCAGGCTGAAGCCTGATCGGTCCAGGGCACCTCTGATCGGTCCTGGTGACCGATCAGGCCCTAGTCTGATCGGTCCCCGGACCAATCAGTTCACTCACATAAAGTTGGCTCAACTCCTCTGATCGGTCTCCAGACCGATCCAGGTTTAGAGCTCCCAGCCCTAAATCCTACCTGGTCCTGAGAATGAGCTACCGAGCCCTCTCTGACCTAGTCAAAGCTACCGAGCTACCGAGCTACCGGGCTACCGAGCTAACGAGCTACCGAGCTACCGAGCTCTCTCCGACTTCGTCCGGAGAGCGAGCTACCGATCCCTCTCTGACTCAGTCAAAGCTACCGAGCTCCCGGCCTACCGAGCTGCCGAGCTACCGAGCTACCGAGCTACCGGGCTACCGAGCTAACGAGCTACCGAGCCCTCTCTGACTTCCCATGCCAAGCTTCCATACTTGGACTTCTCCCGTGCCAAGCTCCCTGCTTGGACTTTTCCGTGCCAAGTCTCCATACTTGGACTTTTCTCGTGCCAAGCTTCCATACTTGGACTTTTCACCAGATGTCTGTTCAACCTTGACCTATCTGGATTTTCCTTGCCTGACTTCACTCACCAGGACTTTCTCTTGCCTGACTTCACTCACCAGGACTTTCACCTGGCTTCACTTACCAGAATTTTCCAACTGCCTGGCTTCACTCACCAGGACTTTCCCTTGCCTGGCTTCACTCACCAGGACTTTCCGAACTGCCTGGCTTCACTCACCAAGACTTTCCGAACTGCCTAACATCCCAGTTAGGACTTCCCAGTCAAGTATCCGGTCAACCTTGACCTACTTGACTCTTCTTCATCCAACCTGATTAGACCCTGATCAGTATCTCTCCGCATGGACAACTGCACCTGCATTGTCCATGTCTACATGTCTTTCTGTATTGTCAAACATCGAAACCATGACCCAGGTTTACGCTTGGTCAACTAGGTCAACCTTGACCTACTGGAAATTGCACCAACAATCTCCTCTTTTTTGATGTTTGACAATACCTTTAAGTTAGGCTAATCCAATAGCCTCAACTTTCTTCATGCCGCTAGGTAATGAAACATAAGTTATAACCTTACATTCTCCTTCTAAGAAGGCAACCTCCTTATTAGATAATGAAGGCCTAACTTAAACCCTTCATTCTCCCCCTATTGGCACACATCAACAAACTCTCCCCTTGAAGAGTAAGTTATCGTTGTTCACAACTTCCTTTGTTGTGATCAACAAACTCTCCCACTCACTCCAATGTTCTTCCTTGAACATTCTCTCCCCCTTTTTGATACACATCAAAAGGAGTAAATCAAGGTCAAGAGTTTCTTCCTAATGAAAGTCTCATACCTTTCATTGAAACCCTTAATTTCCCCCTTGATACTAAGGTCAACAATTAACTTAGTGATAATCTCATATCACTCAAGTCTTTAGGAGTAAAAACTCCCCCTAAAAGTCAACTCCCCCTTGACTAATAGGTAAAACTCCCCCTAAAGATCAACTCCCCCTTGACCATTGCACCAACAATGTCTTGGAGAGTTTCAAACCTTTAGAACTCTAAAACACCACTTCCATAGCTACAATTTCAGACAAACAGTCGAAATTCAACAACTTGGCACGCCCTGATCGGTCACCAGACCGATCAGGGATTCCCTGGATCGGTCACAGTGACCGATCCACAACTGCCTGGACCGATCAGACTCCCTTCTGATCGGTCCACAACCTCTGATATCTGATTTCTGAATTTTTCTTCTCCCGAAATTCAGAAACCTCTAGAAAATCACAGAAAATTTGAAAAATTGTGAAATTTTGAGGATACATTCCTCATAACATATACTATCATGGAAAAATAGTTTTCTATGAAAATAACTTCCATTTTTTAATCTTGATACAAAGTTCAAAAGTCTTTGAAATAGCTCAAAGTTAACTTATCTTTGTATCACTTTACTCAATGATGAATGCTATCACTAGAAAAGCTTCATCAAGGTTTTTCAAATCAATTTTAAAATGATTTTAAACCATTTAATT
Organism: Zingiber officinale; assembly: GCF_018446385.1. Taxonomy (NCBI): domain Eukaryota; kingdom Viridiplantae; phylum Streptophyta; class Magnoliopsida; order Zingiberales; family Zingiberaceae; genus Zingiber; species Zingiber officinale. Next base: position 109,882,507 of record NC_056003.1, on the reverse strand, counting down.
TAGGACCACAATCTTTGGGCTAAATGTACATGACTTGTACATAAGCTTTCCCTATGATCCCCAATTTAGAATTAGGCTCATCTAGGTACAAGAACTATGCACCTTGATCCTAACTCATCATCCTAATATCTCACACACATCTAAGGTGTATCAAACACATCCAAGTCAATTTTGATGTGAGATATGGGTTTAGGTTATCTTAGGTTAAGGTCTCATGCATTTTCTAAACATCAATTTGATCTCCATATCAAAATGTATTTTTAACCTTAAATCAATTTCATTGATTATAAATGCAAGAAATGATGACATGGCATAAAATGATATCATACATAATAACATGTGCCAATGTCATGATGTCATGGCATAAAGTATGAAACTTAAATAAATCATGACATTTAACTAACCTAAGCATTATCATGACATTTCAAATGATCATAAATTAAATATGATGTCATGACATGACATATGGCAAACAATATATGGCAAATAACATGTCAAGGTATAGAAAATACCTAATTCTAGCCTTAGTTGCCATTTTTGATAATTTCGATCATTTTGCCATAAATTCTATATTCCTAAGTGTAATAGACCTAGCATCTTATACCAAAGATTTTTAAGTCACTATGTGCCAATTAGATTGACTCTAGAAAATTCCTCAAATGAGATTGGCACATCCTAATTATCTTAGGAATAATTTTCATTTTCATTTTCAAGGCTTGATTAGACCTTGAAAATTCCTAAAGTGCCACCTTTTGCCATGATTAGGTTAACTACCTATTCAAGTAAGGTTGACACACCCTAACTCATCTAGCGTGATGAAATCACGCTCCTAGGAACCCAATACCTATTTGAGCTCATTGGGTTCACTAAGTATTCACTAGGGATGACTTCCCTAGCAGCCCTCCTAATGACCCTCCTAGGCTTTGAAGCCTTGGTCATTTGGGACTCATCAAGATCAACTCTAGGGGTGACTCCCCTTGTGACCTTGGTGATGGTCTTTCTAGCCCTAGATTTTGTTCCATAATCGAATGGAACATTGTGATAAGTGGGCTTGACCATTTGAGACTTAGGTTTGTGACCCAAACCTTTCATGTCCTTGGACTTGGGTTTTTGACCCTTAGACCCTAGAGTTGGCTTCTCTAAATTTTTAAGGGTCTTTTCTAAAGTGTCAAGTCTTGACCTCAAGACTTGATTTTCCTTCTTTAATACCTCAAGACTTGATTTGTCATTTTTCTTTGAGGCATTCCTAGGCATGTGTCTAGTTGATTTGGGATTCCTACCTAGGTTTTCCTTAGCCTTAGATGGGTTAATTCTAGGGTTGGCTTTCCTAGTGTTATCCTTATCTAGGCTCACATGTTTGGCACATAAGCATGTGTATCGATTTCTATAATTATCATGCTTATCATTATTGTCAATTGCAATTAAACTACTAGCATGCATCTTACTAGTATTGCAATAATGTGCCTTAGAGATTACCTTAGGGTTTGCCTTAGCTCCCCCTATCGATGTGCTCGGTCTCTTGTCCTTGTGAGATTGCCTCCCCCTCGGACATTGGCTCCGATAATGTCCCCTTCGCTTGCATTGGAAGCACACCACGTGCTCCTTGCCCTTGCGTGTTGGGACTCCGGCTTCCTTGACCTTTGGCGCCGGTGGAGTCTTTCTAACCCTCTTTGGACATTTACTCTTGTAATGTCCAAATTCCCTACACTCAAAGCACATTATGTGTAATTTGCTAGAAACTAAATGGCTTGAGTTACCTAGAGTTGAGGATGGATGAACGCTCTCTCCTTCATCCCTTCCGGAGGTAGAAGCTTCTTCTTCTTGCTCCGAACTTGAAGAAGAACTCTCCTCCTCTTCTTCTTTAGATGTTGAGTGGCCCTCAACTTCTAAATCCATTCCTCCATGAAGTGAACTCCTTGGCTCACTTGACTCCTCTTCATAACTTGAAGTGGAGTTCTCCTCATGGAACTTTGCCAAGTTGTTCCACAACTCCTTGGCATCGTTATATCCACCTATCCTACACAAAACATCATTAGGCAAAGAAAATTCAAAAATTTTCAATACCTCATCGTTGACTAGGGATTGGTGGACTTGTTCCTTGGTCCACTCCTTCTTCTCTAGGGTTTCTCCTTTCTTGTCCATCGGAGGCTTGAAACCTAATTGAACACAACTCTAATTTTCAAGGTTAGTCATAAGAAAGTACTTCATTCTTACCTTCCAATACGCGAAGTCGTCGCGATCGTAGAAGGGTGGAATCGTGATGTCCTCCCCAAGCCGATCCATCTCTAGCTTATGCTCCCTCGGATGTTAATCCAACGAAGAGCGACCTCGCTCTGATACCACTTGTTGGGATCGATGATCGCGGCTAGAGAGGGGGGTGTGAATAGCCGACCCCAAATCGTTCGTTTCTTTCTACAAGTCGAGTTAGCACAGCGGAAATAAAACGAATAGAAACGAAAAGGGAAAAGACAAACCTCAAACTCGTCGATGTAACGAGGTTCGGAGATGAAACTCCTACTCCTCGGCGTGTCCGTAAGGTGGACGAGCCCTATCAATCCGTCGGTGGATGAGTCCCCGGAGAACCGGCTAATGAATACTCCTTGTGGGTGGAGAAACCTCGCCACAATAGCTTGCAACAGCAATATGGAAATACAAAGAAGAGCAAGAACAAAATACACAATGAATGTACGAATACTCGCTTGCCTTCTCGTCGACTGAAGTCCCGGATGAAGCACCAACTTCACGGACGAATGCCAACAAACAACTCAGTCAAAGAAGCTCACACGAAGCTTCGGAGCTCAGCAAAGCTCGATCACAGTCAGGAGTAGGAAGAAGAAGAGAGCGAGCAACACTGTAGAAGCCCTTGAACTCCTTTTATAACCTGCATCCATCTGCGAAGAAGAAGCCAGAAGACAGAAGACCGTTGTGAGCCAACGGATAGTTCTGAACCGATCAGGCTGAAGCCTGATCGGTCCTGGTGACCGATCAGGCCCTAGTCTGATCGGTCCCCGGACCGATCATTTCACTCACAGAAAGTTGGCTCAACTCCTCTGATCGGTCTCCAGACCGATCCAGGTTTAGAGCTCCCAGCCCTAAATCCTACCTGGTCCTGAGAACGAGCTACCGAGCCCTCTCTGACCTAGTCAAAGCTACCGAGCTACCGGGCTACCGAGCTAACGAGCTACCGAGCTCTCTCCGACTTCGTCCGGAGAGCGAGCTACCGAGCCCTCTCCGACTCCATCCGGTCCAGAGAACGAGCTACCGAGCCCTCTCTGACCTAGTCCGGAGAGCGAGCTACCGAGCTACCGAGCCCTCTCTGACTTCCCATGCCAAGCTTCCATACTTGGACTTCTCCCGTGCCAAGCTCCCTGCTTGGACTTTTCCGTGCCAAGTCTCCATACTTGGACTTTTCTCGTGCCAAGCTTCCATACTTGGACTTTTCACCAGATGTCTGGTCAACCTTGACCTATCTGGATTTCCCTTGCCTGGAATCACTCACCAGGACTTTCCCTTGCCTGGCTTCACTCACCAGGACTTTCACCTGGCTTCACTTACCAGGATTTTCCAACTGTCTGACTTCACTCACCAGGACTTTCCCTTGCCTGGCTTCACTCACCAGGACTTTCCGAACTGCCTGGCTTCACTCACCAGGACTTTCCGAACTACCTAACATCCCAGTTAGGACTTCCCAGTCAAGTATCCGGTCAACCTTGACCTACTTGACTCTTCTTCATCCAACCTGATCAGACCCTGATCAGTATCTCTCCGCATGGACAACTGCACCTGCATTGTCCATGTCTACATGTCTTTCTGTATTGTCAAACATCGAAACCATGACCCAGGTTTACGCTTGGTCAACTAGGTCAACCTTGACCTACTGGAAATTGCACCAACAGCATCCTCACTGAGTCACTCTCCTCCAGTGACTTACCTCCTCTTACCAAATGTCAAGTTACCTCCTTAACGTTAATTTGATCCACCAGGTTTTCTGCTAAAATCACACATTCGGACTTCAATCCATCGAAAATCAAACATCCCGACCTCCTACCAGAATTCCGCATCTAGACTTCACCAATTGGGAATCATACATCCCGACTGGACTTCCTACCTGGTGTCTGGTCCTCTTTGTTGGTTCCCCAAGGTAGTTTTGATGTGATCAAACAAGTTAAGTTAGGTTCTGTTGTGTTTAACCTTGTGTCTAAATGTGCAGGAGCTTAGGAGCACAGGAAGTTGAGCAAAAGACGCAACTAGCGAAAAAGATGTCATGGAAGAGAGCTGACGAGCTCAGTGTGTCTGAGGGACGAGGTGCTACGGAAGAGTACACAGGCGGACGAGAAAGAGGTGCGCAGCGTTTCCGAGGGACAAAAAGCCAGAGTAGAAGGTTGCTCGAGAAAGCTAGAAGTTAGGTTCGGGTGAGCTCTATTCCAGATGGCTGAAATAATCCAAACGAGCAGAGCTGGAGCAGAAGACCCAGACTGAGGCTAGCAGCACTGGAGTATAGGGTCCGGATTGAAAAAAGTCAACCCTGTTGACTTTTACAATCTGGACGCCCGAAATCTCATTTTTATCCACTTCGACAAAGGTTTTATAAAACTTTTCAAAGATTATAAAAATGAATTTTATAAAAATATTTTCAACAGAATTTTCAAAGGTTATAAAACCTTGCAAAGGTTATAAAAATGAATTTTATAAAAAGTCAACCCTGTTTATTTTAGAAATATTTTTCAAAGCGAAAGGATAACCTTGGTAAGAATTTTATAAAAATTTTCAAAGTATTTTTGAAAATATCTTTCAAAATATTTTACAAAGTATTTTTAAGTAGTTTTCAATGTAATTTTTAAAACACATTCATTTTATGTTTCAAAACAAATATTTGAAAAATATTTTTCAAAACAAATTTGGAAATATCATTTAAGTAAGTTTCAAAATCATTTTTTTTAACTACCCGTTTAAAAAAATAGTAAGACGAGGAAATTTATTTTGAAAGAAGATATTTTGAAAGTAGTTTTCAAATATTCTTCCCTTCAACTTGATATTATTTTTTAAAAAATAATATTTATGTAAAAGTTATCCTTAAGTTACTAATCTTAAGTTACTAACTAACCTTAATTTATTTTACAAATAATATTTATGTAAAAATGTCTAACCTTTAGTTACTAACTAACTATCAGAAGATAGCAGTGTTCACTTGATTAGTCAAATTAAATATTAATATCGAGTTAGAAAATTGTTGAAAAGGACTACTTAACTTGATTAATATATTATTTATATTTTTCACCTAGACTTATATTGATATATAAATATAAGTATCTAAATTCCAGACAGAAGACTTATACATTTCAACCCATTTTAGGTTTTTTTGAATACACAATCCTCTATAAAAAAAAAAAAAACACATTCACGAGCGAACAATGTCTCCAACGGTTTTAAAACCGGTACAGTAAATTTAACAGCTGTGGTTAAACGTTGCTATAGGCTTTTTATAACCGTTTTTGAGACTTTTTTTTTTTTTTTTTTTTTTAGTGGTGGTGCAAAATTCACAGAAGAGGTTGTGGAAGCATTTTGTTTGTGAATTGTTTTCGTGTAGATTGCCACAATTGCATGATGATCTAGGCAGATCACATGAGATCCTTGCTTGTCGGCCTGATCTAGTCGGAGCCATCAATCTACTCGATGGCCAAAAAAACTGTCGCTAAAAGTAACATGAGGTACTAAAAAACATCAACACAAAACAGAACATTTGAGACAGTAGCCTATTTACTGAACTTGGAGACACCATCAGCTCCTGCAGATTCAACTCTATCTCCTCTCCATTTCAACTCTTTATATCTCTCGAAGGATGGCGAGTCTGAATACAACATGCACCCAATCACCTCACTGCCTTTTGCTTCCACTTCCAGTATCCCTTGGAAGCCAGAGGAGTTGTGCATGGCTTAATTCCACAGCACAGGTCACCAATTTGCAGAGAACAAAGAACTTTTCATCAGTGGGGCTACATGCCATTCATTGACTTCGGTTGGATTCTTCCCACTTGATCTTCATCAGTCCTCGTCAGAAGATAATTTACACTTTGATTAATTTCAATAAGATTTGGAATCATTTTCCAAGCTAGACCAATGTCTCATCATGTATCCCACTTCTAAAAGTTAATGTCAAGGGGCAAACAGCTGAATATGCACAGAAAATATGAGGAGATTTTGAATTTAATGCTCCCCTTTCTGTGTACAGGATTTGCTAAACTCCTTCCTTAGAAAAAGAAAAATAGAAGCATGGATAATCTTGCTGGGAAATGAATATATTCTGCTTGGAACAATAGGGCAAAGTAGGCCAAATTATGCTTCAGAAAAAAGAAACAAAGAGTATATATTGTTACTAGACAAGTTGGCATTGACCTAAATTTCCTTTTGTCAACTGTGTTCATCCTATCTTTCCTGCATTATAAAAAGGGCAAATGAGGGAAGGGAAGAACAAAGGCATCAGGAGTTCTTAGTAGAGCTAGAAGAAGGGTCTTACGTGAGGATAAAGGTCTGTCTTGGTTAAGCCAAGAATGACTTGCCTATGGCTTCTTCAGGGATATCATTATCTGAAGACCTGATCATGAGACCTTTGGGTTTTCTGTAGGCAAGTCAACTTGGCTTTGCTAAGAGGCTCTTATCTTTCAGGCGAGACTCTGAAATCTTCTGTGAATGTTTTCCTCCCTTGTTTATAATGCACTGATCAATGCACGCACTTATGTGTTTCTGATTGAAGTATGTATTCATTTCAATCGTTAGAAAAGTATATATTGATCGATCATCAAATAGAACAACAATTCTATTCTTCCTCAATTTTTATGCATGGTATCAAAGCTAGCTATTAGCATCTTGTCTAATTCTCTCAAGAGTTGGTGTCAATGCGAGGTTGCTCACATGACCTTCCCTCCCTCCAATACCTATCATTCTACTTCTCTATATCTTTCATCCCTAAGAAAGCTTCAAATTTCTGTTGTCAAACTATACATCCACCCTTTCTTTTTGACATCACACCGAACACTCATCTGCACTTTAGATTTGCCCTTCATTGGATCATGTGACCCCATAGATCATTGCTTGCTGTGTGCCGCCCTTGGTCCAAGTTCACTAATTGCTCAACCTCCTCTTGCACCCATCTCTTGTCCTTCTCTTGTAGATTAAAATGCATGAAACACAAGTTAAACAGTAAACACTTACAACAGTTTTTTTCGTAGGATCCTGTTCTTCGTGCTTATTGTCGGAAGAGCAATCATGAGATCGAACAACCCTTCAATATTCATGAACTAAATCCCTCATGGTACAGGATGTTCTTCTTTCTTCCTCTCGCCGAGATGAAGACTATTCTTAGTCTCCAAATCAACCAAGAGTTCCAATTCCCCGTTTTACTTCGACGCAATCTCTTTAATGAGGTGGGGGCAACCCCCCACTACCAACATCTCCCACTTATTTCAGTTAAGTCACAAAGATCATATAAGAACATTCAATTCATACATTAGAAAAAATGATTTGTGTGACAATAAGCATACTGAGCAATTAATACTAAGAAAGTGATCACACTTTACATAGTCACTTTTCAAGATAAATTAGAGACATCAATATCTTACATTTATCCCAAATTAAATCGTTTACACTAATACGAACATCTCTAATCTTTCATAATGACTATTATGTCGAGAGTATGTTCAATATCTCCAATTAATACAATTATTCACAATCACATTAACTCGACAAAAAAAATATAATTGATCGACTAGTGAATAAATGTCAAACATATAAAGGAGTGCTTGATTGGAGGGAATGGAAGTGAGGAATGAGAATGAGATTGAAAGTTAGTGTTTGGTTTGGGGTATTAATGGTGGGTCCTATGGATTCAAACCCCCAAATATGGGATTGGGTCATTACCAAGTAAAATGGGGGGAATGGGAATGGTGGGTCCCACGGATTCAAAAATCCTCATTCCCATTCTTTACTTCAATGAATCTCATTCCTATTCCCATTTCCTTCCGCAAACCAAGCACCCCCTAAATCTATTTTAATCTTTTTTTAGCTAGAATACATTCATTTTAATCAATTACTTTCTTAGTCATGTTCATTCGATGGACCGCATCATCTATAGTCAATAGTATACATGCTAAAGTAGTAGATCTTAATTAAAACTTCAAGTAGACAGCTAAATAGTCACTTAATTAGGGTAAAACTGAAAATATCTTATAATCTCAAAGGTTTTATATAGTAGAGAAGAAGAGATTCATTCTTCTACTATTCTTATTGTCGCTATACCACATGTAGTATGAATTACATGTTATGATATTTTTTTCTTTACAAATAAAGAGTGCATATTTTTTTTTCAATTTTAACATCATACAGATTTTGATCTAAATATTCCTAATGTTTAATCTGGCCTCCATCAGGTTAAGTAAATGGTGGGTACATGTACTTTGATCAATTCACAAGTGATCTCATCTTAATACAATTATCAAGGTGATCCCAAACTTATATGCATGTCTCCATTCACAACTTCTCAAGATGTCTCATAAGTAATGATCTTGCCTTTATTTATACTTAACAAATAATAATGATTGTCCATATGAGTAGACAAATCTCAACACACCAACATGTTCACCGCGACTTTATCCAAATGCAACAATGAAATATACACTGAATAGATCATAACATTTTATATATTTAATTGTCTTTACAATATATTACATTCTACGAAATCTCAAAGACTTTATATGTCCTTAAAATGACTCTTTAATCAATGGCTTAGTAAAAGGATGGGCAAGTATAACACGTGTAGGGATATATTCAAAAACTATCTTTTTCTTATCAATAATATCTTTTACAAAATTATACTTACTAGCTATGTGCTTGCCCTTGTTGTGATATTTAGGAACCTTAGAAAAAGATATAATAGCTTGATTATCATGGTACATTATAACAAGACTCCCATTGTTCTCAGCAATCTTCGAAGGATATTGGAAATGAGTTCTTTGAGTAGAACCCAAAGAGTTGCTAATATATCTTCTTCCACCCCACCAGTAGTAAGGAAAAAAGAATAACTTAACTAAAGTTGTTAGAAATTTCAAGGGGATAATATTGCAAAGGGATGAGGAAATGAGAGAAATGCGTTGACAACATGACCTTATAATGTGACATCCTCAGTTAGGCTCCGCTCCAAGTCAGATTCCTCCCGGCTCTAGTGATAATGGGGACAATGACGACGATGATGGTGGTGATGGTTCTTCGTGACTTTGTTATGTGTGCTTGTTATTTGTCTTAGAATTAGTATTTTTGAACATTTGTAAACCCTTCATTTTTGTATTTTTGATTAATATTGTTAATTTGTTTCGAACAGGGTTGATGAGGCTAAGGACATGTCAAAGAAAGTAAGTCTTTACATATTAAATTTTGTATTAGTTTATAGAATTTTCTTAAATATAAAATGATATTTTTTTTGTTTGTTTTTTGATGCAAGAAAAGAAGAAGAATGGAAGGAGGTCAAGGAAGTGTTTGCCGAGGAAGATAATGATTTCTTTTTGTATCTCTCCATTGTTTTGAGACTGTTTGTTGACTTGTTGGATGTGAATTTTTAGATTGAAATGTTTGGTGTTTTTGGATCCAATGACTTGCACATATTGATATATTGACTTGTTGGTTTGTTTTCTCATTTTAGATATGGTTTTTTTGATTTGTATGAATTGTAGATTTTGGTTTGGATGTTGAATATGATGTGTTGGAATGTTTATGTATGTATAAACAAGTTTGAATTTTGTATACATGATAAAATATAAAAATGGACATGTTCTGGGCAAAAATTATGCGTTTTGTGATGAATTTGGCATTGAAAATTTTGTGTCACCAACCTATCGTAATCCACCATGTATCATAAATCTACGACGAATCCCATTTTCGTCACAAATTTGACAGAATCCATTTTCATCATGGATTTGAAACGAAAATGGGATTCATCACTAAATCTAGGATGAAAATGTATTCATCTTAGATTTGGTAACGAATCCTTTTCGTTGCAAATTTGCTATGAAAATAGAATTCGTCACCAAATCTGCAACGAAAACATAATTTCGTCGCCAAATCTGGTTTGTGAATTCTGTGAAAAAAAAAATTTTGTCGCAAATTTACAACAAATTTAGTGATAAAAATAAAATTCATCATAGAATTTACAACGAATTTATATGTTTTCATCGCAGAGTTTGGCGACAAGTTATTTGTAATAAAAAATTATTCGTCGCAGAGTTCATCGCAAAATTTTTTGCATAATTTTTTTTTAAAATTCGTTGCAAATAGTTTATTTTTTGTAGTGTCTTGGCCACTAGCGGCCTTGCCCGGCTTGCTTTGTTGCAGGTCTTGTGCTGGTCTTGCTTGGCTGTGGGGAGTCGGTGCTGACCTTGGCTGCGATAGGCGGGCAAGATTTTATTTGTTAATTTGTGGACTGTTATATTTGATTGTAAACTTTATATTATTTTTTGTCTCGGAGAGACTCATTTTTGTTCACTTTTGTTAGGTATATTTATTTACACATGTTATTTTAATAATGATAGTATTAATGTAGGAATGATATATTTTGATAATGATAGCATTAGTGTTGGATTAATATATTTTGATAGTGATAGAATAGTATAGGATTGATATATTTTTCTTTATTATATTTTAATTTCATTTGTATGTGAACTAAGTACGTATTGATCATTAGTGTATTGTCTAGGAGTTTTTATTAATGTAATTTATTGGAAACGGTAAAATGTAGAATGAAAGAAGTTGGATGTGTAATAAAAATTTACATGAATACCATGGTTTAACTGATGAGTTTATCACTGGGTTGAGACAGTTTTTAAATTTTGCATCTAGAAAGTGTCATAATGGTAAATTTTTACCATCTAGTAAAGTTTCAGAGTATCTTTGTAGATTTGGTTTTACTTCAAATTTTGTAACTCTACATCTAGTTTTTTAATCTATTTCAAACTGTATTATTTTTAATTCAAGGAATTAGGAAAAGAGGCCGATTTTATAGATACTTTTGTCCAAGACTTTTTTTTTTAAAAAAAAGATAAAACTTGGAGTTGAGATAAAGCTAGAACTATTAAGGTTTGAGTTAATCTTTAATCTTAATTTATAACTTAGATTTTGTACCTGCTATAATTAAAATTTTAATTTTTCATAGGAGAGATATGATCAACTATCGCTATCACAGAGAAGTTCAGGTGATGGCGATGACAATGCCCTATATGAGTTGTCTGTTACTAATAATTTGGAGTTATGACTAGAGGCGTCTGGGGAAGTCAAAGGGGGGAGGATATTAGATATAGGTTATATGAACAGAACTCATTATGTTCCTCGTAGATCTTTTTCTTCTTCTACCCCACAAACAGTAACTGCATAGATCCATGACTTAATTGAAAAGATTAGTAATTTAAAAGGCATAATACATGAAAGGGATCAGCAAATTCAAGAAATACAACAACAAAACTCATAAAGGGATTAGAGTATAATAGCAATGCACGGACAACAAGAATTTCTTATGCGGTAATTTCGGCAATTTAACTCTAGTCCAAGTTATATTCCTCCTAGTACTAGTAATGATGCCGCCGAGGATGACGACAACGATATTGCATGAATGTTTATAATTAGTATTTTTTTATTTTTTTTTATTTTATTGAGATTGTAAATCCTTCAGTTTTATATTTTTAATTAGTATTGTTATTTTATTTCAAATAGGGTAGGTGAGGCTAAGATTGGAAATCCATGTAAAAATAAGTAAGTCTTTATATATTTATTTTTATGTTAGTTTATAGGATTTTTATTTTGTTAAAAAATGATACATTTTATTTGTTTATTTTCTGATGCAAGTAGCAGAAGAATATTGGAATGAGAATGATCTCTTGAGTATCAGATTATTTTCTATTTTATCTTCCCTGGTTTTGAGACATTGTGCTATAAGATTGTTGGATATTATGTTTGTTGTAACTTGGTTGTATTTATTTTTGTTGTTGTATTATATTATAACTTGGTTACTTGTGAGTCGTATGTTATATTGAAACTTGGTTGATGAAACATATTGTTTGTTGGTTGTATTTAGAGATATGGAACATGTTTGGATATGTTTGTGATGATGAATATTTATATTTATATTATTGTGTTTGTATTCATTTTTGTCGTATTTGAGTGACAATTCAGTTTTGTTGTATTTAGTATAATTTGTATATATGGTAAATACCGAAAACAAAAAAATATTGGTAATTTTTTTTACTTTTGTGATGAATTTTACGATGAAAAATGATTTGATGCAAATCTATCGTAGTATACTATTTTATCGAAATTTTGCAACAAAAATTAAAATTTGTCCCAATCTGCAACGAATTCAAAATTCACTGCAGATCTGCAACGAATTCAAATTCATTACAGATCTGCAACAAATTCAAATTCATTGCAGATCTGCAACGAATTCAAATTCATTGCATATCTACAACAAATTTAGAATTTTTCTTAGATTTGCAATGAAATTCTGAATTTGTTGTAAATTGCGATGAATTTTGATATTCGTTGCAAATTGCAACGAATTCATAATTTCATTGCAAAAATTAGATTTTTGGTTGTAGAAAGGTTTGCGATAAAAACTTTTTTTCATCGCAAAATCAGCGACGAATTTTGCAACAAATAGGATATTCGTTGCTAATTTGTAACAAATTTTTAGTTTTTCGTCCCAAAATTTAGGGACGACTAATTTGTGACAAATTTTTTTTCATCGCAAATTTCGTTACAAATGCATTTGCAACGAATTTTTTTTGAAATTCATTGCAAAATTCGTCCCTAAATGACTAGTTTTTTTTAGTGAGACAATCTCGGCCATGGCCACCAGGGGACGGCTAAGTCCACAAAGGGACCACCCCAGCCGGTGGAGGTCGTCAGCGGCCAAGCCAACCTCAGCCAAGGTCAGCAGGGAGCAGCCAAGGCCGCTGGAGGCCGCCAGCGGACAAGCCAACCCCGACTAAGGCCAGCAGTGGTCGGGCCTGGCTGTTGGCGACCGTTGGAGGAAGGCGAAGGCCCACTGCAGCCGCTGGTGGCCTGAGGCCGCCAGCGGCCGTCTGACTTGAATGAGGCCGACAAAGGCCGCCCCCTGGCGTTTCACTGGATAGAAATCATCGGTGAGATAAAACACTGAAAAAGAGAAGACTTACCAGCAAAAAATCTTCATCGAAGCCGTTGGACAGAAAACGTTGATGCCGCTAAGGAAAGGAGGATAGATCTGAATCTGGACTTTAGGTTTATATACAAGGGTTTAAATAATTTTGTCCCTAACTTCGTTGCAAATTTGCAACGAAATCATTATTTCGTTGCAATTTGCAACGAAATCACTGTTTGCAATTTGCAACGAAATCACTGTTTCGTTGCAATTTGCAACGAAACAATGACTCATTGCTGCAAATTTAAAAAGATTTTTTAAAAAAACAGAGTATATATGTCCGAAGTTGGTTAATTGACATAGAGAACTCTGAATTAGATGAAATCAGTTCCTGTGTGTTTGTCTATTTGCCCTTATTATATAAATGTCCTTAAATAATTTTTTTAGCTAATATATTTTTTTTCAATGATTTTTTGATCACCTATGTGTCTAAAAAATATAATTCGGGTTTAAAAAATCACACATCCAAACACGATTATCTCGAGCAGCCCCTCTGAGGCTTCCTAGGCTCATGTTGAACAGCTGACTATAGAGGTGGCTCAACTGAAGGCTAACCTAGAAAGGAGCTCTGAGTAGCTTAGTACGGAGAGAAGCAACAATGCCAAGCAGGCCTCACAACTTGAGCGGCTCACCAAGCAGGTCAATTCCTTTGAGGCGAAGATCAACTCCACCAACGCCAAGAAGCTTCAAGCCATCAAAGATTTGGATATCAAGAATAAGGAGGCTCAGGTCTTGTCCTAAAATCTCAAGGAGGCAAAAGTCGCTCTTGTGACCGAATAAGCTAGAGCCTATCGGAGGAGCAAGTGGCTACTAAGCTTCAGCTCGACGCCAAGGATGCCGAACTGGCTTCTCTGAAGGCTGAGTTGGAGATGTCCCAAGTGGCCTTCAAAGCTTACCAAGAGGAAGAGACCGGCCGGTTTGAAGTTTTCAAACGTGATTATCTCAGTTTGGACCCATTCAACGACCGGCTCATGGATCGAGAGCTTTGCCTCTTCAACTTTGGCATCGATAGGACCATCCAATAGCTGAAGAATGGCGGCTATCTCCCTCTCACGCTGACCACCAACAAGATCATAAACTGGGAGATCCTCACTGAGTCCCTATCGGATGATACACTTGACTATCTCGACTAGTCGTTTGACTAGACTTTAAGTTGCTACTTGTGCTCTTTCCTGATGTTCTATAAAATTTTTTCTAAGTATCAATGAATACACGCCCATTTGGCGCTTCTCCACTTTTGTTAAATTTTGCAAGATGTCCTTCCATGCATCGCCATTCGACTCCTGTGATGCTGTCTAGCGTTTTAACTAGCTTATACCACTATGTGAAAATTTTCTAAGTATGAATCCTTTCGCTTTCGCTCGTCTATGTAACACAATCACTGAGACATCTGATTGCTCATTTTGGCATATGTCGAATGACCACTCTGCCTTTGTAATTGAAAATGTTATCTGCCAATTGACAGTAGAACCAGTGTTATAGTCGCCGCTCGACTCTCCACTAACTTCATTCTTGAGTTTATAATCGTCGCTTAGCTTTGGTCATCGACTCTTGGGTTTATAGTCGCTGCTTCGCTTTTGGTTCGTCGACTCCTGGGTTTATAGCCGTCGCTCGGCTGTTGATGGCGTAGACTCAAGGATTTATAGTCGTTGCTCGACTATTGAATTCATCGACTCAAGGGGTTATAGTCATCGCTTGATTGTTGATTCATCGACTCAAGGGTTTATAGTCGCCGCTCGACTGTTGATTTCATCGACTCAAGGGTTTATAGTTGCCGTTTGACATTTTGATTGCTTAGACTCTCGGATTTATAGCCGCCGCTCGGTTGTTGATTTCGTCGACTCAAGGGTTTTTAGTCGCTGCTGGACTTTTTGATGGCGTAGACTCTCATATTTATAGCCGCTGCTCAGCTGTTGATTTCGTCGACTCAAGGGTTTATAGTCGCCACTCGACTTTTAATTTCGTCGACTCAAGGGTTTATGGTCGCCGCTCATCTTTTTGTTGGTGTAGACTCTCAGATTTATAGTCGTCATTTGACTGTTGAATTCATCGACTCAAGGGTTTATAGTCGCCACTCGACTTTTAACTTGGTCAAATGGCACAAGAATTTAGGACACTTGGGATTTTTATTCATTATTCCCCTGCACTTATAGGATGTACTTTATACAAGTGTATTTGAATTTAATTACACACCTCTCATCCAGTCCTATAGGGCTGGAGATGGTTTACGCTCCAAGGCTACTCAAGTTTTCTCTTATCTTTATCTTGTAGAAAGTAAGCTCCCGAGCGGAGCTTCTAAATGACTTTGTAGGGTCCTCCCCACAGGACTTCTAATTTCGCGACATCATCGACCGACTTCACTCTTTTCCATACCAAGTCACCAGCCTAGAACAACCTCGGGATTACCCTTCGGTTGTAGCTCTGCTTCATGCGTTGCCTATACGTCATAAGCCAGATGATGACCTTATCCCGTACTTCATCTACCAGGTCGAGCTCCATGAGTATTCGATCAACATTTCCATCATCGTAGAGTTGCATACGGTCGAACTCTACTCCGACTTCCATCGGAACCACTTCTTCACCCCGTACATCAGATGGAACGGGGTTATGCCGGTCTCCTCTGTTGGTGTGGTACGATGAGCCCACAATATGCTGGGGAGTTTATCGGCCTAGCTGGCTCTAGCGTGGTCGAGCTGAGCCTTCAACTCTCTAAGGATTCCCTATTGATGACTTCTTCCTGACCATTACTCTAGGGGTAGGCCACTAACGTGAAAGCCTGTGCAATGACATAGCCCTCACACCACTCCTTGAGCCTTCATCCTACGAACTATCGTTCGTTGTCCGAGATGTTCCGGCAAGGGATGCCGAACCGACACAAGATGTTTTTCCTTATAAATTTGATAACCATATACTCGATTATCTTAGCTAGCGACTCGGTCTCCACCCATTTCGAGAAATAATCAACTGTCACAAGTAGAAATCTTCACTGACCAGTCACCATGGAAAACGGTCCAACGATGTCCATGCCCCACTGGTTGAACAGACAGGACATCGTGGATACTTTCATCTCCTCGATGGGTCGGTGCGAGATGTTATAATACTTTTGACATGAAAAGCAAGTGGCCACCATCCGAGCGGTGCCCTCTTGCAATGTGGGCCAAAAGTATCCCACCAACAGGATCTTTCGGGCCAATGATTTGCCACCCGAATGACTGCCGCAGGAGCCTTGGTGAACCTCTTGCAAGATGTACTCAATGTCCTCTGATCCAACTTACTTGAGCAGCAATCTTGAGAAAGCTCTTTTATATAACTGATCTCCAATCAGAGTGAACCGCTTGACCCTCTTTTTCAACATAAGAGCCTCCTCCTGATCGACTGGTGTGACGCCCGATCAAAGGAACTCTATCAGTGGCATCCTCCAGTCGCTCAAGAAGGTTATTCCATCGTCCTGTCGATGTGCTCCACTAGTGAGACTTGTTCGATCGGCTTATCAACGACAATCGGTGATAACGAACTGGCTAACTTAGCTAGCTCATCAACGACCTAGTTGTCCGACCGGGGGATCTTCTGTATAACCACTTCTTGGAAACTTGCCTTCAACTTCTCGAAAGCTTCGGTATATAACTTGAGCTGGGCGTTACTTATCTCGAACGTACCCAATAGCTGCTAAGCTGCTAGCTGAGAATCCGAGTGGATGAGGACTCTTGTGGCTCCTATATGTTGAGCTGCCGCAAGCTAGCTATCATGGCCTCATATTCGGTTTCATTATTTATAGCCTGATAATCCAGCCGTATAGATAATTACATCCTGTCCTCCCGCAACGATATCAAGAGGATGTCGATTATGCTACCTTACTAAGTGGATGAACTATCTACATATATCTTCCAAGTCGTATTTGGTTCGACATTCTAGACCTCGGTGATAAAATCAACTAAGGCCTGGGTCTTGATCACCGCCCGCGGTTGATATTGTATGTCAAACTCGCTCAGCTCGGTTGCCCATTTGATCAGCCATCCGGACACTTCTGGGTTAAGGAGAACTCTTTCCAGTGAGTTGTTGGTCATCACCACAATCGAATGTGAGAGGAAATACGAACGAAGTCTCGGAGCAACGTATCTAAGCCCAGAATGTTTGATAGACCGTGAAGGCCACCAAAGACACTACTTGCCCAATCAATCAGACTTACAACCTCCTTTGATTAGACTTAAGGGGAAGACTTATATAAAGGAGGCCACCAAACGCGAGTCAAATGCAGAGACATCAATCGATGTGGAAGTCAAAAAGTTCAGGCGGTCAATGGTGGTCAACGGTCCCACCCAAGTTGGCCGAGCGAAATCGACTCCAACTGTCGATCAAGCCCGAAGTGTCCGATCTGTGAAGTGGCTAAGAGCACTATGACAAGAACATCATACGCTTATTATAGATCGAAGGAACACTAAGGCAACCGGAGTGCTTGTCTGGTCAAGCGGAGACAATCTATTGAACCAAGTCACTGCGGAAAAAAGCAACAAAGGTCAATCGAGAGGAGGAGTCTCGATCGAGAGGCTACCCTGCTCGGCCGAATAATGGGATCATTTCCGTATATCTTAATATCCCTTTGGGAGGTAATACCGCTGACAACTAGGTATGGTCAATAGATCGTACGACGGAAGCTTCTACTGTCTTGTCAGAGATTTACATGCCCTATTAAGGTATGGTACCAGAGACACTTTTTTGACATGCCCTTTCATAGGATGGTTGGGGAGGTGTGCCCTCATCTTGAGGAGCATGCACATCTCCCACTGGGAGACTAAATAAGGGGAGTCCATGCATCGACGGAGGTACGCGTTATTCACTATTCATGCTTGTGCTTACTGTTGCTCCGCTTTCTTCTACTGTGCCCATTCGGGATGCATGGAAAGGAAAAGCACCAAGAAATGATAATTTACCCGAACTGATCAACCGACAAGTCTCTCAAGGGATTCTAGATGATCCTTTATCGTGACCCTATACCCCATTGACGATTAGGGAATACAATGGGACAACTGATCTAGAGGATCATCTGATTAGATTCGACAACACAACCACACTCCATCAGTACATCGATGGAGTGAAATGACGAGTCTTTCTCACCACCCTCTCCGGATCGACGCAATGATAGTTTAAACGATTGCTGATCGGATCAATTCACGGCTTCAAAGACTTTCGAGTGACGTTCTTGCACCACTTCGCTAGCAGTCGCCGCTACCAGAAGACAAGTGTTAATCTATTCGCTGTGAAGTAGGGGCCTAAGGAGACATTAAGAGCATATATCAAGTAGTTCAACAGGTGGGCATGGATATTCCATCGGTCTCCTCGGAGATATTGGTAAGTGTCTTCTCCCAGGGGCTTATCGAAGGGGAATTCTTCCGATCACTCATTCGGAGGTCGCCAAAAGGCTTTAACTACTTGCTCAAGCATGCCACCGAATACATAAATGTGAAGGAAGCCCAAGCGGTGCGAAGGAAGAAAAGTGCATGCCGAGCATACTACTCCTCCAGAATGGCGGCTGACGACCAATCTGTTAGGATGTATACTAAAAGTCTAGCTTTTGGTATAAACATTTATCTAGAAATAAGAATCACATTGGTCAAATGTCTACATTTATGATAAATGTAGTTGCTCAATTAATTTATATTGAAGATAACATGGTGTGTGGTGTCATACACAAAAGATCATGTTATTGGTTCCTTATAAATTATAAACAGTAGCTCACGACCAAGATGGAAAGGAACAAACCATTGGAAGGTCGTAGTGTAATTAGGTATTAGTTTATCTTAACTATATAATTACACTAGTACACTTAGAGTGTATTGAGTAGGACCATTTGAGTTCATTCCTTTTATACTGACTTTATAAAGGAACAAAGACCTCAGTTATTATGGAAGTGTGTGCTCTTAATCCTAATATAATAACAAGCACATATATTTAATATTTATTTCTTTAATTTATCAATGGGTGAGATTTAGTTCGATGAATCAATAAGCCCGATAAGTTGGAAAATGATATCACTTATAGTGTGTGTTGTTGATTATAGAAGGAAACTGTGTCCTAGAGATACTAGGTTGAGAATGTCCCCAAGAGGAGCTCAAAAGGATTGTCATGTTAAACCCTGCAGGTGGACTTAGTCCGACATGACAATGAAGTTGAGTGGTACTACTCTTGGAGCTAGATATTAATTAAGTGAGTTGTCAGTAACTTACTTAATTAGTGGACATTTGTTATCTTAAACACAGGGAGACTAACACACTCATAATAAGAAGGAGCCCAAAAATGTAATTTGGGATTGGTGCGGTAGTTCAATAATAATTCTCTAGTGGAATGAATTATTATTGATAAAATTAAGTTGTGTGTTCGGGGCGAACACGGGATGCTTAATTTTATCGGGAGACCAAAACCAATTCCTCCTCTCGGTCCCTATCGTAGCCTCTTAATTATAGAGTACTATACCCACCTATACCCACCTTCTTACCCATCCTATAAGGGGCCGGCCAAGCTAGCTTGGAGACCAAGCTAGGGCCGGCCATGTTTTGGTTCATGGGTGAATTCATGTGGTCGACCCTAGCTTGAACTCAAGCTTAGGTGGCCAGCCCTATTAAAATAAAAAGGAATTTTATTTTTAAAAATTTTTCTTATGTGGATAACATGATTTAAAAGAGAGTTTAAAAATTTAAATCTTTCCTTTTATAAGATTCTACAAAAGATTAAAAGAAGAGTTAAATCTCTTTCCTTATTTGTAGATTAAAAGGTTGATTTTAATTTTGGTAAAAACTTTCCTTTTAATCATGTTCATGATTTAAAAGAGAGTTTAAAAATTAAAAATCTCTTTTATAAAGCTTCTACAAAGATTAAGAAAAGATTAGATATCTTTCCTTATTTGTAGATTGGAAGAGATTTTAATTTTTAAAGATAACTTTCTTTTTATCCACATGTTTAAAAGAAATATTTTAATTTATAAAATTTCCTTTTTATTGACCATCATGAAGGGAAAAATTATTAGAGAAATTTTTTATAAAATTTCCGGAAACAAATTAGGAAAGTTTTAATTCTTGATTGAATTAAATTTCCTTTGCTTGGTTTAAAGTGACCGGCCACATTGTTGATGAGAAAAAATTATTTTTAATTAAATAAATTTTCCTTATCAATGGTAAAAGAATTAAGGAAATTTTTATTTAAATTTCCTTATTTGCCAAGGCCAAGGATTATAAAAGAGAAGGTAGAGGTGCCTTCATGGCGAACAACTCTATTATTTTTCCTCTCTCTTTTTCTTCCTTGGTGTGGCCGGTCATCCTCTCCTCCTTTCTTCTCTTTGATGGCCGAACCTCATCCTTCTTGTGGAGACTCATATGGTGGCCGGATCAAGTTTAGAGAAGAAGAAGAAGAAGGAGAGAAAGAAAGCTTTGTTTCTAGCATCCCTTGGAGCATGGTGGTGGTGGCCGAACCTCTTCATCCTAGAAGAAGTTTTGATGGCCGAAACTTGCAAGGAAGAAGAAGGTGCTTGGTGGTTCTCATCTCGGAAGATCGTTGCCCACACAACGTCCGAGGTTAGAAGAGGAATACGATAGAAGATCAAGAGGTCTTTCTAAAAGGTATAACTAGTATTTTTCCTTTCCGCATCATACTAGTTATTTTTGGAAATAATACCAAATACAAGAGGCATACGATTTTAGTGTTTCGAATTTATTTTCGATATAGTGTTTTTTTGTTTTTCTTTTCCTTGTGATTTGATTGTTCTTTTTGGTTGACCTAAAGTTATTTTAGGAAATTAAATATTAGCTTTCCATAAAAGGTTTTGTCTAGTCGGTGGTGGTTGCTCCTATATCCAAGAAGGTCATGTGCCTCGCCACGTCAGTACTGGGAACCAATTATGGAAATTAATATTTAATGGAATTAATAACTTAAGGTGATTTGGATCGAACGTGTTAAGTTCTGCAGGAGATCCAAGTCAAAACCTAAAAGAACAAATAGATTAAGTTTTGGATCAAACGTGTTAAGTTCCGCAGGCGATCCAAAATTTAATTTAAAAGAACACATGGTAGCTAGGAAAAGGTTCAGACCTTTGTACAAAATTTTTGTACGGTGGAACCTCTAGGCTTTCCGAGTAGCAACCAACACAATCATCAACCACCAAAAGGCCCCCGATCGAGAGTAGTACAGCCGCACCAAGAGCCAAGAACACATGCCATGTAGCATGTAGCAGTAGGTCGACCCAAAGCTACAAAAGGCAAGACTTGGGCGCCGTTGTTTTGCTCGTTCCATCAATCAATGACGCACAACACTTGGGATTGCTATAACTTGAGGTTGATTTCCAGCCGACCGGCTCCTCCAGGATACCGTCGTCGCTCACCAATTCCCGATCGACGACATCGACGCCAGTCAGATGGATATAGAGAAGAAGAGAGAACGACGGGCGAGTAGCGCCATCGCCAGCCTTAGCGAAGGTTAAATGGAAGTCCCGCCCGAGCTTCGGCTGAGCGGACCAAATCCTCAACTCGGGAGGAGGAAAATCGAAGCAACGCCGCTCGAGGCAAAATTGAAATGATCACCGGGGGGCTGACTAGTGGTGATTCCAACCGAGTAAGGAAGTAGCACGCTCGGCAATTAGAGATACATGCTATGGGATGCAGCAACGAGAAGGTCGAGAGACCAGAGATCAGTTTTGGCCCTCGGAAGCTTGAGGAAGTGGAAATCCCTCACAATAATGCCTTGATCATTTGAGGGGTAATAGCTAACTAAACTATTTATTGAACTTTTGTTGATACAGGTAGCTCGGTGAATATCATCTTCAAGAAAGCGTTCGACCAACTACAAATCGACCGAGGCGAACTACAACCCATGACGACCCCACTTTATGGGTTCACAGGCAACGAAGTATTGTCGATCGGCCAGGCTCGACTGACTATATCACTATGAGAGGAGTCTCTCAAGAGGACCAGGACTATAACTTTTATTGTGGTGGACGTGTCGTCCACCTACAACGTCATATTGGGTCGAT
The DNA here is from genome assembly GCF_018446385.1 of Zingiber officinale. Lineage (NCBI taxonomy): Eukaryota > Viridiplantae > Streptophyta > Magnoliopsida > Zingiberales > Zingiberaceae > Zingiber > Zingiber officinale. Next base: position 109,860,282 of record NC_056003.1, on the reverse strand, counting down.
TGGCGCTGAATGAGTTTCGAGCAGTGTGTCTACCTTCTGCCAAAAAATAAAGTTCCTGATAGACAATGAGGTAGGCGAAGTCAAGGGCGACTAGTTGGCCGCTTAGCAATGCTACGCCGAGATGGTCAAAACAAAAGTGAAGGCTGCGTGGAAGATTCAATGTTTGGAGGTGAACACCATTATGGAAGAACCTCCCGCGCTAGTCTATAAGGAAAAGGAGGAGCTTCAGATCCATCCTATCCGATTAGAAGTCACTACATTTGTCACAGCCGAAACCATGATGTGTTTGCCTGGTCGACACACGTGCTCCCGGACATCTCGCCAAGCATGGCTCAACACAAGCTTCACGTCCAACCGGACGCTTGATCGGTGAAACAGAGGAAGAGGAACTTCAGCTCAGAGCATAATTAGATTATCCGAGTGGAGATAGAAAAATTACTAGAGGCTGGTTATATCCGCGAGGTATAATTTCCAAGCTGGTTGGCCAATGTCATGCTGGTCTCCAAGTCAGGCAACAAGTGGCGAGTCTGCATCAACTTTCGCGATCTAAACAAAGCCTACCCGAATGACTTCTATCCCCTACTCTGATAGATCAAATGGTGGACTCCATAGCTGGTTGTGAGCTAATCTTCATGCTCAACGCATATCAATGTTACCACCAAATACTGCTCTCGTATGAAGATCAAGAGAGGTCAGCTTCATTACAACCGACGAGACCTACTACTACAACGTCATGTCGTTCAGACTGAAGAACACTGGGGACCCCCTTCCTGCCCCAGCATTGACGTTTTTTATGTTGCAGAGTGGAGCGAAGTCTACATGCGATCAACCCAGAAGCCACATCCCTACCTAGCCTTCTTCATGATTTTCGGACAAAATCAAAAGTTAAAGAAATTCAATATGTATGTGTAAGTATATTTACAAAAAGAAAAGAAGAATTGAGTTTAGACTAACTCTAAATGACAATCGATAAGTATTACGCCAATCCCCAACAACGGTACCAAAAACTTATTATAAAGTTGCAAGTACATGGCTACGCCATCAGTAATAAAAAAAATATTGATACCATAGGGATTGGGAATACCTAAAGACTTGAACTTCGAATTAGCTAAACTAACAAATCTTGGAAAAGGGTTTCTTGCATAAAAGTAAAGAACACAAACAAGAAAAGTAAACTAGAGATAAGAAGATTGAGGAAGTCTTGCTTAGTAAAAGGTTCTAGGGGTTTTGGTTTCAAAATGAAGGAACTTAATATACTTGGGCTCTTCCATTCCTATCATCAACTCTCATATGTGTTAGAAGTCTAACCAATGTAACAACACTAATTTGCGGCTATTTGTTAGAGTGTTATCCCTATTGTCATCCAATGCATCTAAATGAAGATGATAGTCTAAGAAGTTCGGTTAAGAGGGAATCCCTGTCATTAGGATTCCTCGGACATACATTCCTAGGTCACTTACATCATTTATGTGCACAAGATTAGGGAAAACCTATTAAGAGCAGTTAAGATCTCCCTTGTGAGAGAATTGCCTCTCTTAATCTAAATCAATCTTTGATGTCCGGTTAAGAGGAAATTATTGTCACCAAGACCCTCAGTCATACAATCTAGAGATCAATGCATGCAAAGATAACAATCCACACACATCCATCAAATTTAGGAAATAAATACAAAACCACACATACACATTAGATGTAACAAAAACAAGAATGAAAGCATCATTTGAATAGGGCATTGACATAATCCAAGAGTTTTACATCAAATCCACATTCACATATACTCCCTAGTCCCTAGAACAAAAGATCTACTTCATAACAAGAGGAAAATTGATTCCAAAGATAAAGTGCACTAACCACCACATCCAAATTAAGAAAGTAAGGAAAAGGAAACTTAGCGAGTGTCAATGAGTAATCTTGAGATCAATTCTTGCTAATAGAGAGATAGAGAACAGGAATCCTACCTCGGATCGTTGAGTTGAAGCCTTCTGGATGTAAGGTTCAGAACTTTGAATCGTCCTCGCCAAAGGGGAAAACTTCCTCCCCCAATTCGGGGAAGAAATCCCTCTTTACTGGCACGACCTAGGCCATAAGTCATGCCATGGTTGTGCCCCTTGGGAACGACCAAAGCCTGTTGACTGCTGGAACTGGCGTACGGTCGTGTGTAATCCACACGGCCTGAGTAGAGTTGGTCCCTATAGATAAGACATGGTCATGCCAAAAGGCACGACCTCGATCTGGTTGAGCTCTGGAGGAACTATACGGTTGTGTAGATCTACACAGCCTGAAGTTGTTGGCTGCAGGAAATGTCACACGACCATGCCTGGGGGCACGAGCGTGTTCTAGTTGCATTCGGTTGAAGTGGCACGGTCGTGCCAAGAGGCATGCCCCTGATCTGCTATTTTCTCCACATGCTCCTCCCTAGGACATTTCCGCTCAAGCATTCCTATCATCATAAAACGTACGAGAGCATATCTCCAAACTAAAAGAGTAAATATGCTAAAATAATGATAGAAGGAGTGCAAAAACGTAGAACATACTCAAAATAAAAGCATAGATGTGCGATAAAGAATGCATAAACATGTATGTAAACTAGGCATGCCATAAATATAAAAGGAAAAACTTTAACTTGAACTTGAATCAAGGTTCCTCACCATCTACTCAATGTCACAGAATCAACTTGATGATCAAGAAAAAGAAATTGTAATAGGGCTTATCCTCCGTAGGAGTTCAAGAGACGACCAATTCCTCTTTTGAAAAAAAAATGATTAATCAGGCTAGGTAACGCCGAGCCTAGGGTGACCGGCCCGCCCCCACGGAAGTTTTCCACCGACCACCAGGGTAAATCAGGAAGTGCTCGTAGCAGGCTACCCAGGCCAATTCCTCTTTTCGATGGCATGAAAGATGAATCAATGTCTTAACTCTACATAAACCACAATCCTATTTATAATTTTATATTTGTGTATGTGATCGGTCCAACAATAATAACAGAAACAAATAAAATACACATCTTTTAAATCAGTTCATAATTACACCATTAATTAGATCACTTTATTGGGTGGCTAATTCCTTATGATAAATTTGTGTATTATGATCTTAGCATATGACCAAATAAATAAAATCCAACAATTATTTATGTTCATTTAATAAACAAAAGGTCAATTAAATAGATAGATTTGAAAAACTTATTAAATTAAATGAACAAATTTGAACACATATTTTTCTTATCAATGCTCATGCAAAAAATTATGAAATACTTGTGGACAATATTATTGAATAATATTTATGAACAATAGTTACTTATTGATATGGATATAGTTTGTAGGGACCTAGCAGGAATTAGAAAGAAAGAGGGGGGATTCCGCCACCGCCGCCAAGAGCACCGGAGCCGTCTCACCCAAAGACGAGGACGCCACTACCGCCTCCCTCTTCTTCGCTAGCTACGTCGCATCTCCTCCCTCTTCTCCTTTGCTCTCTCTCGACGACAATCCCAACGAGCCGCCATGAGGGAACGCACGGCGTAGTCGCCACCTCCTCCCTCCTTCACGTTGATGCCTCACACCGCACGGACGCACGTCGCCTCCCTCATTTCTCCAGCAGCCTTCGCTCCTTGAGCTCTCTGTTACGTTGATGGTCACTCTCCAGCGATACCCCTCTCCAATTATTGTCGGCACAGTGCTACCGCAGTAGCCTCCTCCACCATGAGTAGTCGACTCGAGCCGCTGCCTTCTCTTTACGTGAATAGGCCGATAAGCTCCTCCCCTCACGCTGTCAGCATCGCAAGCAGCTACAGCCAGCGAGCAAGACATCTTCTCCCCCTCCACATGCCGCAACCCTAACCGTCAGAGTCGCCTCCAACACTACAGTCCGTTGCCACAGCTGCTCTTCCCCTTTTTCGCATGCCTCCTCCATCCCTTCTCCATGCCGCTCGTCGCCGCCCACGTCTTCCTCGACGCCCACATTAGCAAGCCACACGCCACCCTTGGCCCCGCCTCCCTTTCCCTCCTTTACGGCACCCTGCTCTCCGTTGACCATAGCCGACAGGCACTGTCCTCAGGGGTTGTCGGCCTCGCACCACCTTATTGTCGGTGCCTTGTCGCCAGCCAAACATGCCAGCGTAAGATCAGCCCCTAGCCGCATCCGGTTCCCATCATTGCAGACTGCCTCTGAGCCGTAGCCGTAGCCGTCCCCCATCATTGCAGACGTCCCCCATCATCGTAGTCGTCATACATGCCTTCGAGCCACCATTGTGTTCCGGCCATTGAACCACTATTTCGTTCTTTCTGTGTCGCTGTTGTGTTCTGGCCTTTGAGTCAATAGTGTATCTCAGCCTATGTGCCGCTGTCACATCCCGGCCTATGTGTCGATATCATATCCTGACCTACGTGCTGATGTCCTATCCTGGCCTGTGTGTCGATGTCCTATTCCGGCCTACGTGCTATAGCCATATCTCGGCCAGTGTGTCATCTTCCGGATCCAAGTCACGCTCGACTAGGCGTCATCAGATCTAGCTCTCCAGCCTATTCAGAGTCATCTACCCTTCCAGGTCACGGCAACGTGAGTAGCATCCCGATCAACTCACCGATCCACCAAAGGGTGCCCCTTGGGCCAAGGTACTTTACCGTACTTATTATCCATTCATTTTATTATTCTAGTATTAGTATGTTATTTATATATTCGTTGGATCTATCTCGAGTATTGGGGTACCAGGGACCGGGACAACCCAGTCGCTAGCTGCAGGTAGTGCTGACCAGGGGACTTCTGACGACTTGGTCAACATAGAAGTCATCTCAGTATGCTCCCTCCCGGGCCATAGAGATTCAGTTAACATCCCATCCACCTCATCTAACGATCTCAGTTTCCGAGCAGGATCACGTATTATGTTTATCAATAAAGTTCTTATCAAATTTACAAATAAGTAAATAAACTATCAAAATAAACAAAAACAACCATGTAATATCAAATTCACTACCAATTAAATATAAAATATAAAAATTTAAAAGAACTCGATAACATTTAAAGAAACTAAGGTGAACCTAAGTTTCGAACTAAAATCAAGCTGGTAAGAAAGAAGTCAAACTAAAGTTGAATAATTATATTCACAGCTTACTTCATTTTACACTTGACTTACTTAATTCGATCACTTTATCAAATAAATTTTTATAATTAAAAATAATTATGCTCATCCTAATCATCTCTATAATTTATCCTAAATTATATGAAAAAAAATAAATTATAAAAAATAATATAAATTAAACTTAACTCAATTGGGATCATTTACCGCTTGGTTTGCTCAGATGCAACGATGGCATAGTTGGTAGCTCCTTTGCCACCTCGTAGCACAGAGACATCTTCGTTGGCTCTCCAAGAGTGAAGGGATTATCATTTTTTCAGTATGGGTTAATGTTACATTTGGGGTAGGGTGTAATTTATCTTATAATATAATCAGGATTATATTATAAAATTGATTATTTGTTTGATTTAACTTTAAATTTATAATGTAATGTAATTTCGATTACAAAAGATAGTGAAATTTTGTAATCTGAATTACAAAAAAAATACTATGTAATCCGATTATATTATGAGGTCGCTGTTTAACCAAAATTTGAATACCGAATATATCCCTAGTCAGTCGTCATCCGCTGACCGCCCGCCGACAGCCGGAGGAGTGCCCGCCGCCCGCCACTCCTCCGGCTGCCGGCCGCCGGCCGCCAGCCGCTGGTCACCGCCGGTCACCGCTGCCGGTCACCGTCGTCGCTGGTCCCTGACCGTCGCAAGCTCCGACAGAGGTGCGGTGACCGTCAGTAGAAGTCGCAGGATATTTTTATCATTTTATAATAAAACGAATTACATTCCTTATAAAAAATAATGGATACCAAACAAAAATATATAATCATCCTTGTAATCAAATATTACATATATTATATTACTAAATATAGTAATATAATCATTACATTATAAATTTTATTACAAACTCGATTACATTACTTCCAATCAAATAATAATCTTTGACCGACTTGCAAAATTTAATAGCCCACATGATTAGCATGAGTAAATCTTGCGTCTGGAACAGTTAGTCTGAGACATGAGGAAGGACTCCGCGCGTGATTAAGACCCATAATCCTAACTTTTAGAAATAAAATTTATTAGATTTCCATCCTCAAACCATGCAAATCGTATAGTGCATACTTCTCTTTTAAGCAACACCCGGAAATTAACGCTAGTGATATTTTACTACCACATTTTTTTGTCCTTTTTCTCTGCTTTTATTGAAACTCCATAAATGTCCATTGACTGCAGCCATAGCGATGACTATCTTTGAATATGTGATATGATTCGAGAGAAGCAAAAAAAAATCTCCTAGCCATGTTTTTTATACCAGCAAAGTTGCATATCCCATGCATGAATCAGAATAAACAATGCCCTAACAGGATTTGTTCGGTGAGCCAACTCTACTTCGCAGCACTTTCCTCAATTCAATTCAAGCTACATTTTCCAAATTGTTTAATTAATAGCTCATCTATGATGAAGTGTACACAAAACCAAATTAAACAAAGGCCAAGTGTAATCTCCTAGCTAGAGTGATAATGGGGATATATATATATATATAAAACCTTGAATGATTCATCCTATCCTATAAAAGTTTTCCATCAATTGTCAAAGTAAATTAAGAAGTGCTCACGATGAACAATCCAAAAGCCTAACATCTCATAATTATACGTCTCATTTGGAGAAAAAAATTCTATAAATATGCAGTAGTTAGAGATCGAACTTCTGATGTCTAAGTGATAATTTGATGCGTTTCTGTTACACTGTAACCCCTGAGCAATATTATACCTTATTAAAAAAAGTAGATCCGCTACCTTAGCGGCCCCCCTAGTGTCGGCCCCACGGATATGGAGGGAGGTTCATGCAGGTGCACAGGTTATAGGCGCATGGCGGGGTAAACCTCAGGTCGTCAGTTCCTGAAAATCGACCCCTGACCATTACGCCAGAGATACCATGCGTCCATCGTCTGCGCTACACCCTGGGGGCAATATTATACCTTACTAGAAGTTTCCACTCGTTGTTATAATATATATCAGTTAATGCAAAATTATTTTTGATACAAATGTAGGATGCGCTTTTATTTTTACCCAAACTTATATAAAGAAGGCATTTTGCACAATTAATTTGATAGTTCTAATATTAATCATAAAGCATATCTTCATTGTTATGTGTCTTTTAATTTGTCTTCATTTAGTTACAATGGCTGTCCTACTTAGTTATCACATATGTATTTATCTAGTTACAGAAGATATCTTTATTTTAACAAAAGAAACATAAACATAGTAAAACTGTTTTTGTTTAGTTATGGTATATAGGTGTAGCTATATAACATGTGTTTGTTTAGTTATTGTATTTGTCTTTTTTTGTTTTTTTTTAATTGGAAGGCATGTTTCTTTTATTAGCAATATTAGATTATCTTTATGAAGTAAAAATATTAGATTATCCTAATAGGTGTGTAATTCTCTCTGAAAGCTATAGAGATAGTATATTGGGCACAATGAATTAATTATTAATGGGTAGAAGATCCTCTTTACTTTACAGGAAGATTCCTCCTTAATCCTGTTCATATATAGATGAGATAACAAAATGTCAATGCCCAGAAATTAGGAGGGAGTCCTTGGCGAAGGTCCTCTGACACTCAAATCAGTGCAAATCAGGACTGGTGAATGAGAAACAGTAAAAACGTGCACGCGAGAGTAAGTTGCAGATGTTCAAAGAACGTACCCTTACTACATAGAGAACTCCCCCTTTATATACCACTTCACATAACTTCCACAATCATTAGGTGGCGTAATGTGTCAGAGTTTGTTAGGTAAAGGGAAAGGTACAATTTGAGTAATATGCCATAACTATCCGAGAAATCTTTCTTTTACCCATATGTATACCTGTTTTGTCGTTTTTAGATTAGGTCGTTATTAAGGTCATTTGTAGGAATATGCTATTATAAGTGGTCGGCTGATAAGAGACAAGATGATTCTTGAAAAAGGTTCCAGAAGAATATTCTCTAACACATAGTTGTTATTCTGACAAGTTGTTAGGATATTATCTGCTGAGTATCTCTTGGCCTGGACCGCCTTTATATCTACTTCTGCCTTAAGCTACCTAGTTACATTTTGTAAAGCCCGCTCTGTTATGCCTTATGCTACGTATATCTCGGCCGACCAGTAAGGTCATTCGCTTATATATTTATCTCAGCATTAAATTGCTCAGTTATGTTCTGCTTTGACATCTGTTCGGAGAAAAATATAATGCCTTGGTTGTAATAGAAATTAGTTTAAGAAATAACGTGATAACCTGTGAGTCCTAGAGATCCATCTGATAACTAGTGTTTGCTAAACATTCGTCCGGGTAGCAATATATGGTTAAGTGTCTAAAGCTCGACTGACATTTTACCTGGCTAGGAAAGTAGATAGAGCTTTGTGAGCCTTGAGCCCCCTAAGCCCGACCGACCTTTCAACTGGTCGGGCATACATAGAGAAATCTGTGAGCCTCGAGGAGGTTGACCTGTACTCTGATCATACTTATGGTTGGTCGATCGTGAGATGGGTCTTACATTCCGTCCGGCCTATAAGGTTGGCCTCCTTCAAACCCAGTCGGCTATTGAATAATTGAACGTGTTACCTTTTCAGTAAAGTACTAGGCTCTTTATGCTTGACCAACTTAAGGATCGGTCGACCTCTGATCGCCCGACTTGTACTCCGTCCGGGTTGAACCCTGGAGACCTAATGCTGGGTGAGCACCAAAGTCGGGTGGGGCATGCCCTCTTCCTTTGCCCTCGACCGCTATCTCATTTTGACTTTGATCGCCATATCACCATGACTTTGATCGCCACATCATTTTTCTGGGTCTACTCATTATAATTCGCATCAGCGTGCTAGAATTTCTATGCGCTCTCTCCTTTCTACTTTATATAAGGCGATAATATCTTCCTCATATGTCTGTCACTATTCCAAGGGCTAATAATCATCCGTGATCTATTTTCTCTATATTGACCCTGATATAAATTGATAAGGATACCGGAGACGAGCACAATCGCTTTTTATCAACTATGTAAGGTGATAATATTAATAGGGAAAGTCAAGAGCAATAACCTAATTTTTTACTATTTACTTGATCCTTTTTACTACTCAAGCATAGGAGGGGACATACTACCTTGCCCCCTTCTCTATATGTTGACCAAGTCTCACGCCAATTAGAAGGTGGAACCTAAATTTTTTCCCACACCAAGTGGCAGAGATATTTTTTATTTTTAAAATATATTTTTAAAGTATTCGGACTACGCGTTTAGATAGGAGTAGTGATTCAGATGGTATCCGGAGGACCTAGAGGAATCGAGGAGAAGAGGAGGAAGTATCTTGGTCAATTCTCAGTTAGGGATTTTAGGGGAACGCTGTTTATATAAATGGAAGGTTTTATGGTTGGTTTTCGGCCTGCCGCCTAGCATGCTGATGGGACCTTCGACGTCTCCATCGTTCATCGGGCCGCTACCCTTTGAGGGCCACCTCATGCCGTCGAACCCTCCTTCCTCTTTCTCTTGCCCGGGGGCTTCTTTGTGTTTTCTCTATGCCGACCTCACGCACGCTGCACCGCCCTCTCCACGCTGATGCCACTGCGCCACCCTCTCCACGTCGACGCCACTGGGCCGCCTCTCCCTCAGTGTACCAGTAGTCCAAGCGCTGCCTCCCTTGTCACTCGTCGACCGCCTTCGACGTTGGAAGCCTCTGCGCCTTCTGCCAGGCGCCTCAAGTCGCAACCCTCTCGTACCGGCAACCTCCGTGTGCCAGCAGCCCATGCGTCAGCATTCCACGTGCCGACTCCACCCCCATTCCAATGTCCACAGTCAGCTGGCCACCAGTCTGACACCCACTAGCAGCCGCTGCCTTTAAGCAGCTGCCCCTCACCAATCATGCCACCAACTTCATGGCCACTGTCGTCGTCCTCCGAGCCGCTTTCGGCCATTGAGCAACTACTCTGTTTTAGATCCATGTCGTTGCTGTGTTCTCGCCTTTGCGCCGATGTCGTGTTTCGACCTTTGAGCTGTTATTATATTCCAATCTGTGTGCCGCTGTCATATTTCGATATGCGTGCTGAATTTCGGATCCCTGCCGTATCCGGCTCAGGGCCATCACCCCCAGATCCAACTCCTTAGTCGGCTCACATTCATCTACTTTTTCGGGTCATGCCAACTTGATCAACGTCACGACCAGCTCAACGGTCTACCTGAGAGTGCCTCCCCTCAGCTAGGGTACATCACCGTACTCACTCTTTATTCTTCACACATTCCATTATTCTATTATTTATTCGACTCCTTATATATTTTTAGGATCTGCCTAGAGCATCGAGATATTAAGGACTGAGATAACCCGGTGCTACCTGCAGGTAGAGTTGACCAAAGACCTTCTAATGACTTAGTCAATATAGAAGACACCTCATCATACCCTCCCCCTCCGAGTTATGGCAACTCGGTCAACATTCCAACCACATCATTCCGGCTGTTCATCCTTCTCACCTTCTAGAAGGGATCATATTTGGCGTCGTCTGTGGGAACTCTGCCTGATTTGGAACGTGAAGATGGACGACACCGGAAAACTCTGCCATTATCATGATCTTGGTGGATTTCGGCGAACACATTATATTCCTCCCTCACTCTACGGGTATTCAGGTGTCGATAAACCGAGTTAGATCCTCAGCCGGCCAATAGGTCAGTTTTTCTATTATATTTTCCCTTTCGATTGTAGGATTCGCTACAACTCCTCGATCAGAAAGTAAGGGTCTAACTCCATGATCATAGACTAGAACCCTAGATCCTCGATTAGATACTAGGGGGACAACTCCCCGATTAGAAACTAAGGGCACAGCTCCCCGATCATAGAATAGGGACACAACTTCTCGATCAAATACTAGGGCCACAACTCCTTGATCAGAGATTAGCAGTACAGCTCTCCGATCAGGATCTAGGGGCGTGGCTCTCTGATCACAGACTAAGGAACTCGCTCTCCGATCAAGGACTAGGGGCTCAGCTCCTCAGTAAAGTATGTTAAGGCTCTATACTCTCTTACTACTATAAGCTCTGCACCCTCCATCCATGGGGCTCTGCACCCTCCTATTGTTACGGGCTTTGCTCCTTTCTATTGCTTTAGACTCTACACCCTCCACCTATGGGGCTCTGCATCCTCTTACTGCTATAGGTTCCACACCCTCCACCCATGGTGCTTTACTTCCTCCTATTGCTACGGGCTCTGCTCCCTCGTATTACTATGGGCTTCGCTCCCTTTGATGGCCAGGGCTCAGATTATTCTCTCCTTGACTCTGTGGACATTTGGAAGTCAAGGGATCGATACTAATTCTCTCCCCGAATCCACGGGCATTTGGGAGTCAAGGGATCAAGTTAGATCCTCATCCGGTCAACACCACTCTACGATCAGGTATGATAAAGGCTCTGCTCCCTCATATACGTGCTCTGCTTCCATTGACTTCAGGGCTTAACCTCCCCCGTTCAGGGTCGAGGTATCACCCCTGGTTTCTGACCAGAGTATTGTCATTGATCTCGGACTAGAGTATAGCTATTAATCTTGGACCAGAATATCCCATGAGCTTCGAGCCCACTCAGTTTATGGGCTCTTCTCCAGCTCTTGTGTGCCTCATGGGCTTGGCTCCCATTCGCCTTTGATATCTTGGGATCCATTCCTGGCCAGTATTCTCTCATTAGCCCGCTCGGCATTGTCCTCCCATTTGCTTGGCACCGCTCAGTAGACCATTCAGCGTTCTCTCGGTAGCCCTCTTGACATCGCTCGATCGCCTGCTCAGCCCTCCATTCGGCGCATGTGTTCCGCGCCTGCTTGGCTCATGGGCCCCGCTCTCATTCGGCTCATGAGATCCACTCCCATTCGCGTTTAACTCTCGACACCTCATTCATCCTTGGTCGGCACCCGTTTTACTTCTTGCTTGGCATTCACATGATCGCCTGCTCGATTATCGACTAAGTATTATTTTTCGTTGTTTGCTCGGCAGTTCGCTCAGCATCACCACAGCTACAACCAAGATGTTATATGATGGGTTCAGTGGTTTGACTCTATTATCAGGAGAGATTCTGTTGGATCAATACGCACGTGAGAGGGGGGTGAATCATGTGATTTTCAAAAACTTGTTTTATCGTTTGAAAAAAAACACAAGTATGCACAGCGAAAAATACGTACGAAGTTGAAAGTAAAACTACACAGAAAACACACAAGCGGTTTACTTGATTCAGAGCCTTCGACGACTCGTACTCCAAGATCCAAGTCTCGCGGACCTATCAATAGGTAATCCACTAAAAGTCTCTTCCGGTACCTCCGGAAGAGGAAATTGAGTATAGAAAGACGGAACAAGTGCAACACATGTACTTGTTCATTTGCAGTGATTAAGTACATGTAAATAATTTTGTTACCAACACTTTTGATGTAAACGAGCTCATGTGTCGATCTACCGACCACGATTTAAAATCTTGGGAGTAGTAGTCGGGTGCAGCAGCTTCGCAGTAGAGTCGTAGCAGGAGCTTAAAGCAATCAGAAAGTCTTTTTGGATGCGTAGAAGCTCGTATGAATGTTGCATTGGAAGCTTTGGGCGAGCATCCTTATAAAGGGCTTGGAGGGTGCCTTCCGTAGCTATTGAAGGTGCTTCCAACACGAGAACTTTGATCCCGATCATCCCAGCTCTTATCCGCGACGAAGTCCAAAGTTCATCCTGCGGAAGGCGCCTTCCATGAACAGTGTGAAGGTGCCTTCCATCAGCATTGAAGGCGCCTTCGGGCACTGTTCATCCGAAGGCTTTTTCGCTCTTTTATCCTGCAAAAAGATGTTAGTCAAAAACTAAAACATTATACCCTGTAAAACAAAGTTAGCACAGTTATAAAAATGAGTAGTAATTAATTCTTGTCCTCCCAGGATCAGGAACTAGTCAAGGTCTCAGATTAGGAATCCGAAATAGACCTAACCTGGACCGACGCCTACTGCCCCCTCAACTAGGACGCGTCCTCACTTAGTCACTCTCCTGTAGTTACTTACCTTTACTTACCAGTTTTCCAGTTGTCCGATACGTAGACCCAACTGGATTTCCTGTCAGATTTCCGGTCGGCCCATCGACCTATCTAGACTTCTTGCCAAATATCCGATCAGCCCATTGACTTGTCTGGACTTCTTGCCAGATATTAGGTCGGCCCATCGACCTATCTAGACTTCTTGCCAAATATCCGGTCGGCCCGTCAACCTATCTGGACTTCTTACCAGATATTCGGTCAGGCCATCGACCTATCTGGTTAACTCCTGCACACTTGGTAAAGTAGTTAGATCACAACAATATTTAACTTAACTTACTTTGTCATTCATAAAAATCTTAGTAAGACCGTTAGTGCAAACTGCACCAACATATTCAACCTTTTCAACTCATGGGCTCTGTAACTGTTCACCGTTCAGCTCGTCATTTGCATTCGATTCATGGGCTCCACTCCTATTTGTAGCTCTGCTCAGCACTTTGTTTGCCGCTCAGTTTGACACTCCATTCATTACTTAGCGCGACACTATGTGCGCCACTCCACACGACATTTTGTTCGTCGCTTAGCTCAGCAGTCTATTCACCACTCATTTTGGTGTCCATTTTTTGCTGCTCCGTTGGCACTCGTCTCACTCTTCACTCAGTCGATACTGGTCTCTCTTGGCGTTTGGTCGGTACTTACCTCATTTGCCACTTGGCATTCACTCAGTCGTTCACTTGGTCGGCTGTTAGGCATACGCTCGGCCAGCTGCTTGGTCGCTCCTTTAGCATTTATTTGATTGTTAACACGTTATCTGCTCGGTCGCCCGCTTGACATCCACTCGTCCATATGCTCTACACTATTTTTCGCTGCTCGGTCGACACATGCATCATTTGCTACTCAGTTCGCATGCCTCGCTCATTACTTCGACACTCTCTGCTTCATCGGTACTCGCCACTCCATCGGCACCATCATCGTCGCTCATACAACACTGTCTTTTGCTGCTTGCTAGGCATGCCTATTGCCTCTCGCTCGGTACCGTTTGATAGGTCCAATGATTTGACTTCGTAATCAGAAATAATTATACTTTATGATAGGCTTGGTCCAGTCAGTCAAACTCGCGTCTCCTTCGACTAGACTTGAGAGTGAAGCTTGTGATGCGAATGGTATCTGGAGGACCCCAGAGGAATTGAGGAGAAGAGGAGGGGCATTTTGGTCAATTTCTAGTTAAGGCTTTTAGAGCGGACACTGTTCACGTGAATGGGAGGTTTTTTGGCTAGTTTTCGGTCCACTGCCTAGCATGCCAATGGGGCCTTCAATGCCTCCACTGCTCACTAGACTGCTGCCCCCCGGGGACACCATCATCCCGTTGGGGGGTTCTTCATGTTCTCTCTGTTAGTACCCCAGGATGATTTTGATATGATCAATCAAGTCAAGTTAGGCTCTACGTTATTTAATGTCTTGCGTCTGAGTGTGCAAGGAGTTAGAAACGTAAGAAGTCGAGCGAAAGACTTGGTGAATGAGAAGGATGATACGGGAATCGAGTTGACCGACTTGGTACTTTCAAGGGACGATAAGCTATGGAAGGGTACGCCAGTGGAGCGAGAAGGACGCACGTAGTGTTTCCGAGGGACGAGAAGCCGGAGCGCAAGCCTACTCGAGAAAAAGAAAGTACTTGGGTTCAGGTGAGCTCAACTCCGGTTAGCCAGAGCATCACCCACGCAAAGAGATAAGCTAAGGAATTGATCTACCTCATGGAAGGTGCCTTCCATAGTTTGGAAGGTGCCTTCCATAGTTTGGAAGGCGCCTTCGATAAATAGTATTAAATGCGCCTTCCAGTCTATTGAAGGCGTCTTTCCTAGCTGTTAGCCAAAGATAAAATTTTATCTTCGGCGAATAGAGTTTTCCACTCGAAGGTGCCTTGAACTCTCTTGAAGGCGCCTTTCACCCATGGATAGGATTTTTTAGGAGCTATAATAAGTCCCCTGGAGTTAGGAATTAATCAACAACTTTTGTAATCAATTTCTAGTTTATTTCTAAGCGTTCAAAGAGTGTAAGAGACTTCTCCGCCTTCAACGAAGGAGATTTTCTAATGTTTTCATCTGCCTTAGATTAGAAACCATCTAAGTTGTAACCAAGTAATTCTTCTATCTCATTTATTTTTATTAGTTGTTCAATTAGTTTATTAAAGTGTTTTTATAATCTATAGTTGAAAGTTTCAGAAAGGGTATACTTATATTTTCAGGACAATTCACCCTCCTCTTACCGGCTGCACTGGAACCAACATTCTCTACACCAACCTCACGCACGCTGTGTCGCCCTCTCCACGCCGACATCACTGCGCCACCTCTCCCTCTCTCTCTCGGCATACCAGCAGCCCAAGCGTTGCCTCCCTCGTCACCTGTCAGTCACCTCCTACGTCGGAAGCCTCTACGCCTTCTGCCTCCTCTCGCTGGCAAGTGCCTCGAGTCGCAACCCTCCCTCATCGGCAGCATCCACGTGCTGACAGCCCACGTGTCAGCATTCCACGCGCTGACATTGCCCCAGTTTCGGCGTCCACAGCCAGCTGGCCGCCAATCCAACACTCTCTAACAACTGCTACCTTTAGGTAACCACACTCGCCGATCATGCCACTAACTTCAAGGCCACTGTCGTCGTCCTCCAAGCCACTTCCTGCCATTATCGCCGCCTTTCCGACTCTGTTCGTCTATTATGCTCCGGCCCTCGAGCCGCTACTAGTTCCATGTCATCGCTAAGTTCCCGTCTTCGCACTAATGTAGTGTTTTGGCCTTTAAGCTATTATTATATTTCGACCTGTGTGACACTGTCATATTTCAGCTTGCATGCCACTGTCATATTTCAGCATGCGTGCCACCTTTCGAATCGGTGCCGCATCCAACTCTAGGCCATCACCCCCAGATCCAACTCCACATTCGCCTTACATTCATCTATTCTTTCGGATTACGACGACTCGATCAGCGTCACGACCAACTCACTAGTCTACCAGAAGATGCCCCCGGACCATGATACATCATTGTACTCATTCTTTATTCTCCACACATTTTATTGTTCTACTATTTGTTTATCTCCTTGTATATGTTTAGGACTTACCATGAGTATCGAGATACTAAGGATCGAAACAGAATCTATAAAATCTAATTATTATCTATAGATAATATTAATCAGAGATCTTCTGACGATTAAATCAATATAAAAAATAACTCATCAGACTCTCCCCTTTGAATCATGATAATTCTGTCAATATTTTAAGGGAAATTTTGCATGCAGCCCCTATTGACAAACATAATTTTGTATGCAGCCCCTATTGGAATAAATCTTTGTTTCCACTCCCTAGTCAAATATACTTACCTAATTGCCCTTGATATTTTAATTATAAAAAATCTAAAAATAAGTATAATTCCTCTTAAATTCAGTACATTAAATTAGAATCTAGTATATTTTCTATCAAATTGAGCACGATTCTTTTTCCACCTTGATGAAAAATATACTAAATTTTCTTTAAATGATACTCAATTGGATGGAAAATATACTAGATTTAATTTAAATAGTGCTAAATTTAGAAGAAATTATATTAAGTAGGAAAAAAGTCGTACTCAATTTAATAGAAAATATACTCGATTCTAGTTTAAATTGCTGAATTTAATAGGAATTATACTCATTTTTAGACTATTTATATCTAAAATATATGAAAGACAATTTTAATAGAAAATATATTCGAATATAGTAGATTTTCTTTAAATGATACTCAATTGGATAGAAAATATACTAGATTTTTTTAAAATGATACTTAATTGGATAGAAAATATACTAGATTTTCTTTAAATAGTATTAAATTTAGGAGAAATTATATTAAAATAGGAAAAAAATCATGCTCAATTTAATAAAAAATATACTCGATTTGAATGTAAAATATTAACTTTAAGAGGAATTATACTCATTTTTGGATTTTTTTTTACTTAAAAAATCTGAGAGATAATTAGTTAACAATATTTACACGAGGAGTTGAAGTAAATAATATTTTACATGCAGAAAATAAAAATAAAATTTTTTATGAATAAAAATTATATATAAACTTCAAGATTAAAAATTTTTCTCTACTTTACTCGTATTTTTTAATCACATTATTTCAGTCATTTCTCTTCCTCAACTTTCGGACAAAATCAACTAACTTGCGAGTTACCTTCTCTGATCATGTCAATAGAGGATGTTGCGTGGCAGCTTCCTGCACTTACGTTGCAGAATTTTTCATCGAATTAATAAACGCGTCGCAACATAATTCACCTACCGGCGCCACCTTCGCTGTTCTGATATATGTTAATCATTTAATATATCCGTAACATCAACATCAGCATAATTATGGGTCCAAATCATCACACACTTCCATCGAGAAACTAGCCAGGCCAGCAATATAAAGAAACACTGCAACACCCTCATTGTTTGCGTATTTATTTGGAACAGCTCAGTCTTTACTGCTAAGTATTTGATTATCCAACAAACGGATACGAAGCGAAGAAACCATAGTTAATCAATAAAGTACAAGGTCCATGAGAACATATCCATATCAAGCTAAAACACGTAAGTAATGATTGAGATCAATCAACGGCAAGTCATCCCTCGCCACCCAAACACAAATTAAGAAACCAAGAGACAATTAAGCAAGCAACGCCAGCAAGATTCCCATGGTCAAAAGCATGACGCTGAGACAGTAGCAAAGTCATCTCTTCGGCACCGCCTTTTCCTTCGCGTATGGGCCTGCCACGGTCAATCTGCACGTTTTAAACAACCGGCCACTGCACTAGTCAGTTTAACGAAAACACTGCCGCAGCGCTCGGGGAACTAGTTTCTCACCGGCTAGTAGTGATTTATTTAGTAATTATTACTACCTCTGTTTGCGCTTCGCGATGAATCGCTGCAATGACTTCCTCCGCGCCATCGGGGGCAGTTCTGCGCCACCAGGAAAAGGAGGAGCATTAATCAATTTTAAGTCAAAAAGATGACCGATTGAAGGGGGGCAAAGAGACCTTGAATTTTACCTCCGTCGAGTTCCTCCGGTAAACGTATGCCGCCTTTCCTCTGGTCACTTGAACTGCCGTCGTTCGCCGTCTCCACCAGTTTCATGATCGTCTCTGCCTGTTAATAATTATGGCTTTTATTTTTTAAAAAATAGAAAAGATGGGAAACTGGATGGGGGGAAATGCTAGTGACCTACCTTGTCTCGTGGGAGGTCGAAAACGGCCATCGAACCGTTGTAGAAGATTGTGAGCGGCGCCGTTTCGTTTGAAATCTCTGCAACCGATCTAGTTTTTTTTTTTGGTTTGCAGTTGAAAAATGTGAATCAAATTTGTTATCGCGATGAGGAATCGATGATTATACATTTCAAGGAGTAGAAAGATGGATCGGGGCGAACCTGATGGAGGGGTTCAGGATCGTCACTGGATGCGGCGGCTGCGACGAAGAAGATAAAAGCAAGGCTGCCTTTTCCGGCGGCATCTCGGTGGCGCCGGGGGCGATCACGCTCCTGAGTAGCTGAGGGTTGATCCTCGACACCACGCTTTGGATCCCTAAACAGCAAATCGAAAGCATATCTCAGATCGCAAAACTTTAAAAAAATACAGCGACGTGAAATAACGGAGCAAGATCGATCGATCGATCGACTCACTACTTCGCGCGGCGCTTTTTCCATCCGCGGCGCGGAAGCTGGCCGCCTTCAGCTTCTCGATCTGGAAGAAATCGTGCTCCACCATGGTATCTCCTCTCGCCATTCGATGTGCTGCCGCTCTCTATACTTGCTCTGTTCGATCGATGTGGTTTCAAACAAGAGGGTGTTAATAATATAGAATAAATCGGATTTTATAAGATAGCCGGTTGGGTGCTATTGCATTCGACCGGATGGGCTGGGCCATGGGGCCGTTGCGCTCGTTAATTAATAATTAGTCGAAGAAATGGCGTGTAATCGAAGAAAGGTTCGGGTCAAACATAAACGGCACATGACGCGTCGAGCAGTGGGGGAAAAGGAAACGTGCGATTATTATAGGAAAGGAAATAACAAGGAAAACATGAAGACGTGGAGTTTTTGGAGTTAGGGTCGTGACCACCTTCGTCCTTAGCTTCACGTCGCAGTTGTGACGAGTAGGGTCATTCCATTGCCGTGACTCCCATTATTCCACGTCATCACATGATTCTCAATGCTCGGTCTGACTAAGTTTGTCTGCCAAGCCGGCTAATTCAACACGCTCGTGGCGAATGTGGGCTTACTCCAGCCCATTAGCCGTCGTAAAATTCTAAAAGAACAATGATATGCAAAAAAAAAAAAAAAAAAAAAAAAATTAAAGGAAAAGTTCAAGAATAGACATATAAAGTTATGAACCATCATTTCACTTTTTGTGGATCTCATCACTTTATATGTCTATTCTTAAATTTTTCCTTGAATTTTTTTCCTTGAACATATCATTTTTCATTCCAAAAATGAGAATATCAATTGAGCACGAGCCTGGACGTTGATCCGAACACCGCTGAAGAGTCCGATCCGCGTAGAAGACCCGTTCAACTGGATCCGCAAACCTAGTACAAAAGGGAATTTTGCTTTTATTTTTCTGCCATTAAATAAAAAAAGTGTATTTCGAGAATTAATTTTGTGGACGTGTGCGTTAATCCTTGTTTTCTCTTCTTTTCCTTCTTCTTCGATTCGCATTGGTCGGGGGGAGTTCGGTTGGAGTGATGGCGGCGGCCGCCGACGTGAAGACGATCGCCGCGTCGCTGAGGAGGTGCTCGCTTGGGGAAGGCCGAGAAAGGGGGCACTCGCCGCCAGCGCATCTCGCCGGGGCGAGCGACGTACGATAGCGGCCGCGGGATCTTGGTGGAGCTGAACTCGGAGGTCGCCCTTCCAGTCCAATGGGAGCAGTGCCTCGTCTTGTTGGTGCGTGCGACCTTGCCCCTTCCTTAAATGCCCTTCTGCTCCTCCCTGTCCCCAAATCATTGATCATAAATGCAGTTCGCTCTATTTCCTTCGCAAGTTGGGGGTTTTGGTGCGATGTGAATTAAGGAGCTGTTTTTCTAGTTTTGATTGTCTTTAATTGGTTCAGCTTTCTTGCCCTTTTCCTGCTTCATTCAATGTCACTGTATCCGGTTTTATAAAGAATGAACAATTTTTTCTAATTCTATGGATGAGCAGAAAGAGAGATCTATCTTGATCTTCTGCGTTGCATTTTTGCTATATTTTCGGTCGAAAATCTGTCAAAAAAATGTGTTTTTTTTGACATCGATAATGAGCTTTTTCATCCTTCTTTATGCTAGACAGGAGAAATCTACTACATCAACCGGGTGAACGGCGAACGGACCACCGCTGACGCTCGCCGCACCGCCGACAGCTACATTTCAAGTAACTACTACCATGACGACGATGACGGAGTCCCCGACGAATACAGCAGCTCCTGCGTCGGCAGCGGCGACGACTATGAGATCCACGAAGAAACAGAAGACTCCTCCAGCCTCTCCTCCTCATCCCCTTCGCGGTTTTCGTCCACCGAGGAGCCCATCAGCGAAGAAGACCACACGCTCGTCGCGGCCGGTTGCAAGGCTTGTTTCGTCTACTTTATGGTGCCGAAGCGCGTCGACTCCTACCCCAAGTGCGCCGGCGCCCTCCTCCACCTCGGCCTCCACGGCTACTTCAGAAACTTCGATTGTGGAAATGGTCCAAGTTTTATGATCATTGAACAAGTTGGATTCTTTTTGGCTCGGATTGCGTGATCTTGTCTCCATACATTGATCGAAACTTAGATGTGAATCGCGTTCAGATAGATTTAAAGGTTCGTAATCAGCATTTTGATTTCACTTCTTAAATCGTTCTGATATTGAAATCTGCATTGTGTTACGAAGAAAAAAAAATCCTCCCAGCGACTAGCCATTGGGTAGAGTTGACTTTATGATTTACTTCAATTCATATAATAGGAAGCAGGGCCGTCTCAAAATTCCTTGAGGCCCTAGGCAAAAAAAAAAGTTAAAAAAACAATTTTTTTAATATATTTTTAACTTTCTTTAACACTTTTCATTTAGATTTGGGACCGAAAATAATAATTTAAAAAAAATATTTTTAAAATTAGTTATTAAAAAGAATTAAATATTATTTTAAAAAAAAATTAATTTTTTGATATAAAATTTAATTTTCTGACTGATATTTTGATAATAATTTTATTTTTTATTAATAAAATTATTAAATTATTTAATCTTTTTACTTAGTATGTCAAATAGACTTTATTAATTTTAATCTTAAAAAATTTATTTTTGCAAATGCATATTACTTTGTATTTTATGATAAAAAGAAAAGTGAGGAAGAAATATTATCGGCAAAGGAAGAGAAGGACGTTCTCTACAAGTATCATCGGTGAGGAAGGAGAAACATGTAAAATCGCTGATGAAAAAAGAAAAGGGCACAATGCACTGATGAGAGAACTATTAGGATTTTTAAGAAATATTGAGGAGAGAAAATAATTAATTAGGTTTTATAAGAATAGTATTACTAATTGCAAAATAAAATGGGAATCGGAGTAATAATAAAAAAAGAAAGAAATATGTCAATTTAAAAATGAATTATATTTAAGGCCGAATAAAATCTCATATAAAATTATGGTAGACAATTAATGAGG
Source organism: Zingiber officinale (assembly GCF_018446385.1). Taxonomy (NCBI): domain Eukaryota; kingdom Viridiplantae; phylum Streptophyta; class Magnoliopsida; order Zingiberales; family Zingiberaceae; genus Zingiber; species Zingiber officinale. The sequence continues at coordinate 109,838,568 of NC_056003.1, read as the reverse complement.
AAATAAAGATAAGTACAAGGTATAAATAGGAAGTGGAATCGATAATAAATTAATTGACAAGGTGTCATTAATGAATTAGTAAGATATTTATAATTAATTAATATTAATGATGCTAATTTAATTTTTTCAATATCTTTAATTAATTAATCAATGGGCCCCAATAAAATTGGGGCCCTAGGCATAGGCCTTAATGGCCTATGCCTTGAGCCGGGCCTGATATGAAGACAGACCACGCTTGAGATAAGAGTCATCACGTTTTATCGCTACGATTGAGATCAAAATTTATTATTCAACTTCTTGATAGTTTACCGTTAGCGAAGTATTCCTTTTTTTTTAGTTTGATGATGTGACACTTAATATTAATGTCTTGTCCCGAAGCTAGTGAAATAAGAATATTAGGACATCCATAGTCATAAATCTCTTAAAGAGATTTATGTTCTACCATATTATTGTCACATCAAAAATTAAAAATCTTCTTTTAAAAACCACTCTCTATTATCATAAAATCTTTCTCTTTTAAAAACTTCACTTCTTTTAAAATTTTTTCTCTATCCTCTCTCCACTATTTTTTTTATAAACATGTTCCCAAGATTTTGATACAGGTTTATAAAAAAAACTATAAACCTCATCTATGTAGTGAGGGAGGGGTTTATATTGAGAGATTTATAGCATAAATTGCATGTTATAAACCTCCCACTGCAGCTACCCTCAGTGATGATGACGAGAACGTTAACAAAGAGAAGAGTATAGGAGAGAGGATCGTCGATGGTATTCACTACCCTTCAAACACCACATACCAAGCATCTGGAAGCGTTAGGACGAGAACTGGGAAAGAGGTCCCTGACACAGGTCCTTTGATGCTCAAGTTAGAAGAGAGGTCGAGCGGAGAAAGATGAAGAACAGTAAATGTGTGCATCTAAGTAAGACTGTTGTCTAGCGTATACCTAGTCAACAAAGAGAACCTCCCTTCTTATACTGTCTTTTATAATCTCCGTAATCATAAGGTATTAAAGAATGTCGCATGTTAGAGGTGTCATGTGAAAGAAGATGTATGACAAACTTCCATTGGAAAGAAGAAGGTTCTGCGGTTTGTATGTGGCTGAGTATTAGAATATTTCCTGACGAATATCTGTTACTTGCTGACAAGTTGTTACGATTCCCTGATAGTGACCGGGTAAGAGACCGACCGAGAGTAAAGTGGTGACGAGGCTCAGGAAAAGTGAGGGGTTGAGCCTTAGGGGTTCAACCGGAGTAAAGCTGGATGGGATTAGATCGGGAATCTTGCCCATGAGAAGTGAGGGGATTAAGTCCTAGGGATCCGACCGAAGTAAAGACTATCGGGATTAGCGGAGTGGACTGCCCATGAGAAGTGAGCAAACTACACCCTAGGAATCCGACCAGAGTTAAGCTGGCCAAGATTAGATTGGGAGTCCTGCCCATGAGAAATGAGGGGACTGAGTCCTGGGGGTCCGACCGGAGTAAATTCGGTCGGGATTAAAGGAGTGAACTGCTCATGAGAAGTGAGGGGACTGTACCTTGTGGTTTGACTGGAGTAAAACTGACTACGATTAGATTGAGAGTTGTGTCCATGAGAAGTGAGGGAATTGAGCCCTGGGGTCTAATCGGAGTAAGCCGACCGAGATTAGATTGGGAGTTTTTCCCATGAGAGGTGAGTGTGTTGGTGCAAGGAGCACCAGACGATCGAACCTGTGTATTGATAATAGCAAAGGGTTCAAAGTTAACTTATCTTGTTGCCTAACAAGTGTGACTAAGCTTGCAAGAAAATCCTAAGTTGTCTTAGGCAAAAGTCCTAGTAGATTCTAGGTAGGTGGAAAGTGTTGGTGCAATCGACCTCTAGGGTTTCGATATTTGACAATATGACCAAGAGTTAACCCAAACAGGACTTGATGTTTGGGAGAGAGAAGTCTAGTCAGGACTAGATGACTAGCAAAGGTAAGTCCTAACCAAAGGTTAGGCAAAGTGGAAGTCTCGGTGAGTGAAGCCGGACCCTAGTGAGTGAAGCTAGGTGGTGGAAGTCTCGGTGAGTGAAGACGGACCCTAGTGAGTGAAACTAGGTGGTGGAAGTCCCGGTAAGTGAAGATGGGCCCTAGTGAGTGGAGCTACGTGGAGGAAGTCCTGGTGAGTGAAGCCAGACCCTAGTGAGTGAAGCTAGGTGGAGGAAGTTCTAGTGAGTGAAACCAGGCAATGGAAGTCCTAGTGAGTGAAGTTAGGCAACCCTAGGTTATACTTGAATTCTGTTAACACTGTTTTTATCTATTGTGCTAACTCAGTGTTGCAGGGAAGTTCAGCTAGGTCGACGAGCTGACCAGGTAGCTGACACGAAGTCCAGATGGATCGACGGGCTGACCGGACGTCTTGCGGGTAAGTTAAGGTAAGTCACTGGAGGGGAGTGACTATAAGGACGCATTCCTAGGAAGAGAACATTAGACGTTGATCCAACCTAGATCCATTTCGGAAATCTAAGTTGAGATCGTGATTAGATTTCGGTCTCAATAAGACGGAATCTAATTAATACTCTATTTGTTTGTTATAACTGTGCTAACACATTGTTTTGCAGGATAATATTATTTGCATTTTACCTCAGACTAACTCTTTCTTGCAGGAGAAGGACTTTATTGAGAAGAGTGGTCCGGGCGCCCGGAATGCAAAACTTATCCCCAACGACCTTCGCCACGTGAAGCACCCTGGTTGTCTCGGTTACGTTACATTCAGGGCACCCCGAAGGAATCCGGGCGCCCCGAACCTCCTATATAAGGAGGGTGAAGGCTGGAGCAAATTAACAACGAACAACAAGATCTCTCATCACGTGCTCTGCTGTGCTCCTACGACTCCATGACCGATAAAGTATTATTTTCTGTTTCCTTCTTTTCATTGTCGGTATTTGTTTTTCTATTAGCATTCCTGTAATTCAATTTTGTAATCAATATTCTGAATTGCTAGTGGATTGCCCAACGAAAGCACTCGATGAGTGCGGAACTTGGAGTAGGAGTCACCGAAGGCTCTGAACCAAGTAAAAATACTTGTGTTAGCATTGTTGTTTTTTATTCCGCTGCGTACTAAAGTTTTTTAATCGATATTCACCCCCCTCCCCCTCTATCGAATTCACGATTCAACAGAAAGTCCTAGCTGAGGTTGGCAATGAAGTCCTGGTCCGAGGGACTGGGCGAAGTCTTGGCGAGTCGAGAACTTTAGGCAAAATCCTAGAGTTGAGGACTTTAGGTGAAAATCCTGAGGATCACGGACATTAGGTGGAAGACTGGACGGGTCATGGATCAGACGTTCAGAATGAAGTCCCGAAGTCTTGGACTCTGAGCAAAAGTCCAGACAGTCTAAGGACCAGTCTGGTAAAAGGTAATTTATCTTGAAAGGAGTAGGTGAGGACGTGTTCCTCATTGAGGGAACAATAAGCGTCGGTTCGACCTAGGATTTTCGGGAAATCCAAAAGTCAGAATCGGACAGTTGAGTGACTGTCAAATAATTTATTATTCATATTTTGTGCTAACTTTGTTTTACAGGGTATGTTTGATATTTTGGATTAACGTATCTTGTAGGGAGCGAAAAACACATAAAATGCTCGGATGAACAGTGTTCAAGGCGCCTCCAGGGCTGTTAAAGGCGCCTCGGGAGGCTTGGTTGAAAGCCTGCGTAGAGAGGCGCGAAGGCTCCTTCCAAGAGCCTAAAAGCACTTTTGAGCTAGGATGGAAGGCACCTTCCATGCACTTGAAGGCGGCTTCAAAGGGATAAACTTTGTAGAAAGCGGAAGTTATCGTGACTGAAGCTGCGGGGATACGTTTCACAGCTAGAGGCGCCTTCCATGGGGGTTGAATGTGCCTTCTGCAATCCATAACAGGCTGGTTCAAGTAGATGCAAGAACAAAACTTGAATTAATGACTACTCTCTTGCGTGCTACTCCGAAGATGATATGACGAATCCATAACACTGCGCCGACAACCAGAAGCTTGCAATTTCAACACCGTCGTTGTCGATATATTGTAATTAAATTAATGTGCTTATAATTTTGCTACTTGTAAAGAATTTTTAAAATTATAGTGATTACCCAACGAAAGCGATCAACAATCGTGGACCTCGGAGTAGGAGTCAATATAGGCTCCAAACCAAGTAAAACTTGGTCTTGTTAGCGTTGTTTCTCTTTTCTTTCTTTCCGTTGCGTTATTCTCTATTTTCTGAAAAGTGTAAAAAGTCACGAGTGCTATTCATCCTCCTCTAGAATGTTTCGATCCTACAATTGGTATCAGAGCAAAGTCGCTCTGAATTGGTGAAACCACCAATCGAGAAAGGAGTTCCTTTTTGAAAAAGAAAATTGTATATCGCTTTTGTTTAAAAAAATTTCCCTCCAAATTTTTTTTGGAAAATTCACTTTCATTTTTTCACCATTAGTCAGAGTTGGTAACATATCACATTTAACAAAATTTTTCATAATATTTATTTTTATTATTTTATTATTTTTTCTCGAAATTAGTGAAACACCCTCATTTTATTTTTCTCCAATACTACTAATCCAAGACCAAGTCTCAGGATATTTGTCATTTTTTTATTGTGTGCAAGATTTTTTTAAATGCCCCACCAAGAAGGCTACAGCACCACTCGTCGACCTCTTTTCTCTGGTGAAGACTTTGAGTACTGGAAAATCCGGATAGAGTACCATCTCAAGACCTAAGTGAAAATGTGGATCATACTCCAAACTGGATTCACATTTCCCACATAAGACAGAGTACTCATCCCGTTCGACAAGTGGGACGCACAAACAAAGAGGAAGATTGAGGTGGATGCAAAAGCGACATGTACCCTCCAATGCGGCCTAACCAAAGAAGAGTTGAACCGGGTTGGCCTCTTCAACAGCGCCAAGGAGTTATGGGAGAAATTGATCAAATTGCACGAGGGCACCTCTGATGTAAAAGTAAGTAAACGTGACTTAATATTAAAAAGTTATATAACATTAAAATGCAGGAAGGTGAGTTGGTGAGCCAGTTGCACACTCGCATCCAAGATCTTTTGAATGGGCTCCACGCGATCGGACAAAAAGTGGAGAATCGCGACGTCATCAGGTACACACTTAATACTTTTCCGAGGAATACCTTGTGGGCATCGATGGTAGATGTTTACAAAGTATCCAAGGATCTTTCAATTATTAGATTATATGAATTATTTTTTGATTTTGAGTTACACAAATAGACTAATGCATGCCTAGCCGAGGAAGGTATTGATTTAGTTGTAGGCACAAGCAAGACTAAGAAATCAAAGCTCAAATTCTGACCTGAACCCAAATTTGAATTAGAAGACAACAAGGACATCACCTCCAAACTAGTCAGCCAAATTCAAAAATTACTAAAGAAACAAAGGACAAGGAAGGCGTTGAAAGCAACGTGGTCCGAATCCTCGGAAGACTCCGACGAAAAACACGAACAAGCGAGCTTCCTTGCTCTACCGATACAAGCTTACATTGCCAAAACCGAGTCCAAGCCCGAAACTGGAGCTAAATCAGAAAGTGAGTTCGAAAGAAGCTACGAATCCAGATCCGTTTCTGAAGGGGCAAATAATATTTTAAGTTCTCTGGTTGCTAGTGCTCATGTAGATGATCTACAAAATTTAGTTTCATATTTATTAAGGAAGTTGGTCAAATCCAATATCCGGATCAAGTCACTCCAAAAGTAGGTAACAATTCTTAAGAAAGTGACTAACCCAAGCTCCTTGATCGAATCTGTTCAAACTGGAACTTTAACTCAAGTCCAACAACTTGAAGAAGAAAATTTAACTTGAAAAGTCAAGTCAAGGAACTTAAGGACTCATTAGAATGATTCAATTTAGGTTTCAAGAATCTTGATTTGATCCTTGGAAAACAAAGAGCTGTATATAATCGATCCGGACTCGGATATAAGACAAAACATAAATTTAAATCTTACTTATCCTTAGTAAGTCGACCAAATAGAAAACTAATCCAAATATGGGTCGCTAAGAATAACTTAGTTAATCAAGTTGGACTTGATCAATATTGGATCCCCAAGGATAAAATCTATTACCTTGATAGACCTTATCGAGACTATGATTCAGCGGAAGTCAATAGAAAGACCATCTTCATTATTAAATAGACTTGTTTGATGCTTGATTTACTATTTTTTTCCTTATACATGCTTAGATTAGGATAGATAAGGATTTACGATTGATCAACACTTATTTAGTTAAACCATGGATTTTCAAAAATAAAATTAAACATTTAATTTCTTTCAAATGCTTTGTCTAGAAGTAGTTGTTGTTCAAATATCCAAGAAGGTCTAGTGCATCGCTATAGCCTGGAAGTCAATTATTGAAATGAATATTTAATTAACTAACTATTAAACTTCAGTCTAACTTACATGTAAATCAATTCTTAGATTTTAATCAAAATTGAAGATAAAATTAAACCATCTCATAAAACTCATAAGGTTCTCTGATTGATAACCTAAAAAAGGGTGAGATGAATTTAAGTTAAAATAAAAATTAGTAAAATCAAATCTAACTTAAATGAAATCAAACTTAAATCTTTAAATCAAATCAAATATAATTCAAATTAATCAAACTTAACCTAAACTCAATCAAACTTAACCAAACTTAAACGGAATCCATTTAAACTTAATTTAATCTCCAAATGTTAATTTTCAAATTTCAAACTCAATTATTCTTCAAAATTAATTATTTAAACTTAATTATTTTTCAAAATTTCAAATCATACTTAATTTTAAAATTTTAATTTTCAAAATTTAATTAATTTTCAAATCTTAATTAAAAGTCTCAAAATTTTAAAATATTTTGAAATATTCTAAAATTCAAACTTTTTTTATATCAAAATTCAATCTTAAATATTTTAAATTTTTAAAAAAAAATCTAACATAAATATTTTGAAATACAAACTTAATTATTTTAAACTCAAACTTAATTTTTTTAAAATTCAAATTTATTTTTTTGAGAAGAGGAGAGAGTTTAGAAGAAAAGGAGAGGTGAATAGGAGAAGAAGAAGAGAGTCTTAGAACTTGGGAGGTGGTGTAGGGTGGCTTCCGTGCCTTAGGACACAGCCATGGCTGAGCTTTATTTTCTAGCTGTGTGCTTTGGCACTACCCGTGTCAAATGGCATAGGCTGTGCCAAATTGCCAATTTGAGTGTCTCCACCTGTGCCCATGCTAAGCTGTGCCAAATTGCCAATTTGAGTGTCTCCATCTGTACCCGTGCCTTTTGGCACGGGTCAAGCCAAAATGGCTCTATTTTTCTCCTTGTGCCCATGCCAAATGGCACGGGCAAACCCTTTATTGCCTTCATACTCATGCCAAATGGCACAGGAAGAGCCTTGTTGGCTCTGTTCTGCTATCCAAGCCCATGTCGTAAGGCATAGACTACATTATTATCCCTTCACTGACCGTGCCAAATGGCATGGGTATGTGCTTATTTGTTGTTCAAGGCTGTGAGGATTCACAGGATCAGTGTCATGGCTATGCCCTGAGGTGTCTGCCCTTCCAATAAGTTCTCAGCCTTCATCATGTATTCGTCCATAACCTAAAAATATAAAGATGAAGGTATTAGACTCCACAAAATAAAGAATAAAGGAATGAGACAAGAAAAGAAAACTCTTGGGGTGCCTCCCAAGGAGCGCTCATTTAAGGTCACGAGCTTAACCTTTGATACGACTCAACTAGGAGCCTTGGCCTTGAAAGGAAGGTGCATGCTCCCCTCCACGGCCTACCGTGTCAACCCCCTCCATCAACTCAGCTTCTATTGGGATGGTCCATTCATTGTGACGAGCATCGGAGCATATGTCCTTCCTCACTGAACTCTGGAAACCCGATGGCCTTCTAGAAAAATTGAATAAATTTTCTATGGGGTGTCCTCCCGACACCCCGCTGCTATTCTCCACCAAATTAACTATGTTATCCGGTGGTCTAGAAGGATGGTGAAGCACAACTTGGTGGTCCCTACCAACACCAGATCTTGCTTCCTCAGACTAACTATTATGTCTGGGGGTTGAGTCGAGTGATACAGAAACCTTACTTGTTTTTCTTTTTCGAACTTGTAATCATCTTTAGTTAGCATCAAAGTACTTAGAGAAGAGTTTAAAACTTCTTCAAAAGAAGGATACGACAAAGATGAGGATAAGTTGAATATGAGCTCTTCCTTGCTGACTTTTAGTGATAGCTTGTAATTCTTCACATCGATATTAGCTCCAACTGTAGCAAGGAAAGTCCTTCTGAGTATTATAGTGATCTTTGGGTCATCTTTCATGTCCAGAACCATAAAATATGTACGGATGATGAAACTCTCTATCTCTACCTTCACATCTTCAACTATACCTAGTGGATATTTGCATGTAGAGTCCGTTAATTGAAGTGTGATAGTGGTTAGCTTCATATCACTTACACCTAACTTCTTACAAATTAAGTAGGGAATGAGACTAACACTAGCTCCCAACCCATAAAAAGCTTAGTCAATAATAGTATTTCTAATTTTGCACAGTATTAAAAAAACTTCCAAGATCTTGGAGCTTGGGAGGCAAAGCATTCAGAAGCAATGCATTAACCTCCTCAGTTAGAGTCACTGTCTTAAACTCATCCTTTTTTCTTTTGTTTGAAATTATATCCTTCATAAATTTGGTGAATTTGGACATTTGATGCAGAGCATCCAATAATAGTATATCAATGCAAATCTCTTTGATCTTTTCTAATAATTTCTCAAACTCTGTATCTTTTTGCGCTCTGAGCAATCTTTGAGGGAATGAAACTGTTTAAATTTTGGTTGTAGGTGAGAGCTCTCCAAACTCAACAGTAATCTTCTCTTCCTTTTCATCATGCTTTAGATGTAAGGAAGAAGAAGACGACTCTTCACTACTGTTAATTCCATCTTCAACTGTTGTGGTCGCTTGGAAACTACTCAAGGTTCGTCCGTTTCTTAGCTCAATCACCTTGCAATGTTCCATGGGATTTACTTTAAGTTTACCAGGGAAATTTTCTTGTATTCTTAAGGAAGATGAACTAGTTATTTGAGCAATTTGGTTTAAAAGCATTTTCATGTGTGTGTCCTGGTTGTCCATTCTTGCATTCATTTGCTTTTTTGAGTTATCCAACTGAATGTTCATTTACTTGATATCAGATTTCATTTCATTCTAATTAGCTAGTATCTCCTTAAGTAGCTTTTCAAATCGGCTCAGTTATGGGCTTAACTGTTATCCAGATGGTTGCCCAAAGTCTTGATTATTCTTATATGAGAAATTAGGATGATTTTTCTACCCCGGGTTGTAAGTATTGGAGTAAGAATTATTTTGCCTCTAGTTGTAGTTACCAATAACATCACATTGTTCCACTTAAGATACTTGCATATTGATAGCTCTAAGAGGACAAGAATCTTTCATGTGTTCTAAAGCTCCACATACTTCACAAGATATAGAAATTGTATTTACCGGACGTGTATTCATATTCTCAAATTGCTTTGATAGCGAGTCAAGCTTTGCAGTTATTAAGTCAAGGACATCCAAATTATATTTTTTTGGTATTTTAATTGCTCCTGCACTTCTTTGTAAGACCTATTGATGATGGTTCTGAGCCACAGTCTCAATAATATCTTCCACTTCATCAAGGCCCTGGTTCATTAATGCGCCGCTGGCGGCAGAATCCAAGGAAACCTTTGTTTGATAATTAATATCATTGTAGAAAGTGTGAATCACAAGCCACTTTTCCAATCCATGACGTGGGCAATCTCTCAATATTCCATTAAATCTATCCTAAGCTTCATAGAGAGATTCAGAGTCTATTTGCTTGAAGCTTGCAATAAGATTATGGAGATGTGCTGTCTTACTTGGTGGAAAGAATTTATCCAGGAAGACTTGCTCACATTGAGCCTAGGAAGTGATACTGTTTGGTGGCAAAAAAACTAAGTCATGTTTTTACTCGGTCTCTCAAGAAAACTCAAATAATAATAATCTAATGGCCTCCGGGGGAACTCCATTAATATGCATCATGCTACATAGTTCATTGAAGTTATCAAGATGATGATTAGGATCCTCCATTGGACCACCGCCATATTGATGTTGTTGAACCATGAAAATGAAGGTCGGCTTTTCAAAGTGATTGGCTTCAACTGTAGGTCTAGAGATACTGAATCTTAGCTCTCTTGCATAAGGCACGGCATAATCCTTCAAAGATTTGTTCATCATGGCTCTTTGTTCTTGCTCTTATTGGTTCTTTTACAGATTTAGTCTTTGATGATATGTCCGGTCGATCTCATGATCAATAGGCAAAAGATCTGCACATATTCCTTCGCATACACAAACAAGAGACAAACTACAATTTGTTGTTTTCAATTTTTTTTTAGAAAATAAATTGTAAAATTAAAAATACAAAAACAAAAATACAATATGAAAGAAATAAGAATTGAGAAAAATAAATAAATAATTAAAAAATTATCTAGACAAACTCTAATGTAAACTAATTAAATTTAAAGCACTCAGTCTTTGGCAACGATATCAAAAATTTAATGCGATCCATCCCCCAAGTGCACTGGCGTCGTCAAGTAATAAAATTTATATAAGTCGATCCCACGAAAACTGAGGATCAAATGCTAATTGATCTTACACTTCAAATTCAATTAGACAGAATCAATAATTATTTGATTTAAGATTATCAACTAAAATGTGAAAATAGAATAAAGATAATTGAGTAAGCCCTTAATTCAAAAAGATGTTCTAGGCCTTCGTTTTCATTATAATGGTGAATGTTGTGCTATGAATTTGCCCAATCCTAGTTCTCCACTTCTATGTTTACAGGATGGTCTATATTACTATCGAATAACACCCCGTAATGGTGTATCGGGGTGTTTTCCCTACCAGTAACCAAGTATGCTATCAAGTGAAGAAGTAACTTAGAGAGTCCAGATTTTCAATAGAGTACCTTGTTGGTTAGTCCTAGGAAGATCGTACCGGTTCCTCTGTACAAAAATTTTGTACAAGTGTCGAACCTTTCCTAACACAAACGGAACTTAACATTATTGATTCCAAATTTAACTTATCTGTTCTTAATGGCTTAGATTTAGATCGCAAGCGGAACTTAACACTATTGATCCAAGTCCGACCTATGTTACAAAGTTGATTAAATATTTATTTCTAAAATCGGCTCCCAGGTCAAACATGACGAGGCACTAGGCCTTCTTGGGTATGGAATCATCCACCACTGCCTCGACAAAGTCTTTTATAGAAATTCAATATTTAATTTCCTAAAATAACATTAGGTTTAACCAAAAAGAATAATCAAATCACAAATTCGAAAAAAAAAAACATGAACTCGAATCACAAATTCGAAACCTAGAATTATATGCCTCTTGTGTTTGGAATTCATACAAAGAAAAACTAGTATGATGAGGAAAATAATTACTAGTTATACCTTTCTTTGTAAGCAAATAACCTCTTGATCTTCTACCGTATTCCTCTTCTAATCTCGGATGTTGTGTGGGCAACGATCTTCCGAGACGAGAACCACCAAGCTCCTTCTTCTCCAAGCTAGATTCGGCCACCACCAATTCTCCAAGAGATGTAGAGGTCCGACCACCACCACCAAACTCCAAGGGATGCTAGAAACAAAGCCTCCTTTCTCTCCTTCTTCTCCTAACTAGAACCGGCCACCAAGGACTCCTCTTGTGTTGATGCCGCCGGCCACAAAGGAGGAAGAGAAAAGGACAAGAGATAGAAGCAATAGGGCCGGCCACCACCAAGGAAGAAAGGGAGGGAAATAGAATAGAGTTCTCTCTCATTAAGGCACCTCTACCCCCTCTTTTATAATCCTTGGTCTTGGCAAATAAGGAAATTTAAATAAAAACTTCCTTAATTCCTTTTGTCATGAAAAGGAAAATTTAATTGATTAAAAATCAATTTCCTTTTCTTTATCTACATGGTCGGCCACCTACAAGCTTCAAACAAGGAAAGTTTTAATACAAGAATTAAAACTTCCTAATTTGTTTCCGAAAATTTTTAATAAAAATTTCTCTAATAATTTATCCCTTCATGGTTGGTTATAAAAAGGAAATTTATTTAAATTAAAATCTCTCTTTTAAAACATGTGGATGATTTCCAAAAAGGAAAGTTATCTCTAAAATTAAAATCACCTTTCAATCTACAAATAAGGAAAGATATCTAATCTTTTCTTAATCTTTTGTAGAAACTTATAAAAGGAAATATTTAATTTTAAAACTCTCTTTTTAAATCATGAACATGGTTACAAAAAAGGAAAGTTTTATCAAAATTAAAATCTTCCTATCAATCTACAAATAAGGAAAGATATCGAATCTCTTCTTAATCTTTTGTAGAAAGCTGTAAAAGGAAAATTTTAAATTTTAAACTCTCTTTTAAAACCATGGAATCCACATAAGAAAAAATTAAAAAATAAAATCCTTTTAATATGACGTGGCCGACCACCTAAGCTTGGACTCAAGCTAGGGTCGGCCACCACTTGGTTCATCCAAGGATTAACTTGGTCGGCCCCTTGCTTGGGCTCCAAGCAAGGCTTGGCCGACCACCTTAAGATGGGTATAAAGGTGGGTATAGGTGGGTATAATACTTTATAAATAAGAGGCTACGATAGGGACCGAGAGGAGGAATTGGTTTTGGTCTCCCGATGAAATTAAACTTCCCGTGTTCGCCCTGAACACTCAACTTAATTTCATCAATAATAATTCATACCACTAAAGAATTATTATTGAACTACCGCACCAATCCCAAATTATATTTTGGGATCCTTATTATTAAGAGTGTGTTGGTCTCCCTGTATTTAAGATGTCGGATGTCCACTAATTAATTGAGTTATTGACAACTCATTTTAATTAATATCTCAATCTAAGAGTAATACCACTCAACCTTATCGTCATGTCGGACTAAATCCACCTGCAGGGTTTAACATGACAATCCTTATGAGCTCCTCTTGGGGGCATTATCAACCTAGATTACTAGGACACAATTTCCTTCTATAATCAACAACACACACTATAAGTAATATCATTTTCCATCTTATCGGACCTATCGATTTATCGAGCTAAATCTCACCCTTTGATAAGTCAAAGAAATAAATACTAAATATATGTGCTTGTTATTATATTAGGATTAAGAGCACACACTTCCATAATAACTAAGGTCTTGTTCTTTTATTAAATCAGTATAAAAAGAACTTACCTTAAATGGTCCTACTCAATATACTCAGAGTGTACTAGTGTAATTTATCAGTCAAGATAAACTAATACTTAATTACACTACGACTATTCCAATAGTTTGTTCCTTTCTATTTCAGTCGTGAGCTATTATTTATAATTTATAAAGAACTGACGATCTTCTGTGTGTGACACCACACACCATGTTATCTACAATATAAATTAATTGAACAACTACAAATAAATGTAGATATTGACTAATGTGATTCTTTTATTTCTAAATAAATATTTATACAAAAGCTAGGATTTTAGTATACATTCCAACAATCTCCCACTTATACTAAAAGACTATGCTGCCATATATCCTGTCATACATCTGATTCCTAACCCTTCAACATGCCCATTAAAAGCTCTTGCCTTAAGGGTCTTAGTGAATGGATTTCTCAGGTTATCATCTGATGCAATCTAGGCGGCAACAACTTCTACTCGTTATACGATGTCTCGTATTGGGTGGTACTTGCGCTCTATCATGTTTACTTGCCTTATAGGCTCGTGGTTCCTTCGAGTTTGCTACTGCACCAAATAATTTCGTGCAAACCAGAAATCACATCTAAGTCCATCATGAGGTTACTGAGTCATTCAACTTCTATGGTTGCTTCTGAGGCTGCCACATACTTAGCTTCTATGGCGGAGTCCGAAAAACACCTATGCTTAACACTCCTCCATAGTTATGACTTCACCTCCTAAAGTAAACACAAAACCCCGAGGTTGACTTACTATTGTCCCTTCTGATTTGAAGTTAAAATCCGTGTAACCCTTAGGGAGCAAATCATCTGCTTTGAAAGCTAGCATATAATATCTAGTCTCTCTAAGGTACTTTAATATATGCTTTACAGCAGTCTAGTATCCTGGTCCTAGGTTACTTCGATATCTGCTAACTATGCCCTGGGAAAAACAGATATCTAGTCTCGTGCACAACATTACATACGTTAGGCTTCCTATTGTTGGAACCCCAAGGTTGGTTTTGGTGTGATCAACAAGTTAAGTTAGGTTCTGTTGTTTTCTAACCTTGTGTCTAAGTGTGCAGGAGCTTAGTAGCACAGGTACTCGAGCGGAAGACGCAGCTAGCGAGAAGGACGGCACGCGGTGCGTCCGAGGGACGAGGCGGTGCGGAAGAGTACACCGGCGGACGAGAAGGAAGTGCGCGCGATGGTTCCGAGGTACGAAAGCCGGAGCGGAAGATTGCTCGGGGAGCAAGAGACGACTAGCGCGAAGGTCGGCACGGGTGCGATCGAGGGACGAAGTCTGCATGAGTACTGGTGGACGAGAAGGGACATGCGGCAATTCCGAGGGACGAGAAGGGAAGCACGCTCGAGAAGACCGGAAGATGGGTTCGGGTGAGCCCTTCCGGATGTCGAGATCACCCAATCAAGCGGATCCGGAGCGAAAGACCCGGCCGAGACGGGACTTAACGGAGAAGTGGTCCCGGACAAAAGTCAATCGCATTGACTTTTTCCGCGCGCCCGGACCCGATTTTGACCAAGATCGTGATTTACGTGATCCGAGCGTTGGGGATAAAACTTTATCCCCGTAGCCCGGAACCCTTCAGGCGCCCCGACCAAGGCTATAAATATAGCCTTGGTCCGGAAGCTCATCAGTTCATAAATTGTAAACAACACTTGTGTGCTTCCACCGCTTAGTTTAGCTTCTTTCTTTCTGTGCCTGCATTCTCCGCCTGAAGGAGCTCTTAGTGCGATCTTCATCCTTGGATTAACAACCTCCCGGTTGTAACCAAGTCAAATTCGATGCCTCATTTTTATGTTTTATTTTCTTTAATCTATTTTTATGTGTTAGCTTAATCGTCGAGAAAGGGTTGTGTTTGATTTTTCAGGCTATTCAACCCCCTTCTAGCCGCATCGGTCCTACAAGTGGTATCAGTGCAGAGGAGGACTAACCACGAACGAAGCAACAAGATGGCGGATCCAACATCCACGCACCAAAATTCAAAGGGGACTTCGCTAGCTGGAAAAATCGAATGGAGGTATTTCTTGAAACAGATTATGATTTATTACTAACAATGGAATTTGGCTATGAAGCACCAGAGGGCAAAGCAAGAAATCAATGGTCAAAGAAGGAGCAGGCTGACCACGTGGCAAACAAGAAAGCAGAATTCCATCTGCTAAGTGTACTTCCAACACAAGAAGTCAATCGAGTCGATACCTACAACTCGGCAAAGGAGCTTTGGGAGAAATTCCTGGAGTTACACGAAGGAACATCCGAAGCCAAACTTGCAAGACGGGATTTACTTCGTAACCAGCTTACAAACCTCCGATTTGAAGAAGGTGAAACAATTGCACATCTACACTCGAGGGTTCAGGAACTCATCACTAGACTTACGAATCTCGGGGAAGAGGTAAGTAACCGAGATTCGCTAAGGTATGCCCTAAATTCCTTTCCTAGAAACTCAAAATGGGCATCACTAGTAGATGCCTTTTACATTTCAAAAGATCTAGAAAAAATTTCATTAGACGAATTCTTTTCAACTTTTGAAGTGCATGAGTCAAGATGTGCAGGTCCGAAGGAGCCCAAGAATAATGTCGTTCTTAAAGCTTCGAGAGACGAACCTGAGTCAGAATCTTCTCTCGACGACGAGGAAATGGTAATGATGGTAAGACGATTTAAAAATATTTGTAAATCTAGGAAATCTAACCATCCGCAGGGAAGAAAGAAAAGAACCATCCGCTGCTACCATTGCGATGAAGAAGGGAACGTCAAGGACAATTGCCCTAAACTGAAGAACAAAGGGAAGGACAAGGGTAAGAAGCCTATCCAAAAGCGCAAGGCCCTAAAAGCGACGTGGGACGATACGTCGTCGGAATCGAAAGTCGAGGAGTTCTCCGGGCTCGCATTAATGGCGAGTCATCAAGACGACGACTGCGAGTCAAGCTCTTCCGAAATGAGCATCGAAAGCATCGATGAAGGGGGAGCCACGTCCGAAGAGAGCAGCAGTTCAGGGGGAGAAACCGACAACGAGATCGACAAGGTAAGTGAGGTACGATCTCTTCCTCCTGATAAAATGTTTAAATTCATTAAAATTTTAACAAAAGATTGCTGCAAATTAGAAAATGAAAATAAAGATTTAAAAGCAATATTAGCTACATCTTGTCCGTTAGAAATGCTAGATAAATCAAATTTAGAAAATAAAAAATTAAAATTAGAAATTCAAAATTTAAAAATTCAAGTAGAAAACTTGAAAAACTCTGCTTGCTCATCTAAAACCAATTTTAGAAGGTTCAATAATTTGAATTGGTATTATAGATATCACCAGGGATAAATTAAAAATATCTCTAGAAAATATGTCCCTAAGAAATTTTTAGTTAATCCAGTAGGTTGGAACCTTTATTGGGTTCCTAAATCTTGCTTAGTGTAAATTTTAAAATCAAAGTTAGCGCTTTAAGTGAGAAAATTAAACAAAAATTTCTTTATGGGCTTTGACTAGAAAGTGGTTGTTGCTCCAATAACCAAGAAGGTCTAGTGCCTTGCCACTGCCTGGAAGCCAAATATTGAAATAAATGTTTAATTAATAAAGCATTAATACTAGAATTATTTAATGCTTTAAAAAGTTATTCAAACATGTTTCAAAATTTTGACATAAATTTTTTTAAATAATTCATTTTTTTTAAATTCTATTTTCAAAAATAATTTTTACTTAGAGTGTTTAGAAAAAATTTCAAAAATTATTTTTTCCTAAGTTAAAATTTTACTTAGAGTTTTTTCTGCTTTTATTGATTCAAAAATATTTTTCAAAATATTTAATTAAGTTTTATTGATTGCAAAATTCTTTTTCTACCTTAGAATCTTTTGACTTAGAAATTTTTTTAAGGTAGCTTTTCAAAATTTTCTAAGTCTTTAACCCTTAGATTTTTTTTGGAACCCCATTTTTTTGTGATCAAAGGGGGAGAAGGATAAGTATAAGTCTAGGGGGAGGTAGCCTAAAACTATTTTTTTTCTCTATCTTTGTGCACTAAATTGTAAATTTAGTTAGTTTATTTTTTGTCTAGTTAACCCTAGCTTAACTTGGGTTGATCACACCAAAAAGGGGGAGATTGTTGGAACCCCAAGGTTGATTTTGGTGTGATCAACAAGTTAAGTTAGGTTCTGTTGTTTTCTAACCTTGTGTCTAAGTGTGCAGGAGCTTAGTAGCATAGGTACTCGAGCGGAAGACGCAGCTAGCGAGAAGGACGGCACGCGGTGCGTCCGAGGGACGAGGCGCTGCGGAAGAGTACACCGGCGGACGAGAAGGAAGTGCGCGCGATGGTTCCGAGGTACGAAAGCCGGAGCGGAAGATTGCTCGGGGAGCAAGAGACGCAGCTAGCGCGAAGGTCGGCACGGGGTGCGATCGAGGGACGAAGTCTGCGGATGAGTACGCTGGTGGACGAGAAGGGACACGCGGCAATTCCGAGGGACGAGAAGCCGGAGGGAAGCACGCTCGAGAAGACCGGAAGATGGGTTCGGGTGAGCCCTATTCCGGATGTCAGAGATCACCCAATCAAGCGGATCCGGAGCAGAAGACCCGGACCGAGACGGGGACTTAACGGAGAAGTGGTCCCGGATAAAAAGTCAACCGTAGTTGACTTTTTGCTCCGGGGCGCCCGGAACCAATCCGGGCGCCCGGACCCTGATTTTGACCAAGATCGCGATTTACGTGATCTGAACGTTGGGGGATAAAACTTTATCCCCCCAGGGCGCCCGGAACCCTTCCAGGCGCCCCGACCAAGGCTATAAATATAGCCTTGGTCCAGAAGCTCTTCATCAGTTCAGAAATTGTAAACAACACTTGTGTGCTTCCACTGTTTAGTTTAGCTTCTGTCTTTCTGTGCTTACACTGCTGTAAACGAGGCTTCTCCGCCTGAAGGAGCTCTTAGTGCGATCTTCATCCTTGGATTAACAACCTCCCCGGTTGTAACCAAGTCAAATTCGGTGCCTCGTTTTTATGCTTTATTTTCTGTTTAATCTATTTTTTATGTGTTAGCTTAATCGTACGAGAAAGGGTTGTGTTTGATTTTTCAGGGCTATTCAACCCCCCTTCTAGCCGGCCGCATCGGTCCTACACCTATAACCGAAGCATAAGGAACTGCCTTCATGTCCTCTTTCTATTTTGATGTCTTCGGAGACATCTCTTTAGATAAAGATTCTCCATGAACAAAAGGTAGAAAAACCTTTCATGGAGTCTTGCATGCTTAAACGAGCTAGGATAGTATGAAGCTCGGGATAAGCACAACATTCTTTTCTTGTGATCCCTTTGATCCTGAGAATATGTGCGCACTCTCCAAAGTCTTTCATATTGAATTGTTTGGATAACCATACCCTTACTTCCGACAACACTTTCATATTGTTTCCAACTACCAAAAATGTCATCTACATATAGTATAAGAAATACCACCACATTTCCATCACACTTCTTGTATACGCAAGACTTATCTGGTCACTGAATAAATCCATAGGTATGGATTACTTCATTAAACCGGATGTTCCAAGACCTTGAAGCTTTACTTCAGTCCATAAATAGACCGATTGAGCTTACATACTAGATGCTCTTTATCTTTTGCAATGAACCCCTCTGGTTGCTTTATATGGATGCTTTCTTCAAGACTTCCATTAAGGAAAGCTGTCTTGACATCCACTTGCCAAATCTCATAATCCATATGAGCAACAATAGATAAAAGAATCTAGATGGACTTAAGTATGGCTACCGGTAAAGGTTTCCCTTTTTCAACAAGCCTTGCTTTGAAAGTTTCCACCTTCCCGTCTGTCCCTCTTTTTCTATTGTAGACCTATTTTCACCCAAAGGCTTTTACACCATTTGGTGGTTCTATAAGCTCTCAGACTCTATTAGAATGCATATATTCTAATTCTATATTCATTGCTCTTTGCCAAGATGTTGCATCTTTATCTTGGAGTGCTTCATGATATGTCCGGGGACCAGGTTCATGTTCACCAGGGATCAAGTTCAAAGACTCTCCCAAAACATGAATCTTTCAGGTTGCCTAATAACCCTCCCATTACGACGAGTCACTTTGTGCAATTGTGTATCATTTGTGATATGTGTTGCAGTTTCTTGTGGTACTTCATCTTGTACTGTTGGTATTAAATTAGACGTGTCCTTTATTATTTAAGAACAAATTTACTTATGGGCTTGTGGTTCATTACATAGTCCTCTTCTAAAAATCGGGCATTGGTGAAAACAATGTTCTTCTAATTTTTATGACTATAAACCTCCTTTCATTTTTCTAGGATAACAAGTGAACTCCTATCCAACTTATCAGTATCTCCCTTCAGCACATGTGCTGGACTACCCCAGATCTGAATATGCTTTAAATTAAGCTTACACCCATTCTACAAATCTATGGGAGTAGAGGGTTTTGACTTAGAAGATACTATGTTCACTTCCGTTTTTAGTGTATATCCTTAAAACGAATTTGGTAATTTTGAAAAACTCATCATTAATCTAACTATTTTCATAAGAGTCTTATACCTTCTACTACACCATTCTGTTGGGGTGTACCAGGTGTAGTTAGTTGGGATTAAATCCCGACTTCTGATAAGTGACTCCTAAACTCTCTTAAGAGGTACTTGCCACTACGATCTCACCGCAGTGTCTTGATACTTTTACCTTGATGTTTCTCCACATCATCCCTATACTCTTATCAAAGTACTTAGACTTGCGGTGCATCAAGTAAATGTACCCGTATCTCGAATAGTCATCTATTCAAAATCACCTTTTGCCTAGATAGTCATAGGTCCACACAAATCAGAATGAACCAATTCTAACACATCTTTGGCTCTCTACCCCCTTAGATTTAAAAAGCCTTTTGGTCATTTTTCCTTCCAAGCAAGACTCGCAGGTTGGAAAATTTTCCACCACCAATGAACCCAAAAGTTCATCGGCTATTTTTCTTTGAATCCTACTCAAGTTAATATGACCTAACCTTAGATGCCAAAGATATGATTGGTTCATTTCTGAAGGTTGCTTTCTCTTATTAGAGTTAGAAGATGTGTTATTAATTTCCATTTGTTGCATCATGGAATTTATTGGATTTATTGCCAACTAACGAACTAGAACAGATAACTTTCCTCTTTTTCTTGACAACAACTTTGTTATCAAAAGAGACAGAATCTCAAGTTCTTTGAATAGTTTAGAGACTGAATTTTAGTTCTTTCTAAACTTAGTACGTAAAGATAATTTCTCAAAATCCATGTTTTATTCCTATCAGAGAATAAACATCTCCCACTGCAACAACTGCTATATTTGCAGTAGTGCCCATGTAGACGGTGATTTCTCCTTCTTATAGTTGTCAAGTTTCCTGGAACCCCTGTAATGAATTGCAGACATGATCAATGGCTCCTCGTATCTACACACCAGGTACTGGTAGATAACACCACTAAACATGTTTCAACAACTAATGAATAAAACACACCTATATTGTTCTCAGTTCTGAGAGAACAGTCCATCTTAATGTCCAAGTCTTATTTCCAATCATTAATTGGGACTACTAAGTCTATTCTATAGTATAACAGTTAGGGGATTGATAAACATATGAAATCCTAAGAATCACAATAATATTTGGTCAAGACCAACACCTTAAAATCCTCGTGAATTTTGTATGCCACGATAGTGTGGACGTATACAAGAACAAAGAGGAGATTTTATCCATTAATTTTATTATCTCGTCAACCTAACTTTATAACAAATAAAATTAATAGTTGGTCTATCTTTGATCAAATATTTGGTCAAAACTTTGAATTTAAAATAATATTGATTCCTCAAAACAATATCATTTAAATTCACCAACACCTCAAACACCGTGAATTTTGTATGCCATGATAGTGTGGACGTATACAAATTCAAACATTTGTGAGAGGGGGTTTTAATTTTATTATCTTGTCAACCTATTTTTATGACAAATTAATAGTTGATTTTCCTTTGGTCACACAAATAATAGCAGTGACTCCGATGGGGAGGATACTATTAAATGCGCCTAAGTGTATACCATTACTTGATACTAAGTCCATTAAGTAGGATTGTGCCCCTTCCGATGGGGAAGATCACACGCTCCTAAATAATTTCCTATAACCATCCATAAAGGAAGTTTGATCTAGTGATCCGCAAACAAACTCATCCGATATGGAGGAAAGCACTCAGAGCCAACGCGCAAGTTTGTTTGCATCACTTACAAACTAGTAATGGAGACCGTGGAATCTATCTACTAATCCCTCTCCCACTTAGTTATTTAAGGTGAGGAATTTTAACCTATCAAGCATACATCACATGAACACACACATCACAGTAAATAAGAGCAATAAATATGGAAATTAATTTTCCAACTATTATGACTTCTTCCATCACTGTTCTTCGTGTGCTCCAACCCTGGCTGCTACCATCTTTAGCACCGCCATTGGGTCCATGTCGTCGGGTCCATCGAGCTTCCTTTTCTACTGCGCCTCTGGTCCTCCAATAGCACCATGCTTCATAGGGATACGATCCGCGACAAAAATAAAATTTTACATATATCGATCCTATATTCCATAAAGGAATGTACATGTATTCTAGATCGAACAAAAAAGTAAAATTCTAAAACTAATACAGCTCCTGTTGTATTTGATACATACAATCATGCACACACAAAATAATGCCCTTGACATGTCCAAGGGTTCAATCACACACAACATCTATAAGCCATAATAGTTGGAGCCTGCAACCACAAAGTTAGCACATCCTACTATTATCCTGCCTAAATTATGTATGACATGTGCATAACTAAATTGAAAACCAAACACACAGAGGCAAACCCTAGCTCTGATATCAATTGTTGGTTGGTCCAAGGAAGATCGTACCGGTTCCACTGTACAAAAATTTTATACAAGTGTCGAACCTTTCCTAACAACCTATTGTATTCTTTAGAAATTAAATTCAGAATCGCAAATGGAACTTAACATTATTGATTCCAAATTTAACTTATCTGTTCTTAATGGTTTAGACTTAGATCGCAAGCGGAACTTAACACTATTGATCCAAGTCTGACCTATGTTACAAAGTTGATTAAATATTTATTTCTAAAATCTGCTCCCAGGTTAAATGTAACACCCATAGGGTTCTTAGCAAAAACAAAAATTTAGAATAATTTTTATCATGAATAAAAATATGCCTTAGTTAAATTTTTTGCTCCTAGCCGAACACTTAAACAAACAAAATAGAAATAAAATTATATATATAAGGTCTAGGATTTAAACTCTATACCTCCCACTAGATGCATGAATAAGATAACCATTAGACCAAGAGTAATTGTGGTTGAAAAGAGAGGGAAACTATAGTTAAAGGTAAAGAGGTAAAAGCTCTTCTCTTGGGAAGAGAAGTTAGAATTGTCTTCTTCCTCTCTAATGAAGAGATGCTCTAGAATATTCTTTTCTTGCTCTCTAAGAAGGGATGCATCTAGACAATGTTTTCATTAAGAAGAGAGTAAAGGAAAGGAGGAAGAAAAATATAGTTTTTCCTCCTCCTCTCATGATGAATAAAAGGGAGAAATGAAAAAATGAGTTGGCATTTTGCTCTCATTCTCTCCTACTCTCTCTTTCACCGTGACTCTCCCTCCCTCTCCTCTTCTTGCCGAGACCAAGGAGCAAGGAAGCTCTCCTCTAGGAAGGATTCACAAGCAAGGTTCCCTCCTTAGAGAATTTAGTGAAGGATGTGAGTATCCCCTCACTGCAGTACAAGTAGCTTCGATCGGTTTCAATCGTAAACGTTTTCTTTTGAAATTTTAAAGATATCTCTCTTGTAAATTTCAGTCAAGGTAAATATGGGTAGTCACTTAGGGCATGATAAAAAAAAAGAAAACTAAGGCCCTACTTACCATGTTTCGGCCTAGGACACAAGAAGGGTGAGATTAAATTTTCTTGTGAGAACATACTTGATTTTATATGTTGATGGCTTAGTTTCATAATTCGTGTTGTGAAAAAAAAAAGACATACTTACCATATGATTCGGCCAAAATGATTTTTAGGCATTAAGTTAAGAATTTTGGATAGAAATCATGGTAGTTGTACTCCTTCATGATGTATAAAATTTTTACATGTTGATAACCTAAGCTTTTATGTTTTATATGAAATGAAAACCATGAAGACCCTACTGATATGTTTCGGCCTAAACAAAATAAATGGTTTAGGGTTAGAGTTTTGAACTCAATCATGCTTATTCATGAAGTATAATGCCTTGTATGTGCTTAGATCAAGTTTGCATGTTATATGGTTAAGTTTTATGCTTCATATGGAATAAAATGATATGAAACCCTACTGATATATTTCGGCCAAATTGAGATAAATAAGTTAGGGTTAGAATTTTGAATTCAAATAGTCTTATTCATGAAGTATGGTGACTTGTATGTGCTTGTACAATGCCTTGTATGTACTTAGATTAAATTTGCATGTTATATGTTTAAGTTTTATGCTTCATATGGAATAAAATGATATGAAGCTCTACTGATATGTTTCGGCCAAATTGAGGAAAATAGGTTAGGGTTAGAGTTTTGAACCCAAATAGGCTTATTCATGAAGTATAATGCCTTGTATATGCTTAGATCAAGTTTGCATGTTATGTGGTTAAGTTTTATGATTCATATGGAACAAAATGATATGAGAACCCTACTGATAGGTTTCAGTCAAATTAAGATAAATGGGTTAGGGTTAGAGTTTTTGAACTCAAACATGCGTATTCATGAAAAATAATGTCTTGTATGTGCTTGGAACAAATTTGCATGTTATGTGTTTGAGTTTTTATCCTTCATATGGAATAAAATAATGTGGAAACCTACTGATGTGGTTCGGCCAAGATGGATTAATTGGGTTAGGAAAGAGTTTAAACCTAACTAAACATGCTTATGTATTCTCATGATATGTAGCCTTTGATATATGAGTAGATTAAGCTTTCATGCTTCATGATATGATGAAAATATGCCTTATGATATGTTGCATTGCTATGTCTTATGATATGATAGACTTATGACATGATGTGCCATGTTAATGATATGATATGCTAGACTCATGATATGATATGCCATGTTCATGATATGTATGCTAAGTTCATGAGATGATATGCCATGTTTGATGATTTGAAAATAACATGTTATACTTTATGTTATGATAGGACCATGTTATGTTTCATAATGCATGTATGAATGGCTTATGTAAGAGGAAAAGCCTAAAGAGTTGCTTCCCTTAAGTTGGGACCAAGAGCACTCTTCATGTTATGAGAAAGAGTTGCTTCCCTTAAGTTGGGACCAAGAGCACTCTTCATGTTATGAAAAAGAGCTGCTTCCCTTAAGTTGGGATCAAGAGCACTCTACATGCTATGGTAAAGAGATGCTTCCCTTAAGTTGGGATCAAGAGCTCTCTTCATGATATGACAAGAATTATGACAAGTATGATATGATATGACATGCATGATATTTTACTTTGTAAGGCTTGTACCAAGGGTGGGCTCCATAAGCGCCCCGGGGTCGACGGACTATGAACGGATCTCGTTAAGGGATGAGCTCCTTAGTACGCCCTTAGGTCGACGGACTATGAACGGACCTAGATCCCTAGTAGGTTCGGGGCTAGCTACCCTGTCCTAGGGATTGCGCGCATTTATGTTTACATGTGGTACAAGCCGGGGCCCTTCTCATGTTGATGATATTATGTTCAAGTATATGTATACGATAGGTTTTACAAGAAGCATGATGCAAACGTTCATTCCATGATGCATGTTTTGAAAATCATTCTACATCTTGCATCTACATGTTCACATGATATAAAATCCTTACATGAAAATAAAAAAGGAGGTATGATATGCTCACCTGACATGATACATGTTTTGATAGGTGTTTCTATGATACGTTTCATGATATGAATTCACATGACATGATAGATTTTCATGAGACATACTTATATGATATGATATGTTATGATGTGTACTTACAAGCTATGACACATTTTATGCCATGCTATGTTATGTTCCTTATATGATAGGAGACGATTATGTTATGTTCTTCCATACCATTTGATGATATGATATGTTTGATTTCATGTGTCACTTTATGTATTATTGTGATTCGGATTTATGAGTAGGAAAGGAGCTCACTAAGCCCTTTGGCTTATAGCTACACGTTTTCCTTGTACTGCAGATAAAGGCAAGGAATGGATCAGTTAAGGGGAGCAGCAGGAAAGGCGATGAAGATGTGTGTGGAAGTGCTGGTGGATAGATCTATTTATGCTTTTGGGTTATCTAAGTTATGCATGTGAACAATGTTGGACCTATGCTTATGATAATGTTCAGCTAGTATGATATCCTACTCATGTTATGTTGGTACGTTTGATTTCACATGCTATGTTAAGTGAACTAGATGCATATGGTAGATGTCAAAAAAAAAAAATATATAAGTCTTCCGCTGCCATGATTCCATATGCATTAGTAAATGATGTCTATGTTAAGTGACGTCCGTCCCTCTAGGGTAGCCTTAGGGGTACCTGGAAGGGCGGGCGTTACATCAAACATGGCAAGGCACTAGGCCTTCTTGGGTATGAGATCATCCACCACTGCCTCGACAAAGTCTTTTATAGAAATTCAATATTTAATTTCCTAAAATAACATTAGGTTTAATCAAAAAGAACAATCGAATCACAAATTTGAAAAACAAAAAAAAAAACATGAACTTGAATCACAAATTTGAAACCTAGAATTATATGCCTCTTGTGTTTGGAATTCATACAAAGAAAAACTAGTATGATGCGGAAAATAATTACTAGTTATATCTTTCTTTGTAAGCAAATAACCTCTTGATCTTCTACCGTATTCCTCTTCTAATCTCGGAGGTTTTGTGGGCAACGATCTTCCTAGACGAGAACCACCAAGCTCCTTCTTCTCCAAGCTAGATTCGGCCGCCACCAATTCTCCAAGAGATGTAGAGGTCCGGCCACCACCACCAAGCTCCAAGGGATGCTAGAAACAAAGACTCCTTTCTCTCCTTCTCCTAGCTAGAACCGGCCACCAAGGACTCCACTTGTGTTGATGCCGCCGGCTACAAAGGAGGAAGAGAAAAGGAGAAGAGCTAGAAGCAATAGGGTTGACCACCACCAAGGAAGAGAGGGAGGGAAATAGAATAGAGTTCTCTCTCATTAAGGCACCTCTACCCCTTCTTTTATAATCCTTGGTCTTGGCAAATAAGGAAATATAAATAAAAACTTCCTTAATTCCTTTTGTCATGAAAAGGAAAATTTAATTGATTAAAAATCAATTTCCTTTTCTTTATCTACATGGTCGGCCACCTACAATCTCCAAACAAGGAAAGTTTTAATACAAGAATTAAAACTTCCTAATTTATTTCCGAAAATTTTTAATAAAAATTTCTCTAATAATTTATCCCTTCATGGTTGGTTATAAAAAGGAAATTTCTTTAAATTAAAATCTCTCTTTTAAAACATGTGGATGATTTCCAAAAAGAAAAGTTATCTCTAAAATTAAAATCTCCTTTCAATCTACAAATAAGGAAAGATATCTAATCTTTTCTTAATCTTTTGTAGAAACTTATAAAAGGAAATATTTAATTTTAAAACTCTCTTTTTAAATCATGAACATGGTTACAAAAAAGGAAAGTTTTATCAAAATTAAAATCTTCCTATCAATCTACAAATAAGGAAAGATATCGAATCTCTTCTAATCTTTTGTAGAAAGATGTAAAAGGAAAAATTTAAATTTTAAACTCTCTTTTAAAACCATGGAATCCACATAAGAAAAATTAAAAAAATAAAATCCTTTTAATATGACGTGGTCGACCACCTAAGCTTGGACTCAAGCTAGGGTCGGCCACCACTTGGTTCATCCAAGGATTAACTTGGTCGGCCCCTTGCTTGGGCTCTAAGCAAGGCTTGGCCGACCACCTTAAGATGGGTATAAAGGTGGGTATAGGTGGGAATAATACTTTATAAATAAGAGGCTACGATAGGTGTTGGTGCAATATCATTTAGGTCAAGGTTGACCTGGTTGACCAAGCTTGAGTCTTGGTTTGGGTTTTGATGTTTGACAATATATTGGGTTTAGATGATATGGACAATGCAGGTACAGTTGTTCATTTGGGGAGATTGTTGATACAATTCCCGTTTGATAAAGGTTGACTAGTTAAGATGTAAAGGAGAGTCAAGTAGATCAAGGTTGACTGGATACTTGACTGGAAGTCCTAGTGAGTGAAGCCAGGCAGAAGAAAATCCTGGTGAGTGAAGCCAAGTGAAAGACCTAGTGAGTGAAGCTAGGCAGAAGGAAATCCTGGTGAGTGAAGTCAGGTGAAAGACCTAGTGAGTGAAGCTAGGCAGTGGGAAAGTCCTGGTGAGTGAAGCCAGGCAAAAGGAAGTCCTGGTGAGTGAAGCCAGGTGAAAGACCTAGTGAGTGAAGCCAGGTGAAAGACCTAGTGAGTGAAGCTAGGCAGAAGGGAAGTCCTAGTGAGTGAAACCAGGCATTGATCGGACATCTGGTGTTGGAAAGTACAAGTGGGTAATGGAGGACCGGACACTTGGCACAAAGAGAAAGTCCAGATGAGTCAAAAGTTGACAGAACTCTTAACGGTCGTAAGTCCAATAGGGAGTTGGCATGGAACTAGGAAGTTCGGACGTAGTAAACTTCCGAAGACCATAACTTTTGACTCGGATATCGGAATGAGGTGATCTCGGATGCGAAATGAAGCTAATTTCAAGATCTGTATAGATTTCTACTTCCCAATTGATTGGCTGATCGATTGGGGGGTTCAATCGATCAGTGGATCGATTGGTTGACGCGAATTCATGCATAAATGGGCTGAATCGATTGGGTAATCGATTGAAACTTCCCCAATCGATCGGTCGATCAATTGGGAGAGTTTCTGAGTGAACAGTAAGCTTCTGAATCGATCAATTGATCGATTGAAGCATCCAATCGATCGGGCGATCGATTGGAGCACTGGAAATCGCTCGAGAAGCCTTGAATCGATCGGGAAATTGATTCAAGGCGATTCCAGAGAGCACAGAGGCTCTCTGGATCGATCGGTCGATCGATCCAAAGCCTCCCCAATCGATTGGGAGCAATCCAATCGATTGGGATTCAACCGTTGACGCAAATATAGACGTTGGCGAGCGTTTTCTTCGACACGGCTTCCTCTCTTCTCCACAGACGATTACAGAACTTCTCCACAGCGATCTTTTCTTCCTCACCGCCAGTTCTTGAAGGTTCTTGGAGGCTCATCCAAGTCAAGAGGTGATTTGCAACAAGTAGAAGATGAAGCTAGGGTTTTCATTGTAATCTTGTAAGATTCATTTGTATTTTGCTTCTTTCTTTCTCATTGTTGTATTGTGAGGTTGTAAGGCTTCTCCGCCTTCGGTAGTTACCGAGAAGGAGTGTTTTCATAGTGGAGGGTGCATGAGTTTGTGGATCCTTGGATTAGTCACCTCTTCTTGAGGTGGATACCAAGTAAATCTATGTGTTAGCGTTGTAGTGTGTTGTTTCTTATATTTTCCGCTGCACATCATCACAAGAAGTAAGCAACGACGAGCACGAGATCGCGCCGAGCTATTCACCCCCCCCCCCCTCTAGCTACATTTTGGTCCCAACAAGTGGTATCAGAGCGAGGCCGCTCTTCACCGGAATCATCGCCGGAAGGGGTAAAGAGCTAGAGGGTGAAGAAGTTGGAGCAAATTCTTCAAGTCAAAGATTTCTTCAATCTCAGCTTCAACATGGAATTTCAAGACGAATTTGGATTCGACACAAGGGTGCCTCCACCATATGTATCTACAAGCTTCGATTCTTGGAGATCAAGAATTGAAAATTTCTTGATGATGGAGATAGAGCAATGGTTTGCTCTATTGGAAGGCTTCGAGGTTCCAAGAAACTCAAAGGGTAAAATCCTCAAGAAGAGCAAATGGAGCCAAGAACAAATTCAAAGGTGTGAGGCGAATAACAAGGTAACCAAATTATTGGTTAATTTATTGCCAAGCACCATTCTTTACAAAATTGGAGAATTTGAAGATGCAAAGGAGCTTTGGAGCAAATTGGCATCAATCCATGAGATCCCCTCCCCTGTACCGAATCAAGAGGAATCCAAAGAGGGCGACTCATTGGAGCAATACCAAGAGGAGGACTCCGAAGTTGAGAGATACTCAACTTCCGAAGAAGAAGTCCAAGACGAAGCTTCATCTTCGAGGGAATGCAATGAAGGGAACAAGGAGGGAGCATACTCCTTGTTCCATGTACAAGATGAAGATGAAGAAGTCTCCACCTCTAGGATTGAGGGGGAGCAACTTTTGGTGACACCGGATCAAGAAGAAGGAGAAGTCTCCACATCCGGGTCAAGAAGAGAAGAGGATGAAGAAGCTTCCACCTCCACAAATCAAGTCATATCTATTGGAGGAGAATCATCATCGGATCAAGAGGAAGCCTCCACATCCGGATCCAAAGGAGAAGAAGTCACCCCTACACAAGAAGGTATAAATAGTTCATTTAAAACTAAAAATCATATTATATGTTTTGAGTGTAGGGAAAAAGGGCATTACAAAAGTAAATGCCCTAAATTGGTCAAGAAGAAGGGCCAAGTGGCACAAAAGGGCAAGGAGAAGCCCAAGGAGACCATCCCTAACACAAAGAAGAGCAAGAAGCACATTGTGTGCTTCTCTTGCAATCAAAAGGGGCATTATCGAAGTCAATGTCCTAAGGGGAAGAACACGGTCAAGGCTCAAGGAGGAAGCACAACTCAAGGGGGAGCCTCCAAGGTAAAAAGGAAGGTATCATTCATTGAACCTACCCCCTTAAACAATGGTAAAAGGCATGATAGTTCTAATCTATATCATTTTAATGCTATTTACCATGAAAATAGGAGGCATGATGTTATCAAAGAAAATCATGTGGCTCTCCATGCTAAGACAACCAAACCTAGGTCTAGGAAGGTAGGTAAAAGTCTAGGCAATAACACTAAGGATTTTAGCTACAAGCTTAGAAACTAAAATGCTCATGGACTTAATGGGAAACCAAAAACTAAGAACTTAGCAATGGAGAATCAAGTCTTGAGATCAAGACTTGACAAACTAGAAAAGACCCTAAAAAGGATGGAAAATATCCTCAAAGGGCAAAATGAGCAAAATCTAGGTTTAGGGCAACAAGGGTCATCCAAGGGCCATAGAGGTTTGGGATACAAACCTAAAACCAAAAAGGATGTACCTACTTATCATAGAGTTCCATATAGTTATTGAACAAACCCTAGGTCTAGTGGTCAAGTCAAGAATACTAGGGAGGTCATCCCTAAGAGTATTTTTGTAACAAACGTGTCTAAGACTTCTAAGAAGTCTAAGAGAGTCACAAAGAAGGTCACAATGGAAGCAACCCCTAGGGTTGACCTAGAAAAGGTGACCAAGGCTTCTAAGAAGCCAAACAAGGTCACTAGGAAGGTATCTAGGGAAGTTATCCCTAGTGAGTACCTAGAGCATCCAAGGAGCACCAATAGATTTTGGATTCCTAGGAGCATCTTCTCTACCCCATAGATGGGTTAAAGAGTGTCAACTCTAAGAAGAAGGGTAGTTTACCCAACTTTGAAGAAATTGACACTCAAGGAGCATTTTCAAGGTTATTATTAACCCTTTGAAAATGAAATGGATTTATGATTTACTCTTTGAAAGAGTAAAATGTGCCAAATTTGAGAAGTATTGATTTTATTTTTAATTGGCACAATTTGAGAAAGCATAAGAAATACCAAGTTGGGACGTTGGTATTTTCTTAGTAATTTAAGGCAAATCTAAGCCTTAATTAAATGTGATACTCTTGTGGAAAAATGAAATATGCCAACACTTGAGGAATATGCTTAATTTCAAACGGCATAAATTTTGTCAAGAGAATTAAAAATGTCAATTTAGATTTTGGCATTTTCTTGGAGCGTTTAGAGGGCAATTTAGGTTAGATTTTAAGTTAGCTAAGGTTTAAGGACACTTAGATAGGTAATCTAGGTATTTTATCTATGCTAAACCTTGCCATGATTGTTTGCTCACTATATGCCATGACATCATGATTATTTTTGCATTCGTACCTTATGATGAAAAATACAAAAATATCATGTCATGACATACATACATCATGTAGTTATAGGAATTTTTCTTTTGAAAATTATTTCTTTTTGATGTATGCCATAACATTATCATGCATTATGTTTATTTCCTTAAAATTAAGGACAAATGGCATTTATCAACGGGTGATATAAACAAGTAACATCCTTGGTGGATGTTTGCCACTCAAAATGCCTAGATAGAGATGCATGATCCCTAGATTAGGGCAAAACCAAAATCTACATCTCACAAAGACCTATAAGGTGACTTGTATGTGTTTTAGTGCACAGTAGATACAAGTGAGATGTTAGGATGATGAACAAAACTCAAGATGTTGATTTAGTGCATTCTTTTGAGTTTTAAGTTCATCAAAACACATAGTTATGTGTGTTCCCATCATTGGGAAAGCTAGTGTACAAGTCATGTGCATTAAGCCCAAGGAACATGGTGGGATATTGGTTTTGAAAATGGTTTTAAAATGATTTTGGAAAACCTTGGTGAAGGCTATCTTTTGATAATAATCATCATTGAATAGTAAGACACAAACTTGAAGAAAACACTAAAATTTTTGCAAGTTTTCAAGTTTTTATCAATCTTTGAAAATATGATGTATTTTCTTAGAAAACTATTTTTCCTTGAAAATATATACCCTAAATAATGTCTACACAAATTTTCACGATTTTGTAGAATTTTCTAGGGGTTTCTGAAGTTGACTGAAATGAACTTTCAGCAACTATCAAACCTCAATCGATCACCCGATCGATTGAAGGGTCTCAATCGATCGGATGATCGATTGAGAATAGGCTTATCGCGAACAGAAGCCGTCTGGATCGATCCACCGATCAATCCAGCCCTCCTGAATCGATCAGTGGATCGATTCAGCATGGTCTGATCGATTGGGACCCAACTCCAATCGATCAAAGTTGCTGATTTTGGCTGGTAAAGCCCGATTTCAGCATTTTTGAACCATGGTTAGTCTAGGTAACCATTCCAAACCCTTAAAAGTACATTTGTATACATAAAAAAGGTGTTTTCATGTTGAAAACAAGGATGGATTGGGAGACTAAGTAGAGGTTTAGGTTGAGGTTTGCTTCAAATATTGAATATTTGAACCTCAAAACTTCTAAATTTGGGTTTCCTAAAGGTTTAGGGATTCCTTGTCATTGTTGGTGCAATGACAGAAGTTACCACCATGTCTTTAGGGGGAGAGACTCTTTAAAGACATAAAAACTATTTTTCATGAACCTTGGAAGGTGGTTAACCTTCTTTTCAGAAAATTCTCAAGGTTGGGCATTGAAATTAATGAGGAGTGGGTATCCTCATTGTTTAAGTGGAGTTTGCTCATGAATGAGCATTTGATAAAAATGAAGGGTATGGGACCTTCATTTGGGTTATTCAAGTGGTTAATGCTCAAGGGTGAGCGTTGATGATAATGAAGGGTATGAGATCTTCATTATCATGGTGATCACAACGAGTGAAGTTGTGAACAACGATAAGCAACTCTTCAGGGGAAGGTGTTATTTTTGATGTGTGCCCAAATATGGGGGCATGTTTGTGATGTGTGCCAATAGGGGGAGAATGCATGGTTAAGTTAGGCCTTCAGTACCTAAAGGGGGAGTTTGCCCTCTAGAAAAGGAGAAGAATGAAGGAAACCATCATTCAGATATTGGCATGAAGGGAGTTGAGGCTATGGGATTAGCCTAATTTCCTAACTTAACATGTGGTATTGTCAAACATCAAAAAGGGGGAGATTGTTGGTGCAATATCCTTTAGGTCAAGGTTGACCTGGTTGAACAAGCTTGAGTCTTGGTTTGGGTTTTGATGTTTGACAATATATTGGGTTTAGATGATATGGACAATGCAGGTACAGTTGTTCATTTGGGGAGATTGTTGATACAATTCCCGTTTGATCAAGGTTGACCAGTTAAGATGTAAAGGAGAGTCAAGTAGGTCAAGGTTGACAGGATACTTGACTAGAAGTCCTGGTGAGTGAAGTCAGGCAGAAGGAAATCCTGGTGAGTGAAGCCAGGTGAAAGACCTAGTGAGTGAAGCTAGGCAGAAGGAAATCCTGGTGAGTGAAGCCAGGTGAAAGACCTAGTGAGTGAAGCTAGGCAGTGGAAAATCCTGGTGAGTGAAGCCAGGTGAAAGACCTAGTGAGTGAAGCTAGGCAGTGGGAAAGTCCTGGTGAGTGAAGCCAGGTAGAAGGAAGTCCTGGTGAGTGAAGCAAGGTGAAAGACCTAGTGAGTGAAGCTAGGCAAAAGGAAAATCCTGGTGAGTGAAGCCAGGTGAAAGTGTAACGCCCGAAAATTCTCAAAACTGTTTTAGAAATATAGTATGATTTTTCTGGAATTTTTAGATATTTTTCCGGAATTTTTCGAGTAGCGGAAGTAGCAAAAATAAATATAAACGAAAACGGCCTAAGCGGGAATCGAACCCGAGACCTATGGTTTAAGGGATAATGTTAGTAACCAGTGAACCCAGCAGGGCCGTGCTGAGAGAAAGGAGAAACATCTATATTTATGTTAGAGTTGACCGAAATTACCACTTAATATAAATAGAAGGGTTAAGTGGGTTTGGTTTATTTTGCTTGGTTCGGCAAACTCCTCCCTCTCCAAACCCTCAACGCCGACGCCACCTCCTCCTCCTCCTCCTCCTCCTCCTCTCCCGGCGCCCAAACCCAAGGACTCTCGGCTCATCTTCCGGCAACGACTCCAACACGAAAGAGGTTCTTCTCCGCGAGAGGAACGCGAAGACGTGAGCGGGTCGTCGAGAAGGTCATCTCCACCAGAATTCTAGCGAATAGAATTGTAAGGAATTTAGCGTACGAGGTAAGAAACCCCTCACCTGCGGTATAATAGCTCCGGTTGGTTTCCTACGCATTAGTTTTAGCTATATGCAGGTTTTTCCGGCACATAGGGTATGTTTAAACCCTCCTCGAGGATTTAGGGATCTAGTTGAACACCTCTAGACGGGCCGGACACGTTGTTCTCCTTTAGTTGGAGATTCTGGACGTTGTCGGGTGCCTAGAGGTGATCTCCCTATTAGAGGAGAGAGTTGGAGCACACCAAGTGTTCGATAAAATGTTAGGGTAGCTAAATACCACCTCAGTTATGTTTAATAGCTCAGTTAAATGCATTAGAGGCATTTAAACCAGCACATTAGTTAGTTCAGTTTTATGGGACTACGGTCCAATGGGTGGGCTCCCACAGTCGCCTCTAGGTTCAGATAACCTAGTTCTAGGTTTAGATAACCTAGAAACAGCATGTTGTATCAGTTAGCTATAGATATCAGTATTTTATTTTCAGTGGCACTGTACTGGATCAGATATCCATTGGGTTGGACTCTCACAGTCGTCCCTAGGTTTAGATAACCTAGTTAACCCTACTAAATTCGGGACTTGCAAACCCGGGTCTAGTTAGGGATGCGCGCACAGCAAGTACAGTTGTCGGGCCCAACAGCATGTTTAGTATTTTCACCTATTATGTATTAGATTTCAAAACTCAAAATCAATTATGCTAGTTGAGTTTGTTTCCAGCTACAGATTTAGTTTCAGTTAGTTTAGCTTATGTTCACTTCAGTGTTTTATTGCTTGCCACGATATGATTCAGTGCTCATGTCATGCTTATGTGTTATGCTTTATGATTTCAGTATACCATGACTTAACAAATTCAGTGCATATTTTCAAATAGCATGCTTTAAAAACCATATTGCACCGAATGCATATTTTTGTGAGGTAGATGGTTTCTTACTAAGCTTGTTAGTTTACAGATACTACTTTTCTTATACTGCAGATAAAGGTAAAGGAAAAGTGGACTAGCAGTGGAGGCTGGAGGTCAATGCAGATGAGGATGTGTGTGTATGGAACTGGAATCAAAGGTCCTTAGGGGACGTAGCAAATTGAGCATTAGACTCTTTAGCATTTACTTTAGCATTTTATTTATTGGTTTTGGTTTCCATGTTCTAGGCACTTTTAGTTATGTGTTACCATGAATTCCTAAACTATGCCCTATGTTAAGTCAGATTACTAGTTTATGTCGTTGGAATGTTATTATATGTTGTTAGAATAGTTACGATGCATTAGTTAGGTGTTAAGTGGGGTTTTGGCACGCCAAAGTGCTGAAATCCGAATCCCCGGGTGAAATCAGACTCTGATCGGTCTTCCGACCGATCAGGGCCTGGCTGTGTCACTAGATCGGTCAGCCGACCGATCCAGCCAGATACAGTATGCCACTGTATCCTCCTAGATCGGTCAGCCGACCGATCCAGTACGATACAGTAGCGTCCCAGGAGATTTTAGGTGCCTGGATCGGTCCGACCGACCGATCCAGCCACACCTGGATCGGTCTACCGACCGATCCAGTCGTGAACAGAACGTTCCCCAGCTCCGATCGATCCACGGACCGATCCAACCAAGAGCAATCGATCCAGTCCAGCTCGGATCGATTGGGAAGCTCAGGTTTCGTCCAAGAAACTTATCAGTCCAGCTCCTTGACCGTAGGGGATGTAGGATACACCAGGTATCCCTTAGATCATCTCCCTTAGCACAGGTAGAACCAATAACATGTATTAGGTCAGATATCAGTAGCATAAAAACTCAAATTAGATCAGTTTTCCGCGCAGCTTAGCACAGTAACCGTAGTGATTCGCCTTACAGCCTAGTAGTGGAAGGTGGGTCACTACAGAGTGGTATCAGAGCAGTGTTCCATACTTCCTACACACACATCTGCATTGTACCTGCAGCTTCCAAGTAAGAATACCTCCCCTCTCTTTATTGTTCTTGCTTTCTAGTTACAGTTCATGTTTATATGCCTACTTCCTGTTAGTATGAGATAGTCTTCGAACATGATATCAGTAATTATATAACTGTGATAGTATTAGTTATACATATGTTCTCTATGTCTTTAGAAATGGCACGAGGACGCCCAGCTAGAAGGGCACTAGCTACTGAGCCCCAACAAGAGGCAGGCAGTTCAGTGCCTCCTCCAGACCTTACAGCATTAGTGGCTCAGTTACAGCAGCAGCTAGCTGAACAGCAACAGGAAATAGCCACCTTAAAGGCTAATCAGCAGAATACCCCCACAGTCACCTCGGAACCGAACCTAACGACTCCAGAAGTCTTAGAGGTTCCACCAGCTCAGCCTACAGCGCCAACACCAGCACCAGCAGTCCTAGCAGCTGAGCCAAGAAAGGAAGCCTATCTGATCCAGTGGCAGCGAGTCAAGCCAGAGAACTTCTCAGGCGCTAGTGAACCATGGGATGCACAAGCCTGGTTCAAAACACTGGAGAGCACGATGGAGCTTCTGGACTGGCCAGAGCACGATGGAGCTTCTGGACTGGCCAGAACACGAGAAGGTGAAGTGTGCCTCCTTCTGCCTGACAGGAGACGCACGCATGTGGTGGGAAAGAATCAGAACGAAGCGCCCAGTGAACCAGATGACATGGGCCGACTTTGAGAAAGAATTCTTTGAGGAGTTCTTTCATATGCGGGTTATAAACCGCCACTATGATGAGTTCACTGAGTTTCGCCAACCTATCAGTTGAGGAAGCCGTGAAGAAATTCAACAGGTTGGCTCGTCTGTGCCCAGAGCTGGTCAGCACAGAAAAGGAACGGATTAGGTTGATGCTCAAGATGCTGAGGCCAGAGATAGCAGTGAACGTGGCTGGTGGCATACATAGGCCACAAACCACAGAGGAGTTGGTGAGCAGTGCCTTGACCACAGAGCACTACCAGAACAGCATGAAGCAGCAGAGGCAAGTCTTCTCAGAGTCCAAGGGCCAAGGAAACTCTCACACTCAAAAACAGCAAGGTCACAGCTCTAACTGGAAAGGGAACTCCAACAGCAAGCGCAAATCAGGGAGTGACTCAAAAGGAGGACCATCTAGCAAACGACCCAGTTATCCAAAGTGTGCCACTTGTGGAAAATTTCACCCAGGGGTTTGTCGCAAGGGCACACGAGGATGCTTTGAATGTGGACAAGAAGGGCACATGGCCAAACAGAGTGCTCGAACAAGACCGGTCTTCCTCATCCACAGCAGATTCAATTACATCAGATGCAGCCGCTCTAGAAGGTCCACTTATCAGCCGGGCGATTAGAAGCCCCTCCAGCTATGGCGAATGCGAGGATCTACTCACTCACCGAGAGGACGTAGCAAATGCCTCGGCAGTTGTCACAGTCGATTAGCATTTTTCAGTATAGTGCTCTATTTGATACTGGGGTAACCCATTCATATATAGCCGGATGTTCTCCGAGAAATTAGAAATACCCCCAGGTACTCGGTGGTCGGTTTCACGGCACTACCTTCAGGAGAGGTCATGGCATCGACGCACTGGCTCAGAGCGGTGCCATTATAGCAGGCAGGAACTCTTTTGTAATCCGATCCTGCTGGAAATGACCGACTACGACGTCATCCTTGGAATGGACTTCCTGATCCGATACGGTGCTTCCATAGAGTGCCGTAAGAAAGTCGTATTCCAACCCGAAGCTTCGAGTACATCGGAGAACCAAAGAGAAAAGCCGAAAATTTCTCTCAGCTATGAAGGCACGGAGATGAATCGGGATGTACGGGTACCTAGCACATGTAGTCACTACCGGCCAGGACGACCAACAACCAGCAGAGGTCCGAGTTGTATGTGACTACCCAGTAGTCTTCTGAAGAGTTACCGGGCCTAGCACCAGGGAGATTGAATTTGAGATAGAGCTCTTCCCCACCAATCCTATTTCCAAAGCGCCCTACCGCATGGCTCCAGCAGAATGAAGGAACTTAACTACAGGAGCTACTTGACAAGGGCTTCATACGCCTAGTCACTCACCATGGGAGCACCTGTTCGTGAAGAAGAAGGATGGAAGCATGCGGCTATGTATAGACTACAGAGCACTGATCACGATCAAGAATCGGTATCCTCTTCCGAGAATAGATGACCTGTTCGACCGGTTAAGGAGCAGCGGTGTTCTCTAAGATTGACCTCGGATCGGGATATCAC
Organism: Zingiber officinale; assembly: GCF_018446385.1. Taxonomy (NCBI): domain Eukaryota; kingdom Viridiplantae; phylum Streptophyta; class Magnoliopsida; order Zingiberales; family Zingiberaceae; genus Zingiber; species Zingiber officinale. The sequence continues at coordinate 109,800,263 of NC_056003.1, read as the reverse complement.
CAAGTCGAGTCAAGGAGGGTGATATACAGAAGACAGGACCAGACACGGACATTACGAGTTCGTAGTCATGCCTTTGGCGTGACAAATGCTCCACTACATTCATGGATCTCATGAACAGAGTATTCAGGGAGTATTTAGATCAGTTTGTTATTGTGTTTATCAATGACATTCTTATCTACTCAGGAACTCAGGAAGAACACTCAGAGCACCTGAAACTAGTATTGCAGACCCTTCAGCAGAACCAGCTATACGCCAAGTTCACCAAATGTGAATTTTGGCTAGATCAGGTGTCCTTCCTGGGCCACATCATCTCAAAGGATGGTATTATGGTAGATCCCAGCAAGATAGAAGCAGTAAGTAACTGGAAGAGACCTAAGAACGCCAGCGAGATCAGGAGCTTTCTGGGATTAGCAGGATATTACAGAAAGTTTGTAGAGGACTTCTCCAGGATAGCCTCCCCACTGACAGCTCTTACCAGAAGGAACAGGAAATTTCAGTGGACAGAGGACTGTGAGAACAGCTTCAGCGAGCTAAAAAGGAGATTGACCAGTGCTCCCATTTTGGCTCTACCGGACATCTATAGTGATGCCTCTAAGTTGGGACTAGGAGCAGTACTGATGCAAAATGGCAAGGTGATCGCCTATGCCTCCAGACAACTCAAGGATTATGAGAAGAATTACCCTACTCATGACCTTGAACTTGCAGCAGTAGTGTTCGCTCTCAAAATTTGGAGACATTACTTATATGGAGCTCAGTGCAGAGTGTATACAGATCATCAGAGTCTGAAGTACTTCTTCACTCAGAAGGATCTGAATATGCGACAGCGCAGATGGCTTGAGCTGGTCAAGGACTACGATGTAGACATCCTCTACCATCCAGGGAAAGCCAATAAGGTAACAGATGCCCTTAGCAGAAAATTCAGTGCTACCTTATTATCTCTTACAGCCATGTCACCGCCCCTACAGAAGGAGATCGTAGATTTCGGCCTTGAACTCATCGTTGGACAGCTCTCTACTATGACCTTAGAGTCCACCTTGCTTGGTGATATTCAGTCAGCTCAGGAGCAGGACCCTGAAATTCAGAAAATCAAGCAAGGGCTAGCAGAATCAGGAAGTGGAGAATTCAGAGTGTCCGATAGCGGGGTGTTGTATGTTGGTGACAGACTCTTTGTTCCAGATCAGGAGGAGCTACGGAGACAGATTTTAGATGAGGCTCACAGGACTCCTTATGCGATGCATCCAGGTTCCACCAAAATGTATCAAGACCTGAAGAACCGTTTTTGGTGGCCCGGGATGAAGCGAGACATCGCCAGATATGTTAGCATCTGCCTCACCTGTCAGAGGGTCAAGGCAGAACATCAGCGACCAGGAGGAGTTCTGCAGCCTATACAGATCCCAGAATGGAAGTGGGAGGATATTTCTATGGACTTCATAGTGGGACTACCCAGAACCACGAATGGTTTTGATGCCATCTGGGTAATAGTCGACAGGTTGACTAAATCAGCCCACTTCTTAGCTATTAGAATATCCTACTCCATGGAGCAGCTAGCTCAGTTGTATCTCAAGGAGATTGTCAGGCTGCATGGAGTCCCACGGACCATTATATCAGACAGAGACAGCAGATTTACATCACACTTCTGGAAGTGTGTGCAGTCAGCTATGGGCACCCAGTTAAAATTTAGCACAGCCTTCCATCCTCAGACAGATGGTCAGACGGAGCGAGTAAACCAGGTACTCGAAGATATGCTCTGAGCTTGTGCCCTAGATTTCAAGGGAAGTTGGTGCAAATATCTGAGTCTAGCAGAATTTGCATACAACAACAGTTATCAGGCCACTATCGGCATGGCTCCTTATGAGGCACTCTATGGGCGGAGGTGCAGATCACCAATCTGCTGGTATGAGAGTGGTGAACAGAAGGAACTAGAGCTTCAGACAGATCTAGTAGCAGATACCACAGCAGCCATACAGCAGATTCGCCAGAGAATAGAGACAGCACATAGCCGTCAGAAGAGCTATGCCGATACACGACGCAGACCCCTAGAGTTTTCAGTTGGGGATACAGTTTTCCTCAGAGTAGCTCCCATGAAGGGAGTCATGCGTTTTGGGAAGAAAGGCAAGCTAGCTCCCAGATATGTGGGACCCTACCTTATCACGAAGAGAGTGGGCAAGGTAGCATATGAGCTAGAGCTACCTCAGGAGATGTCAGCTGTCCACAACGTATTTCATGTCTCCATGCTGAAGAAGCATATTCCAGACGCCACCTAGGTGATTGAGCCCCAGTTGGTACAGGTCCGTGATGATCTCAGCTATGACAGTCGGCCTATTCAGATAATAGACCGAGCAGTAAAGAAATTACGGAACAAGGAGGTACCATTAGTCAAAGTCAGCTGGCAAAATCACACAGCAGCAGAGGCGACTTGGGAGACAGAGGCCAGCATGAGACAGAAGTATCCAGAATTGTTCTAAGTTCGAGGATGAACTTTTTATAAGGTATGGGGGATTGTAACGCCCGAAAATTCTCAAAACTGTTTTAGAAATATAGTATGATTTTTCTGGAATTTTTAGATATTTTTCCGGAATTTTCCGAGTAGCGGAAGTAGCAAAAATAAATATAAACGAAAACGGCCTAAGCGGGAATTGAACCCGAGACCTATGGTTTAAGGGATAATGTTAGTAACCAGTGAACCCAGCAGGGCCGTGCTGAGAGAAAGGAGAAACATCTATATTTATGTTAGAGTTGACCAGAATTACCACTTAATATAAATAGAAGGGTTAAGTGGGTTTGGTTTATTTTGCTTGGTTCGGCAAACTCCTCCCTCTCCAAACCCTCAACGCCGACGCCACCTCCTCCTCCTCCTCCTCCTCCTCTCCCGGCGCCCAAACCCAAGGACTCTCGGCTCATCTTCCGGCAACGACTCCAACACGAAAGAGGTTCTTCTCCGCGAGAGGAACGCGAAGACGTGAGCGGGTCGTCGAGAAGGTCATCTCCACCGGAATTCTAGCGAATAGAATTGTAAGGAATTTAGCGTACGAGGTAAGAAACCCCTCACCTGCGGTATAATAGCTCCGGTTGGTTTCCTACGCATTAGTTTTAGCTATATGCAGGTTTTTCCGGCACATAGGGTATGTTTAAACCCTCCTCGAGGATTTAGGGATCTAGTTGAACACCTCTAGACGGGCCGGACACGTTGTTCTCCTTTAGTTGGAGATTCTGGACGTTGTCGGGTGCCTAGAGGTGATCTCCCTATTAGAGGAGAGAGTTGGAGCACACCAAGTGTTCGATAAAATGTTAGGGTAGCTAAATACCACCTCAGTTATGTTTAATAGCTCAGTTAAATGCATTAGAGGCATTTAAACCAGCACATTAGTTAGTTCAGTTTTATGGGACTACGGTCCAATGGGTGGGCTCCCACAGTCGCCTCTAGGTTTAGATAACCTAGCTCTAGGTTTAGATAACCTAGAAACAGCATGTTATATCAGTTAACTATAGATATCAGTATTTTATTATCAGTGGCACTGTACTGGATCAGATATCCATTGGGTTGGACTCCCACAATCGTCCCTAGGTTTAGATAACCTAGTTAACCCTACTAAATTCGGGACTTGCAAACCCGGGTCTAGTTAGGGATGCGCGCACAGCAAGTACAGTTGCCGGGCCCAACAGCATGTTTAGTATTTTCACCTATTATGTATTAGATTTCAAAACTCAAAATCAATTATGCTAGTTGAGTTTGTTTCCAGTTCCAGATTTAGTTTCAGTTAGTTTAGCTTGCCACGATATGATTCAGTGCTCATGCCATGCTTATGTGTTATGCTTTATGATTTCAGTATATCATGACTTAACAAGTTCAGTGCATATTTTCAAATAGCATGCTTTAAAAACCATATTGCACCGAATGCATGTTTTTGTGAGGTAGATGGTTTCTTACTAAGCTTGTTAGCTTACAGATACTACTTTTCTTATACTGCAGATAAAGGTAAAGGAAAAGTGGACTAGCAGTGGAGGCTGGAGGTCAATGCAGATGAGAATGTGTGTGTATGGAACTGGAATCAAAGGTCCTTAGGGGACGTAGCAAATTGAGCATTAGACTCTTTAGCATTTACTTTAGCATTTTATTTATTGGTTTTGGTTTCCATGTTCTAGGCACTTTTAGTTATGTGTTACCATGAATTCCTAAACTATGCCCTATGTTAAGTCAGATTACTAGTTTATGTCGTTGGAATGTTATTATATGTTGTTAGAATAGTTACGATGCATTAGTTAGGTGTTAAGTGGGGTTTTGGCACGCCAAAGTGCTGAAATCCGAATCCCCGGGTGAAATCAGACTCTGATCGGTCTCCCGACCGATCAGGGCCTGGCTGTGTCACTGGATCGGTCAGCCGACCGATCCAGCCAGATACTGTATCCTCCTGGATCGGTCAGCCGACCGATCCAGTACGATACAGTAGCGTCCCAGGAGATTTCAGGTGCCTGGATCGGTCAGCCGACCGATCCAGACATACCTGGATCGGTCTGACCGACCGATCCAGCCACACCTGGATCGGTCTGCCGACCGATCCAGTCGTGAACAAAACGTTCCCCAGCTCCGATGGATCCACGGACCGATCCAACCAAGAGCAATCGATCCAGTCCAGCTCGGATCGATTGGGAAGCTCAGGTTTCGTCCAAGAAACTTATCAGTCCAGCTCCTTGACCATAGGGGATGTAGGATACACCAGGTATCCCTTAGATCATCTCCCTTAGCACAGGTAGAACCAATAACATGTATTAGGTCAGATATCAGTAGCATAAAAACTCAAATTAGATCAGTTTTCCGCGCAGCTTAGCACAGTAACCGTAGCGATTCACCTTACAGCCTAGTAGTGGAAGGTGGGTCGCTACAGAAAGACCTAGTGAGTGAAGCTAGGCAGAAGGGAAGTCCTAATAAGTGAAACCAGGCATTGATCGGACATCTGGTGTTGGGAAGTCCAAGTGGATAATGGAGGACCGGACACTTGGCACAAAGAGAAAGTCCAGATGAGTCGAAAGTTGACCGAACTCTTAACGGTCGTAAGTCCAATAGGGAGTTGGCATGGAACTAGGAAGTTCGGACATAGTAAACTTCCGAAGACCATAACTTTTAACTCGGATATCGGAATGAGGTGATCTCGGATGCAAAACGAAGCTAATTTCAAGCTCTGCACAGATTTCTACTCCCAATCGATTGGCTGATTGATTGGGGGGTTCAATCGATCAGTGGATCGATTGGTTGACGCGAATTCATGCAGAAATGGGCTGAATCGATTGGGTAATCGATTGAAACTTCCTCAATTGATCGGTCGATCGATTGGAAGAGTTTCTGAGCGAACAGTAAGCTTCTGAATCGATCAATTGATCGATTGAAGCCTCCAATCGATCGGGCGATCGATTGGAGCGCTGGAAATCGCTCGAGAAGCCTTGAATCGATCGGGAAATCGATTCAAGGCGATTCCAGATAGCACAGAGGCGCTCTGGATCGATCAGTCGATCGATCCAAAGCCTCTCCAATCGATTGGGAGCAATCCAATCGATTGGGATTCGACCGTTGACGCAAATATAGACATTGGCGAGCGTTTTCTTTGACACGGCTTCGTCTCTTCTCCACAGACGATTACAGAACTTCTCCACAGTGATCTTTTCTTCCTCACCGCCAGTTCTTGAAGGTTCTTGGAGGCTCATTCAAGTCAAGAGGTGATTTGCAACAAGAAGAAGATGAAGCTAGGGTTTTCATTGTAATCTTGTAAGATTCATTTGTATTTTGCTTCTTTCTTTCTCATTGTTGTATTGTGAGGTTGTAAGGCTTCTCCGCCTTCGGTAGTTATCGAGAAGGAGTGTTTTCATAGTGGAGGGTGCGTGAGTTTGTGGATCCTTGGACTAGTCACCTCTTCTTGAGGTGGATACCAAGTAAATCTACGTGTTAGCATTGTAGTGTGTTGTTTCTTATATTTTCCGCTGCACATCATCACAAGAAGCAAGCAACGACGAGCACGAGATCGCACCGAGCTATTCACCCCCCCTCTAGCTACATTTCGGTCCCAACAATAGGGACTGAGAGGAGGAATTGGTTTTGGTCTCTCGATGAAATTAAACTTCCCGTGTTCACCCCGAACACTCAACTTAATTTCATCAATAATAATTCATACCACTAAAGAATTATTATTGAACTACCGCACCAATCCCAAATTACATTTTGGGATCCTTATTATTAAGAGTGTGTTAGTCTCCCTGTGTTTAAGATGTCGGATGTCCACTAATTAATTGAGTTACTGACAACTCATTTTAATTAATATCTCAATCTAAGAGTAATACCATTCAACCTTATCGTCATATCGGACTAAATCCACCTGTAGGGTTTAACATGACAATCCTTATGAGCTCCTCTTGGAGACATTATCAACCTAGATTACTAGGACATAGTTTCCTTCTATAATCAACAACACACATTATAAGTAATATCATTTTCCAGATTATCGGGCCTATTGATTTATCGAGCTAAATCTCACCCTTTGATAAGTCAAAGAAATAAATACTAAATATATGTGCTTATAATTATATTAGGATTAAGAGCACACACTTCCATAATAACTAAGGTCTTGTTCTTTTATTAAATCAGTATAAAAAGAACTTACCTTAATGGTCCTGCTCAATACACTCAGAGTGTACTAGTGTAATTTATCAGTTAAGATAAACTAATACTTAATTACACTATGACTATTCCAATGGTTGTTCCTTTCCATTTCAGTCGTGAGCTACTGTTTATAATTTATAAAGAACTGATAACATGATCTTCTGTGTGTGACATCACACACCATGTTATCTACAATATAAATTAATTGAACAACCACAAATAAATATAGATATTGACCAATGTGATTCTTTTATTTCTGGGTGAATATCGCTTCTTTTAAAACTTTACTTTATCTTTTAAAACACAAAGTTAAGTAGCGGAAATTAGAAAGAGGCATGTTTGTTTACTTCGTTCAGAGCCTAGCTTGACTGCTACTCGAAGGCCTGCGGTCCTTGACCGCACCGATGGGCAAAGCACTATAACTCTTCTTTCCGAAATCCTTCGGAAAGAAGCAAATCGTACAAATGAGCAAGATAGTAACACCCTACTATCTTGCTTAAATAAATTAAGTACAATGCAAGCTTATTCTAAAATAAAGTATACCAACAATGATTTGAAGATGAAGCTTTGGTCGGCACTTCCGGACGGTGTGAGCTTGCTGAACTGATGAAGATTTGTAATGCGTGTTGCTTGCACAAAAGAATTTGAGTAGATCAGAAAGTTATTTTGGCCTCAGACTTCGAGCCCTATTTTATAGGCCTTGGGCGTTATGTCGACCGATCCCACTGTTCGATCGACCGAACCCACTCCTTCCTTCCTTCCTGGCTGGAGTCTGACGATGGCTCGATCTCTGACATTAACTGATCTTTAATGGTTCGGTCGACCGATCATGCCTTTCGGTCAACCGAACAAGCTTTTTCCTTGTTCGTTGCAATCTGTCAAGATCTTTATTTATTGCACCATTAATGTTGATTGGATCGGTCGACTAATCCCTACGTTCGGTCGACCGATCGACTTTTTTTCCTTTGCTGCTGATCAGTGCTGATGAACTGGCTGAGCTGAGTCATCAATGTTCGGTCGACCGATCAAGCTTTGATTGGGATCGGACTCTGTTTAGGTTTGATCTGAATACTGAACTGAATTTGCCTGGTTCGGTCGACCGATCGAACAGAATCTGCAAAACAGTGTTAAGCAAAACACCCTACAAAACCGAGATTAGCACAGTAATAAAAATGCATGAGTAATATGAAAGAAAGTAAAACTGTCTTGATCTCAACTTGGAAACCTTTCCAGTTTCTTCAGTTAGATCAGCGACCTAAGGTTGTTCCCTTCGGGAACCCGACCTCACTGTCGCTCCTCCAGTTTGTTTACTTCAACCTACCTGCCAAACTTTGATCCTCCATATCTAGTTTGGACTTTTCACTCAGCCTTGATCAGCTCCCCAGGACTTTTCTCTTGATCTTCAGTCCTCCAGACCTCTCGATCACACTGCCAAGCTTCGGGTCCCCTCGACCTTCTTGGACTTGCACCTGGGTTCCACGATCTGCTAAGATTTCTCCAGCCTAACCTCCAACTAGGTCTTTCCCGGTTGAGTAAACATCCTGCACACTCAGTCAACTTGTTAGATCATAACAAGACTTAACTTGAACCTTTGACAACATCAAAACTTAGGTTTGATTCTGGTGCAACTTGCACCCACAATCTACCCCTTTTTGATGTTTGACAACCAAGGTTCAAAGTTAAGTTAAAAATATGTAACAATTAAATAAACAAGCAATTTAACTTTTAATTCTCCCCCTGAGTTAAACAACTCCCTCTGAATTCACTCTCTCTCCCCCTTTGACACACATCAAAAATAGGGGAAGACTAACAAACCAAAAGGGTTGAAATGTATAACAATTTTAACTAAGTGCTCAAAAATTATGTGAAATAAAAAAGTTAATTTTGATATTCAAAAATATTTTTAACTAAGTTAAAATTTGAAAATATTTTAAAAATTTTGACTAATTAAAAAGCTATAAAATAATTCTGAAAAGAATAATTTTCCTAAGTTAAACAGATATTTTGAAAAATAAAAATTTTACTAAGTTAAAAATAATTTTGAAGAGACCATATTTTGAAAAATATTCCTAAGTAAAATATTCTGAAGAAAGTAAAGTTTTACCAATAAAATAATTTTACTAAGTTAAAATTTCTAAAAGCGACTTTCAATGTGATTAAAAAAATAAGTAAATAAAATATTTTGGTTCAAATGTTTGAAATTATTAACACCTTAAAAAAAATTAGCTAGGTTTATAAAAAGAATACTAATAATCTAGTATAATTAAGATTCTCAAGATATAGTAATTTTGAAAGGTTTACCAAAGTTTTTTTAAAAAAAATGTTACTAAGTTGTCAGAAAAATATTTTACCTGAGTTTTGCAAAAATAATAAATTTAAAAGTCTAAAAATATGAAAAATAAGAATTTTGGAAAAAGTTTTTTTTTTAATTTTTTTAATTTAAACACAAAGAGATTTTTCAAAAATAATTTTAAACATTGTTAAAAAAATCGAAAATTAGGATTTTCAAAAATGTGAAAAATGCATAGGTCAAGGCTCTCCCTAGAATTGATGACAACCTAAAAGTCCAAGCATGAGCAAAAAGACTAAGGAAAAAGTCCTTATGATGAAATGTCTAACCTTTGTACAAAGCTAACTATCATAAGATAGTAGCAATAGACTTAGGTTGGTCAATTTGAGTATTTTAATACTAACTAGGTTTTTACTAGCTAGTTAACCCAAATTGATTCATGTATGTTGTTTAAAGCCCAGATTTATAGTGATGCATTGACATAAGCATCTGAAATCTTAGGCTAGGTCCTAAACATCTCACCCATTCTAAGTTATCAAACAAGGGATCCTACTGTGCTTGTGAGATGTTGGCTCCTAGATCTATAGGATCATGCAATTCTACGGTAGGACCTAGGCTACTCCAGAAAAAAGAAAATATTTTGAAAAAGATTGAAACAAAAATATTGAAAAAGGGAGTTTTTACAAAAATAATTTTGAAAAATAAACTAAGTAATGATTTTCAAAAACTAAAAGAATCTATTCTATAAAACACATCCCTAATTTTCTCCTTAAGTTACTAAAGTCTACGTCAGGTAATGGTTTAGTGAAAATATCCGCTAAGTTAGATTTAGATTCAACATAGTTGAGTTCAATGTCCCCTTTTGAAACATGATCCCTAATGAAATGATGTTTTACTTCTATATGTTTAGTTCTAGAATGATGAACCGGATTTTTAGTTAGATTTATAGAGCTAATGTTATCAATGTACGTTTTTAAGCCAAAGTTTGGTTAAAGAATTTAAGTTTTATAAATATTGTTTGTTTAAGTTTTAAGTTTTTTAAATTAAGTTTAAAAGTTTTTAATTAATTTTAAAATAATTTTAATTAATTTTAAAATAAGTTTAATTAAGTTAAAAAAGTTTTTAAAATAATTAAGTTTTTTTAAAAATAATTTTAATTAAGTTTAAAAATAATTAAGTTTTAAAATAATTTTAATTAAGTTTAAAAATAATTTTAATTAAGTTTTAAAATAATTTTAATTAAGTTGAAATAATTAAGTTTAAAATAATTTTTAATTAAGTTGAGAAAAAAAATTTAATTAACTTTAAAATAATTTTAATTAAGTTTAAAAATAATTTTAATTAAGTTGAAAAATAATTTTAATTAAGTTTAAAAATAATTTTAATTAAGTTTAAAAATAATTTTAATTAATTTTAAAAATAATTTTAATTAATTTTAAAAATAATTTTAATTAATTTTAAAAATAATTTTAATTAAGTTGAAATAATTAAGTTTAAAATAATTTTTAATTAAGTTGAGAAAAAAAATTAATTAATTTTAAAATAATTTTAATTAAGTTTAAAAATAATTTTAATTAAGTTTAAAAATAATTTTAATTAAGTTGAAATAATTAAGTTTAAAATAATTTTTAATTAAGTTGAGAAAAAAATTTTAATTAATTTTAAAATAATTTTAATTAAGTTGAAAAAGTTTTTAATTAAGTTTGAAAGTTTTTAAAATAATTTTAATTAAGTTGAAATAATTAAGTGTAAAATAATTTTTAATTAAGTTGAAAAAGTTTTTAATTAAGTTTGAAAAAGGTTATTGAACACATGTTAGATTCAAACTTAGCTTTGGGTTAATCAAGCAGGCTTCATAAGGATAAGCTTTCAGTTCAGTGGCGAGGCATATGGCCTTCTTGTGTATTAATGGTGGACCACTTGCTGAAGACTTCCAAACTGTTCTCGTCCAAAAAACTTAATACTAAATTTTGGTCTAACTAGCCCATGTTTGACTGGGGTAGCTTCAGTCAGATCCACTAAGTCTAGTGCACCAGGTAAAATTTCATATTCAGCCTGCCTTCAACAAAGTTTCCTTGACGTACTATCATCCCAATCCATTCCGATGCTATGTTGTAGGGCTTGGTAAACCTTTTTCATCTAACTATTCTAAGCAGAAAATAAACCTAATCCTAAGTGTTGAGATTGGTTAATCAGGTTGGTTGTATTATTTTTCTACTTGTTCCCCCTGAGTCATATCTTAGATAAGGTCTATCTAAGTAATGGATTTGACTCTTAGGGACTAAGTAGAGGTTTGGTTCAATTTGTTTGGTTAAATGTTTTGTTTGGACCCATGCTTGGACTTGACTTTTAACATTTTGGCTGATTAGAGATAAGTATGATTTGTTTGTTTGTTTGGGTTTGTAACTGAGTCTCGATTTATTGTACACGGCTCGTTGCGATCCAAGTACCATATTTAGACACTTGGATCCCACTTCAAGCCTTTCCAACGTTTTCTTAAGTCGCTCGACTTGACCTTTCAAACCGGAATTTTCTTCCTCCAACTTTTCAACTTGAGTTGAAGTTCCGACTTGAACTTGGTTAGTCGAGTCACTCAAGTTAACTTGTTGCTTAAGGTGGTCTATTTCCTTAAGTAACAAGTTATTTTGTTTTTCATATTTTGATAATTTTTTAAACAAGCATTTAACTACTTTAAGTAAATTAGACTTGGAATAAATCATTACCATATTTTGATCTTATGATCCGTGGATTTTTTTCGGACTCGATGTCGATCTCGGACTCGTACTCGTCATCAATCTCGGAGTCGGAATCTTCATTTCTTGCCATAAATGCAAGATGGCTCGAGTGCTTCGTTTGCTCTGCGTCGGATTCATCGGAAGAAGTCTCGTCCCATGTCGCTTGAAGAACCTTCTTTCGTCTTGTCGATTTGGGCTTTTCTTCCTTTCGGTTCGAGTAATCGATTTTGAAATGCCCTTTTTTGTTGCACCCGTAACAAATCACTTCAGATTTATTTTGGGTCTGGTTGAGCGGAGTCTTCTTGATATTTCTTCTGAACTTCTTCTTCGTCAGAAGTCTCCGCACCATGTTCACCAACTCTTCTTCATTTGTTGAGTCAGAGTCTGTCTTGCCTTCAGACTCGATCTTGGTTTTTGATTTTGTCTCCTTGCTTGGACTTGCATACAAAGCTACACCTTTCTCGACATGGCTTATATTAGACTGTTCGTGTAATTCCAATTCACAGAATAATTCGTCTAACTTAAGAATTGAAAGATCCTTGAAGACTTTGTACGCATCTACAATTGATGCCCACAAAGCATTCCTCGGAAAGGCGTTCAGAGCGTACCTTATTGTGTCGCGGTTTTCCAGGTTGTTTCCGATCAGGTGGAGGCCGTTAAGTATATCCTTCAGTCAAGCGTGTAGTTGCGAGGCCGTCTCTCCGGGAAACATTTTTATATTAAATAAATTATTTAAAAGTAAGTCCCGTTTATTTACCTTCGAGTCGTCGGTTCCTTCATGTAGTTTGACTAGAGAGTCCCACAATTCTTTAGCATTGTCGTAGGGGCCGACTCGATTCAATTCTTCCATTGTAAGCCCGCACTGAATGGTGTTGATCGCCTTGTAGTTCAGTTGAGCCTTCTTGATCATTGGGGGAGTCCAATCTTCAGGTTCAAGAGGCGTTCCATCTTTCGTCGGGGGAGTGTAGCCTTTCAAGATTGTGAACCAGAGCTCGATGTCGGACTTCAAATAGCACTCCATTCTATTCTTCCAATAACTAAAATTCTCTCCTTCGAACAGTGGAGGTCGGACAGTACTATATCCTTCTTGATACGAATTTGACATCCTTGCAAGACAAAAATTAAAAGAAAAAATATTTCCAAGACTTTCTTCTTGGGATTAGTAGTGCTTGAAAGGATAAAAGAAAAAAAAATATTCTACAAGAGAATAAATTAAACAGAAGAAAAAGTTTTAAAAATGCTTTGAAGAATGATTAAGTTATTTCAGAGCTAACGAGGCTCTGATACCAATTGATAGATCGGATGTGAGCGATAGAGGAGGGGGTGAATATCACTTCTTTTAAAACTTTACTTTATCTTTTAAAACACAAAGTTAAGCAACGGAAATTAGAAAGAGACACGTTTGTTTACTTCGTTCGGAGCCTAGCTTGACTCCTACTCGAAGGCCCGCGGTCCTTGACCTCATCGATGGGCAAAGCACTATAACTCTTCTTTCTAAAATCCTTCGGAAAGAAGCAAATCGTACAAATGAGCAAGATAGTAACACCCTACTATCTTGCTAAAATAAATTAAGTACAATGCAAGCTTATTCTAAAATAAAGTATACCGACAATGATTTGAAGATGAAGCTTTAGTCGGCACTTTCAGACGGTGTGAGCTTGCTGAACTGATGAAGATTTGTAATGCATGTTGCTTGTAGAAAAGAATTTGAGTCGATCAGAAAGTTATTTTGGCCTCACACTTCGAGCCCCATTTTATAGGCCTTGGGCGTTCGGTCGACCGATCCCACTGTTCGGTCGACCGAACCCGCTCCTTCCTTCCTTCCTGGCTAGAGTCTGACGATGGCTCGATCTCTGACATTAACTGATCTTTAATGGTTCGGTCGACCGATCATGTCTTTCGGTCAACCGAACAAGCTTTTTCCTTGTTCGTTGCAATCTGCCAAGATCTTTATTTATTGCACCATTAATGTTGATTGGATCGGTCGACTGATCCCTGCGTTTGGTCGATCGATCGGCTTCTTTTCCTTTGCTGCTGATCGTTGCTGATGAACTAGCTGAGCTGAGTCATCAATGTTCGGTCGACCGATCTTACTGTTCGGTCGACCGATCAAGCTTTGATTGGGCTCGGACTCTGTTCAGGTTTGATCTGAATACTGAACTGAATTTGCCTGGTTCGGTTGACCGATCAAGTGGTTCGGTCGACCGATCGAACAGAATCTGCAAAACAGTGTTAAGCAAAACACCCTGTAAAATCGAGATTAGCACAGTAATAAAAATGCATGAGTAATATGAAAGACAGTAAAACTATCTTGATCTCAACTTGGAAACCTTTCCGGTTTCTTCAATTGGATCAGCGACCTAAGGTTGTTCCCTTCGGGAACCCGACCTCACTGTCACTCCTCCAGTTTGTTTACCTCAACCTACCTGCCAAACTTTGATCCTCCAGATCTAGTTTGGACTTTTCACTCAGCCTTGATCGGCTCCCCAGGACTTTTCTCTTGATCTTCAGTCCTCCAGACCTCTCAATCACACTGCCAAGCTTCGGGTCCCCTCGACCTTCTTGGACTTGCACCTGGGTTCCACGATCTACTAAGATTTCTCCTGCCTAGCCTCCAACTAGGTCTTTCCCGGTTGAGTAAACATCCTGCACACTCAGTCAACTTGTTAGATCATAACAAGACTTAACTTGAACCTTTGACAACATCAAAACTTAGGTTTGATTCTGGTGCAACTTGCACCAACACTATACTCCTAAGCCATTCGGCCGGGTTATAAACGAGCATTCTCTCGCACCATATTCTAGACTCCCGAGCTATTTGGCCAAGTTATAAGCAAGCATGCTCTCGCATCATGTCTCAGACTCCTAAGCTAGTCAGTCAAGTTATAAGTGAACATGCTATCGCACCATATCACAGAGTCCCGAGCTGGTCGATCAGGTTATAAGTGAGTATGCTCTCGCATCATATTCCAGACTCCCGAGTCATGCAGTCGGGTTATAAGCGAGCATGCTCTGCCGCCATGTCCTAGACACCCGAGCCGTTCGGCCAGATTATAAGCGAGCATGCTATCGCGTCATAGTCCAGACTCCTAAGACTTCGACCAGGTTATAAGTGAACATGCTTTCACACCATGTCCTAGACTCTCAAGTCGGTCAGCCAGGTTATAAGCGAGCATGCTTTTGTGTCATATTCCAGACTCCTGAGTCATTCGGTGGGGTTACAAGCGAGCATGCTCTCACACCATATTATAGACTCTTGAGTTGTTTGACTTGATTATATGCGAGTATGCTCTCACGCCATGTCCCAAACTCCTAAGTCGTTCATCTAGGTTATAAGCAAGCCTGCTCTCGCACTTATATTACAGACTCTCGAGTCATTCGATCGGGTTATAAGCGAGTCTACCCTCACGCTTATATTCCAGACTCCCGAGCCGTTCGATCGAGTTATAAGCAAACTTGTCCTCGTGCTTATATTCCAGACTCTCGAGCCGTTCGGTCAGGTTATAAGTAAGTCTGCCCTCATGCTTATATTTCAGACTTTCTAGGTGTTCGGCCGTATTATAAGTGAGTCTGTCCTCGCGCTTATATTCTAGACTCCGGAGTCGTTCGGCTCGGTTATAAGTGAGTCTGCCCTAGCGCTTATATTCCAGACTCCTGAGTCGTTCGGTAGGGTTATAAGCAAGTCTGCCCTCACGCTTATATTCCATACTCCCTAGTAGTTTGGTCGGGAAGGTCTGACCGGCTTTGGGTCCGACTGGATGTATGCTGAGAGGTGTGCACATGAGAAGTGGGGAGATAAGCCCAATATGTTCGATCGGTTCTAGGGCCCAACTGACTATATGCTGAGATTTTGCACAAGAGAAGTGAGGAGCTGAGCCCCTTATGTTCAGCAGGCTCTAGGGCCCGGCCGGCTGTATGCTGAGAGATTTTTCCATAAGAAGTGGGAAGCTGAGCCCCGTATATTCGACCGGCTCTCGGGCCGTCCGAATTTATGCTGGAAGTCTTGCCTGTGAGAAGTGGGGAGTTGAGTTTTGTATGTCTGATGGGCTCTAGGGTCACCCGGATTTATACTGGGAGTCTTGCCCATGAGAAGTGAAGAGTTGAACCCCATAAGCTTATTGGAGGTGGTTCGTTCGGCTACGTACACCCTAACTACCTCCTTGATTTTGACTGTCACTTCACCTTAAACTTGACTGTCATCTCCCCTTAACTTTAACTGTCACCTTCCCTTGACTTTGACTGTCATATCATTTTGACTATCGACCCCACACTACTTTCGAGATCACCCACAATATACCATATCACGTAACAATGAATATAATAAATTTAAAAATATTTTCTTTTATTACTATGTCGATCTTTCTTACAGTAATAAATATAATAAATCTTGATGGATTGAAATCAATTCGAGATTATTATTCATTATTACCATTAATCAATTCTTATTTATTGTTCTTATAGATTCGATATTTTTTTTATTATTCGATGACAACTATACATTTAAGGATTATACGATATCAATTATCCACCACTTCAACTAGAAAAAGGAAGTGAATTGTCTAATCATTAATGTCTTAACCGCAGAAACAATGCCGTTTTCATCTTCAGGATTTTCATTGAGCTACTTTGTGAAAATAAGTTGTGTTTTTCTTCATCAGATAGATCTCTAGCTTGACTTAATATAGATTATTTAAGGCGGCCCTCACTCCATTTCAATATTGCGCGCAGAGCAACTGTTGTAGCAATGAGCGCTATATTTTGATGCATGCCTTCTGTCAGGCTTGCTCTTAACCTTCCTAGTCCAGTTTAATGCAGCAGAATTAACATCCCAAACTCTCCTCCACAACTTCCGAACCATCATTCATTCTCGAACATGAATAACCTTTGATTTAGCTGGACACCATTATAACATGCAACCAAGATAGAGAAGTTGGTTAGCCCGATCGACGTACTGTCTTCAAGCTTTCTGAGAGCGCATTCGCTCATTGAATGATCAGTTGCCATGCACCCTACCTCTTGAATTCGGGAAGGTAGCCTTAGCACCAGTTTTTTGAATTGGAACTCGCCTACCAGTTAAAATCTGACAGTGTGAGACATGGAGCCCAATGCTTCACTGACTGAGTCAGACAATAGAATACTCTGGATACAATCATCGCCTATCATTTTCTTCATAGCTCCCAAAGGCTCTGGCACAAAATCCTTCTCAACATCTTCCTCAACCACCTGTCTTTCTGCTATAGTTGATCCATCATATCCATCTACCCCTGTTTGCACAGACCCATCCTTCTTTGTTTTTGCATGTCACCTTCCTCCTGCATAATTAAGCTTCTTGCCCTCGCCCTGCAAGATGGTCACATTAATAATAAAACCTCCATTAAAGCAGGCACATCCAATGAGCTCGAGGTAGAGCATTGGACGGGTTCTCTCAAGTGACCTCGAAGTAGATCAACAGGGCTTTCGCTGTCAAGCAGCCTGAACAGCCCTATGAGGAACTCACCTAGTCCATGAAAACGACCAACAAAATCTCAACGAACACATGATTCGCTAAGCCTATTCATCGCATCAATCATATTAACCAAGTCCCTGTTCGATGTCGGCAGAATCATTGACCAGGAGCCAAACATAATAGCCGACGGCACGTCCTTACCCAATCAATCGCAACATGTCGGAGAATTCTATCTGAGTCGCCTTCCTCGGCTTCCCCATCTTCTAGTGCGGACACTACGCGCAGAAGGTGAGCCTGAATCTGAGTTAGAAGAGGATCGGCGTTGCTTCCTCCGTCTGCATTCCACAATTGAAAGAGCTTCTTCAGTTACCGGAGCTACGAGCTTCGTATGTTCGCCACCCGCGTTTCCGTCCTTAATTTGAGCTGTTGTCTTTGAACAGGAGCCACGAACTAATTCTGATTTCTGAACTTGATGATGTTTACAAACCAAAAAATTCTTTCTTTTTTTTTTTTACGTTCATTGTTATCATATTTTATTTTTAGATTTTCAAATTGATAAAAGTAGCGTAATGTGAATTTTGTAGTCCACTTGTACTATCGGATTTATTTGATCCACATCCAGCATTAATTGGACCGCAAGCGTCAGCATTAATTGGACCGCAAGCGTTAATATCTAGATTACTAAAAAAAAAAAAAAATTAATCATATCAAATCTATTAGTTACATGTAAGATCATTTTTATTGGATGAAAAAAATGATATTGTTTTGTAAATGTAATATAAAGTAATCAAATGGATATCTAAAATATCGTACAACAATAACATACATAAAATAAATTTGAGAAATAAATTCAGAATATATGAAAATGGTAGATATGTTAGAATGGTAATGGTAAGAATTGACAAGATGAAAGAAAATAGTATTATTTTTTAAATTTAAATACTATTATCTTCCTGGATATCTTCTCAGGATAATGATGGTACAGGGTCTTCTTCAGGCTTTAGTTTCACTAAATTAATGATGAATTTTTTTTAATGGATGATTAATTTAAAAATATTAAATAATATTATTTAGGGGGCGTTTGATTTAGGGAAATTGGAATGGGGAATGGGAATGGGAATCATTGATTGTCATTGTGAACTTCTTAATTTATCCTAATGATTGATTAAAAAATTTTATTAAGCTGAATGTATCTTTCCTAAAATTAATAGACAAAATTGATATCATGCTAAATAATTTATTTATTTATTGTCTTTTAAAGCTTTTAAATTTATTTCTAAACCTCTGGATAATTTTGTGCAATTTAAAATAACCTCGCATATATCTTACATTTTTTCTATTTTAAAAAAATGCTGAAACCAGTAAGCGACATTTTTTTATTTTTAAATTTGATGGTAAGTAGATTATTAAAAATGTATTCTTCTTAAATGATTAAAATACATTCTTTTTAAATAATAATGCGATTCAATCAATTGACCAGACAAATAAAGTAGAGTGAGCCCGGTTGAACCATATGATTCACCAATTCAAAATCAACAGGGTTCTACCAATATTTTGATACATGAGAACGTTAATGGATTGGAATTGTCCCTATCAACTGTGCAGGTGGTTTATGTAAGACTGTTATCGTCACTAAGTCTGGTTCCAAATTCATTTGATTCATTCAGTCGGTCTGGTCCGATCGGTTAAATGTGAAATCTCGAATCCTAACCCAAGTGTGGGTCATGTTGAACTGCGCCGAGAACGACGTCGGCACCCGACCACGAAGCCCCGCGTTGTCGTCTCCAACAGAGACGTCTCTCTCTCTCTCGTTTCTCTCTCTTCATCCGCCCCACGGAGGTGATTTACCACTTGAGATTAAAATTAAGATTAAGGGGTTGAATTTTGAGGATGAC